>NC_090929.1:1671308345-1671910418 GCF_040938575.1 Ambystoma mexicanum | reverse complement strand
TGTTGGCTGTTTACACGACCATCAATCTGGATTGTGAGCATCCAGAGGCACAGAAACTGCTCTCCTGAACACCCCTGAAGAACTGCTACCAAATCTTGACTCTAACTTTCCTGCTACTCCTATTCTCCTTGACCTCTATTCCGTCTTTGACACAGTCAACCACTCTATCCTCATAAAGCGGCTCCAAGACACTCTTGGTAATTCAGACTGGGCACTAGATTGGTTGACCTCCTTCCTCACTGACCGCCCCTCCCAGGTTCTACTGGGCTCCTTCTCCTCCACCACCACTCTTCTACATGTGGTGTTACCCAGGTCTCTATCCTCTCGCCCAGGCTCTTCAATATCTACCTTGCACCTTTTGCTCACCATGCCTTTGCCTTCTCTCCTCAGTTCCAGTGTGATGCTGATGACACACAACTCTTCTTCAAGCTCCCATCCTCCTCTTCTTCTTCTTCCTCCTCCATCATCCCTGACTGCCTGTCTGCTATCCAATACTGGTGCATCTCCAATGATCTTTGTATTAATGCCAGTAAAACTGAGATTCTTCCTATCAGGACTCATATTCCCTGGTGCTCTCCTACACTCTGGCCACCTTGTATGGGCTCTACTCCTTTTCCCTTCACTGAAGCCAGACATGTAGGGGTCATCTTCGACTCCTCTCTCTCCTTCAATCCTCATATCTTGGACCTTGCCAAGAAGGCCGACTTTCAACTTCACCTCCTTAGAGGTACTCTCAATTTCCTCACCTTCCACCAGAAGCTCAATGTTACAAGAGCTCTCGTCCTCTCCAGGCTGGATTATTGCAATAACCTCTTTCTCAACCTTCCTCTTTCTTCCCTCCGCCCCCCTTCAATCAATCCAGACTAGGGCCGCAAGACTTATCCTTGGCCTCAAGCCCAGGAACTGTATCTCTCCAGCCCTAAAACCCTCCACCGCATCCAATTTGTCGCAAGGATCAAATTCAAGACCCTCTGCATCATCCATAAGGCTCTCTAGAGAGAGCGCTAAACTCTCTCTCACTAAATAGTCTCCTTCCAGATCCCTTCGATCTTCTTGCTCCAACTCTCTGCTTGTCAAACGTGTCTCCAATCAGAGAGCTGGGGGCAGATATCTCTTTTCAGCTGGCTCCCTCCTCTGGAAGAGTCCCCCCCTCTCAATCGCCATCTTGAACCGGACCAACTCAAGTTCCGCAAACAACTTAAGGCCTTTCTCTTCTCCTCCTCCTTCGCGCTCTCCTTCCTGTGCTAACCATCCCCACAGCTGCTGAGATTGGTGGCCCGGTCCCTCAAGAGTCCAATAGGGTCCTGGCCATTTGCCCAATTGTCATGGCTTTCACCCTCCCCAACCCCTGCACTACCCTCTTGGCCCACACCTGCCAGTTGGGTGGTTTTTTCTTAGCCCTGCACTTACTTGATGGGTGTCAAACCTCCCTCTTGGCTTGGAATGCCTCAACCCATGAACTTACATGTTCCCTCCTCAACAGGCACTCTGGCACTCTCCCCAACCCCCCGGGGAACCCTTTAGTACTTACACCGCCTGGGGGGCCTTTAGCACTGACACCCCTGCCCCACACACTCTTCCTTTTCTCTGCACGTGCAAGTTCTGAATGTCACAAGGCCTAGTAGGAACGCTGTCTGTTTGTTTCTTATTTATTTGTGGCCATTTCCATTGTTTACTTGCTCCCTTGTTCCCTTCCCTTGTGCCTTGTGGCGCTTTGATGCACTGTCTTGTTGTGCAAACACCATATAAATAACCAGTAAATAAATAAAATAACTGCATTTGCTAGAGTGCAAGTAGCCTTGTTGTGGACTGCTGATGTTGGCATTGCATTGAAATGCTACTGATTTATCATTTTTATTACAGCAAGAATGAAGAGGGTAAGGGGAGTGAAAGGGAGTACAGTGGCTATTTTAGTCACTGCGAGGAAACATGTCAAGCGGTGTGTTGTGATCGCGATGAGGGGGGCACAACCATATTCTGGATACCTTCATTCCTTCGGTTCGATGGAGGAGGCCCCCCAAAGGTGTCCGTACCCCAGACTGCAAAAGTGCTGAAGAACCCTGTTTGCCAAGCACTGCTCTCACATGTCTAGGTAATCCCGCCATTGTGCAGCTGTTGCAATCCTTTGGCCAGGTAATACCATCACATCAGTGCCTAACAAATGCCTATCACATATCTATACAAAAGCCCAAACAGTTGGCTTTGCCTATGATTTCTCCTAGAAGCTGCCCAGCTGGTGAACATGTGGTGCTACACAGTGTCTAACGGAATGCTGGTGCACCTGAAAGCTCTTTTTGTGCATCACAGCCCGCTCTTTCGCTGAGCCCCCACAACCCATCCCACTGCTTTGAGAACTGTTTTGCATCCTGCAGTGCCGGTTGCAGGCCCGCAGCCAGCCCATGCATGACCCCTCTGCTTGCAGCCAGCCCATGAATGACCCCTCTGCTTGCAGCCAGCCCATGAATGACACCTCTGCTTGCAGCCAGCCCACGCATGACACCTCTGCTTGCAGCCAGCCCATGCATGACACCTCTGCTTACAGCTAGCCCAAGCATGACCCCTCTGCTTGCAGCCAGCCCATGCATTACCCCTCTGCTTGCAGCCAGCCCATTCATTGCCCCTCTGCTTGCAGCTAGCCCATGTATTACCCCTCTGCTTGCAGCCAGTCCATGCATTACTCATCTGCTGGTAGCCAGCCCATGCATTGCCCCTCTGCTTGCAGCTAGCCCATGCATTACCCCTCTGCTTGCCGCCAGTCCATGCATTACTCCTCTGCTGGTAGCCAGCCCATGCATTACTCTTCTGCTTGCAGCAAGCCCATGCATGACCCCTCTGCCCGCAGCCAGCCCATGCATGACCCCTATGCTTGCAGCCAGCCCATGCATGACCCCTATACTTGCAGCCAGCCCATGCATGGCCCCTATACTTGCAGCCAGCCCATTCAAGACCCCTCTGCTCGCGTGCATAGTTTAGGACCCAGTGACAAAAGCAGACTCTTAGCCGATGAGGCGCTCCCAGTCAGCTCACATGGGCAATGGCACGGGTCTGCTATGGGGGCTTAGTCCCCAAGTCGACCAGGACTAGTTAGGGACTTTATCGTTGCTCATTTACTGTGTGCTCCAAGCCGACTTCCGCTGTTCTACATATTATCGACCGAAATTACGTCGATTTAGTTATATCGACCGAAATTACGTCGATTTAATTACTTCGTGGCATTTTTTTCTTTTTTTCTTCCTTTTAATGCCCCTTACTAACGTCTACATATACCTATTTTACCGCCACAAACTAACTACCGCAAAGTATGTTTTTTTAAAATAATGGTACTCGATTTCCTCTATTGCTTTAAGAACATGAGTAGTTTTTCAATCCGGATATACATTAATGTGTATGGTGTCCATAATCACGGAATGCCTAATATCGGTCCAAGAGCCACTTTGCACAGGATCAGCACCAGGGCAAGAATACCCCTGACTCAAAACAAGTGCTCCTTCAATGCAACGTTGCCCTCGTGCCAACACCACGCGCTGCTGGCAGTAAACACACGTGCCCTGTAAACTGGGTCAGCTCGCGAACCTTCCCCTCCCCCCGCAGCTGGCACGGCTCGGACGCAGGTGAGCGCGGCCATCAGTGTCAGCTGCCGGTGCCACGCTGCTCGGGCGCCGATTTATCCGGGAATCAGCGCAGGCGCGCCCCTGATGAGGGGTAATCAGAGGACGGCAGCGCCACATGCGACTCCGTCCTGTAATCCTGGCCCGGCGGTGTGCTAATCCGCCGTGAAATTACCTCCGACGGGTAAACAGCGTCTACCGCCCAAGCACGCCCGCATCCCTGCCCTTCAGACATTAGCCAAAGTGCCTCTTTCATGCCTGGTTCGTTATTTGCTAAACAGGACGCAGGAGGCTGTAGGAAAACACAGCAGGATGAAAGGATGGGCTGATCTGGGGGCCACAGGCCCCTGCCACCAGCCCCCGCCCCACCCCCTCCAGCGCCCCAGCTACCTAAGCCCCGCAGGTGCTTCCTGCAGAGTCTCTGCACCCCGTAGGCTCAGTGGAAAACCTCGCACTGCAGCGGGGCTGCGTGCAGTGTGTCACTGCGCGCCTCAGCGCCTCAGAGGCAGCAGGGGCGTCCGTTCCCTCCCAGGGGCGTCTCCAGAGAGCCTCAGCAGGGTGTGGGCAAAGCAGTGGGTACTCATGCAACAACTGGGCGGAGTGGGGGCACGCACAGTAAGGGTCAACGCTCCGTATTGGGGTAAGTAAACATATTGTACGAAGCTGTGCGTAGTCATTAAACACGTGGCAAGCACGTTCAGAGAAGGTTTAAGAAAATAAAAGGTTTGCATGAAGTTAATGTGCACCAGAAAACGGCTGCACAAAGGCCGCCAAAAAGACATCCAGTAACTAGCGTTTTATTGTGTCTTTTCCTGCAGCTTTAACTCCATTAATGGACAAATAGATTACAGAAATTAACAGTCTGCAATCACCCCAATTCTTACTCCTGGAGGTCACCCCGAATTGCACCTCAGCCAAACATACACATTATCTATGTCCAAGGTGACAGCGCATGGTCTTCCTTAAAGTGCCCACTCAGTGCTTTTAAGTAAAAAATTCCATGGCAATGATCCATCTGTCCCATTGGTCTTCAAACTGTGGGTCCAGCCTCCCCTCGGGAGGCCCCGAGTGAAGTTGGGGAGAGGGCTGGTTAAAGGGGGAGGTTCTTCAAGAAGGGGGTACGGTGACTGCTGGTCATATTTACTCTGGGTCAATCTTAGGGGGTCTCTGCACAAAAAAGATTGAATACCACTGAGTCATAATTTGAGTGCATTTTGACCAGAAGAGTGGCACAAAGTATAGGAGTGGAAAGGAGGCAATTACTCCCTTATTTCTTTAGCAGCAGGGGCAAGAGTTCACTTTGCCCCCCTCCCAGATGTTTACATTTGCACTATTCTGCCTGTTGAGTACGTGCTGAGTAGAAACATCAAGCCCGAAAGTCAACTGTGCCCCAGTTGCCATCTCCATTGCCGTACTGACTGACGGAGTAATGGCGACGCACTTTGCGCTTTACTGACGCGCGCCCTTTGCGCTTTACTGATACGCTGCGCTTTGCTGACACGCCGCTGAAGCGCCGATGAAGCCCCACTTCAGCACGAACAAGAGAACTATATCCTGCAGCTGGCAGGCGGTACAAAGGGTCAGACGGCCCTGCAATCACTGCCCTCTTTCTCTGGTCATGGTATTGAGAGCCAAAATCAGGTAAGCCAAACACCGAAATGCAATACTTCAGCCCTAACCAGAGAAGACATTAAAATGGCATATAAATCTGATTACTTTTTCAATTCCTTATGAAAAAAAGATGTTCCTTAAAATGGAAATACACCATAATGTCGCCCTCATTTGTGCGCTCCCGCAGTCACTGTGACTTTGGGGGAGCACAAAATACTGACTCCCACTCCTTGGGGGCAATAGCGGGAATCGGGGGCTGAAGGGTTGTTCCCCACTTACCATTGTCGTAAGAGGGGGACAACAAAGTGAGAAAAAAAGGCACCTGCAGCGTCAGCTCCAACCCACAGGAACTGACGCCACATGGATAGCAGGGTGTCGGCGGTGCACAGAGAAGTGTGCCACCGTGAAGGTAAATGGCTTGGGTGGTGGACAAGGGGTATGCGGGGTGGGGGAGGTGTGTAAATTGATCTACTTGACACTGCGCCGTGCCATAAATGGCATCAACATTTTCGTCGGCGCAGTTACGGGCGGCTCAGTGATCACATATATTCCTTAAAATGCAACCGCATGGCACGGGTTGGGTCTGTTGCTTTCTTATGTTAAGGTATTGGGCGCTGTCTCCCTGTGTGAAAATCAAATGTTGGCAGCAAAAAAAAAGAAAAACACTGTTCAGGTGCCTAGAAGCTGCTGTCAGAATAATAGAAACATTTCATTTTGATTGAGGTGTTTGACCCTCCAATACCAACGTTAGAAGTAATCCAGTCGATGAAAGACAAAAAGTAACGGGCACCAAAAGGCAGGGCGTTTGTGGGAGAATTCACACAAAAAAAGATTACAAAATACATGGCCTGCCTCGGGTTTAAACACTGCGCTCTGCTAGGAAATGCTCTTTTGTCATTTCATGTTAAATTGTAAGCAGCACATTTAGCAAACAGTGTGGCCAGCATGTGGGAATTGCACTTTTAACAAAGGTGGCCCCCACCCCAGGGATATTCATGGCCCATTTAACCCCCTGGTAGCTGCTTCAGGCCAGATGAAAGGACAGACTAAGCAAAAGAGGAGGCTGAACAAACGTGATAGCCAGGTGGTCTGAGGGCCAATTTAAGGAATACCAAAAAGTGTCCTTCATCAGGATGATGGGCAGAGTGCCAATGAGGTGGGGGGAAAAAGCTGCAATTAGGGAGGGCAATTGCCCCACCTCACCCCTCCCCAGTCGCACCTTCCATTGAATCAGAGATGCATGCAGTGTGTCGCTGCACACATCACTGGCAACATCGGGTTAATGTAGTGGGTCTGCACCCCTTGAAGGCAGCAATAGGGCCTGTTAGTTTGTCTGCACGTATCAGAGTCACAGGGCCTCTCTAACAAACACCCATTGTCCAACACAGGGCTTAATGCAGTGTCTACACATCTGAGGGGCAGAGCCTGAGCCTGCTGCAGTGTGCCTGCACACCTCAGTGGCGGCGCCAGAGCCTGCTGCAGTGTGCCTGCACAGCTCAGTGGCGGCACCAGAGCCTGCTACATTGTGCCTGCACACCTCAGCGGAGGCACCTGGACCTACAGCAGTGTGTCTGCAGGGCCATCTTAAGGAATCTTAGGGCCCGGGGGAACAGACTCTTCCAGGGCCCCCTCTGAACCAAAGAAATTACAGGATACAAAATCCCTGGTCGCCATCTGTTAAGACGGATTTCTGAACTCTGTCCTGGTGGCGCAGAAGTTCAGAAGGCCAACCTAATTACTTGGAACAGGGTAACCTCTGGACAAGCCAGACCAATCAAGGTAGCGATCGCGGCGGTCAAGACTAGGTCTCAAGAGGGGTGAGGGTGACTGAAAGCCCGCAATGAGCACACAAAGCAAGGGCGCTTACAAACTACTCCAAACAGTTGTTTATATCAAAAATAGATACACATTTATTATAAGGCCTTGAAACTAATAACTACAGTAAAAGCAGCAATATACAACGATATTAAACCAACACATACACTATCCACCCAATATATATACAGAATACACAGTTTCACAGCATTAGCAGCACGAAATATGTTATCCACCTGCAGGGGAAGGAAAACAGGCAGTGCGAACCAATGCGTGTGATATGTCCGCCTTCTGAGGCCCCTAACTAGATGGTAGTCCAATCCCTACGAAGAGTGGAGCCTAGCGCTCAAAAGTACCTGCACACGCCGGTGCCAATGGGCAGAAGGTGAAGCTCTTCGGAGGACGTTGAACAGCTCTGTAGGGAGCTCTAATGAAGGAGAACACGGTCCGCGACTCTAGCGCAGCCTCCACTGTGAGGCAGAAGCAGGGCGCGAGTACGGACAAGGGGTGCTGTATTTACAGCGGGGAAAAGCAAGGGGCACTGCAGGAGGGCGACCAGATCCTAGCTAATCTACTCACCGGTCCCCGAAGCAAGCAGGCCCGAGCTTCTCCTCGATAGATACAGCTTCTGGCAGGTTCTGAAGAGCAGGGAACGTCTCGTCGTCGTGCAGAGTAAAAAGACGTCCCGATCGAAGAAACAAGCACAGTTTTGTCGCCACAGCAGGGCAACGGAACGGCCGGGTGTATTCAAGCCAAACGAGCACCGCTCACCTCTAGCTTAGGACTGCTAAGCAAACGAAGCGTGTGAGCATGCCCCGGACTCAGAATACCACCCAACCTGTCGGCGATTACAGAGCAGGACTCCTTAGTAAGCTGGTCAGTCAACTGGATGGCCCAGAGACACTTCCGAAGGCTTACGGCAGGAGTTGATGAAGGTGCCGGGAATAGCTGGTCCTGCTATTCCAATAGGTCGAAGCGCCAGTACAGGCCTTCTTGTTCGATCTTAGGTGGAAAGGGCTTCACCGGACGACAGCAATGAGGAGCAGAAGTTCTTCAGGGGGTCACCAGCGATTCCTCGGTCCAGCCTCGTGTTCGCAGGATACTTGGCTCCTGTATCCCTGGGTTCGTAAGAACTCAGGAGATCGACATGGTAGTGGTGTTTCCAGCTCCCTCTTATCCACGGTTCCCTTCGCGCCAAAACGGAGGGGAGCCAATGGGAGATCCGCTCATCAACACACATACCATACGTGGACCAATCACGGACCACAGTGGTCCCAGGCATTCACACCACCCTAGACTCTCTGGCACCCAGGATGTGTATTGGGACCAGACAGCCCAGCCCACATCCTGGGGGCACTCAAACGACATGTAGAAGCCCGCGAAAGCAACCGTGTTTCGCGGGAAACTACATGCCCAAATAAGGAAGGCCCCGGGTCGCCTGACCCGGGGGAAGGTAAAGGGAGCAAGACGGACAGTGGACGAGACAAAGGAGCCTCGTGGTCCGGCCATTTTGGGTAGCCGGGCCACCCTTTTGTGTTCGCGGCAAAAAGGTGCTCAGAACGGCAAAAGGAGCTCAAAATAAACCAAATGATCGCTGCCACCAGCCCAGTCCCTGAATGACTTGCACCGATCCAAAAACCATCCTATAAGAGTGTCTAGGGTCTGTAGAAGGCTAGAGACCCAAGAGAGCTGTAACTTAGCTTACAGTGCCCTCTTGTGTCGTGTTGCACTAAAATGGCGACACGATAAAAGAAACTACGGGAAACAGCGTTCCCCGGTACTGACTGTCTTAAGGGCATGTCAGTTTCCCCGTAAGAAAGGAGCGAAAGCCCAGAGGAGTACAGCAGAAGGCTGCACTTCTCTGGCAAAGTCAAGAAAACAGGTTGAAAACAATAGCAAAAAGTTTAGGGGTTGCCACATGGAAGGAAAGTTTCCTACAATAACGAAATCTTTCCTAACACTCGCCCCTCCCAGACTATGGACAGGGGGAACTAATCCACCCCTGGATGAGTCTCTTGTTCAGGTCGGTAAAACATTCTGGACAACCCATCAGCATTGCTATGTTGGACACCTGGCCTATGCTCAATAGTGAAGTCGAAGCCTTGTAGACTTATGGACCACCTAAGCAACTTTGGATTCTCCCCCTTCATGTTCATTAGCCACTTTAACGGCTTATGGTCAGTCTGCACAGTGAAGTGGGTCCCATAGAGGTAGGGCCGCAGCTTCCTTAGGGCCCACACAACAGAGAAACATTCTTTCTCTACCGTGGACCATCTGAGCTCTCTGTCCTTAAGCTGGCGACTAATAAAACCGATAGGGTGTTCCTTACCCTTCTCATCTACTTGTGATAGTACAGCTCCTATCCCAGTGTCAGAGGCATCCGTCTGCACGATAAAAGGTCTTTGATAATCAGGGGCCCTGAGCACAGGGGCCTGGCACAAGGAGTCTTTCAAGCCATTGAAGGCCTTCTCACACTCGTCAGTCCAAGTTACCTTCTTGGGTTTCTTCGGAGTTGTGAGGGCAGTCAGAGGAGCAGCTATGGTGCCATAGTCTGCCATAAAATTGCGGTAATAACCCGTGAGTCCTAAGAAGGCTCTCACTTGGGTTTGTGTAGTGGGGGTAGGCCAGTCTTGTACTGCTTGTACTTTACTGGATAGAGGCTGTCTCCTCCCTCCACCTACTTCATGTTCAAGGCAAACCACTGAGCCTTGTCCATTTTGGTGAGGGGCCACTCGGACACCCTCAAAAGAGCTTTCTGAAGGACTGCTTTGGAACAGGTCAGGGAGAGGTTCAGACTCCTCTCCCTCAACGTCTGAAGCCAATAGCAGTGCTGCGATTTCGCCGCTTGGGACGAAAGCCTTCAGCCTATTCATGTGAAACACTTTTGGAGCCTGTCCAGGCCTTCCAAGGTCCACTGAATAGTTAACCTCACCCAGGGGCTCCACCACTGGGTAAGGGCCTGACCATTTGTCCTGTAAAGCTCGAGGCCTTATGAGATTCATGATCAGGACTTGCTGACCAAGTGTAAAGTTGATGAGGGAAGCTTTCTGGTCGTACCAATGTTTCACCAGCGCTTGCCCTGCCTTCAATTTATCACTGGCCAAGCCCATCAGAAGTACCATCTGTTTTCTGAGCCCTAGCACATAATCAACTACGTTGGTAGTAACAGGGGGAGTGGGCATCTCCCATCCCTCTTTGATGATGGCTAAGGGTCCCCGTACGGGATGACCGAACAGAAGTTCGAAGGGGCTGAAGCCAACACCCTCCTGTGGTACCTCTCGGTAGGCAAACAGTAAGCATGAAACAAGAAGATCCCATTTTCTTCTCTGAGGCTCCTCCAGAGCCCCAATCATGCTCGTTAACGTCCTGTTGAAACGCCCCCCCAGACCATCGGTCTGGGGGCGGTATGCAGAAGAGAACCTGTAGGTGACCCCACATTCTTTCCACATAGCCTGCCTATACTTCGACATAAAGTTGCTGCCATGATCCGACACAACTTCTTTAGGGAAGCCAACCCTAGTGAACATGCCGAGTAAAGCTTCTGCAACTGGCTTGGCAGTTACAGTTGTAAATGGGACGGCCTCAGGATACCTGGTTGCATGGTCGACCAGCACCAGGATAAACCTATTGCCTGAGGATGTTTGCGGGTCAAGGGGACCAACCATGTCGATCCCTACCCTTTCAAATGGTACCCCCACAACTGGGAGCGGTACCAACGGAGCTTGGATTGTCGCGCCAACCTTACCAGACAACTGGCAGGAGGCACAACTCCTGCAGTGACTTTCTACTTGCACCCCCATCTTGGGCCAGTAGAAGTGCATGGATAACCTTTGCTTGGTCCTCCTCATACCAAGGTGACCAGCAAGGGGAACGACATGCGCCAACTGCAGGAGGAAGGGCCTAACAGCAAGGGAAACCACCAACCTCCTATGGTCTCCTTCTGTAGACTCTGTGGGCTCACTATAAAGGAGTCCACCTTCCTGGTAAATCCTTTGCAACCCAGGAGGTTCACCCTCAAGCTGGGAGCAGGCCTGTCTCCTTAGGCCTTCCAGAGATGGGCACTCACGTTGGCCCTTACTGAAGTCGTCCCTATCAGGACCTCCTTCAACTAACAAGTCTTTTAGTTCAGGATGGTCGTTGGGGTCGAACACTTCAGGCATCGCCACCTCCTCGTCAGGCTCGGGCGATTGACCAACTCCCTCCACCGCAGTGGTAGGCGAGCTCGGGGGAATATTCTCTTTCCCCCGTCGGGACTTGTTGACTCCTTTCGCCTTGGGTTTCCCCTTCGACTGGGGCGGCGTATTGGACTTGGCCAATGCTGCCCGTGCTTGAGACCGTGTGTAGGGTCTTTCGGCAGTGTCTCCTACGAGCCCTAGAGCTCTGAGATCATTGCCCAACAAGACCTTTCCCGGGACGTTTCTCTGAATGCTCACTGGAATCCTAACTGCTGTACCATTTAAAGTTAGATTAACAGGGATCACGGGAAACATACGGAGGGGGCCGTCAGCCAACTTAGTGGGCATCAGAGTAGCTCTGGCAACTTCCTCTGAGTCTACCAAGGTAGAATCCACTACAGTTCGACTGCACCCACTATCCCTAAGAGCTGGAGTATCCACTCCATTGATCAGCACACTGTCTTTAAAGTAGTGCTTGGTATTATCCGGAATCCTAGCATACGCCTCTGCGACTTTAGGCTCCCAGGAACCCAGGGACACTAAAACTACCTCAGCCTCTATTCCGCTGGGAAATGAGTCTGAGGAGAAGGATGCTCCTGTAATCTCTTCTTCCTCGTAGGAGGAGAAGGCCAGATTAGCGGAGTGGACCCCCAAAGGTCTAACCTTACAACGGGGATCCCCCTTCACATGGTCAGTTGCTCCACAAGAAAAACAAGCCCCATTGGGTCTGTTTACGTAGGGAGGCTTATTATAACCAGAGTTCTGTTTCGGAGGCGAACCTCCACTACCCTGTGAGTTCTCGGATGGCTTACCCTTATTTTTCTTTTTGTGGCCCTTATGGGAAGAAGATTTAGCAGATTCCCCACCCTCCACATCTTTGGACTTTTTCCCTTCCTCCTGCTTACCAGGATGAGTTTTGTCCTTATGGGACACTCGATGTGACACCCATAAATCTGCTGCAATGGCCAGCTTCTTAGGATCTATCTCCTTCGAATCGGCCAAATGCTGCTTAAGCTCCGGGGAAGAAGAAGCAAAAATGTGTTCCAGCATGACCAGATTGATCATGCCTTCGAAGGTAGAAACCTTATAACCTTCAACCCAGCCAGTCAAGTTTTTCAGGGACTCAGCTACATACGACACCCAAGTACCACCTTCCTTTTTCTTATACTCTCTAAACCTTTTCAAATATTGGGTCGGAGTCTTCCCAAACTTTAAAATGAGAGTCTGCTTCAACATTGCAAAATCAGCGCGCTCAGCCTTCGACATTTCCATAATGGCACTGCAACCAGAATGGGGCAGTCTGCTGAGTAACCATGCAATCTTATCCGCATTATCAACCTCTTGAACCTCGCATGCATACTCAAACGCATTTAACCAGTCCATAATGTCATTTCGTTCCTCATACACACTGAGCAGATCTTTTGGAAACCGTGGATGAGAGGAAGCCCCAGAACCATGTCCAGGACCCTTGGACCCATTTGCGAACTGAAGCTTGGCCAGTTCCAACTGGTGATCCCTGTCTTTTTGTTTTTCTGCCTGGTCGATTTTCAGTTTGGCTATGCTGAATTCAAGCTCCTGCTGCCTAAACCGCAGCTCTTGCTTCTTGAATTCAAGCATAGCCTCCCCATCAACACTGGCAGAGGAAACGTTAGACATTACATCCTCCCTGTCCTCGTGGTCGTGATGGATCAGTGCAGCGGCAGAACCGTCGGTTCTGCCAGTGAGAGCAGCCCCACCACCTTCTGCACTGTCCTCGGAAGTTATAGCGTCAAGCTGCGCTTCTTGCCACGCCACGATTCTCTGGATCATTTCCAATTTAGTGCCTTGAGAGGAAACCCCTCTCTCCGCACACATCTTCTTCAATGTTTCAGATTTCGAAGCATTTAAGGTTAATAAAGTATTCGTTTCCATACTGTCGATAGGACTATGGCCTTTTTAACGTTATATTCAATACTTTACTGCGTGTCCTGGTTGGAATAACCTGAAAACGCCTTAGCTCGTGCGCAACACTGGATACCTTCAGTCGTATCCCACCGCTGTACACCAATTTGTTAAGACGGATTTCTGAACTCTGTCCTGGTGGCGCAGAAGTTCAGAAGGCCAACCTAATTACTTGGAACAGGGTAACCTCTGGACAAGCCAGACCAATCAAGGTAGCGATCGCGGCGGTCAAGACTAGGTCTCAAGAGGGGTGAGGGTGACTGAAAGCCCGCAATGAGCACACAAAGCAAGGGCGCTTACAAACTACTCCAAACAGTTGTTTATATCAAAAATAGATACACATTTATTATAAGGCCTTGAAACTAATAACTACAGTAAAAGCAGCAATATACAACGATATTAAACCAACACATACACTATCCACCCAATATATATACAGAATACACAGTTTCACAGCATTAGCAGCACGAAATATGTTATCCACCTGCAGGGGAAGGAAAACAGGCAGTGCGAACCAATGCGTGTGATATGTCCGCCTTCTGAGGCCCCTAACTAGATGGTAGTCCAATCCCTACGAAGAGTGGAGCCTAGCGCTCAAAAGTACCTGCACACGCCGGTGCCAATGGGCAGAAGGTGAAGCTCTTCGGAGGACGTTGAACAGCTCTGTAGGGAGCTCTAATGAAGGAGAACACGGTCCGCGACTCTAGCGCAGCCTCCACTGTGAGGCAGAAGCAGGGCGCGAGTACGGACAAGGGGTGCTGTATTTACCGCGGGGAAAAGCAAGGGGCACTGCAGGAGGGCGACCAGATCCTAGCTAATCTACTCACCGGTCCCCGAAGCAAGCAGGCCCGAGCTTCTCCTCGATAGATACAGCTTCTGGCAGGTTCTGAAGAGCAGGGAACGTCTCGTCGTCGTGCAGAGTAAAAAGACGTCCCGATCGAAGAAACAAGCACAGTTTTGTCGCCACAGCAGGGCAACGGAACGGCCGGGTGTATTCAAGCCAAACGAGCACCGCTCACCTCTAGCTTAGGACTGCTAAGCAAACGAAGCGTGTGAGCATGCCCCGGACTCAGAATACCACCCAACCTGTCGGCGATTACAGAGCAGGACTCCTTAGTAAGCTGGTCAGTCAACTGGATGGCCCAGAGACACTTCCGAAGGCTTACGGCAGGAGTTGATGAAGGTGCCGGGAATAGCTGGTCCTGCTATTCCAATAGGTCGAAGCGCCAGTACAGGCCTTCTTGTTCGATCTTAGGTGGAAAGGGCTTCACCGGACGACAGCAATGAGGAGCAGAAGTTCTTCAGGGGGTCACCAGCGATTCCTCGGTCCAGCCTCGTGTTCGCAGGATACTTGGCTCCTGTATCCCTGGGTTCGTAAGAACTCAGGAGATCGACATGGTAGTGGTGTTTCCAGCTCCCTCTTATCCACGGTTCCCTTCGCGCCAAAACGGAGGGGAGCCAATGGGAGATCCGCTCATCAACACACATACCATACGTGGACCAATCACGGACCACAGTGGTCCCAGGCATTCACACCACCCTAGACTCTCTGGCACCCAGGATGTGTATTGGGACCAGACAGCCCAGCCCACATCCTGGGGGCACTCAAACGACATGTAGAAGCCCGCGAAAGCAACCGTGTTTCGCGGGAAACTACATGCCCAAATAAGGAAGGCCCCGGGTCGCCTGACCCGGGGGAAGGTAAAGGGAGCAAGACGGACAGTGGACGAGACAAAGGAGCCTCGTGGTCCGGCCATTTTGGGTAGCCGGGCCACCCTTTTGTGTTCGCGGCAAAAAGGTGCTCAGAACGGCAAAAGGAGCTCAAAATAAACCAAATGATCGCTGCCACCAGCCCAGTCCCTGAATGACTTGCACCGATCCAAAAACCATCCTATAAGAGTGTCTAGGGTCTGTAGAAGGCTAGAGACCCAAGAGAGCTGTAACTTAGCTTACAGTGCCCTCTTGTGTCGTGTTGCACTAAAATGGCGACACGATAAAAGAAACTACGGGAAACAGCGTTCCCCGGTACTGACTGTCTTAAGGGCATGTCAGTTTCCCCGTAAGAAAGGAGCGAAAGCCCAGAGGAGTACAGCAGAAGGCTGCACTTCTCTGGCAAAGTCAAGAAAACAGGTTGAAAACAATAGCAAAAAGTTTAGGGGTTGCCACATGGAAGGAAAGTTTCCTACAATAACGAAATCTTTCCTAACACCATCCCCACATCGCGATCAAAACCACCAAGTTGATTTTTTGTCCTGCAGCAATGAAAATATGCCTGGGGCTCTCTACCAGTCCTCCTTACCCTCTTCAGACTAGCTGGAATCAGAATAATAAACAAGCAGCATTTGAAGGGCAACATTTTCAGTCCAGGACGAGGTTAGTTGCGTTCGAGCATAGGTACAGGAGCATCCACGAGAAAGGTGTAGTTCAAATGCAGAGCACAGATAAGTAGCTGTATGAAAAAAGCACACACCCCAGCATAGAGAGATGCCTCATGTTGACAGTCTCATTAAAAGTAGAAGTGCCCAACCATGTAGACAGATTGCGTAGATTGTGGATATAAATTAGAAGCTCTGGTTTTCAAGATGTCTTTCTATAAGTCCGCAAAGAACAAATGACTTTGTGGTGTGCAATTTATCAGTGGTTAGGATTATTATATACAATAAACATTGTAGCCAGTAAAACCATGAGGGAGACTTTTTTTGAAGAGCATACCCTTAGAACAAAATGCCTCTTAGAGACCGAACTCCCGATTCTCGGCTAGGTATAAATTGCCGAAAATGGCGTATTATGTTTTACCGACATGTTCAGTAATTAACAGCTATTCTGATGGTCTCGGATTTCACTGAGGGAGCACACAATGCACCAGTTCAGGAACCTTTGCGTCTGTTGCCAGCATTGGCTTGAAACCAACCTGGCAATCACCAGTTCCGTAAACAGGTCATTTGCATGTGGATTCTGGTGTTACTGCTCCATATTAATGACAGTGTAAACATTTCAAACACATACACTTCCTCCTTTGGTGGGTTCCATGTGTTAATATCGCTGCAAAAATGTCGCCACACAAGAATGGCACTATTTTTTGTGGCAATATTATTTGTATTTGTATTTTTTATTTTGTTTATTTGTAGAGCGCGTCGAGCCCTAGGGCAACTGAGCGCTATTTTTACAATATTATACAATTTTACACACTTTTATACAGTTTTACACACTTTTATACAGTTTTACACAAGAAGCAAGGAGGAATACAGGCAAGCAAAATGATAAAGGTAGGACATCATAGATATAGTATTGAGCATAAGGCATACATCTATACAGGTGGAGGACTAGTCATCATATATACAGTCCTATACAAATGGTTGTGATGTTGTGGAGCGTATGTTAGGGTGTGGGAGGGTTGTGTTCCTGATCCCGAAGCCAAACCTTGACCTTATTACGGAATACCATGAATGATGGTTCCGCTCTTATGGCAATGGGGAGTGTGTTACATTTTTTGGCTGCCAAATCTGGGAAGCTAACCCCACCCTCTTGTTGTTGGTTAAATCGAGGTATTACGATACAGTGAGACTTAGCCGTTCTAGTAGGACGAGATGAGGAGCGATGTGTAAAGGTGTCACAGAGGTATATTGTTGCCTGGTTATAGAAGCACTTGTGAGTTAGTGAGAGTGATTTGAGATCTATTATTTGCTTGATACTCAGCCATTTTAGATTCTGTCTAGTAGTGGTAATATGATGTTTTCTAGGGATGTTGGAAGCTGCTCTAACTGCATTATTTTGCATAATTAGCATTTTGTTGGTATTGTGTTGAGAGTTTTCTAAGTAGAGAGCATTACAATAGTCTAATTTAGATAATACTAGACCTCTTGCTACTGATATACAGTTGCTCGGTGGAAGGTAGGGATGACATGCTGTGATAAGTTTACGTGTGTAACATGTAGCTGACGCTAAGGCATTAGTTTGTCTCATGAGTGATAGAGTGGAGTCAATATAGATACCTAAAGTTTTCACATCATTAGCTACTTTAATGAAGTTGCTGTTAATATTGAAAGCTTTGAATGCACATCCAAGCTTGTTTAATTTAGTTGGGAGATGAGTAGGAGTAGTTCGGTTTTGTCGTTGTTTAGACATAAACCATGCTTGGCCATCCAAATTTGAATAGTACTGTAGATATCATTTAGTATTTTACTGTCTACAGCATACTCACCAGTGATGAGGATGAGTATCTGGGTGTCGTCCGCATAGTTTGTATACGTGACACCCAGATAGTCCAGAATATCAAATAAAGGTTTGGTGAAACGTTATAAAGCATTGGGGATACGCAAGATCCTTGAGGAACTCTGCAAGAGACTGGTGTGGGGGAGGCTGATGCAGTTGGTGCAAAGACCCTCATAGATCTGTTGCTGAGGAAGGATTTAATCCATGAATTGGCCTGTTCTGAAAAGTGTGCGGCAGATGATAAGTGTTTGCAGAGTATTTCATGGTTCACTAAATCAAATGCCGCAGATAAGTCGAGTAGTAGGAGCAAGACAGTTTTCCCTTGTCTTTTAGTGACTGAATTTGTGTTTTAAGGTCAATAAGTGCCGTTTCAGACCCATGTCTTGGTCTGAAACCTGATTGTCTTAATCCCAGTAGTTTATTAGTTTCCAAGTATTGCTGGATTTGAAGGTGAGCTGCACAATCCAGTTTTTTCCCTAAAACGGGGACAGTCGTAATAGGTCTATAGTTAGACGGATTATTTAGGTCCAGCATATTTTTTAGTAATAACGGGAGTACCCAGGCGTCTTTCAGATTAGTAGGTACCGTACTCTTGTCAAATGAAGCATTAATGAATGAAGTAATAAAGGGAGCGAGTGCAGTGGCAGCTTCCTTAATAAGTGTGGCTGGGCAGACATCACCCTTGCAACTAGAAGGTTTGAGTTTGTGTATGATCAGCTGTACTTCTTTGATTGTTAAAGGTTTGAAGTTAAATAGTATTAGAATGGGGAAAGGAACGGGTGGCATGTCCTGTGGTAAGGCATTATCTATGAGAGTTTTCTTGATAGATATTTTGTTGAGTAACAGTGATTTTATCTTGTAGTGCATTCTGTATATTAGTACACCATGTGGTATCTTTAATACATGAGTCCAGAATAGGGGATGGCGATTCCAATTCTTTAAGGATGTTGAACATCTCCTTAGTACTGAAATTAGCCTTAGTTATACGGTCATTAAAGTTATCTTTTTTTGCCTGGACAATAGCAACTTTGTAGTTGAATGAGGCTTCATGAAGATATCTTTATTTTGTTTAGAAGGGGATTTTTTCCATGTGGTTTCCCCTGATCTTTTCACTTTCCTCAAATTTTTAGATGAGGTGTGTACCATTTATTAATATGGGCATGAGGCTTAGATTTCTGTAGTTTGAGTGGTCCTATTGTATTAATAGCTTTCAGAATAGTATCATTGTAGAGATTAACTAAATCCGATGGGTCTGAGTAGGTAGAGGTCGGATGAGTTATGGGACGTAGAAGTGGAAGTAAGTTTTCTAAATTAAGTTTTCATAAGTTTCTTGTCATTAAGGCTGGTGCTTTCGTAGGCTCGGAGATAGTGTCCTTGAGGCCAGTAGCTTTAGAATCTGAGGGGTCATCAGGGGCTGAATTAAAATCTCCTAAAATTCTAACTTGAGAGTTACATTTTGTATTTGAGGTCCATAGCTGTGAGATGTTGTCTTCGAAGGTGGTAGTATTGCCCGGGGATCTGTTCATTGAGCATTTTTAGCTCAAATGCTGTTTTTTAGATAAATGCAACTCCACCCCCTTTAGTAAAATTGGACTCTCCTTCAGCCCGTAGGATGGAATAGTTGTGTGTAAGGGCTAGTGCTAGTGATGGGCCAGATGCCGGGTTAAGCCACGTTTCTGTAATGGCGATAATATCAAGGTCGTTCATGGTCAGGATGTCTAGAATGTCTAAGGTGTGTGCTTGAAGGGATCTCGCATTGATCAGTCCTACATTCAAGGTATTAGTAGTGTTACTCGGTGATGATAATTGTATTTTACCGTTGTTGACAATTTTGATGGGATCTGCAATAACAAGGTTGTTATCAATACCGGTTGAATTATTGGCAGTAGGTCTTAGTCTGGAATGACGTGGAAATCTGGAGCTAAGACTTTGGTTTCTCAATAGTGTAGGGCAAGGTAATGTTGTGATATTTAAGAGCAGATGGCCGCTAGGTACTGGGTCCTGGATGGTCTGGCAGTCTGACGCAGGAAGTCTTTCACCCTTGAAGGTGTGGGGCACAGCCAAACGTAATGGAGGGAGCCTAGGAAGAACGTATATTCTACTTGTAAGGCCTGGGTTTAGGAATCTAGAAGGCTGAATATCATTAGATAATGGCAGGTTAGTTGACATCACCAGGTTTATATTGGTAGGATTCGTGCATAGAGAGGAGGCCATATTGTTTGTATGTGAGATAGTAATCTCAAGGGATATGTTAAATGGGGTCAGTAGGTTCGATACAGTAAGGAAGCTTAAAAGCAATGCTAATTTTAAGAGCATCATGTCTACTGTAAAGTATAGGTTTACTTAGGCTAACATTCAGACATATGACTGGTAGTATAATGCGTTAGTTGGTATAGTTCAATAACTGGCGGACTAGATTAAGTCAGGATATAAATGTCGCACATAGTATACAATGGCTGGTTTAGAATGTAAATATGGCTGTAATAACATGATAGGCTATAGTAACAAGGTAGGCTAATTCGAAAGTCACCGCTAACATGTATGAAGGCAATGCAGTGATAATACAAGGTCGCCTAATACGAGATTCAGCGCTAACATGTATGTAGGCAATGCAGTGATAATACAAGGTAGGCTAATACGAGATTCAGCGCTAACATGTATGAAGGCAATGCAGTGATAATACAAGGTAGGCTAATACGAGATTCAGCGCTAACATGTATGAAGGCAATGCAGTGATAATAACAAGGCAGGCTAATACGAGATTCAGCGCTAACATGTATGAAGGCAATGCAGTGATAATAACAAGGTAGGCTAATACGAGATTCAGCGCTAACATGTATGAAGGCAATGCAGTGATAATACAAGGTATGCTAATGCAAAGTTCAGCACTAGCATTTATAAGGCTCATTCAACTAGTTCAGTTCAGTGTAGCAATAATGACAAGGTAGGCTAATTCGAAATTCACAATGCATTACCCCATGGAACCTGCGGGGGACACCCCCGCAAACTCCATCTTTTTTTAAAGAGAGCGGGGGACACCCCCGTACTTCCCACTCCCAATAAAACCTAATATTAACCCCATCAATAATGTCGTCTATGTTGTTTTCCGACGACTATATATATATGGCGACATTAATGGTGGGTATAATATTACGTCTCCCCCCCTTTCCCAGTCACAACCTACCGTACACATCTAACTAGACATGTGCATTTAGACAGGGGTAAACCAACATATTAAGTGCTTCTCAACAAAAACAAAAAAATCTCACAAGTACGCCTGATCCTAATTGTGCTGTTTTAAGTAGATATTTTGTACATAACTGAAAATAACTCTGCAACGTTCCTATAATGACTGGATTATTGTTTTTCGGGGTGCTGGAGGGATGGGTTGGTGAGGATTGTTCAACAGTGCTACAGAAAACTTAAAAATAAACAGAATGCAAAAAGGGTGTTTTGGGCAGCGCTTTCGGTAAATTGCGAATGTTGTGCAATTATACAAAACTGCTGTCGAAAACTTGCAACCCGCCCATTAATTAAAAAAACAGGTGAAATGCAGACCATTTGTGACACAGCAGTATCGTGCCTGCGCCGACGCCCAGGACCCCCTGAGAATGAGGACAGTACCTGGGCATCATGAAAAGGCGCAATGAAGCATAGTGTTTACCACGCTCACTGTGCCTTGAACAGAATCGAGCCCTGAGAATTGTCAACAGTTTACAGACTGGAAATGTGGGCAAGTTAGGCAAAAGAAGATTAAATGAGTTTCCCAGGATCACGCATGTTGGTTAAGAGGTGAAGCTGAGATTTGAGCCGAATCTGCAATTTCAGTTCTTGACCACATTGTTTCCCAGTTCTTATCATAGATCACGGTGCAATTATTTGTGTTTCACTTTCATGAACTAAAATAATGCCTTATTGTTTTAAGAACTGACTTGGAAAGTATGCAATTCACATAATAACCCAATATGAAGTATTTTAGGCAAAAGGACTGATTCTCGGTTCATTTTCACTATCACCAAGGCAAGTATATTAGCACCACAATATTAATTGATGTGAGCCTTGACGGCTTCATCTGGGATTTTCAATTGTATTTTAAAGCTTTACATGCACCCGAAAGACAGAATTGAAGACTGCTATTTAGTATGTGCAGAAGTACCTTTCAAATTGTATAATAAAGCAGACTGTTTTTTGCCAATATGTTTGCCAGAGGTCTGTGACATTTTGTTGGCTTGCTTCTGTCTACAACCCCTTGCACTCCAATGACCTTCATGAAAATAATGGTCAAACACTAGGCTAAACAACTCCACCCGTAAGTGAGAAGGCAAACCTTTTCACAGGAGACAGCACAGCACAATACATTGGCATAAAATGATTTGTCCAGGATCAGTGTATCTTCCGCTGGAAAAGCTGGGATATGAGCCTCAACACTTTGGTTCCAGTGTCTCGGATTTGATAACCTAATCACCTCAACCTACTAACACCTTATGTTCCTCAAAGGGAAGTGGTTGCCAGTTTTAACAACCCTCATTTGGAGGCACAAAGCTCTCCACCTGCACCAGATGGATGCTATGTCACTTTCTATAGCTGGTGCTATCTGGTGCCATTAGATTTCTGTGCAGCACATGTTAAGTGTAACTATCACAAAAGTATGTATACATGCACGTTTATCTACCTGATGGAATTTAGTACTGTGATTTGGCATATGAACACAAATTTGTGTAACCAGTACCTAACAAACTGATCTATCTTCTGAGAAATCTTGGCACTCAAATATATCAATATGCGTTTCAACTTTCGGTATGGCACATGATCTATCTATAACCCACAGAAGAGTGAGAAAGCGACAGGAGTTGTGCTATAATGACAGGACAAACTGAACACAAAAAGCTTTATAGGATTAATTGATAGGACCAAATCTACTGGTCAGCAATGGCCAGGCTGCACGTTTGCGCCTCAGCAGCGCACCATACATGGTATGGGTTATTTTAGTTTTATAAAACAAATGGGCACTGACTGATTTCAATCATGTAGCCATGTGGGGGCCCCCTCCATGGTGGGGGCCTGGGGCATGTGCCCCTTTTGCCCTTCCATAAAAAAGTCTCTGTGTGTATGCACCCCTCGATGACGGAGCCAGAGTCTGCTGCAGTGTGCCTGCACACCTCAGTGGCAGCGCCAGAGCCTGCTGCATTGTGCCTGCACACCTCAGTGGGAGGCGCTAGGGCCTAATGCAGTGTGCCCGCACACTCAGTGGCAGCTCGAGAGCCTGCTGCAGTGTGTCTGCACATCTCAGTGGCAGCACCAGGGCCTAATGCAGTGTGTCTGCACCCTCACTGGCGGCCCCAGAGGCTGCTGCAGTGTGCCTGCACAACTCAGTGGCAGCGCCAGAGCCTGCTGCAGAGTGTCTGCACCCCTCAGTGGTGACGCCAGAGTCTGCTGCAGTGTGCCTGCAAACCTCAGTGGTGGCGCCAGAGCCTGCCGCAGTGTGCCTGCACAACACCGTGACGGTGCCAGGGCGTAATGCAGTGTGCCTGCACACCTCAGAGGCGGCCTCATAGCCTGGTGCAATATTTAGTTATTTATTCAATATTTATAATGCACCCATGATATGATATTATTTTATATGATATGGCATTTATAACGCGCCTGTACACAAGTGTTTCTAGGCGTGAAAGAAAAGGAAGAGGGGACAGAGAAGGACAAAACTAGGCCTTGGGTCATTCAGATCGTGCAAGTGCAGGGAGGAGGGGAGGGGAGAAGTGCCAAGTATGGAGCAAGGGGGAGGAGAATGGAAGTAGCTTGTAAGTGCTTCGATTGGTGGCTCACAAGTGCAGAGAGTCAGGGGACTGTAGTGTTGCAGATACAGTCCCTTGAGTGGTAGGGAGGCCGGGAGGCAGTGCAAGGGCAACTGGCCGTGCATGAGCCTGGCCCCATAAGTTCAATGGGTAGCCAGGTAAACAGAGTGCACAGCAGATAGGGACATCAGCAAGGAAGCGGGCGAGAGAAAGTGGAAGCGAAAAGGAAGGTCTTGAGTTGCTTACGAACCTTAGATGGTCCTGCTCAAGCTTAAGAGAGTCAGGGAGTCTGTTCCAGAGGGAGGCCCCAGCTGAAGATAGAGATCTACTCCCCATTCTCTGCCAGGAGAAGCCTCTGACCCTCAGAGAGTTGGAGGTGGATGAGTGGAGGGCTTGAGAAGGAGGACGCATATGCGCATAGGCAAAGACACGCACAAGAAAGAACAGACATCAAGCATAGTACATATTAGAGAAACACGCAAAGCTGAACACACAGAAGACAACAGAAAACCATAAGACTACATAACTACATATATAACTATATTGGATGGCAACGAGTTCAGAAACTGGTTAAGTAAAGAGAAGGGTCTTGAGATCCTATCTAAAGAGTGGCAATGAGCGTATTTTCCTTAAATTTGGTGGAAGATTGTTCCAGAAACAAGGAGCTGTCGTATCAAAAGCCAGTCTCCCAGCTCGTTTCAGTTTAATGTGTGGGGTAACCAACAAATTATTGTTGCTGGAACGCAAAAGGCGGGGTCTGGTTTTGACGGTTAGTCTGGCTTTCAAATAACGGGCAGCACTCCCAAACAGGCACTTATGAGCAATGATAGTGACTGAGAAAGCAAAGTGCTCCTTCACAGGAAGCCATTGAAGTACGCAATGTGCCTTGCTGCGCTTGAGTTGATTCACGAGCCAAACCTCACTGTTCTATAGAATCTGCAGTTTAGATATATTGCCTTTCGAGGTACCATGTACGAGGCTGCCACAATAATCAATTCTAACCCCAGCAATGGCTCACGCCAGGTGGGCACAGTTCACTTTAGAGAGAATCGGGAGAATACGGCTGAGCAGTTTCAAGTTGTATGATGTTGTAGAGACAATGTAGTTGGTTTGATCTTTCATGTTTAGGTTAGATTAAGACAGACCCCTAAGGTCTTCCACCTTGGACGTCATTGGGGTGAACACTGGAGATGGTGATCTCCTTTCCCTTGGGGAACAGCCTAACTAATCTATATTCTGTACCAGCAATGAGGAGTACTGTTTTGGCATCATTAAGCCCTAGTCTATTAAAGGCCATCCAACTTAATGATGTCATAGATCTCGTTAATGTTGGCAGCATCCTGCTATCTCCTGAGAGCTGGAGCAAGACTTGTGTCTCATCTGGGGAATTGGTATAAAAGACGCTGAGATCATCAAAAATGTCAAACAGGGTTTTGGTAAACATGTTGTAAATAGTGGGAGGCACAATTGTTCCCTGTGGAATGCCACATTCCATTTTAAGGGGTGCGGCGCAGCAGATTCACTGAAAACGCTGGCCACACGTTCAGACGAGAATGAACGTACCCAGCCTGCTGCTTCAGATAAACAATTAGCTGCCAAGCACAGTCTATCTATCGATCAGTAGGCTATAGTCGACTAGATCAAATGCAGCAGAGAGCTCCAGGGGCATGAGCAAGACCAGACCACCCATATCAAGGATGTGTAAGCCGCAGGCCTTAAGGTCTAGCCAAGCGATCTCTGTGCAGTTTGCAGCCCTGAATCTGGACTGTCTGCAGTGAAGTAGGTTGTGCCTTTCGAGATAGCGCTGGACCTGTAAATAAGCAGCCGTATCAATGATTTTTAATAGGAAAGGCACATTGGTCGTAGGCCAGTAGTTGGTCGCCCCATTGGGATCCTGGGATGTTTTTTTTCAGTAACGGGATAATCCAGGTCTATTTAATGGATGATGGCATAATGGCCGACCAAAAGGAGGCACTGATGAATTTGGTAATGTCGGCCACAAGGGTGGGGGGGGGGGCGCTCCTTTAAACAGCTGCCGGACAGGGGTTTCCTTTGCATGCTGTAGGCTTAAGGGAGTTGATAATGGATAAATCGTGTTCCGACACTACAGAAAATGTAAACGGTGGAACATTTTGTGGAATAGGACCCCAACCGTTGGCTGGGTGGGGGGAGTCTCATTCATGAGAGCCTCCTGGATACTTGTACACCAGGCCTCGTCCTTCGGGATAGAGTCTTGTGGCTTTACATCCGGGGATTCTAGTTCTCTAAGGATTTTAAATAATTCCTTGGAGTCGGAATTAGCAGAGTTGATGCGTGACTCGTAATACTCTCTCTTGGCAGTTGTTCATGCACTCTTGTATAGTTTAGTTTTAGATAGGTAGCTTTCCTTCTCATGAACAGATTTAGTTTCTATTCAATTTGTATGCAGTTTGTGTTTCTCTGAAGGCATTTTATGAAGTTCAGAAGTAAACAATCTTCGTTTATTAGTATTCACGCAGATGTGATCTCTAAGTGGCGCAATCCATCAGCTGTAGACAGTAATATCTGGTGATAGTACTTTGCAATGTCATGGACTGAAATGAGTGAGGGAAGCACTTCCGAAGAGGAACTCAGCAAAGGTAAAAGGGAATCCTTGGTAACTTTACGCAAATTGCATTTAGTAACCAGGATATGGGTAGGGACTGTGTGATGCTTGAGTTTTGAGACTGGCAGCGCAAACCTGATAACATAGTGATCTGACCACGGACAGGGTGGAATAGCAAACTCCAAAATAGTTATTCCATGTGCACAGACCCAGTCCAACATATGACCTTCTCTGTGCGTAGGGTCTGATGTGCTGAGCAAACTATCAACGAGTGCTTGGTTAACTGAGTGGGCAACCTGGTTTGTGCTGTCATTACACCAGTAGTAGTACCCTCAGTAACATGATATGACATGATATGGCATTTGTAAAGCGCCTATACACAGATGGAGATCCAAGTGCAAGGGTTGCCGGGAGGAAGTGCGGATGTTCAACTGGGCGGGCAGAGACCTGGGCTTGAAATCAGAGGGTAGCCAGGTGACCAGTGCAGTATCAGACAGGAAATCAGCAGGGGAGAGGAAGAGAGAATGCAGAAGCAAAGAGGAAGGTGTTGCGGTGCTTCCAGAATTGGAGATGGTTCTCCTCAAGTTTCAGAGAGACAGGAAGGCTGTTCCAGAGGGAGGCCCCAGTTGAAGGAAGAGATCGATCACCAACTCGTTGCATGGAGAAGCGAATGACCCTGAGGGAGTTGGAGGTGGAGGAGCGAAGAGCTCGAGTAGGAAAGTATTTGCGAACAGAGCATTGGAGGTATTGAGGAGCCAGGCCCCAGAAGACCTTGTGGACAATGCAGAGGGTCTTGAACTTAATCCTAGCAGCCACTGGGTGCCAATGCAGAGATTTCAGTGCTGGAAAGATACGATTACCTGGGCTTAAGGCCAAGGACAAATCCCACAGTCCTGTTCTGGATGAGTTGCAGAGGGCGGAGAGTAGAAGCAGGCAGGTTTAGAAAGAGTCTGTTGCAGTAGTCCAGCCTAGGGAGAACTAGAGCTCTAAAGACATTGAGCTTCTGGGGGAAGGTGAGGAAAGGAAGAATACCCCTGAGGTGGTGCAGCTGGTAGTGGGACTTCCTAGAGACGTCGGAGAGAAGGAGAGTGTGGAGTCGAAGTTGACCCCGAGGTTCTTAGCCTCACAGGTGGGAGCGGGAAGAACATGTTGTTAGAAGAAGGTGTAAGTGTTGAAGTCAACGTAGACATCAACTGGGTCTCAAACAATGGCATACTATTGGAGGTCTATGAAAAATATAGAAGCTGTAGGTGACAGAGAGGTTGACTAACAGTTTGATCAACAGAAGTGTCTGCACACCTCAGTGGCGGCACCAGAGCCTAATGCAGTGTGTCTGCACACCTCAGTGGTGGCACCAGAGCCTAATGCAGTGTGCCTGCACATCTCAATGGTGGCACCACAGCCTAATGCAGTGTGTCTGTGCACTTCAGTGGCAACACTGGGCTAATGTAGTTGCTTGTCTTGCATTGAAGGCAGCTACAGGACCTTTTAGTATGTCTGCACACTTCCGAAACACAGGCCTTCTCCAACAACCCATCCTCTAGCACCAGAGCCTCATGCAGTGTGCCCAAACACTTAAGAGGCAGAACCTGAACCTGAGCCTCAGAGCATAATTCAGGGTGTCTGCACCCCTCAGAGGCAGCAACAGTGCCTCCCGCGGAGTATGTGCACAGCCCAGAGGCAGGACTAGAGGCTATCCGTAACACCCCAGAGGAAGCAGTAGCGTATTGTGCCTGCACACCTCACAAGCAGTACCTCAGACTAATTCTTGGTGTGCACACCCCAGAGGCAGCACAAGAGCCAAAAAGCAGTGTGTCATCACACTAGAGAAGCAGCTCCAGACTCTAATGCAGTGTGTCAGTGCACCTCATATTTATTTATTTATTTTTATTTGTATAGCGCATGAAACAAGCCGTAAACATACACACATAAAACAGAACAGGAGTTAGGAATGCTGCACTCTATCCAGGATTAAGCCATAGGTCAGCAGAACATGATTGTGATTAGCCAATGGTTAAACTTAGTAAGCGACTGCCTCAGTCTCAAGTCCGGGGTAGTGCATTCCAACTGATGGGAGCAGCACATGTAAAGGAACCCTGGGCCACAGCATGGAGCTTGGCCGGGGGGCTAGCAGCAGGGCCACATTGTTTGACCTCAGGGTCCTTCGGGCCGGCAGCCAAGAGAGATGATTGGACAGAAAGGCTGGGATAATTCCGTACAGACATTTGTGCGTGATGCATCGGGTTCGAAAAGAGATTCTGCTGGTTATAGGGAGCCAATGTAGTGAGATATGCTCCCCCTGGACAGGCCTTCCGCCGCTCTGCAGGAGCCAATGCAGTGAGATATGCTCTCCCTGGTCAGGCCTCCCGCCGCTCTGCAGGAGCCAATGCAGTGAGATATGCTCCCCCTGGACAGGCCTCCCGCCACTCTGCAGGAGCCAATGGAGTGAGATATGCTCCCCCTGGACAGGCCTCCCGCCACTCTGCAGGAGCCAATGCAGTGAGCTATGCTCCCCCTGGACAGGCCTCCCGCCACTCTGCAGAAGCCAATGCAGTGAGCTATGCTCCCCCTGGACAGGCCTCCCGCCACTCTGCAAGGGGCCAATGCAGTGAGATATGCTCCCGCTGGACAGGCTTTCCGCCACTCTGCATTATTCTGAAGGATCTGAAGATGCATAATGTCCCAATTTCTTATGCCTTGTAACAGGCTAGAGCCATAGGGCCCGTTTCATGGAATTTCTTGCACGGTTCAAAGTGACGTTGCACTGCTGAAAAGTGACTGTGAACTGCTGACACACAACCTGATTCATGGACTGTGCAAAGTGTATTTTTGCAGTGTAAAGACAGTGCAAGTGGTCATTTCTGCAGTGCTAAATGACTTTGCACTGCAAAAATAAACTTTGCACGGTTCCATGAATCAGGGTTTGTGTCGGTAGTGCAAAGTCACTTTTCAGCAGTGCAAAGTCACTTTGAACAGGGCAAAAAAATTCCATGAATCAGGTCCAGAGTCTAGCTTGGCTCTGATACCATCCAAGCAATTGTAGCTCAGGTTCCTTGGGACAGAAAGAACCTCGGCTGTTGAAGCGGTTTTAAGTAGTAGGAGGTAGAGAAGACCTGGTAACGTACATGACCTTTCATGCTTAGCTCCTGGTCGATCACCATGCCCAGTGTTTTAACTTTCGGGAGAGTAGTGATAGCACATCCAGCAATAAGAAACTCTATTTCCTTGTGCCCATAATCATTATCTTTGTTTTTGTGTCATTGAACGATAAGCCGTTGTCCATCATCCAATTTTGTATCATGGAGTATACCGTGTTAACAGCCTCAGAGTCCCAGATATAATTTCACGAACGCTGGATGAGACACTGAGTGTTGTCAGCGTAGTTTGTATACAGCACCCCTTGGGAATCAGGTAGTTCAAATAATGGCATGGTAAATATATTGAAGAGGGCCGGCGACAGACACGACCCTTGTGGGACACCACATGTCACTGCATTGTCATCAGTGGCTGCACTAGACCCTAATAGGCAGAACCAAAGCCAATGCAGTGTTTCCACACATGCCAGAGGCAGCGCCTGTGCCTAAAGCAGTGTGTCCATAAATATCAGTGGCAGCACCAGAGCTGAATGCAGTGTTTCAATGCACCTCAGACGCAGTGTTTCTCTACACCTCAGAGGCAACACCAGAGCTTAATGCAGTGTTTCAATGCACCTCAGAGGATGCACAAGAGCCCACGGCAGTGTTTCTATACACCTCAGAGGCAGACCCAGATCCAAAGGCAGTGTTTCTATACACTTCAGAGGCAGAATCCGAGCCCAAGGCAGTGTTTCAATGCACCTCAGAGGCAGTGTTTCCATCCACCTCAGAGCAGCACCAGAGGCTAATGCAGTGTTTCTATACACCTCAGAGGCAGCACCAGAACCTAATGCAGTGTTTCTATAAACCTCAGAGGCAGCACCAGAACCTAATGCAGTGTTTCTATAAACCTCGGAGGCAGCACCAGAGCCTAAGACAGTGATTCCATACACCTCAGAGTACACCTCAGAGGCATCACCAGAGCCTAAGACAGTGATTATATACACCTCAGAGGTAGCACCAGAGCCTAAGACAGTGATTCCATACACCTCAGAGGCATCAGCAGAGCCTAAGACAGTGATTATATACACCTCAGAGGCAGCACCAGAGCCTAAGACAGTGATTATATACACCTCAGAGGCATCAGCAGAGCCTAAGACAGTGATTATATACACCTCAGAGGCAGCACCAGAGCCTAGGACAGTCATTATATACACCTCAGAGGCATCACCATAGCCTAAAACAGTGATTATATACACCTCAGAGGCAGCACCAGAGCCTAAAACAGTGATTATACACACCTCAGAGGCATCACCAGAGCCTAAGACAGTGTTTCTATACACCTCAGAGGCAGCTCCAGAGCCTAAAACAGTGATTGTATACACCTCAGAGGCATCACCAGAGCCAAAGACAGTGATTATATACACCTCAGAGGCATCACCAGAGCCTAAGACAGTGATTGTATACACCTCAGAGGCAGCACCAGAGCCTAGAACAGTGATTATATACACCTCAGAGGCATCACCAGAGCCTAAGCCAGTGTTTCTATACACCTCAGAGGCAGCACCAGAGCCTAAGACAGTGATTGTATACACCTCAGAGGCATCACCAGAGCCTAAGACAGTGATTATATACACCTCAGAGGCAGCACCAGAGCCTAAAACAGTGATTATATACACCTCAGAGGCATCACCAGAGCCTAAGACAGTGATTATATACACCTCAGAGGCATCACCAGAGCCTAAGACAGTGTTTCTATACACCTCAGAGGCATCACCAGAGCCTAAGACAGTGATTATATACACCTCAGAGGCAGCCCCAGAGCCTAATGCATTGTTTCTATACACTTCAGGCTCTTCACATTTATTCAGAAAATAAAATAACTATCTATTTAACTATGTAATTATATGCCAACAGGAGACATGGCTATCTAAGCAACCGATATGTGACGGATACATGATCCGCATGAACCCTGCCTTAACGGGAACAAAGGGGCGCCATATGCAGGGCTCCTGACATTATGGAAAACAGAAGCCAACTTGCAATTGAGTGAATCTTTCAATCGAAAACCACTGGACCCAAATAACGGTACTAAAACACAAACAAACCAATGAGACAGACAAATCTAAATTACAAGATCAAAAAGCAATTGTCATCATAAACATATATTAGAACACGTCAACTATGAGTGACAATATGTTCCTTGACGCAATCATAAGCAACATAGATGACCTACAAACGAAATACAACCAAATGGATATGATCATCTGTGGTGACTTGAACATTCACCTGTTTCATGCCAATGGCACTGAAATACCATTCAACAAGCTCTCTCTCAAAGCAAAACTATGGACAAAAGAGGTAAGTAGGAGAAACGTAATACTACTAAACGGAAAAATAAAAGGAGATAAACCACAGAAACCAACGTGGTCGAGAGGCGACCCGAACGCACATTTAGACTACATATTATGTCTTACTCAATATCCTGGACAAATTCAAAACCTTGCAGTCATCCCCGCGACACAGAGTTACCATCATAAAATTACCATGACATGGTTCACCCCACATCCGACCCTGAACAAAGTAAAAACAGTAAATGTGGAAATTAACACTGGCCTTAACAGACTACGAATATCAGAACACCGGATACAAGGAATGAAAGAAGGGTTTTCCGAATCCACCAGATGCAACAAAGAGAAAATTGACCATGAGTGGCTATTGATACCATACAAATCCCAGGCGAATCACAGATCTAATAAAAAAATTGAACATACATATTTCTACAACCAAGCAATTGCTTTGAAGAAGAAACATTTACGAAAGAGCTTAACCGCTGCCTGCAAAATGGATTCTGAAGAAGGACTAAAACTGACCAAAACATTAAACCAAAAATATCGAAATTGGATGAAAAATATGAGAGCCGAGAATGATGCCGAATTAATGCTGAAGGCGCTGCAAAACCAAAATACAAGAGATCTATGGAATTTACTTAATAGGAAATCCTCAAACCAACAGCGGGCGATGATAGACCTAACTGAAAGCGAGTGGCCAGATAACTTTTCGCAGCTTTATAAAGTTCAAACAGAAATAGCAGATCAGGCATTGATGACACACGCCACAAAAACACTTGGTATAAGAATTGGGATTATGAGGAAATCTTATTAAACATTAGATGCCTCAACAGCTTCAGAGCCCCTGGACCAGACGTCCTGAGTAATAACACCTTAAAGAAACATCCTGAAGCATGGGCAAAGCTATGTCCTACACATTTCCACCCTAATCTCGAAATACAAGTATATTACAAAAACATGGAAATCGGCAATTCTAATTCCTATTTTCAAACAAGGTGATAGGAAATAACCTAAAAATTACAGACCGTTAGCTATGTTGGATCCGTTGGGAAAGATCTTTGCTTCTATTCTTGTAAAAAGATTGACTGAATGGACAAAAAAAATGTAAACCAAGATCCACGCCAAACTGGTTTTGTGAGAAAAGTAGGGACGAACATCAACTTATTAATTCTTAACCTACTAAAGCAGGAAGCATTAAGATCACAGACACAAACCCATGCAGCCTTTATAGATTTACAATTGGCTGTTGACAGTGTCAATAGGATGAAATTATGGAATAAATTAAAGAGCCAGAATTGCCCGACAGAAATCCTGGTACCCATAAAAGCACTCTATACGGATGCTACAATCAGAGTCGGTTTAACATAAGATGGAGTACTATCGTCTGAGATACAAACAGCTAATGTATTAAAACAAGGCTGTCCCTTAGCTGCAACACTTTTCAATTTCTACTTTTTGGACCTGGCAGAAAACCAAAACAACATTACAGCCAACCCGCCAAAATGTAATGCAACACCAACTCCTTATATGCTGTATAATAGTTTATGATATGATAGTTTATGATAGTTTATTTATATATCGCCTTTACACAATGTTTTTCAAAGCGCTTCAAGGCAAGGGAGGGAACAAGGGAAAATACAATGACATTCTTACAGGCCATGAACAGTAAGGATGTGAAATTAACTATCGCACTCCGCCTGACGACATTTCAGATAATGCAAGAGCTAAGACATAGATATGGAAGGGAGGGGGAGAGTGGGAAGGAAATGGAAACAGACAGGTGACTACCGTACTAGGCATGATGACATTTCTGGTAGAGCTGGAGAAAAACAAGAGGTGAGGGAGAGGGGTGCAGAAAGGTAGGGGGAGGAACAAAACAAGCAACTATCATACTAAGCCTGACGACATTTCAGATAGTGCTGGAGGGAGGGGTTTGGGGAGGAAAAAGCCAGTAAGGGGAGGGGGGAGGAGACAGACGGGGTTGCTATCATACTAGGTCCAGGGACAATACTGATAGAGTAAATGCATAGAAGAAAGTAAGGGGTGGAGATAGGAAAAGGGAGAAGGGAAAGGAGGAGATAACAGAGAGTTAGCAGTCAAAAGAGTGGAGAAGCAAGAGGGGAGAGTGAATACAATTGCAGAAGTCAGTAGTAACACATAATGTTGCAAGCCAGGATACAAGATGAAGATGGGAACAGCATGATTCAGGGCCGCCATGAGTACAAGATGCAAAGGAAGTCCAGCATGAGAGTTGAGAAAGGGTGACGCACCATGAATGAATAAAGTCCATAAAAGTCAAATCCAGCATTGGCCACAAGACGGTGATGGTGAAACCAAAATTTATCAGGACAGACTCCTGCAGATGTAGGCTTGAGAGGGATGAGGTGGGGAGCAGGGTAGAAGAATCAAGAAAAACAGGCAACACTTGTGTGCGAGAATGGTGGTGGCACAAGTGAACATCACAGGGGGACTAGAGTGGGCGGGGATGGCCTGTGGGGACAGAGGGAGTAACACACGTTGGTGTATGCTTACCTGCTGTCTGAGCAGGGAGTTGGGCCCTGGGTCCTCCTGGTCTGAACAGGTCCAAACAGGAATTGTCCTTTTCTTCGTCTGCCCTTCGCTTAGGACACCCGGCTGAGAGATGCCCTTGATCTAATAGTTAAAAGCAGGAAGGAAGAGGCAGGGCTAAGAAGGTGGGCGGGGCTTAGGCCAGGTGACCTAGATCCACTTGAACTTGCTCCCCATCTGCAAAGGAAAAGAGGCTGGAGGGCTCCTTAAGTAGGGAAAAAAAGAGCAGCAAGCAGGAAGGCACCAGGTGGGCGGGGCTTGCTAAGTGGTGAAAAAGAGCAACAAGCAGCAAGTCACCAGGTGGGCTGGGCTTGCTAAGTGGTGAAAAAGAGCGACAAGCAGGAAGGCACCAGGTGGGCAGGGCTTGCAGGTGACATTGTTATACTGGACAAGGCACAAGGTGGACTACAAAAAGACTAAGAATGTTAGAAAAGTATGTCAAGGACATTGGCTTGAAAATTAACCTCCAAAAATCGCAAGTAATGACCCTGAGATCCCGACAAAGAACAAAAACCAAACCTTTATTGATATATCTCAAAGGAAAACAATTTGAGATAGTTAAAACAACAAAATACCTCAGTATCTGGCACATCCAATCTGAAACTGAAACAGACTGGTCTGACCATTTGAAAAATAAATCCCGATCCCTCGCTAGACAAGGTCTGACTATTCACAAGAAATACGGCCAATATACAATGAAACCCATTATTGAATTTTCCAGGCAAAAAGTGGTTGACATCCTAACATTTGGAAGCGACACCCTGCTTAATATCTCCCGCCATACTTGGAACCAGGCGTAAGGTACTTACATTATCCCCGGCTTATCCAATCTGAAGGATCCGCTACAAACTAGCAATCCAATCAATCGAGTCAATCATCAATTGGAAATATTTGGATCTGTACAGAAAGGTATATTCCTGCAATCAAAATACTGAAAACCACAAACAAAACTTTGAGTGACAAAGTGTTAAACTCCTGGAAATAGGCATGTTTACAATTGCTAAACAAAAACAAAATACCAATTGAAACTCTGATAAACAGACCATTGGCGGTCAAAAAAATGAATTAAATTAAATGATTGGATAAAAACTCTAGACGAGAAGGCTCAATACCAAATGACTATAAACTCGGAAATGGAAGTCAGGGAGATAAACAAACTACCACAATATCTGATAAGATTTCCCTGCCGCCAAATGAGAGATACGTTTCTCAGATTTCACCTCAATGTCCTCCCGACTCCGGAATACCTCGCAAAAACCAAACAAATTTCTGACGAGGACAAAAACTGCAGATTCTGCAAACAAATTAACCAAATTGAATTGATACACCATATCATAATGGAATGTTCAGGACTTTCCGACCAGAGGAATTTATTTGGAGGAATGCTCCCCCCTGAAAGAACACAACATGATGCAGAAAAAAGATGGACACAGATAATCTCTGACAACAACAAAACATTGATTTTCAGGAAAATTCAGTTTTGGACAAACATCATGCCAAATGAAATCTGTAAATAAGAAATTTAATTAATGAATACAGATCTATCTTTTGGACGCAATGTAATTTTATGAGATAAATGAAATGTAAAAAGTTTGTATGCAAACTATAACATAAAAAACATTTTTGTACACACCTCAGAGGCAGGAACAGGACACAATGCAGTGTTTCTGGGCACCTCTGAGGCAGCACCAGAGGCCAAAGCAGTGTTTAGATGGACCTCAGACGCAGCACCAGAGCATAAGGCAGTGTTTCTTTACACCTCAGTGGCAGCACCAGAGCCTAAGACAGTGTTTCTATAGGGTGTGCAGTCAAAATGTCAACTGCAAAAAGTCGAAAACAATAATATCGAAAAATAAAGTAAAAAAAAAAAACAAATGTGTTTTTTTTATTTATATTTTTTTTGGGTTTAGCTATAAAATTAAACAAGGGGTTGGGGAGGGAACCCCCCCATTAAAAAAAAAAACATTCTACATTTTTTTCCTCAACATTATAGTTTTCGACTTTTTTGTTTTCGACATTTTGACTATAAACCTTTCTATAGACCACAGAGGCATCACCAGAGCCTAAGGAAATGTTTTAATAAACCTCACAGGAAGCACCAACGCCTAAGGCTGTGTTTCTATTGTGGGGTGAAAAGACAGCCCCAGAGTGACAGAGATGGAGAGGCCATGCTAGGCCCCTATTGTGAGAGTGAATCTGGCGAATGTAAAGTTCCATTGAAATATAAAAGCCAGTACAAAACAGTGATTTCTGACATACGGCCGAGTGAAATGGAAATAAATGAGCCTAGCCAACTCCACTTAAATGGACATGTGCGCACGTGAAGGGGAATCTAACTGAGAGCTTAAATTGTATGGATATTCCAAATGAATGTGACATAACATGTGGTGCTTCAGATTCTGACTTCATCTAAACTGGGAAAAGGCACTTTTTGACAGATTCAAAACTGCTCCAGTACACATGGGAAAATATGCATTGAAATGATAGGCATGTGAAAAAAAACAAGGTGGAATTGTGCCTTACATTTAAAAAGTGAAGCCGAGTGACACATTTCAGAGAAAGACACTTTTCACAAATAAACTGACATTCAAATGGAAAGGCCCACTTGTTGGATTTTCTATGCAACTATGGCCTATGTGTGAAGTGAATAATGCTTAAAAGGAACTCTGTCCAAACCATATGTAAAGAAAGATTGTATGATAAACAACATGTCCAGATATAATGTTAAATACTACATGTAAGCACACATTGTCGATTTAAAGCTGTATTTTCTGAAGTATGGATGCAGCTGGTGTTTTCCCCACTGAACTGAAAGGTCTGTGCCTTTCAAAATTTGAACTCAAGAACTGGGCTGGGCCCCTGAGGAAAAGCAGGCCTGGTTCAGTTAGAACTACAATGACATAACAGACAATTGGATCCAAATTGTGACAGTTGTAGATAACAGAGCTAGCAGAAATTACCTTTAAGGTCACGTCTCTTCATTAACTGTGCATTGGTGGCCAGCAGAAATGACCTTTTCAGGCCTAACTCGACCTCAACAAATGGCTTCAGCGCCACTAATGGATGATCAAACATTGCATATAAAACAGATTGCTGATAAGCAGCTGTTTGTGCCAGGTAACGATGGAGAAATGAAACCTAGGAATAGGAGGGGGCTATGTGAAACTGAGGGGTATATGTGAAGCACTGCCATTGATTAACATTGGACTCCTTTTTCCTCAATGCAAAGCAAATTGTGTCTCAGTGAGCGCATCCCCGACATATAATAAAGGGGATAAGAAGCCCATCAATACCATGTAAATATGGATCCTGTGTGATGTATACAATTTGAGTTATGAAGACGATTATGATTCCGGACTTCTCATGATTCAGAGGGAATGGAAATTTGGTGTGGTGATAGGTTATGGAAGTAAGATTTGAATCACAAAGGGTCAGAGTTGTGACTATCTCCGCTCAGGAGTAAATCGATAAAAACAGTAGCCGTCCCAGGAAGGGCATGCCGAGATATGATCAGTATTCTCAGACTCACCATAAAATGTAGAACTCAAGTATATACATGAGCTGGGGGGCGTGGCTAACCGCCATGTGAAGAGGACGTTCGCTCCTTGCGCTCCGCTTGATGCGACCATCATAAGCTGCTTTTAACTACTTTTTTCGGGGGCCCCGAACCCCACGAACCGCCTCACCGAGGGCCGACATCCTGCTGCACCTGCGAGTCGATTCCTGTGACCCTGGAGGACCGGTCTCGTCCAATAGACCGTGTGACACGATCCCGCGGACCAGAGCCAAGATGGCGGCTCTCGAGCCCTGCAAGACGCGGCGGCCCGCGCCCTAAAGCCGCTTGCGCCGTAACACTCAGCTGAGGGCCGAGGACACACGAACGCCCAGCCGGACTGACGAGGGGGTCCCGCGGGGCACCCGCGAAGCTTGGAGCGCGGACGACGGAAGGTGCCAACGGGACGACCAGCCTGGAACGTCCCGGACGAGGGCGCTGCCAGCCACAGAACCGGGAGCCAGGGCCTCGGAGGCCTTTCGAGGTGAGCGGGGGGGACTAACGCAACCGACACACACAGGCGTGCCCGGCCTGGTAATCCAAAGAAACGGCACACTACCCATCCCCCCTGCGCCTACGGAGCCGCCCACAGCATACAGAGATCCGCCGTCGCGGCCCACCCGATAAGGCTTCCTCGGCCACTCCATAGCGGCTCACCTCGGCCACCTCGTCAGCAGTGAAGCCCTGAGGCTCAGTTGACATGTCTACCAAAGGAGCAAGGGCTAAGCAACGCCAGACCACCATCGACACGTTCACGGCGGCGGGGCCCACAGCGCCAGATAACATGAGCGAGACTCTTGCTGCAGACCTGCCTGACCCCTCGGGGCCTTCAGCGGAACCTAGTAACACACAGATCCTTGAAGCTATCAAACTTTCCCAGGCTGCCGTGGAGCATAAAATAGACGCTGTCGCCATAGACTTAAACCTCCTGCGCCAGGACGTTCGATCCCTGGCCGGCAGAACAGAGGTGCTGGAGGCCCAGGTCCGCGAGAACACTGAAGCCAAGACAGTGCTCCTCAAAGATGTCGATGTACTTCAACAAAAAGTTAAAAACCTGGAAGACAGGGCCGAGGAGGCAGAGGGGCGCGCACGCCGCAACAACATTCGCCTCCTGGGGCTCCCGGAGGGCATCGAGGGATCGGACCCCACGAACTTCGTGGAGAATCTCCTGATACAGGAGATTGGAGCAGAAAAACTCTCTCAGGGCTTTGTAATCGAAAGGGCTCACCGATCCCTCACATCGAAACCCCCTCCTGGCAACCCACCCAGACCCGTGATCGCAAAAGTACTTAACTACCGAGACCGGGAAACCATCCTCACCTTCTCGCGGTCAGGCGGCCAGATCTGCAGGGGTCCAGCCAAGATATCCATCTACCCTGACTATACCTTTCAGGTGCAAATGAAGAGGGCACAGTTCATACACACCAAAGCAAGACTGAAGGCTGCTGGCCTACGCTATATGCTCCTCTACCCCTCCAGATTGAAGGTGATACGAAACAACAGAACTCACCTCTTCGATACCCCGGCAGAGGCCCGAGACTGGATGGACAGGGAGCAGATCCCAGATGTCGAAGTCAAAAAACGACAACCCCGCTGAGCTCCATCTCCCAGGGCCTTTCGGGGGCCCCACCACGGAACGGCCACTTACGCCGCAGCTGACCAGATTTCATAACATGAGGCGCCCGGATGAACACTCTCCTACCCCTGGAAGTTCTTTCTTGTTAAGGGTATTCATTACCCGCCCGTAGGGCACCATGCGACCGTCCTTCGGTCTAAAGGAGCGGAAACGGGTCTGTCATAGTGAGGAGCTTCTCACTCGACCTGGTTTATGTTGGGGAAGTTCACAGTTACGGGGGGGCGGGACAGGGGAAGTTGGCACAGTTGTTAAGTGCCCGAATCAGGGACAACCAAGACCATCTACATCCATTTCAGTCGGCACGGACGAGGCACCTACCCTCCGCTGGATAGGCTGGCAGCCACCGAAGCAGAGGTTCGGGGACGCAAGTAACCCGGCTGAGACCCGCATGCACGAATCTCCTGGAAACCACAAGATCCCCACGATCCTCCGGCCACTCGTGGTGCTCCCGGTGGCGTTGGACATGGCCACCAGAATCCCAAATCCCACATGGCCGATACGTTGAAAATCCTGACGTGGAACGTCAGAGGCATGAACAGCTTCGTGAAACAACGGCGCATACTCTCCTATATTAATAGAAGCAAAACCAAAATAGCCCTGCTACAAGAAACACACCTTACATCGGACAAACTGAAAGCATTGGCAAAGGCCTGGCGTGGCACCCTGATAGGTTCCTCCTACTCCTCCTACGCCAGGGGTGTCCTGATCTGGGTGGACCCCTCTGTCCCCTTCCGGTTGATCGGCTCCAAAGCAGACAATGAGGGCAGGATGGCAATTGCATGTGGTACCATTGAAGGGAGAGAGGTTTGTCTAGTCAGCACTTACGCACCAAACCATGATGCAACCACCTTCTTCCACTCCCTGTATCCACGCCTCGGCCCTTACAGGGACCAAACCATGATATGGGGGGGCGACCATAACTGCACCTTAGACCCCCTGAAAGACAGGTCGGACGATAAGCATACACGCCCTTCCCCGCCTGCCAAAATCCTGTCAAGGTTGATACAGCAGCTACAACTCCAAGATTTGTGGAGAGAACAGCACCCAGATGCACGTGTGTTCTCCTTTTACTCCCCTCCTCACGCAGTCCACACCAGGATAGACTACCTCTTCGTGAGCCTAGAACAACAGGCAATGTTCGGCGGTGCTCAGTACCAGCCCAGAGTGCTGTCCGATCATTCCCCACTAGTGGCCACCTGGGAGATCTACCCGCCTAGACCCCCGGTCCCCACCTGGAGACTTAGGGCTGAAGCTCTCCTAGACATAGCTCTCCGCGAACACATCGCTGATAGGACTGAAGACTACTGGGAAAGGAACCTCAACAGTGTGAAACACATAGGCACCGCCTGGGAGGCATACAAAGTGGTCCTGAGAGGGGAGATGATTGCAACCATGGGTGGAGCACTGAGGTCGATTACTTCCTCCTTAGAACATGCAGAGAGCGAGTTGGGGGAGCTCGAGGGCAGACTAGATCCATCCCCAGAACATTTACAGAAGGTGATTGACCTCAAACAAACCTGTCTCACACATTGGGAGTCCCTGGGGAGGCTGAGCTATGCCAAACACACTGAACGTACCCACGCTCTAGGTGATAAACCTGGTAAACTTCTAGCTTGGCTGTACAAGAGAGAAGCCCCCAGAACCCCCATTTGCCAAGTACTCAAACCAGATGGCTCCTTAGTGCACACCCAGACCGAAATTAATTCGGTGTTCTCTGATTTTTACAGCAATTTATACGCCGAACCCCCACCCGTAGACGTCTCCGACATAGAGGACATCCTAGACGACATAGATCTCCCCAGGCTAGAGCCCCATATGACGGAAGCCTTGGACGAACCCATCACCCCAGATGAGGTCAAGGCAATCATTAGATCACTCCCGACCGGTAAGTCCCCAGGCACTGATGGCCTCCCCGGGGAATTTTATAAATTGTATGAGGAGACCTTGGCCCCATTGTTGGCACAGGTGTTCAATGAAGCCTACGAGCGGGGTGCCCTCCCCGACTCCTTGAGGGAGGCGGTGATTGTCCCTCTCCTGAAACCCGGGAAAGACGGATCGCACTGCGGCTCATATAGACCCCTTTCCATGTTAAATGTTGATTGCAAGATCCTAACCTCCCTGCTAGCTAGTAGACTGCGAAGGGTAATTCCACACCTGATCCACCAGGACCAAACGGGTTACGTGCCCGGTCGCTCCATAACTGAGAACCTGCGTAGGTTGCACCATATTATATACAGCACGGAGCAGAGGCCTCAGAAATACGCGGTGGCGTCACTAGACGCCACCAAGGCCTTTGATTCAGTGCGTTGGGAATGGCTTTATGCCACTATGGCTAAAATGGGGATAGGACCTGTTTTTCTGAGATGGACCCGGCTTGTCTACACCAACCCCACCGCTAGGGTGCGCACGAACAGGACCTTCTCAAACAAATGGGCGTTACATAGAGGCACTCGCCAGGGCTGCCCACTCTCCCCGATGCTATACATCATCGCCACTGAACCCGTAGCCACGTACCTCAGGCAGGAATACGGAGATGGGGGTATTGTAATTGACGGAGAGACCCACCTCGTCTCTATGTATGCGGACGATACGCTATTGTTCTTACATAACCCCGAACACCTCCTGCCCTACATCCTAGAAACACTGGACGGATTCAGTAGATACACGGGTATTCGTATTAACAAAGAGAAGTCCTGCCTTTACCCTCTAGCCGCCCTACACAAAAATGGTCCTTCCCTCCCCGCCCTGGATCTGGAGTGGCAAGCGACCTCCTTTAAATATCTGGGAATCACCATACACCGGGACCCATTCACGGAACATACACTTAACACGGTGAGAGCCAAAGATGCTCTAGAAAAATCCATGGAATTCTGGGGTAAGCTTCCGCTTTCGATGGCCGGTAGGACCGGTCTACTTAAAATGGTTGCTCTCCCCCGCCTACTGTATAACTTTATAACGTTCCCTACAATATCCCCCCCTCCTTCTTTAAAAACATAAACAAACTATGCAGACGGTTCCTTTGGCAGGAGGGCAGACACAGGGTGGCGCTGGACACACTCCAGAGACCTTACGAGAGGGGAGGAGTTAAGGTCCCTAATTTCGAATTGTACTATCTGGCGAGCCAGCTGAGGCATGTGATGCGATGGATGGCCGATGAGACCACCTCGGACACTAGGCTCCTCCAACCTGCATTACCCGACCTCCTCCTGAGGGACCTATTGTGGGCACAGGGCAGATTCACGCAGCCCCTTCCATACTTAATTAGACTTGGAATAAAGCTCTGGAACAGAGCGTGCAAAACTGTGGGGCCAGCCGATCCTTTCTCACCTCAAATCCCTATAGCAGCAATTATGGCTCATCAGCCATGGGGCTTTCACGAATCGCGCACCCAGTGGGAGCCTCACGGAGTGGCCACCCTGGGAGATCTAATGCGGGACGAAGAGATCATGCCCTTTCCTGACCTTACTGAAGCTACGGGATTACCCGCTGGCCAATTTTTGCTCCACGGGGCAGTGACACACGCCATTAGGGTTAGATGGCCGGAGGCCACCACCCCCATGACGGAAAATACGGTCATAGAAGCATTATTGAACACAGCCGAGGGCGGACATGAAACCTCGCGATTGTACGAAACCCTGCTCCTGGGCACGACCAACACCGAGCTTAAATGTAGAGCAAAATGGGAAATCGAACTAGGCTTAGACTTCACGGATGACGTATGGGAGAAAATAACCCATTATCATAAAAAAGTCTCCAGGAATGCCCGTTTACAGCTCATCCAACTATACATTACTAACAGATCCTACCTAACTCCAGAGGCTATATCTAATTTCAGGGGAGCCGAGGTCCAGCTGTGCCCCAAATGCAGGGAGCCGAAGGCGGGTATGACGCATATGTTCTGGGGCTGCCCGGAGATACGCCACTTCTGGACACAGGTTCAGGGGAGGGTGGCGGACGCAGACATCGAGCTAGAGGTGAACTCCCCCGCTGTATGCATCCTGGGCAGATACAAACGCAACCACAAAAACAAACCTCTGAACAAGCTCAAAGACTTGATCTACATAACTGCGAAGAGGCGCATAGCCATGGGATGGAAGAGCCCTAGGGCCCCGCATGAGGCATTGTGGTGGGGGGACCTGACTAAATGGATAACGGCAGAGACTGGAGCGTGGGAAACGGCAATCCTTGAACAAAGGCTAGACTCCAGCGGAGAACTACATCGTTGGGTGGCCTTGACTGAGCCACTTCTGCATCCTAATAACTCTGACGATGCCTCGGATGGATCGGACCATCCTAGCCATCAATCTGGCCGACCGTAATGGGACAATATTGTTTACTTGGTCTTGAGTTGGGGGGGTGGGAGGGTTACGTTACCTTTCGATTATTTGCCTGATACTTAATTGATGTATACTTGTTTTTGTTATTCCGTTAAAACCAATAAATACATTTAAAAAAAAAAAGTATATACATGAGCTATCTGAAAAATTAGGGTAGCTGCCATGTTGATAGATTTTTAGGAACACTAAAAGTTAAACCCACTTGTCATTTGGGATGATGAATCTTTCTCCCCCCTCAGCCCCCATCATCCACACCTCCCAACCTCTTGTCCAATCAGCAGGCAGTGGGCATATTGGGGGAGGGGAGGGAGAGAGCTGGGCAATCCATAGTGTCGGAATTATGATAATAATGGAGTGTCACCAGCCCTATAAGTGATCAGTTTTCAATCTGAGAGGGCTCTTTCTTTGACATTTTGACTCTTGGGACTTTTCTTTGGACTTTTGATTTTTCCCTTGATTTTTCCACTCTATTGCTGGAGGTAGTCTACTTCTGGACTCTTGCAAGGAACAACTAGCAGAGAGACATGGAGCTACCAAGGCCTTAAACATAGCATGGGAGACAGAGACTGGGAAATCTAGAAGCTAGTTGGGCCTGTCATTTGAAGAGCCAGAGGAAGTCTGGGTGCTGGGGACTACCCTTAACCAAATCCTTTGACCAGATCTGTGCTGTCCTCAGAGGAGCCCTGCTGTTTCCCTGGATGCCCCATAACCAAGGCCTCTTATGCAAGTAGATTCATCCAAATGCCACCAAAAGTGCGGGGGGAATCTGCCAGCCTTAATCTCCATCTTGGGGGGTGTGGCCAACTGCGCGATGAGGAGGACGTAGGTTTTCGTCGCTCCCGCAACCGCCGCAGAAATCCTGCTTAAACTGCCTGTTGCTGCCAACTGCGGGGTATAAAATGTACCCCTACTTATAGCGGGCTTCTCCAGGTCCACCTGGACGGAGGAACGGAGGAAATGGGCTGCCCGGTTTGGAATGGTGCCGAGGAGAAGGTGGGAGTGGGGCTGATCGTGGCGCTCCCAAGATGGCCACCTAGATACAGCGACCCTGTTTTTGGCGCCGGCAGTGTGGAGTAGTGCTGTCTTGGCCCTCGCGGGACCCCTCTGAATGCCTGCAAGGGAGTGCGCCCCATCTGCCCGGGAGCTGCTTTGGCCGGCTGCTGGCTGCAACCCCGCTCGAGGGACCGAGCGGGAGGTTCCGGGGGTGTTGTGGTGGACTCCGGGCGGCTGCCGCCCTGTGGGCGAAATCCTGCCCCGGCCTCCGAGACTATGTGCCGGCTCCTGGAGCGTAAGAACTGACTGGAGGCTCTGCGGGGGGTGTCCTTGCCGGCTCGTGTGCCTATCGCTGGTGAGGCTCCCCCCACCCCCCTGCCAGGACGGGGCAGTCCTCGGCGGGCAGCTCCAACATTTTGCGGCGGAGTTGGGACTGGGTGGGACACAGGCGGCTCCCACGGCTGCGACGTAGAGGAACCCGAGGACCAGCGACACCCTGTTGTCGTGACAACAATAGTGCAGACTTGCCAAAGTGATCCCAAGCGGCCCCTCGGCCCCCTTCTGAGGACACATTGACCTGCCTAGTGCCCCATAGACTGCTTTACCGGTGGCACCCTGCAAAGTGTGCCCGTGCCGGTGGAAGATCGCCACAACGCTGGCCCCCTCACAGGGTTACTGGAAGAGCTGCGGCACCCACGCCACTGGCCCCATACTTGGCGCTCGGACAACTGCACTCACGGCAAGTACTCGCAGTGGGGGTCCCTTTGTTCTTCTAACATGCAGGAGTTGGCCTACGGGTCAGTGGGTCGCGGAGTGCCCCGGCGGAGCCGCGGAGAGACAGTGGGGTGTGCCCGGGTCTCAGCAGACATACAGCTCGCCATACACGATGTTGCGGGTGCTCTGAGGCTCCAGAGCATCGTGCTGTCCCGCTGATCCTGCGGCCTGAATTGGTGGTGGTGTATATCGCCACCTGTGTAATCAACAGACTCGCCCCCCCCTTGCTCACAGCATTGGACACTTAAAAGGCAGTCTCGCAGGCCTACCACTGTGTGGCTGGGTTGTGGGACCGACCGGGCCGGCATCCACTGAGACCCCAATAGACATAGACATACAACAGTGACACCAAGGTTGCCTGGCCGGTGACGACCATGGGCAAAGAGAAAATAAGAAAATCTACTATGCAGAATAGGATTGAGCAATACACTGTTCCTTCGTCGTAGCTTGTGGATCCTCTGCTGCAGTACGCTGATGATGCGGACGCAGAACACACTCTCTCTTTCTCAGGGACGTTATGGCCGCCATTGCGGACTCCTGCTCATCCATGGAGCAAAAAATAGACCGAATAAGCCTGGACGTCTCCCTCCTCAGACAAGATCTGCAGAAATTGTCAGCACGCACTGGGGAAGCGGAACAATGCATCTCGACTGCGGAAGACAGGCTTCGCACTGTGCAACACCAGCTCCACGGAGTCTCCGCTACACTCAAGACCCTGGAAGCCAGGGTGGAGGAGGGAGAAGGGAGGTCCAGGCGGAATAACGTCCGCATTCTTGGTATCCCCGAGAAGGAAGAGGGACCCAGCATGGAATTTTTTCTGGAACAACTACTAACAGACTTATTCGACCTGCAGTCCTTCTCAAAAATGTTCTCTATTGAACGAGCACATCGTATGCCGGCAGGTAGACCAACGCCTGGGGCTCCGTCACGCACTGTAATAGCGAGATTCTTAAACTACCGGGACCGAGAATCCCTGTTACAGCTTGCAAGAACCAAGGGCACGATCACCTTCAATGGGTCCAGACTGGCCTTCTTTCCCGACTACACGAAGGAAGTACAGAAGGCGAGGCAATCCTTTGGGAAGCTGAAAAAACAACTACAGGTGCTGGGAGTCAGGTATGGGCTGCTCTTCCCTGCCCAATTGAAAATCTACCATAAAGGCACAACGGTCTACTTTGACAATCCCGGTGAGGCATGGCGCTGGGCGGAGCAGCACATCGAAGGGGACTGGTCCACACCCCGAGGCAACAGAAATGGAAATCCTGGGCCACTGCCGGACTGGCGTTGCAGGCCGGACAGACCACCGCAGATGGACCCACCAATGAATGGAGGAGACAAACTCCCACCTTGGCTCTCGTCTAGGGCTCACCCTCCTGGTTGGCATCTAACCTCCCTACGGACAATACCAAGGCTGGGACTCGTGGGTCCACCAATGGCGGCTCACATACGTAAGATGCAGTAAGCGGAAAGTTTCTACTCTACCACCGGGGTTTCTAAAGGGGTAGAAAATGCAACAAACCCACCCCCCCCAAGTTTTCTAGTTGAACTTTAACAGGGGTTGTTTAAACTGATGCTCTACCTTTCTTGATTGTCAGCAATGTTGGGCGACAGGTACTTCGAGTTGGGGAGGAGTATAGGGTGGGGGTGGGAAAGGTTTATTGGGAAGACTTTGTTTATTACCCCAGGATCAGCCCTCCCCTGTATGTATTGAGGGTTGGTATGGTTCCTGGCCAGTTGAGACCGCAATATGCACAAGCAGCACTTCAACCGTTAATCTCTGTCTATCTTGCAATATGCCACCACGCACTACGCGCAATGTCCGCCTGCCCCTCTGATAATTCTGGTAGATGCTATCTGACCAATCCCACCCGCCCATGACCACGCGCCCCAACTCCCTTAAGGTCCTCACCTGGAATGTGAACGGACTGGGGTCAACGATTAAAAGACGCCTGGTTAAGAAATTACTCTCCAGATACTCCCCCGATGTGGCCCTGCTTAGCGAAACACACCTTGCTGGAACACAATGCAAATCTTTTCTTCGTACTAATTCCAGGACCGCCTGCCATGCAGGATACTCCATGGGGTCCAAAGGCACTCTCATCCTCATACACAAGCGTATCCCTTTTGCCTTGCAAGTATTAGAACAGGACCCCCGGGGGCGCTACGTGATGGCGCTCGGGACAGTTTGGGGGGAAACATTTGGGATAGTCTGGATCTACTCCCCACCTGGACTGGGGCAGGAACTTCTCGACGACTTGACCACCCTTGTGGGCAAACATCAGCCAGATAAGTGGTTCCTGGGTGGTGATTTCAATGAGGTTATGTGTAATACCCTAGCTCGCTCCCACCTTAGACAACATAACCCACACCTCCCCACAAAGCTGTCTGCCTTTGTCTCTGCCCTGGGTCTCTGTGATGTATGGCGGGAACTGCACCCGGAAACCAGGGGTTACTCATTTCACTCTGGAGCACACGCTTCCCTCTCCAGGCTCGATTACCTATTTGTACCCCACACTGAGCTCTTTAGAATACTTTCTGCGGACCTGCTCCACCGGGGAATCTCGGAACACTCACCTTTGTTGGTGGAATCGCGACTGCAGGGAATAAAACCGCCTAGAATGTAGCGACTGAACTCCTACTATCTGGGCCTCCCGAAACTAATTGACCGCCTTACGGAAGTCTCGACTGAGTACTTTGAGATTAATCTCCATCTCGCATAGTGCGTAGGTTGGAATTGGGCTGACCATTGGCAAATTTTATCAAATCCAATTCAAATTAATTCCTCTATAGGAAATCACTCTATCCATGCAAATTGAATTTTGTTGGGGACTGCCTGCCTTAATCCTGTCCATTAAAGTGTGGGAAGGGGTCAAACAGTGTAGATACTGAAGTTAAATCAATTAATTCCCATATAGAAGATCACGGGATGGGTGTTGTTAGAGTTTGAAACTAACAAAGTTCATGCCCAGTGAGTGAGAGCCACTATAAACAATAACGTACTTCGGTGACTCTAACTTTCTGAATACCATGTCTTCTGTACAGAAGGGGTGTTCATAATCCCAAAATAAGTAACCCTAAAACGCTGCCATTCAAGTGAATGTAGAGTGTGCAAAACGAAATTTCCCATTTATTTACTTGCATCCCAAAACGATTGACCAAGGCCCTGCATTGTATGTAGAGAAAAAGCCCAAAATTATTTTCCCATTGAGTTCTTTTCCTAAACTTTGCCTTTAAAAAAAAAAGCCCCAACATTTTTTTTTCATTGTGTCTATTTTTCAAACCCTGCCTTTTTAATAAAAAAACAAAACAATGTTGCTATTGTATTCCCACGTCCTGTACCTTGCCTTCAAATTAAGGGGTCATACGTAACTGATGCCTGGGGTTGGGGGTTGCCGGGAGAGGAGAGCATTGTGATAACCCCAAGCAATCACTAGGGGTTGTTTCAAATTTCATAATTGTGAATGTGCAAGAAATCCTCTGCGTGTGTTTTTATGTAGTCTCATGTGTGTTGTAGTATCTGTAAGTTCATTGGAAATACAAGTCAGTCAATTTGTGCAAGTCATTTGAAATTGTGATATTGTGTTGTGTCACGGCATTGGTGGCTGATGTTTTGGTTGTTTTATGGTTCTTTGTCAAACCTTAAATAAATATATATTCTTACTCTACACTGGCCTGGTTTCTAGCTCATTAGTGGTACAGAGGGTATTGGCTGAGGTGGTGCCAAATAGGTTGGAGGCCTTACTGAAGTTAAATATGTATACGTGCTTTGGATGCACGCCACCTTGCCTGGGGGGAACAGAACTCTCTTGAGTTGAGAGTGACCGCCTAATAAATTGTGACACTATACAGCTCAGAAGCAGCACCAGAGCCTAGTGCAGTGTTTCTATAGACCCCAGAGGCAGCACCAGAGACTAATGCAGTGTTTCTATACACCACAGAGGCAGTGCCAGAGCCTAGGACAGTGTTTTGATGCACCTCAGGGGCAGGAACAGAGCCTAATAAAGTGTTTCTATGCACCTCATAAGCAGCACCAGAGCCTTATGCTGTGTTTTGATGCACCTCGCAGGCAGCACGAGAGCCGAATGCACTGTTTCTATACACCTCAGAAGCAGCACCTGAGTCTAAGGTAGTGTTTCTATACACCTCAGAGGCAGCACCAGATCCCAAGGCAGTGTTTCTATACACCTCAGAGGCAGGTACAGAGCCTAATGCAGTGTTTCTATACACCTCGGAGGCAGCAAAAGAGCATAATCCAGTGTTTCAATACACCTCTGAGGCAGCACCCAGCCCAAGACAGTGATTTGATGCATCTCAGAGGCAGCACCGCAGCCTACGCAAGTGTTTCTATACACCTCTTACACAGCACCGGAGCCCAAGGCAGGGTTTCTATACACCTCTGAGGCAGCACCAGAGCCCAAGACAGTGTTTTGATGCACCCCAGAGGCAGCACCAGAGCCTAAGGCATTGTTTCTATAGACCTCAGAGGCAGCACAAGAGTCTAAGGCAGTGTTTCTATAGACCTCAGAGGCAGCACCAGAACCTAATGCTGTGTTTTGATGCATCTGAAGGGCAGCACTAGAGCCTAATTTCATGTTTCTATGCGTCTCAGAGGAAGCACCAGATCGTAAAACAGTGTTTCTCTACACCTTCGAGGCAGCACCACAGTCCAATGAAGTGTTTCTATAGACCCCAGAGGCAGCACTAGAGCCTAATGCAGTGTTTCTATACACCTCAAAAGCAGCCAAAGAGCATAATGCAGTGTTTCAATACACCTCTGAGGCAGCACCACAGGCCAAGACAGTGGAACTCATTACGAGTCAGGTGGAATGGGTTAACGGGATCCGCTAATGGGTGCGGACCCGTTATTCCCATTCCGCCTGATTATGAGGTCCCCTCGTGGGACCCGGTAAGGACGCCTGGTAAGACCAGGCGTCCTTACCGGGTCCCACGAGGGGACCAGGGAGCTAACAACGGGGCGGTCGTAATCGGCCCGTTGTTAGCTCCCGCACCCATTCCCATTGAGCCCTATGGGGCTCGAATGGGAATGGTGAAGGTCCAGGCCTGGGTTCCCTGAGGGAGGAATTACCGGGCCCTTGGAACTCGGAACGGCCGGGTAATTACCCATTCAGAGAACCCGGACCCGGTTTTGGAGGCAGCCATGCCGCCAATAGTGGCATGGCTACCACCAAACCCGTAATGAGGCCCAGTGATTTGATGCATCTCAGAGGCAGCACCAGAGCCTACGGCAGTGTTTCTATACACCTCTGAGGTAGCACCAGATCCCAAGACAGTGTTTCTATACACCTCTTAAGCAGCACCGGAGCCCAAGGCAGTGTTTCTATACACCTCTGAGGCAGCACCAGATCCCAAGACAGTGTTTCAATACACCTCAGTGGAAGCACCAGAGCCTAAGGTAGTGTTTCCGAACACTTCAGAGGTAGCACCAGAGCCCAAGGAAGTGTTTCGATGCACCTCAGAGGCAGTGTTTCTAAACACCTCAGAGGCAGCACCAGAGCCTAATGCGTTTTTTTTATGTACCTGAAATTGGATGGTTTAATTTTTTTTCAGTAGATCATTTGTGTAACTACAATCTCTATAAATAAAAAGGGTGTAGGAGCACAGGTGTGAGCTGTATAAAAGGAAAATAATTTTTGGTGACTCTGGGTGGAGGTCACTGGCTCATATGAGACCCTGTTTGACCCTTCCAGACACAAAGTGCGGGCATTGACAATATTACATTGGAAAGTTTAGAAATCCAGGTATTTCGCTCAACCAGATATTAGCACCTACTGAACTAACCCTAACTCTAATTCTAACTCGAAAACGACCCTAACATTAACCCTTACCCTAAACCTAGCCCTATCTCTAACTCAAGCTCGAACTAGAACCCTAACCCTACACCTAACCCTAACCCTACACCTAACCCTAACCCTGACACCACACCTAACCCTAACTCTAACCCTAAAACTGACCATAACCCTAAACCTAGCCCTATCTCTAACTCTATCTCAAGCTCGAACTATAACCCTAACCCTACACCTAACCCTAACCCTACACCTAACCCTAACCCTGACACCACACCTAACCCTAACTCTAACCCTAAAACTGACCCTAACCCTAAACCTAGCCCTATCTCTAACTCTAACTCAAGCTTTACTCATGATCAATAGATTTATGCCATAAGCATGATGGAGATACTTAGTTAGTTTAAATGTGTTCAGATGCATGAAACGCAAGCAGCAAAGCAATAATTAATCTAGCCAAATGCTTATAGTGAATAGATAGCAGCAAGCGCCAACATATACATACATACCTCATAGATATATATGGATTGAATAAAGAATGAAGGTTCCACTACGTATATAGCAGTCTTGAGCAACGAGGAAGGCCTTGAAATTCAGTATCGCAGTTACAAAAGCAATTGAATTAAACACAATATATTTCAGCTAAGGAGCTGGATGAACCAAAGAGCCAAGGTTTTATCATAAATAAAATTGGCTGACATTAGATACAATTAACGTGAAAAACCAGAAGCTCCTGTTCAAGAAGGTCAAGTAAAAACAACAGATGTCAGAGGACTATTGGGGAATACAATCAAATACAAGAAAAGGCTCAATTCATGGTGTCCAGTCACGTGATGGAAGAAAGTTGGATGCATGAGGAGATCACACTATGCACGGAAGCCGGGCAGTACCCATACTCCTTAAAAAATCCCAGAGAACAGTACAGACTCAAGGCCAACTTCAAACACTATTTGCCACTGAAACATTGAGGTGATGAAGGAAATGTTCTTTTAATTGGTGGGAAGCTGGTAGCAAGACAAGCTCACCTGCACCTGGTTGTGTTCAGTCTACATACTGCTCACGTAGGTGGAAGGTTACTGACGGGGGTTAGAAACCAACCAATTGTAGAGGGCCACGTAGTTGGGATCCTATAGTTTGTGTAGCCAATGAGACGTCGTACATTTAGAGATGTTCGTAGTTGCCATTTTGAAGGGAGGGCTTAGTTGCCCCACCTGTTGTTGACTATCCAATTATTTCTCTCTGTTACTCTACACAAATTTTACACCTATACTTAGTAGTTCACTTAGAGCCAATCCTGCTTCCCGATAGGTTTTAGATGTTTGCAACGTAGGATGACGTTGGTAAAGACGCAGGTCTTCAAGTCAGTAGTGACACGGTTGGTCTATAAAAATATTGTTTTTTCTTAAATGAGTTGAGAGGTGAGTTTCGAGCGATTGCTGATGTTCGTTGTTCTCGATGATTTACTTACTTATATTAAAACAGACAAACTTTTTGCCAAGCTATTTGTGTCGTCTGAATTATTGATGTTTGATTAAAATCTACATCCCCATGCATCTACAGGGTATTTCTACTCATCTTAAAGGGCTGGAGGTCCGCAATTCACCTACACCTAACTCTGACCCTAACCCTAACCATACACCTAACCCTAATCCTTACCCTGACCCTTGGAGGCAAAGGACCCTGAAGCTTCCTTTCTTTGTCTGATTTTTAAGTCTGCCTTTTGATATAGTTGATGTTTTATTATTTAGAACTATATTGGCATTTAACAAACAGCAAGAGATACATGTATAACCATCGCAATTAACCCTGCATCTCCCAATTCATTTAGCATCCTGTTTCAGGTTTAACGCCCACACAGGCACCAGAGGTGCAGCAGTCCTGTCCCATGAAATAAAAGCAGACCCTCGAGTCTAAAATCCATTACTCACCCACCCTGTCCCCTGTATGCCGGAGTCAAATGTCCATAGTATCTGGGGATATTCCAAAGCCATCTAAGAATGGGGACCAGACTTTCCAGAAACCCGCTCCTCTCCTGCTCTTCTTAGGATTTCTACTATGGACGTCGAGAGAAGCGCCCGTATCCCCCTCCCCTTTGTAGGAGAAATGAAGAATTCCATAATATCAATATAATATTTGTTCCTCCAAATCGCCCGAAATGTCGCGGATGTTCCAGGTCACCCTGGACCGTGTCCTCTCCCACTTTGAGCTTCTGAATTTGCTTTCCAATTTTCCTTCCTTCTTCGATTCCACTACTTCTTATAGACTTATTTGAATGTTTAGACCTTAAAGAGTTTTTCGTGCTCTGCAGATAACAAGACTATGTTTCCAGTTACCAAGAAAAAATGTATGTATTTCAAATGATAGTTTCAAAATCTTTTGCAGAAATAAAGATAAGCCAAATGTTAGTTCTGTAGTCTTAGCCTTGATTTTATTCCAAACAGGAAATGGTTTAAATTATAAATTGCAAGCAAAGTAAACACTGTTGCATCACAGGATTTAACTATGCCAAAAAAGTGCAAATTCGTTTACTATATAGGTACTGTTGCTTCACAGTTTTGGTTTTAATACCATCCATTAGTTCCATCCAAGTTCAATATAGTTGTTAAACAATGTTGCATCACAAAATTCAGTTGGTCTCAAAAAATGCAAATTCAAATACCCAACACGTGTTTCACCGTCTGGTGTATGGCAGATCTTCAGGTTTTTTTTATTGAATTGAAAGTGGTTCAAAGAAAGAAAATCAGTTGGGCTGATAGTATTTGTTCTTGTTCTACAAGGGTGCTTGAGCAGCCCGTTTCACTTGACTAGTGTGAGTAGATCTGGTTATCAAATATTGAAGTTACGAGTAGCTGTTTGTAAAGAGACCCTTGGTATAGAGCATGAGAGTTTCCCATGGTAGCAGTGCGAAATTGATCTCCGGTTCAATTGCCGAGTGTTCGTACTGTGGACACTCTTCTTATAGACTTGGCTGAATTCCCAAAGCATTTGTCCCGTTCATGATTTTGCTGGAGGAGGCCTGAGAAATGCCTTTATGACTGGTCTGGTCTTATTGTATACGGTGATATTGCCTAGTTAAGATACCTCATTAAGGAATAGGGTACCGTGGTCTCAGCATCCATATTCATTGAGCTCTGCTTCGCCCAAAAGGATAAATTTACTTTCTGACGTCAGCCAAAGTCTAGCTTTTTATCTGCTCCTAGAATTTTGTAGCTTCATTTGAAGTGCCTTTGTGACAGGTTTCCTGATTACAATGCCCCAGTATTTAATAGAATGAATTTCCCAAATGAAAGGCCAAGTCGCGTCAGCGTGACCTTCCCTGGTGTTGGCATTAGACCCGACATCTTCCATTTTATCCTGGAACCAGGCAGAAGGCCTACAGTGGTCAACCTTTCTTGGCAGTGCTGGGCTGGAAGGTTCCCTGAGACTGTCACTAGCACATCCTTGATGGATAAGAGTAATTTGTAGTATTGAGTCTTCATTTTGAGTTCTTTAATCCTTTGTTTAAGCACATGGCTATCGCCGGGATTTACAATGACGGGTGAACGGATAATGTGCAACTTTGCCTGGTACCTTTCTGGATGTTATGCTCCTGGTTGGTTGCCCCTTACTACTGAAAATCCACTGTATAACACTTGGACACTCACGTAGAATGAACCACCAACGTTGGATTGGCGTACAGCATTGGACGGGTAGCTCCATAAGACATTGACATGAGAAGTCTTGGCACTACATGGAACCGTGGGTTGACTCCAAATTTGTTGGATCTGCTGGAGCAAAAAAAAAATACTAACTACCAGGAGAGTCTGAGCGTGAGTGAGCCTGGCTGCCATCCAAGGAGTTCTGGGCACTCTGGCGCTCAACTGCCATTGGCAGCTGACCTTCCGCCCAATGCCGACCTACCTGTGTGCTGTGTTTTGCAAGGCCATGTGGACCCGGTTGAGTGAAGATGCCACCAGCCGTTCACCAAATGTGCACTGGCGCTGCCCCATGTAGAGCACCAAGAAGGCCACAGGAGCTGCCTCTAAGGGCTATGTTCCAAAACACAGAGGCCCGCCCAGTGAATAACCCCACAGTGGCATGACTCACATGTTTAAATTGACTAAAAAGGGACATTACCCAGTGCACAATTGAAACTTCAGGTTGGCTGCAGTTCCAGCCCAAAAGATTTTTGTGGGCATTGCAGCTTTCTGTGGCTGTTTCACCGCTGTTACTCAAATGCGCTATTGGGTCTCAGCCTTTACCTTAAACTCTCAACAAGAAGACAAATGGTTTTTGATTGTTTTGTTCAATTTTCATTTGGGCTGACATTCTGGCAGTTTTTCAAATAACTTTGTAGTAATATATCTCCAACTGTAATGGCATTCTCTGGCCTTTGCTTTAAGCTCTTTAACTTTTGCATTTTACCATTGTCCATTTTTTATCTCTTAAGTTATCAAACAACTTAGCCAAACTCTTTAAAATCTACAAGGAACTGGCCAATCCTGCTGCAGTCTCTACCTCTCCTGTCCCATCCCAGGCCCTCTACATGGAACTGGCCTCTCACTTCATCTATAAAACTCACGACATCCTGTCCTCACTCTCCTCCTCTTCCCTCCCTCCCCCTACTCTCTGCTCTTCCTCTGGCCCTTCTGAACCCACCTCTCCTCCCTTCTTCTCTGCCTTTCCCCTATTCTCCGCAGATGAGGTTTCTAGACAAGTCCGATCTATGAAAGTCTCATCAAAACAGGTTCACCCCTGTTCCTCCAAAACCATCAAGGACCACATTGACTCCCTGGCTTCTGCCCTGGCTGACCTCTGCAACCACTCCTTCGCCACTGGAGTATTCCCATCCCCCCTGAAGCACTCCCTTGTGACCCTCTTCTTAAAAAAACCCTCTGCAGACCCGTCCTGCCCGGCTAACTATCGCCCAATCTCCATCACTCCCTTCCTGGGTAAGCTCCTGGAGAAACTGGCCATCTCCCAGCTTAATCTCCACACTGAATCTGCTGGTGGTCTTCATGACCATCAATCTGGCTTCAGAGCTGCCAGAAGCATGGAAACTGCTCTCCTGAACATCCATGAAGACCTGCTCTTCAACCTTGACTTTAACACCCCCTGTGTCCTCATACTGCATGATCTCTCTTCTGCCTTCGACACAGTCAACCATGCCATCCTGCTCAACCGTCTCCGTGATAATATGGGTTTCACTGGTGAGGCCCTGGTGTGGCTGACTTCTTCCTCTCTGACTGACCCTCTCAGGTAAAACTTGGGTCCTTCCTCTCTGCTATCTTTTTCTCTACTTGTGGTGTTCCCCAGGGGTCTAACCTCTCTCCCTGGCTTTTCAACCAATACCTGGCACACCTTGCCCACTGCATTGCCACTCTCTGCCCTAACTTTCAGTGCTATGTGGGTGACACCCAGCTCGTTTTCAGGCTACCTTCGGCCACCTCTTCTCCCTTTTCACATTTCTGCCTGTCTGTCTGCTATCCAGGAGTGGTGTGCCACCAATGACCTCTATCTTAATGCCAGTAAGACTGAGATTCTCCTTATCAGCACACCCACTCTCTCCTTTCCTGTAGCTCCCTGGCTGGCCTCTCTTGGCCCTCCTCTGGCTCCCACCTGCATAGCTAAAAACCTTAGGGTCATCTTTGACTCCACCCTCTCCTTCTCTCCTCACATCTCTGACGTTTCTAAGAAATCACACTACCAGCTGCACCTACTCAGAGGTATTCTTCTTTTCCTCTCCTTCCCCCAGAAGATCACTGTCTCCAGGGCTCTGGTTCTCTCTAGGCTGGATTACTGCAACAGCCTCTTTCTAAATCTGCCTGGCTCTACTCTCCGCCCTTTGCAACTCATTCAGAACAGGACTGCGAGACTTGTCCTGGCCTCAAGCCCAGGGATCGTATCTCTCCAGGTCTGAAATGTCTGCACTGCTCCCTGTGGCTGCGAGGATTAAGTTCAAAACCCTATGCATTGTCCACAAAGCCTTCTGGGGCCTGGGCCTCAATACCTTCAACTCTCCCTTCCTAAATATCTTCCTTTGTGAGCCCTTCGCTCATCCACCTCTAACTCCCTCAGGGTCAGTCGCTTCTCCAAGCAACGAGTTGTGGGTAGATCTCTTTCTTCGGCTGGGGTCTCTGGAACAGCCTCCCTGCCTCCCTTAAACTTGAGGAGAATCATTTCCGGTTCCGGAAACACCTCAAACCCTTTCTCTTTGCTTCTGCTTTCTCTCCTCCTCTCTCCTGCTGACCTCCTGGCTGTAACTAGATTACCCTGACACCCTCTAATCTCGGGCCCAAGACCCTCCCCCGCCAGTCTTTCACACCTGCACTGCCTGCCGGCAATCCCTGCACTTGGGGACTGTTTCTGTATCCCTACAGTCCCCCTTCCAGCACTTGACATCTGTTGTCCGCACTTCCTCGCACTTGCCACTTGCTGTCCATTACTTTTACCTAGTGTTATTTATCTATTCCCATGTACTGCACTGTCCTTTCCCCCCTTCCCATGCATTTGCACAATCTGAATGACACCTGGCCTTGTTGTCTGTCCTTCCCTCGATTCCCCCTCCCTAGCCTCGTCACACCTTGAAACACTTGTGTATAGGCACATTATAAATACCTTATCATATCAAATCATATCATATCATAAGAAATGCTTCCAGATTTCTGCCTGACCTTCAGCCTTGCTATTCTGGACTCCAGGGTTCATGAGCAGCTCACCACACAATGTCACACTGGAAGCAATAAGGCACGGACACGAGCTGCTTGACAACACGTCTTTATTCAATTGCGTTCCATCATTAACTAACTTCTCCAACCTGGCTCCTCCCTTTCCGCCCACCCCGCTCCCCGTGCCTTCTGGTGCCTGCCCATCGGTGACATCTCAAGTAGAACATCACAACCTCCCCCCTTTTTAAACATCAATTTAGCTTTAATCCATTTCTTCAATCAATCTACTTGTCTGAGTCCTGGCCCTTTGGGGTCGCCCCGCTGGGACCTCCAGCCTGTTTCCCGGGTTGGAATGTTCAGGAGGGTACCAACTCTCACCCTCAGATTCTTCTCCATCACCATCATAATGTTCCTCATGACGGGTGTGGTGGGGGTTGGAGTGGGGTTATAACCAAAGGGAAATGTGGGGCTTGGGGATTGAAAAACATTCAGTAAAAATGTTTTTGCTATTTATTGATTCGTTAATATCACAATGAACCCCCCGAAAACCCAGGTACTCAGCAAAGGTTTTGAAGTCTTGTCCCGTGAATGGGGGACCATTGACAGACTTGACTATCCGGGCACTCCGTAAGCTGTGAACATTCTGTCCAGGGCTGGGATGGTATGATGGGCCGCCGTTGATGTCACTATCTGTATGTCCGGATACCTGGAGTGCTCGTCCACTGCCACCAGTACGTGGTCACCTCCCGCCATAGACCCAAAGAAGTCAATGGCCACTATGTCCCATGCTAGTTCAGGCAATTCAGTAATGCGTAGGGGTTCAGGATGAGTGTGGGGATTCAGATTAGCACAGGTGGCACAATCTTTAAGCAATGCTTCCGCTTGGCCATCTGTGTGTGGTTCTCCTCCTTCCCGGGTCAGTGTATTATGCAAAAACGGTAGTCTGGGACGCAGAGCCCCCACATGGCAGTTTGAGGAGGCATTTTTGCCTGTGGGTTTCCAAATATGATTAGGGCTGCTTGATAGTCTGTCCATACCGTAAAAGCCTTCCCATACAAGAATAATTGGAAATGTTCACAGGCCCACAGAACTGCCAGCCCATCTTTTTGTTTGGCCTGTGAATACTCCTGCTCCGTCATTGAAAGACTCCTGCTGGCATAGGACACAATGTGTCTTTTGTCAGGCACCTCCTGGTCCACCTGAACCAGAATGGCACCCAACCCCACCGGGCTGGTATCCACTGTAAATTCAGTTTCTTGCGCTAGGTTGATGTACGCCATATTGTCCGCAGATGAAATGCATAGACGGATGGTTTCAAATTCTTCTTGACATGCCTCTGACCACTCAAATGGTACTTCCTTCTGGTAAGCATTCGGAGGGGTTCACTCACGGACGCAAAGTTCTGTTTGTATATTGTGCAATAACTGGCGAGACCCAGAAACAAGTGTAGATCTGACACATTGGTAGGGGATTCGGCATTCGTGACAGCAGACACATTTTGGGGTCCAGCATCATCCCCTGCACTGAGAATATGTGTCCAAACAATTGTAGATGTCCTTTACAAAACTCGCACTTCTCCCTGTTCAGGGTGATATTCGCTGCCCCCAATGCCATGCACACTCTCGCCAGTGTATTGCCATGTTGGTCTTGATCGTTTCCGAACACTAGTATGTCATCACTATAATTAAGACAATTTGATATGTGCTTGATAACATTATATATTTCAGATTGTAATAATTCAGTGGCCAATGACACTACGAAGCATAATATCTTATATCTGAAAAGTCCCAAATGAGGGATAAATGTGGTCATTTACCTTGACTCTTCCCTTAATTCTAACTGATGATAAACTTTGTTGAGGTCTAGTTTGGAGAAGACTTGAGCACAATCTAGCAAGTGTATCATGTCCTTGATCCTTGGGGCTTGATGCCCCTCTCTCAGGATTGCGTCATTGGGTCTGCGCATGTCAACGCAGAATCTTATATTGTCCGATCCTTTCTTGGGGACCAGGACTATGGGTGAGACCCACTGCCTGGAAGCAAACGCCAGTTCAATGATGTATTGTTCCAGTAAGTGATGCAGTTCCGCCTCAACTTGCTTCTGAATATTTATTGGGATGCCCTTGTAGTGTTGCGCCACTGGGCACACCTCAGGGTTGATATGTATGCTTATCAGTCTGTTATTTAGGTTTTCTAGTTCCTTGAATATTTTGGGGAGTAACTGTTCCATTTTCTCGGGTGCATCAATGTATTTGTGGGCCATGAGCCGATATAGTATGTGGATCAACCCCATGTCTAGGGCTGCTCTGAAAATGAGGATGCACCCACTCTCCACAGCAGCTTCAAGCATGTGTACAGGCAGTATCTTGGATTGACCCTTGTATTTGGAGTGCGCCATAAAGTAGCCCTTGCACGGTAATGGCATCCTGGATCTGTACAGGAATATGTTTACTTTATACGTTTTCCCATATACCTCTTTGCTAATGACATTCACAGTATCTCCTGTGTCTATGAGAAACTCTGCTCACAGTCCTTGTACTTGTAGCAGTAGTATGGGACTGTGTTCTTTGGGGGTGGGATTTCCCAGTGTATATAAGTAGCCTATCCTCTTTGTTTCTTCCTGGCCGGTTGGTTTGGGCTTCTCTATTCTCCAAACCTCTTCAGCTGACGAACAACTGGATCTGCTGTCCAACATGGATTGTTCTACTAGGTATCTCACATACCTTCTAGGCTTCCACTGTGAAATCGACCTGGAAGATCAATGGGTGTGCAACTCTGGTGCTGGTTTGTCATTCCTACGACTCTCTTCTCCCCTCTTCTTGTGTCGTCTATGTGGGGGTTCATATGGTGCGAGCGTTTTCATTTGTGGTCCCTTCGGCTTGTCATTCACCTTGGCCAACCCCCCTTGGGTGCTCTCAATTCTTGTCTGGCCACGTGATATGCAACATACCGCCTTAAAGTGGTTCTCCCCCCCACACCATGTGCACTGTTGTCCCAGGGCAGGGCACGCAACTTCATGCGTATACTCATAGCCACAGTGGTAGCAGAGGGATCATTGTTCCGTAGTAGCGTTGAAGATGCAGCCATCTTGTGAATGGTCTCTGATGATAGCGCAGATACCTTGACATTATCCATGGCTTCGCCCTGCTGCTCCAGCATGGTGTCAAACCTGGCAAGCTTCAAAATGTCATCAAGGGACCGTTGCTTTTGCAAAAGACATTTGCGAAACATGGGGGACTCACAGACGGCAATGATTTGTGACCTCAGGGCCTCTTCATTTGAGTAGCTGTTGAAATCACAGTGCTTCATTCTCACACACAGTCACATCACAAAGGCGTCCATCGATTCCTCTTTGTATTGTGTGGTGGTGTGAAACATGTGGCGTTCATAGTCCACATTAGTGTGTGGAGTGAAGTACTTGGTGAGGGCATCCCTGAAGCCTGAGTATGTGTCCATGGTGTGGGCTGGAGTCTCATCTACGATGTCTCTCACATTCAGCCCTAATGCTAAGTGCAAAAGGCTATGTTTCTTTTCCTCCCCCAGCGGCCCAATCGCTCGTACGTAAACATCAAAGTCCCCCTCGGGAGGATAGCTCAACAGCAACATGCTCACCTTGGAAGCAAGATGACACGGACCAACACAGGTTCAATCCCTGGGTCTGCGCTTAGAAACCTCTGGGTATCAAGCGCGTTATAAATATCATATCATAACTATCTTTCCATCGGGGCCCCAAGGTGCTGGTATCTGTTAGGCTGAAACGGCCCGGCAGCTGCTTGACCAGGTTTTCTTGCAGTCTTGAAAGGAGGAGCCCTTGCAGCATAGGCTGAGGGGTAGCAGGCGCCGTCATTTGATTAGACATGGCTGGAATGTGCTAGGCTTTCCTTCTGTCACCTGGCCACCTGTTTCCCTTCACTGCGTACAGTGCCTTATTTTTCTCTCCACCTCACCACCAGCTGTCCGGTGGTGAAAACAACGAGTGGTGAGGTTGTACTGATACTCTCACTGCGGCCCTCCCTTGCAGGCATGATCAATAATAATAATAATAATTTAGCATTTATATAGCGCTACGAACCCTGAGGTATCTGAGTGCTGCTTATTATTACCCACGGTGTGTGGTGCTCTTTTATCGACCTTGGAAGGATGAAAGGCTGAGTTTGGCCCTGTCGGGATTCAAACCTGCGTCAGCAGGCTCTGCACATGTGTCAAAGCGAGCGCTCTACTCGCTTTGCCACTTGACCGGCTGCTTATGATCGAGAGGGTATGTGGCCAGTCTGCCGGGTGTGTCCTCCTTGCTCCATGCACGTCTCTCACAGTTCCAGCAGTGTGCGTGGGCCTGGCCACTGCTAATGTTCATGCAGCACTATGTACAGTCATTGGGGACAAGGCCTGCATGCATCCATCAATTTGCGCGGCCCACTTGTGCCATTCCAGGCCTCCTCAACTTCCTTACTGCAATCTACTGCAATCCTTACTGCAATCTACTGCAATCTGCGTCAGGAATCTGACTTCATGGTACCTCAGCGCACTTGCGCTGTTTCGTCGCAGCCTCAGACATTCCGGCGTTCCCCCGCGATAGTTCATGGCACTTCCTTCACGGACAATGCAGCACTCGCGGGCACGAGAAACGCGTGGCCAAATGTGGACTCCTTAGGCAGCTCACCACTCGGCGCCACACTAGAAGCAATAAGGCGCGGACACAAGCTGCTTGACAACACGCCTTTATTCAATCGCGAGCCAACCTGGCTCCTCCCTTTCCGCCCACCCCGCTCCCTGTGCCTTCTGGCGCCCGGCCATCACGTGACATCTCATGTAGAACATCACAGCTACCAAGGGAGGTGAAGAAATGACTGCTCTGAAGGGCCCTTGCCTTCAATTCTAGGCTGCTCTTGAGTCTAGTCAGGGTGGAAGTTTTAGGCTGTACCCCCTGGCCACGTGCCCTCTGTAAGAAGCCCCCAGCAGGGGCAGCTGGGCCTGCTCTGCGCAGTCTCGGGGCCAAGGCACAGAAAGGAACCCCTGAAAAAAAAATAAAAGTGTCAGTTCTTACAAGAAAGACAGAAAAAACTGTGTTAACATTCCGCTGCCATTCGAGCTGTCTACAGTATTAATGACACAATTGTTGGAGAGTGACTGCCCTAGACAGGCGAGGCGATGAAAGGCGGCTTTTGTAAAATAACATCTCACAGCTGTGGATCTTTCCGGTGAAACAGCCACAGCAAATGAACATAAAACAGAGAAAATGGTGTGATTATTTAGCAAAGTGACAGAAGAGATGCGAGCGCCGCGCCGCTGATGGATGCAGGGATTAATGAGGATAGCGGAGAGTGGGAAACGCATGTCTGTGCTGCCAGCCGTGAGGGTGAGGGGAATGTCTTGGAGAGTGTGCATGCAGCAGGCGCTGCGAAGAGACACCCTGGCACTGCAGCTAACCAGCAGAAAACCACCAACTGATCAACATGAGCCATTACCAAACTAATTTAGACAGAATGAAAAGAACCACACAAAACCGGCACAACACCACAGACTGTCTTAAAAGAACCACAGCACAATAGCATAACTCCACTGACTATCTTCAAAGAACAACCACAAAACTGCAAAACTTCACTAACTGTCTTTAAAAGAACCACAACAAAAATGCACACCACCACCCACTGTCTTAAAAGAAGCACAACAAAATGCACAACACCAACGACTGTCTTAAAAGAATCACTGCAAAACTGCACAACACCACAACTGTCTTAAAAGAACCAGTGCAAAACTGCACACCACCACCAACTGTCTTAAAAGAACTACAACACAAATTCACACCACCACCCACTGTCTTAAAAGAAACACAACAAAAATGCACAACACCACAGACTGTCTTAAAAGAATCACACCAAAACTGTACAACACCACAGACTGTCTTTAAAAAACCACGGCACACCAGCATAACTCCACTGACTATCTTCAAAGAACAACCACAAAACTGCAAAACTTCACTAACTATCTTAAAAGAACCACAACAAAAATGCACACCACCACCCGCTGTCTTCAAAGAAACACAACAGATATGCACAGCACCAACGACTGTCTTAAAAGAATCACTGCAAAACTGCACAACACTACGACTGTCCTAAAAAAACCAGTGCAAAACTGCACACCACCACCAACTGTCTTAAAAGAAGCACAACAAAAATGCACACCACCACCCACTGTCTTAAAAGAAACACAACAAAAATGCACAACACCACAGACTATCTTAAAAGAACCAATGCAAAACTGCACAATACTACCGACTGTCTTAAAAGAACCACTGCAAAATTGCACAACACCACTGACTGTCTTAAAAGAACCACTGCAAAAATGCACAACACCACCGACTGTCTTAAAAGAATCACAACAAAAATGTACACCAACACCGACACTCTTAAAAGAATCACTGCAGAACTGCACAACACCACCAACTATCTTAAAAGAACCACTGCAAAACTGCACAACAGCACTGACTGTCTTAAAAGAACCAATGCAAAACTGCACAACACTACCGACTGTCTTAAAAGAACCACTGCAAAATTGCACAACACCACCGATTGTCCTAAAAGAACCACTGCAAAAATGCACAACACCACCGACTGTCTTAAAAGAATCACACCAAAAATGTACACCAACACCGACTGTGTTAAAAGAATGACTGCAGAACTGCACAACACCACCAACTATCTTAAAAGAACCACTGTAAAACTGCACAACATCACTGACTGTCTTAAAAGAACCACTGCAAAACTGCACAACACCACCGACTGTCTTAAAAGAACCACTGCAAAAATGCACAACACCACTGACTGCCTTGAAAGAACCACAACAAAAATGCACACCAACACCGACTGTCTTAAAATAACCACTGCAAACCTGCACAACACCATCGACTAGCTTAAAAGAACCACTGCAAAACTGCACAAAACCACCGACTGTCCTAAATGTACCACAACAAAAATGCACAACACCACTGACTGTTTTAAAAGAACCACTGCAGAACTGCACAATACCACATGCTGTCTTAAAAGAACCACTGCAAAACTGCACACCAACACCGACTGTCTTAAAAGAATCACACCAAAAATGCACAACACCACCGACTGTCTTAAAAGAACCACTGCAAAACTGCACAACACCACAGACTGTCTTAAAAGAACCACAGCACAATAGCATAACTCCACTGACTATCTTCAAAGAACAACCACAAAACTGTAAAACTACACTAACTATCTTAAAAGAACCACAACAAAAAGGCACACCACCACCCACTGTCTTAAAAGAAGCACAACAAAAATGCACAACTCCACCGAATGTCTTAAAAGAATCACTGCAAAACTGCACAACACCACGACTGTCTTAAAAGAACCAGTGCAAAATTGCACACCACCACCGACTGTCTTAAAAGAACTACAACAAAAATGCACACCACCACCCAGTGTCTTAAAAGAAGCACAACAAAAATGCACAACACCACACACTATCTTAAAAGCACCAATGCAAAACTGCACAACACTACCGACTGTCTTAAAAGAACCACTGTGAAACTGCACAACACCACCGACTGTCTTATAAAAATCACTGCAAAACTGCAAACCACAACTAACTGTCTTAAAAGAACCACAACAAAAATGCACACTACCACCGAATGTCTTAAGAGAACCACTGCAAAACTGCACAGCACCACTGACTGTCTTAAAAGAACCACTGCAAAACTGCACAACACCACTGACAGTCTTAAACTAACCACAATAAAAATGCACACTACCAACAACTGTCTTAAAAGAACCACAACAAAAATGCACAACACCACCGACTATCTTAAAAGAACCACTGCAAAACTTCACAACACTACCGACTGTCTTAAAAGAACCACTGCAAAACTGCACAACATCTCTGACTGTCTTAAAAGAACCAGTGCAACACTGCACACCACTACCAACTGTCTTAAAAGAACCACAACAAAAATGCAAACCACCACCGACTGTCTTAAAAGAACCACTGCAAAACAACAACATCTCTGACTGTCTTAAATGAACCAGTGCAACACTGCACATCACTACCAACTGTCTTAAAATAACCACAACAAAAGTGCACACCACCACCGCCTGTCTTAAAAGAACCATAACAAAAATGGACACCACTACCAACTGTCTTAAAAGAACCATAACAAAAATGTACACCACCACTGACTGTCTTAAGAGAACCACTGAAAAACTGCACAACACTACTGACTTTCTTAAAAGAACCACTGCACAACACCACAGCCTGTCTTAAAGGAACCAGTGCAACACTGCACATCACTACCAACTGTCTTAAAAGAACCACAACAAAAGTGCACACCACCACCAACTGTCTTAAAAGAACCATAACAAAAATGCACACCACCACCGACTGTCTTAAGAGTATCACTGAAAAACTGCACAACACTACTGACTATCCTAAAAGAACCACTGCAAAACTTCACAACACTACCGACTGTCTTAAAAGAACCACTGCAAAACTGCACAACATATTTGACTGTCTTAAAAGATCCAGTGCAACACTGCACACCACTACCAACTGTCTTAAAATAACCACAACAAAAATACACACCACCACCGACTGTCTTAAAAGAACCATAACAAAAATGCACAACACCACCGACTGTCTTAAAAGAACCACTGCAAAACTGCACAACACCACCGACTGTCTTAAAGGAACCACTGCAAAATTGAACAACACCACCGACTGTCTTAAAAGAACCATTGCAAAACTGCACACCAACACCGACTGTCTTAAAAGAACTACAACAAAAATGCACACCACCACCCAGTGTCTTAAAAGAAGCACAACAAAAATGCACAACACCACACACTATCTTAAAAGAACCAATGCAAAACTGCACAACACTACCGACTGTCTTAAAAGAACCACTGTGAAACTGCACAACACCACCGACTGTCTTAAGAGTATCACTGAAAAACTGCACAACACTACCGACTATCCTAAAAGAACCACTGCAAAACTTCACAATACTACCAACTGTCTTAAAAGAACCACTGCAAAACTGCACAACATCTTTGACTGTCTTAAAAGATCCAGTGCAACACTGCACACCACTACCAACTGTCTTAAAAGAACCACAACAAAAATGCACACCACCACCGACTGTCTTAAAAGAAGCACAACAAAAATGCACAACTCCACCGACTGTCTTAAAAGAATCACTGCAAAACTGCACAACACCATGACTGTCTTAAAAGAACCAGTGCAAAACTGCACACCACCACCGACTGTCTTAAAAGAACTACAACAAAAATGCACACCACCACCCAGTGTCTTAAAAGAAGCACAACAAAAATGCAGAACACCACACACTATCTTAAAAGAACCACTGTGAAACTGCACAACACCACGACTGTCTTATAAAAATCACTGCAAAACTGCAAACCACAACTAACTGTCTTAAAAGAACCACAACAAAAATGCACACCACCACCAAATGTCTTAAGAGAACCACTGCAAAACTGCACAGCACCACTGACTGTCTTAAAAGAACCACTGCAAAAATGCACAACACCACCGACTGTCTTAAAAGAATCACACCAAAAATGTACACCAACACCGACTGTGTTAAAAGAACGACTGCAGAACTGCACAACACCACCAACTATCTTAAAAGAACCACTGTAAAACTGCACAACATCACTGACTGTCTTAAAAGAACCACTGCAAAACTGTACAACACCACCGACTGTCTTAAAAGAACCACTGCAAAAATGCACAACACCACTGACTGCCTTAAAAGAACCACAACAAAAGTGCACACCACCACCAACTGTCTTAAAAGAACCATAACAAAAATGCACACCACCACCGACTGTCTTAAGAGCATCACTGAAAAACTGCACAACACTACTGACTATCCTAAAAGAACCGCTGCAAAACTTCACAACACTACCGACTGTCTTAAAAGAACCACTGAAAAACTGCACATCTTTGACTGTCTTAAAAGATCCAGTGCAACACTGCACACCACTACCAACTGTCTTAAAAGAACCACAACAAAAATACACACCACCACCGACTGTCTTAAAAGAACCATAACAAAAATGCACAACACCACCGACTGTCTTAAAAGAACCACTGCAAAACTGCACAACACCACCGACTGTCTTAAAGGAACCACTGCAAAATTGAACACCACCACCGACTGTCTTAAAAGAACCATTGCAAAACTGCACACCAACACCGACTGTCTTAAAAGAACTACAACAAAAATGCACACCACCACCCAGTGTCTTAAAAGAAGCACAACAAAAATGCACAACACCACACACTATCTTAAAAGAACCAATGCAAAACTGCACAACACTACCGACTGTCTTAAGAGTATCACTGAAAAACTGCACAACACTACCGACTATCCTAAAAGAACCACTGCAAAACTTCACAACACTACCAACTGTCTTAAAAGAACCACTGCAAAACTGCACAACATCTTTGACTGTCTTAAAAGATCCAGTGCAACACTGCACACCACTACCAACTGTCTTAAAAGAACCACAACAAAAATGCACACCACCACCGACTGTCTTAAAAGAAGCACAACAAAAATGCACAACTCCACCGACTGTCTTAAAAGAATCACTGCAAAACTGCACAACACCATGACTGTCTTAAAAGAACCAGTGCAAAACTGCACACCACCACCGACTGTCTTAAAAGAACCATAACAAAAATGCACACCACCACTGACTGTCTTAAAAGAACCACTGCAAAACAACAACATCTCTGACTGTCTTAAAATAACCAGTTCAACACTGCAAACTACCACCGACTGTCTTAAAAGAACCACTGCAAAACAACAACATCTCTGACTGTCTTAAAATAACCAGTTCAACACTGCACATCACTACAAACTGTCTTAAAAGAACCACAACAAAAGTGCACACCACCACCGACTGTCTTAAAAGAACCATCACAAAAATGCACACCACCACTGACTGTCTTAAGAGAACCACTGAAAAACTGCACAACACTACTGACTATCTTAAAAGAACCACTGCACAACACCACAGCCTGTCTTAAAGGAACCAGTGCAACACTGCACATCACTACCAACTGTCTTAAAAGAACCCTTTTTCCCCTTACCTCTGCACTTGCGCGATCTGAATGACACCTGGCCTAGTAGGATCGTTTGTCTGTCTTTCCCTTGTTTCCCCCCCCCGCCTCATCGCGCCTTGAAACACTTGTGTATAGGCGCGTTACAAATACCATATCATATCATATCATATCATATCATAACCACTGCAAAACTGCACAACACCACTGACAGTCTTAAACGAACCACAATAAAAATGCATACTACCAACAACTGTCTTAAAAGAACCACAACAAAAATGCACAACACCACCGACTATCTTAAAAGAACCACTGCAAAACTTCACAACACTACTGACTGTCTTAAAAGAACCACTGCAACACTGAACACCACTACCAACTGTCTTAAAAGAACCACAACAAAAATGCACACCACCACCGACTGTCTTAAAAGAACCATAACAAAAATGCACACCACCACTGACTGTCTTAAAAGAACCACTGCAAAACAACAACATCTCTGACTGTCTTAAAATAACCAGTTCAACACTGCACATCACTACCAACTGTCTCAAAAGAACCACAACAAAAGTGCACACCACCACCGACTGTCTTTAAAGAACCATAACAAAAATGCACACCACCACTGACTGTCTTAAGAGAACCACTGACAAACTGCACAACACTGCCAACTGTCTTAAAAGAACCACAACAAAAATGCAAACTACCACCGACTGTCTTAAAAGAACCACTGCAAAACAACAACATCTCTGACTGTCTTAAAATAACCAGTTCAACACTGCACATCACTACAAACTGTCTTAAAAGAACCACAACAAAAGTGCACACCACCACCGACTGTCTTAAAAGAACCATCACAAAAATGCACACCACCACTGACTGTCTTAAGAGAACCACTGAAAAACTGCACAACACTACTGACTATCTTAAAAGAACCACTGCACAACACCACAGCCTGTCTTAAAGGAACCAGTGCAACACTGCACATCACTACCAACTGTCTTAAAAGAACCACAACAAAAGTGCACACCACCACCAACTGTCTTAAAAGAACCATAACAAAAATGCACACCACCACCGACTGTCTTAAGAGTATCACTGAAAAACTGCACAACACTACCGACTATCCTAAAAGAACCACTGCAAAACTTCACAACACTACCGACTGTCTTAAAAGAACCACTGCAAAACTGCACAACATCTTTGACTGTCTTAAAAGATCCAGTGCAACACTGCACACCACTACCAACTGTCTTAAAAGAACCACTGCAAAACTGCACAACACCACCGACTGTCTTAAAGGAACCACTGCAAAATTGAACAACACCACCGACTGTCTTAAAAGAACCATTGCAAAACTGCACACCAACACCAACTGTCTTATATGAACCACAGCAAAATAGCATAACACCACCGACTGTCTTAAAAGAACAATAGCAAAACAGCACAACACCACTGACTGTTTTAAAAGAACAGCCACAAAACTGCAAAATTTCACCAATTGTCTTAAAAGAACCACTGCAAAACTGCACACCACCACTAACTGTTTTAAAGGAACTACCACAAAACTGCACAACAGCACCAACCATCTTAAAATAACCAACGAAGAACTACAGAACACAGCTGACTGCCCTAAAAGAATCCCCACAAACATAAAGCCCAGCAGTGCCTGAATACCAAAACATCTCCCCAGATTATTTCTGAAAATGTTCTCATCTGTCACCAAAGGGAATGCGGGACAGCAGTGCTTGACGCCATTCAGGCCATGGGTCTGCATAGGTCCTTCCCCTGCCTGGGTAGGGTGCCTCATTAATCGGGTGTCCTTTTTTGACACCTCTATCACCTTTAAAGCTCAAATCAGTGTTGTTGCAAAAAATGCCCATTATAATCTTGGCCTCATTGCTCTTTGGCCCTAAGCTTAGCCCTGTCTATCAGGCTGTCCAGTTCCAGGTGCTAGCCCTCCCCAGGCTTAGCTATGTAACAGTGTGCATGTGGACATGTCCAAGAAAACGGACAACAAACTGGACTCCACAATCAAGCCAGTCGCTATTTGGAGACTGGCTCTCCATATAACAATGGCTAAAGCTTAAACCTAGTATGGCTATCGGTCCACATTATCTCAATGAACAGGCAGCACCCATCTGCCCACCAGAATGTTATGATCCAATCCTCAAACAGGATGGTCCCCTTGAGAGTGGGAATAGAAAAATGGGATGTGGAGTGCGTTAAATCCTGACATTGGCGGTTCTAGTTGATTCCATATACCAAATATGGAACGAGGTATCGTCAATTTTTGGTTGTTGCATTTCATATTATAGTGTGGTGGTCATCGCACTATAGTTAAATTGAGTGGTGAATGAATTGCTAGTAACCTTTCACTCGTGTGATGGATTTGACTGTCATTTTGCAAACCAAATTTCACTAGCAACCTCCCCCCCCCCACCAGCCCCCTCTGCCAGGACATTCTGGGGAAGATCTGTTAAAAAATAGACAAGTTATTAAAGAAGTTATGAAACGCTGTTTCGGCCGGGTCTCCATTCATTTTCCCATAGAGAAAAAGTTAAATGTTTGCTCGAATGCAAAGCCAAAACCGCTGGACAGAATTGAACCAGGGACAAAACAACTTTGGCACAAAGTGTTGACTTGATTTCCGAGAGTGGTCTGGGGTTATTTCATCCAGTAGTCTTTAAAATATTTGACAGAAAAGGCGGTGCCCCCTTCTCCTAAATTCATAGCTGTATGTCCCATGGTACAATGCAGCAGAGAGATAACCGCAGTTTTTACGGAAATAGCCGTGGATAGCCGAAACCGAAAAGTGGAAAAATTGCTATTTGGAGGGTGAAAAGGGATGCAATGCCATCAGGCTAGAGGTGGGGAGGGGAATGAGGAACCTATGTGCCTCATTACGAGGTTGGAGGTAAGGGGTTACCGGCACCGGTAAGGATGCCAGTGCCGATAACCCCTTACCTCCGTATTCCAGGGTCCCTTAGCGGGTCCCGCTATGGGTGCCTGGTTTTACCAGGCGTCCTTAGCAGGAGCCGCTTAGGGACCAGGGAGCTAATAACGGGCCCGCTGTTAGCGTGCCCGTTATTAGCTCCATCCCAATTCCCATTGAGCCCTATGGGGGCTCGAATGGGAATGGGGAATGGTTCTCAGAATGGGGACTTACCGGGTCCTCCAAGGTTGGAATGACCCGGTAAATCCCTATTTCTCGAACCCGGACCCAGAATGCGGTAAGGGGGTAGCCAGGGTGCTAATAGCACCATGGCCACCTCGTAATGAGGCCCTATGTAAATTTGAGAAGTTGGAGAGGGGGGTGCTAGGGACCAAGTTCAGGTGGCAAACGTTTTCTCATAGCCGCGGTTATTCGTCAGGATAACCGCGGCTATGAAAGAAAACCCTATCAGGAATTTAAGTTCTTCTTTGTTTTATTCTGCATTTAGCCATAAAAACATTTACACACATATGAAAACACATAAATACATGTGATTCATAAATAACAATACATCTATTCCGGAATGCATAATATGGTTAAGAACACTGCTTCATAAATACTGGCGGGACCAAACAAGAGAAAACCCTTGACATACATACGAAAAGCAAAACTTGCTCATAGATAAAAACCTAAAAATAAATACACTAAAAGTTTAAATCTTATATCAAATAGATCAAACAATTCAAATATGATCATATTTGTCGCCATTAAGACCATAAAGAAATAACCCAGAATGACGTGGGTCAAGCATGATAATAAATCAAACAGGAACAACCTCAGGGTTGGCTCACATTGGATTCTTAACCATTCTAGACCTTCATTGCAACCCCCGGTACATACATTCAGATACAAGATGCACGACTGACACGTCAGTTGCACTTCTGCAATAGGCTTCGGCCTCAAGGTATCATCTTACACATGACGTCCTTAACAAAGGTCTCAAGCATTGCAATGTGTACGTTTTTAAGACTCTGCAAAAACACATCAAATGAACCACAGTTTCATCTGGTGCACCACATGGGGCACAGACTAGCATTCACATTGTCATTATTGTGCCTCCAAGCCCTAGGAAACATTGCTTGCCTGAACATGCCCCTCCTCATTTCTAAATATAAGGCTTGCGAATAAGGGGCGCTAATAATATCCAAATAGTCTTATGATATGATATGGCATTGTGTTTCATAACAGAAGTCCAGTTTGGTGAAAAGGTAACTAGGTCCTAATCGCATGATGTTACAATCTGCCTCCAGGGTCCTTCTGGAGTGGGCTAGTGATGCCTCTTTTAGCCTAAGTGAGGCTGCCTTGTTCGCTGTGGCCAGGCTCGTCCACATGGCAGATTCATGAAATAGCTCAGTGGGTTGATGAACGCTCGCTGCTGCGATCTGAGTGTGAACTGCAGGTCGCAGGTTCGAATCCCGGCAAGGCAAACTCAGCCTTTCATCCTTCCAAGGTCGATAAATGAGTACCAATTTCGTTTGGGTGATATTAGATGTAAATATTTTCTCTGTAAAGCGCTTTGGATGAAGGCACTATATAAATAACACATCATTAGCATTACTCTTTACGTGGTTCCGGAATTTAAGTGTGTCACCGAAACAAGTGTTGGGGGAATGGGAGAGAGCTAGGGAGGGAAAGAGGAGTTAAGGGGTGTGGGGGAAGCATGCCAAAGGGATGGAGGCATTTGGTGATAACCGCAGATTTTTGTATTGCACTTCAAGGATAATCGTGGTTATGAGAAAAAAGTTTTAAAAAAGAGAGTTAAAAGAATTGAATGAATACAAAATAAATAGATTTTTACAGCTACAGTGAGATGGGGTGGAAAGTGGACACGATCAAAGGCCATGGCTAGTGGGCCTGTAATGTTTTAAAATATACGGTGAGCACGGTTGAAGGCCGTGCCCACTGCTAGTGTGTGTAAAAGAAACATGTTGGGGGAACATATACAGTGGCTAGTGGCCTGTAAATAAACGATTGTATAACAAAACCCTTGAAATTCACTGAAAAAGCGTTAGTTAAAGCGCAGTTAAGTTGATCAGATTTAATGCAACAACACCCTTTAAATTCACTGAAAAAGCATTAAAGTACAGTTAAGTTGATCAGATTTAACGCAACAAAACCCTTGAAATTCACTGAAAAAGTGTTAGTTAAAGTGCAGTTAAGTAAATGATTGAATGCAACAAAACCCTTGAAATTCACTGACAAAGCATTAAAGTACAGTTAAGTTGATCAGATTTAACGCAACAAAACCCTTGAAATTCAGCAGATGTGGAAGTCATGACCAGTTTATCTCAGCGCATTGTCGTTGCAAGGCCCATTAACATATTCACATTATAAGAGAAGGGATTCACAATGACATACAAAATGGCATTATGGGGGACATCAATGGGAGCATAACCAGTTAGGCTGGTCATAACTTCCCAGTGAACATATATATGAATATAGATTCACTGAAAAAACTTGGTTAAAGGGATGTTATGGTTAAGTTGCACTAACAGAAACCAATAAAATACAATGAAAAAATGTTGTTAAAGGGACGTTATGGTACAAGTACAACCGAAAAATCTCAGAAATTTTCTAGTTATGGTAAGCTAAGCAACCATAACTTGCGCAACCGTGCACTTCTAAGACTAACACCCAGGACATCAAAGATGACATCACAAACCCATTCAGACTTTACACAAACATTCAAGGTTGGGACTATAATCTTTCTGGAAACTTGTCCACATTCGTAAAATGGCAACAAAGTTATAAGCCATTTAAAAATGTTGAGACCCCCTCTAATTTGGCCCCCTCTTGACTAAATCCCACCAAACTTTACAAAAACATTTATATCTAGATCTAAAATGTTTTTTGCAATCTTTTGTGTAGTTTCGTCAAATGGCACCCCATTTATAAGCCTTTAAAATATTTTGGGACCCCGCCCCCTCTAATTTTGCCTTCTCTTGACAGAATCCCACCAAACTTTGTAAAACCATTCAGAATCAGGTCTAGAATAGAATTCATGCAGTTTCATTGAGTGGCGCCAAAGTTTTAAGCCATCCAAAAACTGCTTTTCACGAACCCTGTAATGCAGAAATAGGCATAGATGGCCCTGAACATCTGAAGTGTTCGCGAACATCACAGGACTATATCTGAACATGCAAACTGTTTGCAGACATTTTGGGGGTGAAAAACACCCAGTTTTTTGCTTCTTACAGCCATATCTTATCTCATCCATCCTCATCACCCCTCACCTCCCCATAGATTTGTAAATTTGACAAGTACAATGTTGTATTTTTTAATATGTTTTTACTGCGATGTCTGCGGACACTGGCAGGTGCCCGCGAATCCAACATGGTGGGCGTTTCCAAAAATCTGACGCACTTCGTGCTTTCCACCATCCACTCAGTGGGTGCATCCAATGTCCGCGTACATCACGTCGCCCTCTAGGCCAATTGGATGCCGGTCCGCGGACCGAACAGGGAAGTGGGTCCGTGGACCGAACCCTGAAATCACACATTTATTTTGACCTGCTTTTTGCCCATTTTAAAGAAAACTACTGGACGGATTTACACCACATTTACAAAACCATGCTTTCGGGACCAAGCCACTGCTCCTGACACAAATTTGGTGAAAATCTGTCCGGCAGTTTAGGCTGTAGGGACGGGCACATTTTATTTCCATTGCGTCTATGGAAACAAAAAAAATGGGACCGCCTCTATATCTTTACCCCCACTTGACGAAACATCACCATAATTACCAAAGAAATTCAGAGCGGGTCATATACTTATTTTGCAAAGTTTGATAAGGATTCGTCCAGGGAAGCGAAGTTAGAAGCCTCCCAAAAAGTGCTCTTCCTATGAGTTGAGCAACTTTACCATAACTACACGGCCGCTACCGCAGGTTGTGTAATAGAGAAAGAGAGAGAGAGAGAAATAGAGATACATATACTGTGACGATCCATCTAATGGCGTAATTTCTCCTTAGGTCAGAGCCTCTTTCAATGAGGCTAGGGATGCGAGGCCGCTAACCAATTGTCCCCCTAGGGGCGGTAACATGCGGGAGGATCTCATGGCAAGGGACTCCTCTCCTGGGGATAAGGATGCAATTGGGAGACACAGCCCCTTTAAACCCCAGCCCCGCAGGCTGATGCTAATGTCCGAACCTTCTTCACATAAGCTCACGTCTAAAACAATGTGTTATTGTAAAATGTCAAGCCATTCTGATGTCTTAGGTAGAGGGACGAAGAAGAGCTTGAGAATGCTACAATCAAGCAGGACGAAGGCTCGATCAGCTGCTGTCAATTGGACTGACGTTATGCTAGGGCCTTCCCCTCTATTTGAATTGAACAGCCAAGAAGGGCTGTGTACTTTGTCTTCTTGTGACCCCCCTGGCAGTGGCATGTCTGCTTCTGGTATGCTGAGAGCTGCTCTACATCCAGAAGGAGAACCCAACGAGCAAGGCGGCCGCATTGAAGCCTGTAAGGCTGACCTTGGGCTTCGGGAGACTGCAGCAAGACAGCACTCCAAAGTTGAGGAGACAAACAGCGGGACACCCAAGAGGCATTTTACGGGGTACAATGTCTTATCCTCAACAGTAGTTTTTCGATGGGTGTTTTGCCGAAAAATAATTGCTGAAAGAACACATCAAAATTCTTTTGGGAGTGAAGAGGATATAACAAAGTAGTATGAAGGAAGAAGTTGAATTAGAGAAAGTGGACCAGCGACCCTTGGCGAAACCGCTGAAGAGCTCCAAAGGAGAAGGTAAAAGGAATGGGTGTAAGTCAGGGAGGGGGCAGTGAAGATGTGAGACTGTAAGCCATGAAGAAACAGATGGAGAAGTGAATCACCTGGTAACACAAGAGGGACTCATGGAGCGTCTTGTCGTCCCAGTGGGGGCAGAATAAAGAATATAAAGAAAGTTGAATGTGTGAAAACCTCCATAAAGCAATTACAAGTTTTGCTAAAAACGATAAGGAACATTGGAGAAACAGCTCAGAGAAAGGAGTCATTCATGTCGCCCCATGAGGATCCTGTAGAACTGTTTTGTTTGTGTGTCACAAAAAGCCCAGTACTTTGTGGAACTTTGCATCTACTGGACACTTTAGATCCAGGACAAGGGAGTTATTTTCCTGGGTCTCGAGCAGAACCAGAACCAGAACTTTATTATTGTTTTTTTGTAGCGACAGTGATAGCATAGGAGTCTTTTTGACTGGGACAGTGCCTTTTGATTTGGATATACAGGGACTTTCTGACAAGCACCTGAGTTTCTTTAGTTTAGATAGGGAAATCCCATTAGAGTTAAGGACAGATAGGTTTATCTTTCTTTTGAATACACGTTTATAGCAACCATCACAGCACCACTTGGTCAGTCTCTTCATTCTTTGTCACGACAATTTATTTATTTGATGTATTGCACATTTGTATGACGCCTATACACAAATGTTTCCAGGCAGCACAAGGCAAACAAAATGGGGGGGCATAGGGAAAAACAACAGTAACAGCCTTGTGATGTTCTTACCCTGCAAGTGCAAAGAACAAAAAAGTGTGAGGGAGGGAAAGGAAGAAAGGAAGTGGGGGCAGGGCTAGGGAAGGGGCAAGAGGGGTTAGAAGTGCAGGGATGGGAAACCCAAAGGGCTGAGCAAGTGATGGGGGAGCCACAAAAGCCAAGTGCAGGAGAAGTGGGAAAGGAATATTTGAAAAAGGATGGGGGGGGGACCAGAGTCAGGCTAGTCTGGGAAGGTTGTCCGAAGGCAAGTGCTGGAGAGGGACTGGTCAAGGAGGAGCCTGGTCCACTGCATGATTCATAAAGGACCAGGCACCAATTGCAGTGGTAGATGGACATTAGAACGGGACGGGGGAGGAAGGGGGAGGAAAAAAGGAAAGTCTTGAGCAGTTTGCAGAACTTAAGAAGATTTGACTCAAGCCTAAGGGGGCAGGGAGGCCATTCCAGAGGGAGGTTCCTGCTGACGAAACAGATCTACCTCCCACTCTCTGCTTGGAGAAGCATCTGCCCAGCAGAGAGTTGGTGCTAGAGGACCAAAGAACTTTAGCAGGGAGGTATTTAGGGAGAGAGAGCTGGATGTAGAGGTCCCAGGCCCCAGACAGCCTTGTGGATGATGCAACAGGTCTTGAATTTGATCCTTGCGGTCACCAGTAGCCAGTGGAGAGATTTTAGGGCTGGAGAGATAGGCCAAGGATAATTCTCTCAGTCCTGTTCTGGATTAGTTGAAGTGGGCTAAGGGAGGAAATAGGCAGATTGAGGAATAGGCTGTTGCAGTAGTCCAGCCTAGAGAGAGCCAGGGCTATGGAGATGTTGAGCTTCTGGGGGAAAGTCAGGAAAGGAAGAATGCCCCTGAGCAGGTGGAGCTGAAAGTTGGACTTCTTGGCAAGGTCTGTGAGGTGCAGAGAGAAGGAGAGAGAGGAGTCAAAGATGACACCAAGATTCTTAGCCTCACAAGAGGGTGAGGGGAGGGGACCCAAGGAGGGTGGCCAGAGAGTAGGAGATAAACACGGAGCAGGTGTCCCAATGATAAGGATTTCTGTCTTACTGGCATTAAGGCAGAGATCTTTAGCAGAGCCCCACACCTGAATAGAAGTCAGGCAGTCAGGTATGCGAGAGGACGGGGAGGATGTAGGAGATGGGCGCTTAAAGGAAAGCTGAGTGCCATCAGCATAGCACTGGAAGTGAGGAGAGAAGGCAGAGATCAAGAGGGCCAGGGGGGCAAGGTAGATGTTGAAAATCCAAGGCGATAGGATAGAGCCCCGAAGAACGCTACAGGTAGAGACTGAGATGGAAAAAAGGAAAGGTCCAAATTGCACTTGGCATGGTGGGTTTGAAAGGACGGTGGTAAGCCATGCCAGTGCCCGTTCCATGATGTTAAGGGTATCATGGAGATGATTTATGAGGATGGCATGATTGACAGTGTCAAAGGCAGAGGAGGACAAGAACAGATGGAGAGTTAAAGTGCAGGTTTAGAAGCATGTCTTCACCGGTGTTCAGGAGAGCAATTTCCATGCCCCTGGATGCTCTGAACCCAGACTAGTGGTCGTGGAGGCAGCCAGCCAATTTGGTATGGAGGGTCAGTTAGGGGATCACCAATGTCTCCATGTGTTTGCCCAAGAAAGGGGTGATAGAGATTGGGTGGTAGTTAGCCAGGCAAGAAGGGTTTGCAGATGTCTTTTTTAGGAGATTGTGCACAAGGGAGTGCTTGAGGGGTTTTGGGAAAGAGTCAGTGTAAAAGGAGGGATTCTGGAAGAGCAGGGTAGCACCTGATTGGCAGAGACTTTCATAGAATGTACTACTCTAGAGATCACATCTGGTGCAATGGGTAAGAAGGACGGAATGGGTAGGGGAAGAGAAGGGCCAAGGGAGGCCGGAGAAAGACAGAGGTGGGGGTGGCAAGTGGGTAGATGACAGTGAGGACCGGATGTCCTGAGTTATGGTGGAGAAGTGGGAGGCAAGTGCAGTGGGCCTGAGGGTGAAGAGTAGAGGAGGAGACAGCGCTAGGATTGACAAATTCCTTGCAGATTTTGAAAAGCTCAGCCATGTTGTTAGTTACCCCAGAGATGCAGGCTTGGACATGAGCTCTCGTCTTGGAGTGGATGGGGAGACAATATTGCATTTAGAGCAGGCGGCAGGCCAGTTTGTCAGAAGATGTACCTGAGGGCTGCCACTTCCGCTTGGAATCTTTTCACTTGTGTTTCAAAGCTGCCAAGTCAGAGTCATACCAAGAGTTGCATTTGGAGGCAGGCTTCATGCGGATCCTCATGGCAGGGGCAAGGATGTCGAGAGTGTTAGAGATGGAGAGATGGAGGTTAGCCAGTCAGTAGAAGAGTAGAGGTTGGGGCAGTAGGAGGCATGTAAGTGGCAGAATGACAGAAAAGGAGACTGGCAGTGTGGGTAGACGCATCGTCTGGGAACCAGGAAGCTTAAGGTGGGAGGAGAGAAGATACTGGTCAGACCAGGAGAGAGGAGTATTAAGAGGGTTGGAGAGAGGGATATCAGATCAGATGAGAGCATCCAAGGGGTGTCCGGCAGAATGGGTTGGGCCAGAGGGAAGAATTGTGAGGGAAAGGGAGTCACAGAGGTCACAAAAGAGTACAGTGACAAAGTTGGGAGAGACAAGATGGATGCTAAAGTCCCCAAGGAAGAGAAGTTTGGGGGAGGAGTGCAGCAGGGAGGAGGAGAGGTCCACCCATTCCGAGAGGAAAAGGGAGGTTTTTCTGGGGGCCTGCAGATGGTGGCGAGAATGAGGAAGAAGGTAGGAGAGACAGACAGCCTCCAGATGAGGCATTCAAAGGAGGAATAGGATTGAGTGGGAATGATGGTGGATGGAACCCACTTGAGGAAAAACAGGACCGCTCTGCCCCCAGACTGAGCGGGCCTAGATTTGGATAGGATCCTGTAGCCCTTTGGGAGAAGGGTATCAAAAGCAGTGACGGAGCTGGCTTTCAACCACGTCTCAGGGAGAGCAAGCCGTCAAGGTCTTCAAGGAGGAAACAGATGTCAGAGGAGTGTTTCACAGTGGAGCAAGAGTTGAGGGTAGCTACGTGAAACTGGTTACCCCCTTTAAATGTTTTCTGAGGGGTTTACAGGGGTGGGGTACCACCATCGGATTGGGAATGAGGGGTGAGGAAGAGAGTGCAGTGACAGGAGGCGGGGAGGGTTGAAAAAAGCCAGCAGGCACCTGTCAAGAAGGAGGAGGTTGGGCTGAGAGCCCTGTGCCGTGATGGTGCCATTACGATAGATATTGATGATGCCCCTCTGTAAGAAGAGAGCCAAGAGCACTTCCCATCTGGTGCCACCCTATATGGGCGAGGAAGAAAAAGGGGAGAGCACAGAGACCATATCGGGAGTCCATCAGTCAGTAGAACGAACACCAAAGAGAATGTCAGTGACCGTCTTTCTGGAGGAAGCATTGACGTAGGTATCTGCTATGGGCAGACCTGGGTTGGAGACCAGGAGAGACTTCCTGAATTTCTTCCTCCCAGACTTCGAAAGAAAGGGAGGATAGGTGAAGGAGAAGCAGTTATAGTAGATAGGAGAGATGGAGAGCACCATATGGATGAGGGAAAGGGGGATCTGAAAGAGCGCAGTGGAGGGAGAGGGACAGAGCTGCAGAGTGCACGACAGAACTCACCAGGCAGCCTAGCGGCCAAACAGAGCACAAAACATGCACTAAGAACAGGAACCCAGTGAGGGCAGCAGAATTAGAGATGCAAGGACTCAGACATACACAAGGACTGTCAGAGCACAGAAATTTAGAACAGAATGCCCACATTTAAACATCATTATCAGAAATTCAGGTGATGGGCAAGGGCGAATACAATTTTGGGGCAGCAAGAGTTTCCAAGAGATATGTAAAAGATACAGCAAATGTCGGGAAGGTTAGCAAATAGCAGAAACACTAGATTTGTTATTCCAGCAGGGATACAGAAACAGTATTCCGGTGAGGCCAACAGCAGAAATTAGCACAGCTAGATTCGATTTTCTGCCAGCTTGTTAAAAATGCTCATATTAGAATGCAACAACAGATATCAGCACGGCTAGATTCGAGTTTCTGCTAGTTATTTTAAAAGGCTCACATTAGAATGCAGCAAACAGATATCAGCACGGCTAGATTCGATGTTCTGCTAGCTCATTAAAAAGGCTCACATTAGAATGCAGCAACAGCTATCTGCACAGCTAGATTCGATGTTCTGCTAGCTCATTAAAAAGGCTCACATTAGAATGCAGCAACAGATATCCGCACAGCTGGATTCAAGGTTTCTGCTAGCTCGTTAAACAGGCTCACATTAGAATGCAGCAACAGCTATCTGCACAGCTAGATTCGATGTTCTGCTAGCTCGTTGAAAAAGGCTCACATTAGAATGCAGCAACAGATATCCACACAGCTGGATTCAAGTTTCTGCTAGCTCGTTAAAAAGGCTCACATTAGAATGCAGCAAAAGATATCAGCATGGCTAGATACGATTTTAAAAAGGCTCACATTAGAATGCAGCAACAGCTATCCGCACAGCTAGATTCGATGCTCTGCTAGCTCGTTCAAAAAGGCTCACATTAGAATGCAACAAGAGATATCAGCACAGCTAGATTCGATTTTCTGCTAGCTCGTTAAAAAGGCTCACACTAGAACGCAGCAACAGATATCCACACAGCTGGATTCAAGTTTCTACTAGCTCGTTAAAAAGGCTCACATTAGAATGCAGCAACTGGTATCCACACAGCTAGATTTGAGTTTCTGCTAGCTCGTTAAAAAGGCTCACATTAGCATGCAGCAACAGCTATCCACACAGCTAGATTTGAGTTTCTGCTAGCTCGTTAAAAAGGCTCACATTAGCATGCAGCAACAGCTATCCACACAGCTAGATTTGAGTTTCTGCTAGCTCGTTAAAAAAGGCTCACACTAGATTGCAGCAACAGATATTCACACAGCTGGATTCAAGTTTCTGCTAGCTCGTTAAAAAGGCTCACATTAGAATGCAGCAACAGCTATCTGCACAGCTAGATTCGAGTTTCTGCTAGCTCGTTAAAAAGGTTCACACTAGAATGCAGCAACAGCTATCCACACAGCTAGATTCGAGTTTCTGCTAGCTCGTTAAAAAGGCTCACACTAGATTGCAGCAACAGATGTCCACACAGCTGGATTCAAGTTTTTGCTAGCTCGTTAAAAAGGCTCACATTAGAATGCAGCAACAGCTATCCGCACAGCTAGATTCGAGTTTCTGCTAGCTCGTTCAAAAGGCTCATATTAGAATGCAGCAAACAGATATCAGCACGGCTAGATTCGATGTTCTGCTAGCTCATTAAAAAGGCTCACATTAGAATGCAGCAACAGCTATCAGCACAGCTAGATTCGATGTTCTGCTAGCTCATTAAAAAGGCTCACATTAGAATGCAGCAACAGCTATCCACACAGCTAGATTCCAGTTTCTGCTATCTCGTTAAAAAGGCTCACACTAGATTGCAGCAACAGATTTCCACACAGCTGGATTCAAGTTTCTGCTAGCTCGTTAAAAAGGCTCACATTAGAATGCAGCAACAGCTATCTGCACAGCTAGATTCGATGTTCTGCTAGCTCGTTGAAAAAGGCTCACATTAGAATGCAGCAACAGATATCCACACAGCTGGATTCAAGTTTCTGCTAGCTCGTTAAAAAGGCTCACATTAGAATGCAGCAAAAGATATCAGCATGGATAGATACGATTTTAAAAAGGCTCACATTAGAATGCAGCAACAGCTATCCGCACAGCTAGATTCGATGCTCTGCTAGCTCGTTCAAAAAGGCTCACATTAGAATGCAACAAGAGATTTCCACACAGCTGGATTCAAGTTTCTGCTAGCTCGTTAAAAAGGCTCACATTAGCATGCAGCAACAGCTATCCGCACAGCTAGATTCGAGTTTTTGCTAGCTCGTTAAAAAGGCTCACATTCGAATGCAGCAACAGCTATCCGCACAGCTAGATTCGAGTTTCTGCTAGCTCGTTAAAAAGGTTCACACTAGAATGCAGCAACAGCTATCCACACAGCTAGATTCGAGTTTCTGCTAGCTCGTTAAAAAGGCTCACACTAGATTGCAGCAACAGATTTCCACACAGCTGGATTCAAGTTTCTGCTAGCTCGTTAAAAAGGCTCATATTAGAATGCAGCAACAGCTATCTGCACAGCTAGATTCGATGTTCTGCTAGCTCGTTGAAAAAGGCTCACATTAGAATGCAGCAACAGATATCCACACAGCTGGATTCAAGTTTCTGCTAGCTCGTTAAAAAGGCTCACATTAGAATGCAGCAAAAGATATCAGCATGGCTAGATACGATTTTAAAAAGGCTCACATTAGAATGCAGCAACAGCTATCCGCACAGCTAGATTCGATGCTCTGCTAGCTCGTTCAAAAAGGCTCACATTAGAATGCAACAAGAGATATCAGCACAGCTAGATTCGATTTTCTGCTAGCTCGTTAAAAAGGCTCACACTAGAACGCAGCAACAGATATCCACACAGCTGGATTCAAGTTTCTACTAGCTCGTTAAAAAGGCTCACATTAGAATGCAGCAACTGGTATCCACACAGCTAGATTTGAGTTTCTGCTAGCTCGTTAAAAAGGCTCACATTAGCATGCAGCAACAGCTATCCACACAGCTAGATTCGAGTTTCTGCTAGCTCGTTAAAAAGGCTCACACTAGATTGCAGCAACAGATGTCCACACAGCTGGATTCAAGTTTCTGCTAGCTCGTTAAAAAGGCTCACATTAGAATGCAGCAAAAGATATCCACACAGCTAGATTTTAGTTTCTGCTAGCTCGTTAAAAAGGCTCACACTAGATTGCAGCAACAGCTATCCGCACAGCTAGATTCGATTTTCTGCTAGCTCATTAAATAGGCTCACACTAGAATGCAGCAACAGATATTCACACAGCTGGATTCAAGTTTCTGCTAGCTCGTTAAAAAGGCTCACACTAGATTGCAGCAAATAGATTGCAACTGGAAGCAGATTTTTCTTTTTTAGGCCATTAGAATAAAAATGGAAGTATTTGAAGTATTTTAAATACAGTGATGTTAGAAGTCCAGAGAGTGGGTAATTCTCAAGGAGCAGATGAGGAGAAGGACTTCAGGGTCACAGTAGCTGCCAGAGATTATACTTACTTACATAATCATCACAATCGAAACGTGACTGTCAAACCTACCACGTTCAGTGTAACGTAGGAAAACCAGCGGCATTCATACATCTGCTCGTGGCTCTGGACTAAGACTGTGGTGCAGTCGTCATGTGTGCATTAAAAGAAATCCTTCTTTGACAATTATAAACCATTTCTACTGTCGTCGGCAAACATGTGCACAAAAACAGTAGTGCAAAAACAGCACTTCTGAAAATTCTATACCGGCGGGCCATTTGTGGGATCCGTAATGATGCTAATCCATAAATAACCTGTGTGCCAAATAACGATGATGTAACCCCGGCAGTGGATGCGATCCGGGCCACGCTTTTGAGAACTTTTATTATTTCCGATACACCAAGAAAGTTATGGTGGGTTTAAAAAGGCTTGAAAACAACTCCTTCACCTGAAATGCAAATGAGCCCAAATGCAAGCCTTTTTCTCCTGGAAATAGTCTTACACGGCAGTGCAACTACATGCATAGCTTAATCATAGCTTAATCAACCCAAGACAGACATTTCCAGGGCTCTCAGAACAACTACTTACATGGTTTCATCATTATGGGTGAGGATCATCCATGCAGTACAGTCATGACAGTCAGTCTTTCTTTGTTTCTTTCTTTCTTTCTTTCTTTTTTTCTTTCTTTCTTTCTTTCTTTCTTTCTTTCTTTCTTTCTTTCTTTCTTTCTTTCTTTCTTTCTTTCTTTCTTTCTTTCTTTCTTTCTTCCTTTCTTTCTTTCTTTCTTTCTTTCTTTCTTTCTTATTATCGAATGCGTGTGCGGACCCACGCAGGCGCTTCCCCATCCAAAAGGATGATGTGCACCTACCCCACCAATCTTACACACAGCCCTCACATTCTCATAACTCCTCCCACCGCCCCGTCTGCCCCACAAAATCCAGCAGCACACTGCTCCTCTCCCTGCCTCTCACCCCGACTCCTCCCAGCAAAGCCTTCCCACTCAGTTCAGCCACTCCCAGCGCAGACAACCAAACCCTCATCAACTCTCTCTCCTCAACATGCCTCTCACACGCAAGCAAAAAATGTCCCACAGTCTCAGGCACCCGACACACCGCACAGTCCCTCGACTCACGCTTCCCCACTCAAAACAGACTGTCATTCAGCCCCACATGCCCTATCCTCAGCCGGTTCAGCATCACCTCCTCCCTCCTCCTCCATTCCAGTTTCCCTGCATCCACCTTCACAGACACTTTCTCACGAACACCAAACATCCACCTGCCCTTCACCCCACTCTCCCACCTCTCCTGCCACTCATCCATAACCCACTTCACCACCACAGCCTTCACCTCATCCACACTCAAAGGTATCCTCACATCAACCGCTCCTCTCCTCATACCCGCACCCGCTGCCAAATCCACCAACTCATTACCCAAAATGCCACTGTGACTGGGGACCCACGCCAACTCCAGATCCATTCCCCCACGCACACACCGATCAATCTCCCTCCTGATGTCCAAAATCACATCCTTCCTATCACCATCCCCTGCCACAATTGCCTGCAACCCACTCAATGAATCCGAAAACACCACCACCTTCTCAAACCCCAACTCGCACACTAGGTTGAATTTGTTGCGGGCGGTGTCTGGGAAAGAGTGGGGGGTGCAGCAGAAGTGTATGCGAATGTTGTATAAGGGGTTGATTTTGAGTGTGATGGATTTTGGATGTCAGGTAGCAGTGGGTTTCACGGCGAGTCAGAAGCTGCGGTTGGATAGGGTGCAGGCGAGGGCATTGAGGGTGTGTTCGGGTGTGATGAGGTCCTCTCCAGTGAATGCGGTTCAGGTGCTTGAGGGGGAGATGCCGTTGGGGTTGAGGAGGGATGCGTTGAATATGAGGTGATGGGTGAAGTGCAGTGCAAAGAGTGTGGCTCATCCGGTGCGTGAATGTTTGCTGTATAATTGGAGGTTTGACTATTATAGGGACCGGTGGAGGAGGAAGGGGGGCACTTTGGGGTTTCACATGTGGGAGAAGGGGGTGCAGTGGGGTGTGGGCGAATTGTTGGCTGTGACGGGTACGGATTTGGTGAGATGGCCGATGTGGATGATGGGGTCTCCAAAGGTGTACTTAGAGTTGGCGAGTGTGCTGTCGAAGAAGCGGGGTTTGCGGGGTGAGATCAAGGCTTTGGGTCAGGCGTATGTGGCAGGGAAGGAAGGGTGTAAGGTGTTCACGGATGGTTCGAAGGATCCTGTGTCTGGGAGAGTGGGTATGGCATTTTATCTGGAAAGCACTGGGGAGTATAAAGTGGGGCGACTGACGAATGACGTGTCGATTTGTACGTCTGAGTTGGTCATGACAGCATTCTTCTTATTCTTCTTAATTATCAGATGCGTGGGCGGACCCACGCAGGAGCTTCCCCATCCTAAAGGATGATGTGCACCAAACCCACCAATCATTACTTAGCTCACATAAACTCACAACTCCTCCCACCGCCCCGTCTGCCTCACAAAATCCAACAGCACATTGCTCCTCCTCCTGCCTCTCACCCCGTCACCTCCCAGCTTAGCCTTCCCACTCAGCTCAGCCACACCCAGCGCAGACAACCGAACCCTCATCAATTCTCTCTCCTCAACATGTCTCTCACACCTAAGCAGAAAATGTCCCACAGTCTCAGGCACCCTAAACACCGCACAATCCCTCGTCTCACGCTTCCCCACTCGATACAGACAGTCATTCAGCCCCACATGCCCTATCCTCAACCGATTCAGCACCACCTCCTCCCCCCTCCTCCATTCCAGACTCCCTGCATCCACCTTCACCGACACTTTCCCACGAACACCAAACATCCACCTGCCCTTCACCCCACTCTCCCACCTCTCCTGCCACTCATCCATAACCTGCTTCACCACCACAGCCTTCACCTCATCCACACTCAAATGCAACCTCACATCAACCGCTCCCCTTCTCATACCCTCACCCGCTGCCAGATCCACCAACTCATTACCCACAATGCCACTGTGACTGGGGACCCACGCCAACTCCAAATCCATTCCCCCACGCACACACCGTTCAATCTTCCTCCTGATGTCCAAAATCACATCCTTCCTATCACCATCCCCTGCCACAATCGCCTGCAACCCACTCAATGAATCCAAAAAAACCACCACCTTCTCATAACCCAACTCGCACACCCTATCAATCGCCAATGCAATCGCCACCAACTCAGCCGTACAAATAGACACATCATTCGTCAGTCGCCCCACTTTATACGCCCCAGTGCTTTCCAGATAATACGCCAAACCCACTCTCCCAGACATAGGATCTTTCAAACTAACCGTGAACACCTTACATCCTTCCTTCTCTGCCACATACGCCTGACCCAAAGTCTTGATCTCACCCCGCAAACCCCGCTTCTTCGACACCACACTCGCCAACTCTAAACACACCTTTGGAGACCCCATCATCCACATCGGCCATCTCACCAAATACGTACCCGTCACAGCCAACAACTCACCCACACCCCACTGCACCCCCTTCTCCCACATGTGAAACTCCAAAGTGCCCCCCCTTCCGCCTCCACCGGTCCCCATAGTAGTCAAACCTCCAATTATACTTCAAACATTCACGCACTGGATGAGCCACACTCTTCGCACTGCACTTCACCCACCACCTCATATTCAACGCATCCCTCCTCAACCCCAATGGCATCTCCCCCACAAGCACCTGCACCGCATTCACTGGAGAGGACCTCATCACACCCTCAATGCCCTCGCCTGCACCGACCGCAGCTTCTGACTCGCTGTGAAACCCACTGCCATCTGACATCCAAAATCCATCACACTCAAAATCAACCCCTTATACAACATTCGTAAACACTTCTGCTGTGCACCCCACTCTTTCCCAGACACCTCCCGCAACAAATTCAACCTACGTTTACACTTATCCACCACACCATCCACCTGCAAATTCCAGTTCAACTTCCTATCCAAAATCACCCCCAAGTGCCGAAACTCCTCTACGCTCTTCACCCTCACACCTTTCAAAACCAAGTCCAATTCCTGCTGCACTCTTCTCCTCGAGAAAACCATACTCACACTTTCTTCCACAGACACCGAAAAGCCCCATTTCCCACACCACTCCTCCATGCACATTATCGCAGCTTGCAGCCGACTCTGCACCAACAACAAACTCCGCCCTCTTACCCATACCACACCATCATCTGCAAAGAAATTCACCTGGCACCCGATTCCTGCCAAAGCCCGAATCAACCCATCCACCATCACATTAAACAACATCGCACTAATCACACTCCCCTGCGGCGTCCCATTCTCCATCTTCCAAACCTCAGACATCACCCCCCTCACTCTCACCTGAAAGGTCCTATCAGCCAAAAACGCCCTAATCCACCGAAACATCCTCCCCTTCACACCCATCTCCAACAGTCTTATCAACAACCCGCTCTTCCATACCAAATCACTCAAACACCCATTCGACTCCAAATAAAACCCCAATCGCTCAACCACCATCCGTTCCATAACCTTACACAGCACAACAGTCAACGCAATCGCCCTATACGACTTACACTCCGTAGGAACCTTGCCACCCTTCAAAATCGCCACCACAATTGCTCTTTTCCACAACTTCGGCAAAACTCCACTCTTCCAGATCTCATTGAACAGAGCCTATACCTCTAACTTACATTCCACTGGCAACTTTTCCAGCAATACATGCATGACCCCATCCACCCCTGGGCTAGACCACTTCCCCTTCCGAATCGCCCCATCCAACTCCACCATAGAAAATGGAACCTCATACTGCTCCTCCCAAGGCCCAACATCCGCCAACAACTCTCCTCCTCAACCACACCCATACTTAGCCTCGTCATGACAGCCTTGTCATACGTGCTCCAATGACAAGTCATGACAGCCTTGTCATTGGAGCATTGGAGCACGTATACAATACACCAAGAATGTTATGGTGGGTTTTAAATGTCTTCAAAAAACCCATTTCAGCTGAAATGACAACGTGGGATGGTCCATTTCAGCCAAGTCACGCATTCCACAACGCCACCTAGTAGCCATTGCTGGAGGTTCACCTCCAGTTCTGAGCAACATCAGCAAGGCATTGTGGGTATGCAAATTAGCCCAAATGCTATCCTTTTCCTCCAAGAACTTGTCTTTGTCTTTGAGGGCAGTGCAACTTGTACATAGCTTAATCAACCCAAGACAGACATTTTGAGAGGCTGTCAGGACAGCAACATACCTGGTTGCACCCTTTTTAGGGATCAACAGTGAGGTATAGTCCTGACACCCTTGTGGTTGGATCATTGGGGCATGTATAAAATACACCAATAAAGTTATGGTGGGTTTAAAATGACTTGAAAAAAAAACGTTCACCTGAAATGTGAAAGGTGGTCCATTTGAGCCGAGTCACACATTCCACAGCGCCACCTAGTAGCCATTGCTGGAAGTTCACCTCCATTATTTTCAATATGATCTACAGCTGCAGATTTTAAGTGACCTGCTGTCTATGAAACCCTAAGTAGCTGTGGTCGATTTCGCAGACCTCGCTTACTGGAGGGGCGACTTGTTGTGCTTTGCTGAGTTGCATCAACAGCATTGTTCAAAAGCTGTAGAACCTCACAGGAGTCTTCACCTCTATAATAATAGAGATATTGATACAGGCGGCTTACTCAGGGTTTACACAATACCACGTGTGACATGTTTAAAGCGTCAGAACTCTTTTGGCTGGGGTGCTCCAGGCATGGTTTATCTCTGGGATGGAGGGCCAAGGAGAGACTGCATAATACTCCTGCACCCACTCATTTGCTTTGCAAATTTCACCATAAAGTATTTTTTTTATTGTATTGGTTTATTTCAAACCTTCTACATAGTACATACAAAATGAGGCACACATTTTTACAAAACCCATACAAGATTAACACCATCACCAACTTTTAAAATCCACATTTCATGATTTCGTATCAAAAACATCAGTTAATCAAAAATTCAATGGTTGCAATAAATGATACCATATGATAAGTCATTTATAACGCGCCTGTACACAAGTGTTTCTAAGTGCGACCAGACAAGGAAAGGAAGATAGAGGTAGGACAAGACAACGATCTTACTAGGCCATGTGTCATTCAGATCGTGCAAGTGCAGGGGGGGGGTTGTATTGAAATACTTACAATTAAAATTATATATTATTAAAACTTAGCAATCAATTTCGGCTTAGTTAAAAAGTTGACTACTTTAAATAATAGCATGGTTGGTTGACCGGATAAAATGTGTTCCCATGAGACCAATATGTTAAGAAAGCGTTCTTCATAGACATACTCAATACAAAATTATACTATTGAGTCCTGTAAAGAGCAGCACTCAATGAACAGATGTTTTAAAGATTTATTTTCCGTTTGACTATATCTGCATAGCAGGCTAGTGGCTTGCCCTCTAATTTGCAGAAGTCCCCGTATATATATCAGATTCAATCTTCTAGCCAGGAAGCTTCTCATGGATCTTCCATCAGGACATCGTGTTTAATAGTTCCGGAGAACATTCCTGTCTGTCTGCTCTGTGCTACAGTAGCCATCTATAGCAGGTGTGCTTTCCACATGTCTGTATCCAGTCCGTTTCCAGAAGTTTCCTCTTTGCAAAAACATGATTAAGGCTGGTGGCTTCCTCTTGCAATTCATTTTCCTCTAAAATTATTTTACAATTGTCCACAAAGGATCTGCTATCCCTCATCTTTAACTTCAACAAGTGCTTATATATCAGAGAAAGTCAGATAATAGGAAACAAGCTTAGAAGCTTAAGGAATCCTGCATGAAGTGGTCTATAAAAGCTTGACATTATGATGACCCACTCCTATGTTTCCATGACATGCCTTTCACTAGTTTTTGACTTTTCTTTTGCAAGTTATTGCCATTCCCCCTTGGGGCAAGAGCAACATTTCTTCCGAAACCTATACTGACGATGTTGAGCGGCAGACTTTGATTACATTGTGTTTGTTTTCCTCCCACTCTCTTGAGCTTGGTCCTGTTCAATGAGCTTGGCAGGTCCCACTGCTTGTGGACTTTAATTATCTGGCCTGTACTGCGGGTCGATATCACCTGCGCCCCCACCGCCCTCCCTCCTCCCAGCACTCTCTCCTGCACTCAGGTTCTCAGGTAATGGATATCCCCTTCGGATCGACTCTATGCACAGGAAAGAGCTCCCGGCTTCCCTGGATATTGCTATTCCAGCAGAGCGTTAGTCCAGGGTTATTAAAGGGGACCTGAGTTAAGAGCATATCTACCCCCCTCCCCCAACAGACAGCCACAGCGCATTTATAAGCACTTTCAATGGTTTGGCATTATGAGGGAACATGTTTTGATTTGCCCAGGATCACACCATTCATTGGCGGCTGGGTCTCCTGCTTTCACAGATGCCAATGTAGTCTCTGATCCTGCATCTTCTCCTCAACCCGCAGCGTTCCCCTCAAAACAAGTCACGCACAATACAAATGAAGGACCTGATTTACAAAACTGTTTTTACACAGGAAAGTCCCATTGAACACATGTTTGTAAATCAGGCCCAAAGACTTACAATTAGAAGCCTAGTCTCTTACAGCTGTATCTGAAGCTTCGTTTCCCAGTTGATCCCAGATTCCATGTAAGCACTTTTATTTTATTCAGATCCACTTATAAAAGAATGCAAAACTTGCCTCCGTGACATCAGTGCGAGCGATGAGGTAAGATTCAAGTGGGCGCGTGTGCTCTAGTGAAGCTCTCCCATCATCCGTTTACATACAAAGAAAGGTCAACGTCGGCTAACCTATAGATAGCGCAGTCCGAATTTAAGACTTCACTTTTGCAGAGTTCTTTGTGAATGCACACATTCAGGGGTGAGTTGCCCATAATGGGCACCGGGGCATCCCCCCCACCACACATTATGGAAGAGCCAGCAAAAGCCAGTCCAGCAGAAACACTGATCACATCCTCGGCTGGCTCCGTAGGGGAACATGTTTCCCCTTGCACAGAACAACACTCCATCTGCTCATGCCCAATGGGCTATGCAACAGCAATGGGGTTTTTCTTCCAAAGACTTGCCTGGTTCATTGCTCATGCGGGCAGGGGTACTGCATAGTCAAATGTGTGCAAGGGGGTACCTCTGCATCTCCACTTGCAGCAGTCCTGGGGCGCAAAGATGGTGGCACCCTGGCTTCACCAAATATCTTATGAAACCAGGAATCCCTCCCTGATTTATGGTTCCTGTTTGCGTGTTGAACGAGAGCTGGAGGGCCATCCAGGCAGCGAGTGAGGTGGTGTCTGGAAGCCAGAGCTGAAGCACTTAAGAAATGTTATGTTATGTTATGGTAAAGGTACTTATATAGCGCACCGCCACCAACGGAATTGGTCCCCAGGCGCTCTGGCGGATCTGTAAATGATAGGGGGGTGGGATGGGTTAGTAAGGTGAAGAGGGAGTAGGATAGTGAGAGGGGTGGTGTTCTGTTGGCAGCTTCAACTCGGTATACACCGGGTGCTGAGCTTAGGTGCGGGTACTGGATCGGTGTCAGTCCGCGTGTGCTGTTGGTCCGGTTTATGTGTTGTTGCAGTGTGGTGAAGTGCGTGCAGCTTGTTGTGCGAGAGGTGGTTGTGTGAGTTTTTTGAGTGAGATAAGTATGCAGAGAGTTTGAGCTTATATTGGTTAGTGGGTTATATGACATTCAACATGCTAGCATTCACAGTTCTGTCTAAGTGTATTATTTGCCGAACTACATAATTCCGTCTGAGTGTGGCACTCCCTAACCTTCACAATAATTATCGAGATATTAGGCAGGCTAATGTTCTCAATTCTAAGTGTGGCATATGCTAACATTTACAGTTTCATCTAGGTATGGCGCATACTAACATTCACAATCCTATCTAGATGCAGCACAGGCTAATGTTCTCAATTCTAAGTGTGGCATGTGCTAACATTCAAGTTCCATCATCTAGGTGTGGCATATGTTCACTTTCATAATCCTATCTAGATGCGACATAGGACAAAGTTAGGAATACTGTCTAGGTTTGGCACATGCTAACATTTACAGTTTCATCTAATTATGGCACATGCTAACATTCACAATCCTATCTAGATGCGGAAAACGTTCTGTATGTGTGGATGTATATATCCATGTGTATGGGAACAAGGGGTTGTGTCTGTTGTGGCTGAATGTGTGCATATGTGAACAGTGTGTATGTTGTATGGGTGTGTGATTGAGGAGCAATATGTATGTTGTTGGGTACACCTCATGTGTGAATGAGAAGCAGTGCATATATTGTATGGATGCATACAAATATGTTTGAATGCATGTGAATGTGTGTGCATGCATGCCAGCGAGGGAGCAGGCTTCTGATTAGTGGAGGGCCTATGTTGGGGCAGCCAGCATGGGCATGTTTTCTTACAGTGGTCATATCACTGTTTACTGGCATTATGGGAAAAGTTACCATGATGAGTGTTTTAGGGGGACACATTTGTTCAGGCAGCATGGACATTTTTCTTAGTGGGCATAGCACTTCATACTGGTATTACGGGAAACATCAACATGATTGTGCTTGTGTGGTTTTAACTCACGAGTAGGACTGTAGTCCATCAAAGTATCAGTTAATGTCCATGCAAAGGTTTGGAGGCTGTCAAATGGTTCTACCTCAATAAAAGCCTGCTCATAGGGCCTCCTCAAGGAGGGCAACCTTTCTTATGAAGCACTGCCCTGTCCATTAAGCTATACGCTATACACACAGAGCTGTAATTCAGACGAAAGAGCAAAAAACACCACCGGGTATTCGCCAGGCTGCAAGGAAATAAGACAGGTTTTAGTATGAATGACCTATGAGGAGTACATCTACAAATTTTGGGACAGAGCTAACCTGTGCAATACTGGATGTTGACCAAAAGAATAGTAGAGGAAATCATCTGGTGGTAAAAAACTCAGAGTTTGGTTCCGAAATATTAAACGTAAGTGTCTTGAGGAATACAATGAAGGAGTAAACAAATGGTGAAAATAACTAAATGCGAAAGGGAAGGAGGGGTTAGTGGTGTTAATAGGGACCTACCCCCTGATGGAATGAGGATGCACTAACGACAATCAGATTGCACTATTATATCACAGCGTCAAATGTTCTTTGCACAAGGCTTATCCAAGGAGATAAGGGCATTTCCACTGCTCCACAATCCCACGCAGGAATCACCAGTTGTTTTATGTCAATCAAGCAAAAGTACAGCTTTACGGAAGATCCAAGACACAATCCCTAAGACAGAAACAGAGTTTGTAAACCATGAAAGCCAAGGAGAAAGGTACCCATTAATGAGTGATCCACAGAGTAGTCAGGAAGCAGAGCCAGAGGTCAACAACACAGTCCAGAATAGCAGCAATTCAAGGTCAGAATGCGAGAGAACGTACCTTAATTAGAAGCACCAGGGCCATGGAGTTTTGGTAGTAAGTGCTGATGTACCGCTGCGCGTCCTTGACAACAGGATGTAGCCTCCAGCGTGAATGCGATGTGATCAGTGTGCGATGCATATGCTCAACGGCATTGTTGGAGGTGCTATGGTAACTGCCAGGGGCGCAGGCAGAAAAGGAAGGGTGTAGGCAGTTTGCACAGTAGGCAGGGAATACTTCAGCGAATCGTGACATTGGGCATATTGGCCTACATTGGTGCAGCAGTGTGGCCATGTTTTCTTATAGTCATGTGGCATTATTTTACTGGCATTATGGACACAGCCAACATAAAGAGCTTTGTTAGGAGGTAGGAGTGCTACATGTATGCCAGCAGCAACTAAATGTTTTTTTTACAGTGGTATGACACTTATTTACTGGCATTATGGCCGAGTCATTATTTTGAATGTTTTTACATGGGGATACTGGCCTACATTGGTGCAGCCAGTATGGACATGTGATCTTACAGTGGCATGGCTCATTCACCAGAGACATCTTGGTGCTAATGGTCCAACTAAGGAGGGCAATACAGGCCGAGCATTAAAAAAGGAGGGTTTTAAAAGCAAAACTAAACCAGAGATGGTTTTCTGTGCTCTAACCTCACGTGGCAGTGCATTCCACAACTTGGCAGCTGCTACAGAGAAAGCATGGCCGCCAGTCATAGCTAGCTTATAGAGCAGAATGGCAAGAAGGTAGCCATCCTGCAAGCAAAGTGCCGAGTAGGTACATAGATCTGAAATTTGGCTCTGAGATATTCTGCTCCCTGACCATATACGGCCCGATGGACAAAACAGAGAGATTTAAATTGAAGCCAGTGAATATTCTGTAGAATAGGAGTGATATGTGTCCCACAAGGGGATGCAGTGGCTACTCAAGCAGCCAGATATTTGAGTTTCTGCAGGTCTTGAATTAAGTACAGGGGCTGCACCAAGTACAGTGAGTTGCAACAGTCAAGCCGGCTCATAACCTGTGCAGCTACTACTGAGGTATGAAAATGCATATGCAGAAAGGGCAGGACTTTTCCCAAAGTTTTCAGCTCCCTGACAAGTGGCCACAATTTGGGGAAATCTAACTTGATGAGTGTTCTTAGAGGGGTACACTGGGTACATTGGTGCAGCAAGTATGGGCATGTTTTTCTTACTTTAGTGGTGTTGCATTTTCTACTGCCATTAGGGTAAAGCTAACATGATGAACATTGTTAAGTGGGTATAATGGTCTGCATTGGTGCAACCAGGATGGAAATGTTTTCTTAAAATCTCATTGCATTCTTTTACTGACATTATGGGCAAAGCCAATGTTATGAATATTCTTGGTGGGTGGGATGCTGCATTGGGTCAGGCAGAATTGACATTTTCTCACAGTGACATGGCGTTTTTACTGACATTAGGGGCAAAGGCAACATGCTAAATATTTTCACATGTGCATACTGACCTACATTGGTGCAGCCGTTATGGACATGTTTTCTTATTCTGGCATGTCATTTTCCCTAGCATTATGGGCAAAGCCAACATTATGAATGTTCTTATGAGGGCATACTGGTCTACATTGGTGCAGCCAGTATGGACATGGATTCGTACAGTGGCATAGCATTCCTTGACTGGTATTATCAGCAACGGCTCAAAGAAAAGCTTTTCCATGTGAATGCTGGTCCTCACTGGTAAAGCCAGTATGGGCATGTTTTCATAAAGTGGCATGGAATTTGATACTGCCATTATGGGCGAAGCCACCATAATGAGTGTTCTCAAGAGGGAATACTGGTGAACATTGATGCAAACATCATGAACCTATTTGTTATACTATCATTACTTCTGTTATGAGAAATGTAAACATGAGTATATGAGTATGTTCTTATTTGGGAATACTGGCATAGATTGGTGCAGCCAACATGGATATGATAGGGCAAATGTTTCCTTCATTCCAATGGAAATCTTCACCTGCCACCTTTGCAAACAATAAATTTACAGTAAGACTTAAGATACCCGGGGTCCAAACAAAGAAAGTTATATTTTAAGTAAACATGTATAACCAGCAACCACTAAAAAGTTGTGCGATAGAAGTGGGAGAAACCATTTTTTTTAAAACGTTGGTTAAAAGGCTTTGAAGAGTTCATCTATGGCAAAAGAGTATACAGCGGTTTCATTAAAATAATTAAAAAGCCGAAAAGAGTTAACCCCGACAGAAATAGTCTTCAGCACAGTGAAGTGCCTAGCAGACGTCTCAGCGCTGCTGGCTAGAGGGGCTGGGACAGAGTCATTTAGGAACAGGTGGGCTACTAACAAAGGTTGCATGGGGGCGTGGACCTCGTTTCTGGGTGAAGAGGGGCTCTCTCGCCGAGATTCCCGTGGGAATGAATCGAATAAACTCCATCTTTAAATACAGTCCCCCAGAATGCTTGCATCTGCTGTAGAGTTGCTCATCCACAGCTCAACACAGACTTTGAATATTGAAAATAATGTAGGCAAAGTGGAGTGCCAACAATTCAGTTAAAAGAGCAATAGACATGTTGCAGAAAAAACAAGCATTGGAAAGGTCAACAGGACTGGCTTTTGTGTAGGCATGGGATCAGTATTATTCAGCCAGTGCAATAATAGTGCAGCCTGGCCTTAAGATGGAAAGAGCTGCCACATGGTGCTAGTCCCTGGACATACCATGGCAGTGCCTGGCAAATACCCAACTAATGGCGTGTAAGGCCTTTTTATTGCACGCCACTTGCCTTCAGCCACTTGTTTTATAATCCTTATGTGTCCACTTCCATATGTTCCTTGCAATGAATTCCTGCGAAGAACAAACATTGTCAAATGCAACCGTTGCGGCTCTTGTATAGGCATTAGTTGGGCATTTGCCAGGCACTGCCATGATACGTCCAGGGGGGAGTACCGTTTATCATCTCTTTCCATCTGAAGGCCACCCTTTTTGAGGGCAGCGAGGAAAGTGCAGCGCTAGCTCAAAGCGGTCCCAATGGGGTAGGATTTTGGTGGGGATGGGCACCTACCGGGTGGGAATGGCCATATGAACTAGCATGGTGATGGCCACTCAGTGGGTGGATGAATAACCCCTCAGCACTAATAGACTGAGCTATCCTCCTCGAATCTCACCTCTCTCCTATGTTCACATCCCATGACAATAGCTTCGGAATGTAGGCAGTGCTTAGAGCCCCATCTGATAACCAAATATATAATTAAATCTTAGCGTCTCAACCCCAAAACTAAAATTAAATCTTAGGACCCCAAACTACAAAACTAAAATTAAATCTTAGCACCACAACTCCAAACTAAAATTAAACGTGGAGTCTGAGATGTGACATGGTCTTCATTCACGCTGAGGAAGTGGGCAAAGCCCTTGCTATACCCGGGTGTGCAGTTCCCCGTGGAGTCTGAGCTGTGACATGGTCTTCATTCACGCTGAGGAAGTGGGGCAAGGCCCTTGCTATACCCGGGTGTGCAGTTCCCCGTGGAGTCTGAGCTGTGACATGGCCTTCATTCACGCACAGGAAGTGGGGCTAGGCCCTTGCTATACCCGGGTGTGCAGTTCCCTGTGGAGTCTGAGCTGTGACATGGTCTTCATTCACGCTGAGGAAGTGGGGCAAGGCCCTTGCTATACCCGGGTGTGCAGTTCCCCGTGGAGTCTGAGCTGTGACATGGCCTTCATTCACGCACAGGAAGTGGGGCTAGGCCCTTGCTATACCCGGGTGTGCAGTTCCCCGTGGAGTCTGAGCTGTGACATGGCCTTCATTCACGCACAGGAAGTGGGGCGAGGCCCTTGCTGTGCCCAGGTGTGCTGTTCCCCGTGGAGTCTGAGCTGTGACATGGTCTTCATTCACGCTGAGGAAGTGGGGCAAGGCCCTTGCTATACCCGGGTGTGCAGTTCCCCGTGGAGTCTGAGCTGTGACATGGCCTTCATTCACGCACAGGAAGTGGGGCGAGGCCCTTGCTGTGCCCAGGTGTGCTGTTCCCCGTGGAGTCTGAGCTGTGACATGGTCTTCATTCACGCTGAGGAAGTGGGGCAAGGCCCTTGCTATACCCGGGTGTGCAGTTCCCCGTGGAGTCTGAGCTGTGACATGGCCTTCATTCACGCACAGGAAGTGGGGCGAGGCCCTTGCTGTACCCGGGTGTGCAGTTCCCCGTGGAGTCTGAGCTGTGACATGGCCTTCATTCACGCACAGGAAGTGGGGCAAGGCCCTTGCTATACCCGGGTGTGCAGTTCCCCGTGGAGTCTGAGCTGTGACATGGCCTTCATTCACGCACAGGAAGTGGGGCGAGACCCTTGCTATACCCGGGTGTGCAGTTCCCCATGGAGTCTGAGCTGTGACATGTCCTTCATTCACGCACAGGAAGTGGGGCTAGGCCCTTGCTATACCCGGGTGTGCAGTTCCCCGTGGAGTCTGAGCTGTGACATGGCCTTCATTCACGCTGAGGAAGTGGGCAAAGCCCTTGCTATACCCGGGTGTGCAGTTTCCCGTGGAGTCTGAGCTGTGACATGGCCTTCATTCACGCACAGGAAGTGGGGCTAGGCCCTTGCTGTACCCAGGTGTGCAGTTCCCCGTGGAGTCTGAGCTGTGACATGGCCTTCATTCACGCACAGGAAGTGGGGCGAGGCCATTGCTGTACCCAGGTGTGCAGTTCCCCGTGGAGTCTGAGCTGTGACATGGCCTTCATTCACGCACAGGAAGTGGGACGAGGCCCTTGCTGTGCCCAGGTGTGTAGTTCCCCGTGGAGTCTGAGTTGTGACATGGCTTCATTCACGCACAGGAAGTGGGGCGAGGCCCTTGCTGTACACGGGTGTGCAGTTCCCCGTGGAGTCTGAGCTGTGACATGGCCTTCATTCACGCACAGGAAGTAGGGCGAGGCCATTGCTGTACCCGGGTGTGCAGTTCCCCGTGGAGTCTGAGCTGTGACATGGCCTTCATTCACGCAGAGGAAGTGGTGCGAGGCCCTTGCTGTACCCGGGTGTGCAGTTCCCCGTGGAGTCTGAGCTGTGACATGGCCTTCATTCATGCACAGGAAGTGGGGCGAGGCCCTTGCTGTACCCGGGTGTGCATTTCCCCGTGGAGTCTGAGCTGTGACATGGCCTTCATTCATGCACAGGAAGTGGGGCGAGGCCCTTGCTGTACCCGGGTGTGCAGTTTCCCGTGGAGTCTGAGCTGTGACATGGCCTTCATTCATGCACAGGAAGTGGGGCGAGGCCCTTGCTGTGCCCAGGTATGCCGTACCCCGTGGATTCTGAGCTGTGACATGGCCTTCATTCACGCACTGGAAGTGGGGCGCGGCCCTTGCTGTGCCCAGGTGTGCTGTTCCCCGTGGAGTCTGAGCTGTGACATGGTCTTCATTCACGCTGAGGAAGTGGGGCAAGGCCCTTGCTATACCCGGGTGTGCAGTTCCCCGTGGAGTCTGAGCTGTGACATGGCCTTCATTCACGCACAGGAAGTGGGGCGAGGCCCTTGCTGTACCCGGGTGTGCAGTTCCCCGTGGAGTCTGAGCTGTGACATGGCCTTCATTCACGCACAGGAAGTGGGGCAAGGCCCTTGCTATACCCGGGTGTGCAGTTCCCCGTGGAGTCTGAGCTGTGACATGGCCTTCATTCACGCACAGGAAGTGGGGCGAGACCCTTGCTATACCCGGGTGTGCAGTTCCCCATGGAGTCTGAGCTGTGACATGTCCTTCATTCACGCACAGGAAGTGGGGCTAGGCCCTTGCTATACCCGGGTGTGCAGTTCCCCGTGGAGTCTGAGCTGTGACATGGCCTTCATTCACGCTGAGGAAGTGGGCAAAGCCCTTGCTATACCCGGGTGTGCAGTTTCCCGTGGAGTCTGAGCTGTGACATGGCCTTCATTCACGCACAGGAAGTGGGGCTAGGCCCTTGCTGTACCCAGGTGTGCAGTTCCCCGTGGAGTCTGAGCTGTGACATGGCCTTCATTCACGCACAGGAAGTGGGGCGAGGCCATTGCTGTACCCAGGTGTGCAGTTCCCCGTGGAGTCTGAGCTGTGACATGGCCTTCATTCACGCACAGGAAGTGGGACGAGGCCCTTGCTGTGCCCAGGTGTGTAGTTCCCCGTGGAGTCTGAGTTGTGACATGGCTTCATTCACGCACAGGAAGTGGGGCGAGGCCCTTGCTGTACACGGGTGTGCAGTTCCCCGTGGAGTCTGAGCTGTGACATGGCCTTCATTCACGCACAGGAAGTGGGGCGAGGCCATTGCTGTACCCGGGTGTGCAGTTCCCCGTGGAGTCTGAGCTGTGACATGGCCTTCATTCACGCAGAGGAAGTGGTGCGAGGCCCTTGCTGTACCCGGGTGTGCAGTTCCCCGTGGAGTCTGAGCTGTGACATGGCCTTCATTCATGCACAGGAAGTGGGGCGAGGCCCTTGCTGTACCCGGGTGTGCATTTCCCCGTGGAGTCTGAGCTGTGACATGGCCTTCATTCATGCACAGGAAGTGGGGCGAGGCCCTTGCTGTACCCGGGTGTGCAGTTTCCCGTGGAGTCTGAGCTGTGACATGGCCTTCATTCATGCACAGGAAGTGGGGCGAGGCACTTGCTGTGCCCAGGTATGCCGTACCCCGTGGATTCTGAGCTGTGACATGGCCTTCATTCACGCAGAGGAAGTTGGGCAAGGCCCTTGCTGTGCCCAGGTGTGCAGTTCCCCGTGGAGTCTGAGCTGTGACATGGCCTTCATTCACGCTGAGGAAGTGGGGCGAGGCTCTTGCGGTGCCCAGGTGTGCAGTTCCCCGTGGAGTCAGAGCTGTGACTGTTTGGCCTCGAGGTCATTGGCCATCAGTGGTGCATGTCATAGTGCACCCTGCCGCCCTCCACGCATGTCTAGAGCATGTCCTGACTGTTCGGCCTTGAGACCACTGGCCATCAGTGGTGCAGTGTCATGGTGCAGCCTGCCACCCTCCACGCATGTTTAGAGCATGTCCTGACTCTCCGGCCTTGAGACCACTAGCCATCAGTGGTGCAGTGTCATGGTGTGCCCTGCCACCCTCCACGCATGTCTAGAGGATGTTCTGGCTCTCCGGCCTCGAGACCATTGGCCATGAGTGGTGCGGGGTCATGGTGCACCCTGCCAGCCTCCACGCATGTCTAGAGCATGTCCTGACTCTCCGGCGTCGAGACCACTGGCCATCAATGGTGCAGTTTCATGGTGTACCCTGCCACTCCTCCATGCATGTCTAAAGGTTGTCCTGGCTCTCCGGCCTCGAGACCATTGGCCATGAGTGGTGCAGTGCCATGGTGCACCCTGCCACCCTCCACGCATGTCTAGAGCATGTCATGACTCTCCGGGCTCGAGACCATTGGTCATCAGTGGTGTGGTGTCATGGTGTGCCCTGCCACCCTCCACGCATGTCTACAGCATGTCCTGACTGTTCGGCCTCGAGAACATTGGCCACTCACCATTCTCCCCTCTGGCACACTCTCGATGTTCTGATCTCTTCAGACCTTCCCCTCTCTGTCCCTCTCTCCACTGCTCTTTCCTGGAGTGATCCCTTTCTCCTATCCTCCCACCTCACCCTCCCTACGCCTCAGGCCAAGCCACCTCCATCACTGCCACCCACCTTCTCGGCCATCCGACCCATGAAGCGCGTGTCAGCTGAGGCTTTCGCCACCACCTTCTCACCCCCTCCTCCCCCTTTGGCTGACTCTCACACTGACACAGCCTTCTCCACGCTCCACTCTGCTATATCTGATACTCTTGATATCCTTGCCCCTGTCATGAGGATCCGCCTGAAGCCCAAAGCCAAGTGTAACTCCTGGTATGACTCAGACCTCGTCACCCTTAAACTCAAGTGTAGGGTTGCCGAGAGGAGATGGCGTGCTTCAAATTCATCCTCTGACAAACTGGCCTGCCGCCTGCTGCGAAGGCAATACTGGCTCTCCGTCCTCACCAAGAAGAGAGCTCATATCCAAACCCGCGTCTCTGCGGCATCTAACAACTCGGCTGAACTCTTTAAAATCTGAAAGGAACTGGCCAATCCTGCCCCAGTCTCTACCTCTCCTGTCCCTTCCCAGGCTCTCTGCACGGCACTGGCTTCTCACTTCATTTCAAAACCTCAGGACATCCTGTCCTCACTCTCCTCCTCTCACCCCCCTCCCGCTATTCTCTGCTCTTCCTCTGGCCCTTCTGCAACCATCCCTCCTCCCTCCTTCTCGGACTTTCCCCTTTTCTCTCCAGACAAGGTTTCTAGACAAGTCCGATCTATGAAAGTCTCATTGAAACAGGTTCACCCCTATTCCTCCAAATCTATGAAGGATCACATCGACTCCCTGGCTCCTGCCCTGGTGGATTTCTGCAATCACTCCTTCGCCACTGGTATCTTCCCCTCCCCCCTGAAGCACTCCCTTGTGCACCCTGTTCTTAAGAAACCCTCTGCCGACCCCTCCTGCCCTGCTAACTATCGCCCAATCTCCATCACTCCCTTCCTGGGCAAGCTCCTGGAGAAACTGGCCATCTCCCAGCTCAATCTCCACACTGACTCTGTTGGTTGTCTCCACGACCATCAGTCTGGCTTTAGAGCTGCCAGAAGCACAGAAACTGCTCTCCTGAACATCCGTGAAGACCTGCTCACTAATCTCGACTCTAACACCCCTTGCGTTCTTATCTTGCTTGATCTCTCTTCTGCCTTTGACACTGTCAACCTTGCCATCCTGCTCAACCGTCTCCGTGATAACCTGGGTATCACTGGTCCAACTTGGGTCCTTCCTCTCTGGCACCTTTTTCTCTACCTGTGGTGTCCACCAGGAATCTTACCTCTCTCCATGGTTGTTCAACCAATACCTGGCACTCCTTGCCCACCACATTGCCACTCTCTGTCCCAACTTTCAGTGCTATGCGGATGATACTCGGCTCATTTTCAGGCTACCCTCAGCCTCCTCCTCTCCTTCCCTCATCTCTGACTGTCTGCCATCCAGGAATGGTGTTCCGCCAACGACCTCTGCCTTAATGCCAGTAAGACTTGAGATTCTACTCATCGGCACTCCCACTCCCTCCTTCCCTGCATCTCTCTGGCCGGCATCTCTTGGTCCTCCTCCCACTCCAACCTGCAAGGCTAAAAACTTCGGGGTCATCTTCGACTCTGCACTCTTCTTCTCCCCTCACATCTCTGACGTCTCTAAGAAGTCACACTACCAGCTGCACCTCCTTTGAGGTATTCTTCCTTTCCTCTCCTTCCCCCAGAAGCTCACTGTCTCTAGAGCCCTGGTCCTCTCCAAGCTGGACTACTGTAACAGCCTCTATCTAAACCTACCTGCCTCCACTCTACGCCCTCTGCAATTTATCCAGAACAGGACTGTGAGACTTGTCCTTGGCCTCAAGCCCAGGGATCGTATCTCTCTAGGACTGAAATCTTTGCACTGTCTCCCAGTGGCTGCGAGGATTAAGTTCAAAACCCACTGCATTGGACACAAGGCCTTCTGGGGTCTGGGGCCGCAATACCTTCAACTCTCTCTTCCTAAATAACTTCCTTCTCGGGCTCTTCGCTCATCTGCCTCCAACTCCCTTGGGGTCAGTCGCTTCTACAAGCAAAGAGTTGGTGGCAGATCACCCTCTTCGGCAGGGGCCTCTCTCTGGAACAGCCTTCTTGCCTCCCTGAAACTCGAGGAGAACCATCTCTGGTTCTGGAAACACCTCAAAACCTTCCTCTTTGCTTCTGCTTTCTCTCTTCCCCTCCCTTGCTGAATTCCTGACTGAAATTGCACTGGTTACCTGGCCACCCTTTCTGATCTCTGGCCTAGGCCCCGTCAATTACCCACCTTCACTGCCTCCCTGGCAACCCCTGCACTTGGGGACCGTTTTTTTGTATCCTTTCAGTCCCCTTACCAGCACTTACGTCTGCACTTCCTTGCACTTGCCACCAGCTGGCTGTTTTACGTGTCTTATTTTTCCACTTCCCATATACTGCATTTTCCCCACTCACGTCCCCCTGTGCCCTTACTTTCCCCCTCCCCTGCACTTGCGCGATCTGAATGACACCTGGCCTAGTAGGATCGTTGTCTGTCCTCCCTCTGTTAGCCCCCACCCCTGTCTCGTCACGCCTTGAAACACTTGTGTATAGGCGCGTTATAAATGCCATATCATATCATATATCATATCAGTGGTACGGTGTCATGGTGTGCCCTGCCACCCTCCACGCATGCCTAGAGCATGTCCTGACTGTTCGGCCTCGACACCATTGGCCATCAGTGGTGCGGTGTCGTGGTGTGCCCTGCCACCCTCCACGCATGTCTACAGCATGCCCTGACTGTCCGAGGCCATTCGACAACAATGGTGCAGTGTCGAGCTTCGCTTGGGCTTCTAACTTGTACCCCGGGCCATTACCTGACTGGTAATGCGCCCCCTGCTCGGTGTGTATTGCTTAAATATATGTTATTATTATTAGTACAACTAATGTTACTGCTGCAGCACCTACTGTCACAGCTACTACTATGAATATCCCAATTATTGTGATATATTGTATCCACCTCTTGGCAGAACTTTGAATGAGATCAGCTTGAAGCATTCTCATGTATTCATTCATTCATTCATTCATTCATCCAGAACTCATTTCTGCTGCTGTCAATAATCTCTTGACTAGCCCTGAAAATTAACTCTGAATCTGCAAGGGGGCCTCAAGACGCTCCCCTGAGCCCTTCACCCCAGTCTCCTTTCACTTATTTACCCAGAACCCCACAGCAAGTCACCTGCCACATGCACCATCTCACCTGCGACTTGCACGATCCCACCTGCCACATGCACCATCAATGCACACTACGAGAGTAGCGCCTGCACACAGACTTTAATCTGTTTCTATTCTGAGCATCATGTAAAAATGCTGGAAGTTTTTTTGTAACTGTGATAGATTATTTATAACCCCCTTAATACCCAGAGGTTTTGTAAGGGCGGACCTGGGGATCGAACCCCTGTTGTCTTGCTTCCAAGAGCGTCGCCCCTGAGCTATCCTCCCATGGACAGGTGTCATTGTAAGTTGAATATAGTCAAAAGTACAGTAGAAAAGATGCTCACATAACACACACAACCTGAAGCAGCACTTTCCTGTGCTCCCACGAGATCACAGAGCTTGTCTTAAAGATGAAAATGGGTAGAAGTAGCTTTTTCTTTTCTTCCTGGGGTTTTCCCAGTCCTGAACGAGAGATCGCTATCAAGAGTAATTCCCAGATCCCCAGGAGTGGGGACCAGAATGGGATCTGCACCAATAGAGGAAGGCTACACAAACCATGCACTATTTAAGTTAGCAAAGCCTCGGTTGTATCACCATTGAGGCGGGCCAGTTGTCAGCAACCACTGCTGAACTCTATGGAAACAAAAGCTCACCTGAGTGACATCACACTCATCCAATGGGCTCTGAGCATTTTCGGCATAATATTGACACCACTGAAAATGAAAATTCATAACATGGGTATCCCGCCAGCGAAGGATGGAGGGGGGCGAGTTGGCGAATTGGCGAACCTGGTAGATTTTTTCTAAGCCTCCCATAAAGAAACATTTACCTTTCAGGAGATTAATTATTAATAACTGAAAACTACAACGTAACTCAGAAGAGAAGTAGTTCCAATGATGTTGCAAGCAAAGCATAAAAGGTGCACACCTTTTAAACATACAAAGCTTGCTTAAATATTTTCAGCAGAATGCAATCCTAACAAGCATTTCACATGTACCCTGACCAGATGTTCAAGTGCTCTGATGGTTCTCTGAACCTTTGTCCTGAATACCTGCATTTCAATCCTGGCTTTGGCAACAAAAACAAATGAAAACCCCTCAAGGGTACATTGTTTACTCGGATCCGAGATCCTGGAGACATATTTTCCCGGAGCCTGATGCCAGAAAAATCACCCCAATGACCAGCGCTGCCCGTAATCACCTGCGGGAGTGGGAATATTTAGATACTAAAGAGAAGAGGAAAGAGCGCCGACCCATGTGGGACTCCACAAGCAGGAGAGAAGGATCTGACTGCATTGAGTGCCCACTTCCAGAGCTAGAGAAGAACAAATCCAGGTCAGCCCCACCCCTCAAATGCCCGTCTCCCGCTCCAGTTGAGGAGGCAGAATTGCATGGGTGACACTTGCAAATGTCACCGAGAGATCCACAAGACCTGTCAAATGTAACAGCCTCTCTTGGATCTCCATAATGGTTTACTCCACCCCTCCCACCCCACCCCCATATGGGCTTAAACCGGATTGGGCGTCAAACAGAAGCTCATTCTATTACTATCAAGAATGGACGTGTAACCGTAGCTAGTATCAATTTAGCAATAATAAGTAAAGTGTAAACAGGATGGAAATTTGCTACATGTTTACGATGTACAGTAAGTCTTTTTTAACAAAGGAAGCACAATAGCTTGCCTCACTTAGTGGGGACATTCCACACATGGGGGACAAGCATTAAGCCATAATCTCCATCTTCATGTCCAGGATAGAACACAGCAACAGTTTACACCTTGGAATGCCAGAGTATTTACCAAAGAAACTGCAAAGTATACAAAATGCTGCTGCCAGACTTCTCCTCAAACGTTCACAAAGGTCAAAAACAAATCACCTTCAAAACGATGTGAATAACATGCAGTGCAATTCACTGCCTAGGAACGGAATTCATACAAAAGAAAATCACCATCTACCGGCCGACTAGAACGGTCAGATTCAGCAACAACATCCATCAGGAACCCAAACCAAACACAAGAAACAAAATGTGGTGGATCGGCATTCTCTTGCTTAGCCATACAACTTTGGAACTCCCTCCCCAGAGAAATATGAACTATCAAGAACCATCTAAAGTTCAGAAAACTTCTAAAAACCCGGCTCTTCAGCTCTGAACGGGATGAAAACGATTGAACAACACCCACACACCATGAAATGAACATACAACAGAAAAGGAGTGGGGAGTAGGCAGGACCGGAGTGGAGTGCAGGGAAGAAGAGAGTCATCTGACTGGGCGGGGGACATAGGTATACCTGTCCCCATAGAGGTAAACAGGGGAGAGAGAGGTGTCCCGATCCAAGATACACCAGGATGTACTTAGTAGTTTAAAATTGCGATTTTCAAGTTGAACATGTCGTGGGTTACCCTCAGTGGAAACCATATTAAACATTAGAGGATTGGAAATGGAAAGAAAATAATGATTGGACCATGACATAAGAGTAATAGTAGGATTATCTGGTGTTAAATTAAAGTTCTGAATTAAATTCTGTGCATTGCATTAAATTTGTGTTGAGCCAACCTCATGTTGATAAAAAATACCAAACGTCTAAAAAAAATACAAAAATCACATGCATGTGTTGTGCAGTCGAGGCAAAAACCCCAATGATGGAAGTCTGTGGAATTGTAGGGGTGATGTCCCTGCAAAGGAGGGGGAACTGTGGTCCCAAAACAAATGCTCCAACTTGCAATCAAGCAGATATCAAGGCACTGCCATCGGTCCAAATTAATTATCAGTGATGGGAGCAAGCTACTGAGTATACAACTACACGATGGTGTCCTTTTCCAGCGACTGGTCATGGTTCTCCTTCTTACATCATGGAATTCTAAGAGATTTTCAGTGAAAGATCCTCCTTGCAGAGAATGCATTGTCTCTTCTGCCCACTTAGAGAAAAGGAGGGATGGGTAAAGAGAAAGGACATGGGGGCCATGCTGTGTGACGGGATCCATCATGCAGGAATGATATCTTAGAAAGGATAGACCCTGAACTTATAATGATCAACAGATCACTTCTCCCCATCCCTGCTCCCCCACTTGTGCGATCTGAATGACACAAGGCCTAGTAAGATCATTGTTTTTGTCCTCCTTCTGTCTTCCCTTTCTTGTCTTATGGTGCCTAAAAACACTGTGTACAGGCGCGTTATAAATGACTTATCATATCATATCATAGCACAACTCTTTGGTCGCTGGTACCGAATGAAGCTCTTTGAGGGGATCGGCCATTATTGAAAACATGTTCTACTCATGCTGATAAGACAGCATTATGGCCTGATAAGCTGAAGTCAGATATTTGTGGCTCTTTCGGTTGGTCTATGAAAGTGCCTACATGTGAGTCAAATTGCATTGTTTGAGTCTAAAAACCTCCAAAATGAAATCAACAAATGACAAAAAAGAGTATGTGCCAGGAGTGGCGCATCGAAGTGGAAAAAGGTACATTTGCAAAAGGCTGTTTTTATCGATGCCTCAATCCAGACAGAGGAACATGTTAGGGAAGGGTATAGAACTTCCCATTACCTTTGAGAATATTGTGCTGCGAAAGAGCGACCCTTAAAAACCAGCAAAGGGGGACAGCAATGGGCGCACCATAATCCCTCAATTATGTCTTATGGTACACAATGGGCATGTGTTATGTTACTGGCATTTGTAATAGTACCACTGGTTTGCCCTTGTTGATGTTTTTTATATGAATAAAGGCACAAACTAGGGTCATTTAAAAAAAAAGCACCAGCCATGCTTCGAGGTCACCTTGCATAGCTGAAAAAAGGAAAACGTATAAAAGGTAGTAGGATGGAACAGTGAGTTACCTTCCTGCCTCAAAAATATGTTTTAATGAGTTCCTTAAAGGTTCCAAGACCTCTTCGGTTGAAACTAGTTTGTAAGAAAAGACATGCTACCAGTGCGCACCTAAATGCAACTGTTGAGTAAATAAGTATAGAGCAGAGGCTTTTTACAGAATTCTGGGTGCTTGCAGTTGTTTCATAAAAAATTCATTTTTTTGACAGGCGTTTTCACGAAAACACTTTGACAAAAAAATCCTCAAAATTTTGGAAGGGGGTTGAGAAAGGGCAGGTAAGGTGTTGGGGGTCAGGAACAGTTAAACATAGATAGGGAATGGGAGATTGCAGGGGAACCTCACCAAAAATAATGAAAACATTTTTTTGATGACTTTTTTCAGCAAAATGTTTTTGTAAAAACACCCATCGTAAAAATGACTGTCGACGATATGACATAGAACCCAACCCTGGGCCAGAGGTAGAGAACAGAATGCAAAGAAACAAAGCCTGAAATACAGGGACGGGATCCCATACTTCGGGAAACCTTTCTTTGCTTTGAAATTAGAGTGCGCAAGTCCTTTCTGAGTGGAATAGAACTTCTAGACAGTAAAGTGACACATGAGGAGTGATCAGATTCTAGAAGGGACATCCCACAAAAGAAAGTCTCTTAACAGGGGGGCGGATATAATGGTACAAATGGTCATGTCGTGATGCATGGGTGATTTATGTCAAAATTGCCCTCATAATCCTTTGCAAAGCAGCATTTACATGATGTTGAGCACACATTGAGCACACATTCACAGTTCATACATTTAATAAAAAAGGAAATAGACACTATTATAATAAAAAACATCAAAACATTAATTAGCAGCATGTTGAAAATTAGCCTAATTCCAAGGCTACGTCAAAACAAATTGCAGTACAAAAATCCAGACAGTACAGAATATGGTTGTAAGAATTTGAGCACAAAATGACATCCTCAGTCATTGCCAAAGAGTGTGCCTAATAGCAGCAGGTAAAAGAAGGGTCTCCCAGAGATGGCGGTTGTTAAGAGTCCCTATTGCCGTTCTGGGAGGTTGTCTACTGCTCTCCCTCTCCCCCCCCCCACATGCCAGCTCAGCACTTAGTGCCTTTGCGCAAGATAGGGCAGATGCACTGGCTGGCACTGCCCATCCTACTGTTTGGTAAATGACTGTAATTGCAGCTGTACATTGGTGCAGTGGTGCAACTAGGCTAACATTTTGGGTGTTTGCTAACCCTTTAAATGTTGGAACAGGGGCTAACTTCAGAGACTCTGTGTGAGGGCAAACCTACTTGTGTCAGGACATCTAACATCTTTACACCTTCTATTCTGGCGCAGCTTCAATGTTGCAAGCAGTTAGCTCTCTCCTTCACATCTGAAACCAGACACTTAAGGACTGTTGTGAGAATGAGATGTCTCCTGCCCCCCACGCCCTTCCAATCACTCCCCCGAACAGCGAGTACACAATTTCAACTGCCTAACAATGTATGCATTCAAATGCAGGAACTAACAGTGAAACCCTTTACATTAGGAATTGCTGAGCAGTTGTTGACTGTGCAGCCCCAGGCACCATTTATTGTCTGTGTCCTGTTCTCTCCTGCCACGGCTGCCTAGGTCTCCCAAGTCAAGTCAACAAAGCCCAAAACTTCAGGGGGCAATTTATGCACGCATGCCAACATGACCCATTCCATTAGGGAGATATTAGTCCAGCCCTGGTTTTAACTTTGCATTCTGGGAGATGCAGTCCTGGGCTTATAATGGGGAAATCCTGAACTGCAAATCCCAGCATGCAAAGCCCAAACCTGGACTGGACTAGCATTTCTTGAATGGCATGTGTGCATAAATTGCCCATCCCCGTTCTTCCAAGTTCAACCTCCTCTGCCTCTCATTCCCTCCTTTAACAGCTCTGAAAGGAAGTAACAAAAAAAGCAATTGGCAGCTCGCAACTCTTTCTGCCCATGATGCTGCTAGACCACAGTCATGCATCACTGCATCGACTAATTTCAAGTTCCTTTGACTTTGGTGGATCAGCGTCCACTGGTGCTGGCACTGCCTCTACAACGAAGGGTTGCAGAGGCAGTTGCAAGAACTGTCAAAGGGATTTCCAGGGGCCGTAGTTGCAACCATTGGCAGTCATCAATTGACGCCCATGAATTTGCGCAATATTTATGATGAATAGTGTAGGTGGACTTTCCACCCCCATCTCCTTAATTTGGGCCACTTCAGTTTAGATGTAGGCATTCCTGGGCTTTCATTTTTCCAAACTGAGGAAGTGAAGGGTTATTCCTTGTAGCTTTGCAAAAAAACGCCTTCCAGAAACCATAAGGTGACTCCTCAGTTTTCATATTTTTTTGGAATCAACCCTCTCCTGGACCTTTTTTAGTCAGGCTTCCGACCGTGTAAGGGCACTGAATCTGTTATGGTCGCATTCATGGATGACATTGCTCTTCTTCAGGACCACTGATACCATTGTCCATGTGGCTCTGCTTCATAGTTTGGAGAAGGTTGGAGTTTCGGGTGTTCCGCTCTGCTGGGTTGCATCTTTTCTGGCGGACCACCTCCAGACAGTCTCCCTTACCACTTTTAACTCCTTTCCTACAGCAGTGAATTGTGAGGTCCCTCAGGGCTCTGCCCTTTCTCCCCTTTTTTTTAATCTACACATGCGACCACTGGCCAACTTGGTTGCAGATCATGGGGTACGTTTCTACTCATACGCTGATGGTACGCAGATCCGCTTCCATTTAAATGATCCAGCTTCAGACTCTCCGTCTAGGTTGAAGGATTGCCTTTCTTCGGTTGTAAAATGGATGGCAAGAACTGGCCCAAACTTAACAGGGACACATTTGGAGGTCCTCCTGGTCGGGTCTCACACTCTGGGGACTCTGTGGACCACCGACTACTGGCCGACCTCCCGAGATCCCTGTCCCGAGCCAGTTCTAGCAGTGAAAGGATTGGGTATGAAACTCATGGCCACTGGCTCCAGAGAAGCTCACATTTCTTCAGTTTGTCAATCAGGATCTATTAAGTTGAAAGTCCTAAAAAAAGTCTTACAATTTCTCCGTCCAGAATCCAAGGTTAAGGTGGTTACTTTGTGCATTAGGGGCTCCGTTGACTATTGCAATGGCATCTACCTTGGACAACCTGAGGTTCTGTTACAACGCCTACAGTTTCTGCAGAACTCAGCCGCTCGTATGGCTCTGGGAGCTTCTAGACTTTCGCACTCTAAGGACTTGCTCTGTCAATTGGACTGGCTCCCGATCAGGAGTAAGATTTTGTGATTGTGCACCGCGCCATTAAGACATCTGCTGCTGAATGTTTCAGGTCTAAGCTGAATCCTTACAAGCCTGTCAGAACTCTCCACTTTTCCTTTTAATCCAGTATTCCAAGGTTCCGGCGGGCCCGGGCAGGAGGAATAATCTTTCTCAATCTTGGCCCCACGCTTTGGAACTCCCTGTCGATGCATCTTCGTAACATCCCTAAATATCTTCAGTTTCGGCGGAACCTGGAGACATTTCTGTTCTAATCCTGCTCCGCATCTGTCCTCACATGCCTCCTGCTAGCGCCTAGATGCCTTTTTGGCCTCAGTTTGCACGCTATAAATCTCCATACATTACATTATATTACATAAGAGAACAAGAAAAGGATTTGTGGGTCAATATTTGCATGAGATTGAAAATTAAAAAAAGAGCTTTTATATCGTGCTTCATGCCGGCGGTCAGTCTCTGAGCGCAGGGCCGGCATTCGAACCACCCATTGCACCTGAGCTACCCTCCTGGCCTGTCTGTGAGTCTTCTAAATACATTTTCAAACTCTTTCAATTTGGGATCCGAGTTCTTAAGTTTGACTTCTTCCAAATTCATAGAGATATTTATCTTTAAGTATTTCAGGGCCAAGTTACTGGATCGCTTTCCATGATGGCTACTGCCATGGAGGAGACGAAGCGGGACAGCAGGTGTGAGCAAGAGCAGATGACAGGCCAGGTGGTTGCAAGTAAGTGGGGCCTGGGAGTGGGGAATGCAGTGACCGGGGGGATGGGAAAGATGTGAGGGAGAGTGAAGGGGGCATGGGGTAAGTGGAGGCTTTCACCCTAGGAGGGAAGATGGTGGCTATACTCTGCTCAGGGGGATCGGAAGGTGGGCAATACCATGAGATAATGCCTGCCCTATCCTAGCTCCCCGATTTATTTTATGTGCCTATTTATTGGTTATTTCTAATGCGCCTATACAACAAATGGCTTTTCAAGGCGCCACAAGAGATAAAAGGGAGGGGACAAGTGAGAAAGATACAATATGGTCCTAATAGGCCTTTTGACATTTGGATTGTACAAGTGCAGGCAAGTGGCAGAGAATGCAGGTGCGTGCAGGGAAGGGGGTACTGGGTGGGGAGAGCAGGGGGGGGGGCTGCAGCCCCGTAGTACTCAGAGGGAACCAGGCAGCCAGTCAAGGAGGCAGAATAAGCTGTTAGCACGGGAGAGGGAGAGTGAAGGAGGAGGAGAAAATGAATGCCTTAAGGAGCTTCTGGAACCTAAGGAGATTTGGCTCCTGCCTGAGAGGGGCAGGGAGACCATTCCAGAGCGAGGCTCTTGCGGAGGAGAGAGACCTACCCCCCACTCTCTGCTTAGAGAAGCGTCTGATCTGCAGAGAGTTGGAGCTAGAAGACCGAAGGGCTCTAGCAGGGAGGTATTTAGGGAGAGAGAGTTGGATGTAGTGGTGTCCCAGGCCCCAGAAAAGCCTTGTACATGATGCAGAGGGTCTTGAATCTAATCCTAGCAGCAACCAGGAGCCAGTGGAGAGGTTTTAGGGCTGGAGAGATTCAGTCCCTGGGCTTGAGGTCAAGAATACATCTTGAAGTCCTATTTTGGATTAGTTGTAGGGGACAAAGGGAGGAAGAAGGAAGAGGCTATTGCAGTAGTCAAGCCTAGAGAGGACCAGAGCTCTGGAGACATTGGGCCTCATTACGAGGTGGGCGATAAGGGATTACCAGCACCGGTAAGGGCACCGGTGCTGGTAATCCCTTACCTCTCTACTACGAGTTCCCTTTGCGGTTCCTTCCTTAACGCCTGGTTTTTTCATGCGTTAAGGACGGGACCCGCAAAGGGACTCTAGAGCTAATAACGGTACTGCAATTTGCGATACCGTTATTAGCATCTTCCCCCTTCCCGTCGAGCCCTATGGGGGCTCAAATGGGAATGGGGAATGGCCCTGGTGAATGGGGAATTACCGGTCCCGCCAACTTTGGAATGGACCGGTAATTGCTCCTTTCACCAGGGCGGAGTCGGAACGAGTTTGGAGGCAGCCATGGCGCTAATAGCGCCATGGCTGCCTCCAACCTCGTAATGAGGCCCATTGAGTTTCTGGGGGAATGTGAGAATAGGTAGAATGCCTCTGAGGAGGTGCAGCTGACAGTGGGCCTTCTTGTCAAGTTCTGTGATGTGAGGAGAGGAGAGAGATGAATCAAAGATAAAACCAAGGTTTTTTGCCTTACAAGAGGGGGGGTGGACCCATAGAGGCCTGGCTGTAACATGTGAATACATCATCTCCCGAGTACTCTGACAGGCCACCAATACTTTGATCAGCCATCTAGAAAGCTAATCAGGGTTGCTGGACCACATTAGCATGTCAACTGCATATTGTGAAACTACTGTCTTCTATCTGGTCGAGCAGACTTTGGGAATATGTTCGGTGCCCGAGGTTGCAGCTGCCATTGGCTCTGCATAAAGATGATATGATATGGGACTAAGAAGGCCTTGCTTCCTTGTCCGTAGGTTGGTTTATTCATAAGCTATCGTTGATTGGACCATTCACTATCAGAGCTGTTTGGGTAGAGCTTTACAGAGCCTTATCCACTCAATGACCTCCATTGGAAGTCCCAATGCCTCCATCAATGCCCATCGATACTACTACAGAGTGCAATCAAATGCCTCCTTTTGGGCAACTAGCGTTATATTGGACAGCGCACAGTCATGTCCAGTGGTGAAATCGATTGCCTGCAGTTGATCAGGCCCATGGCCATGTAAATTTCATCCAGACTGGAATCCATGCTGGTCATCAGAGACCATCGTAGGCAGTGGTAGATGAGTACAGAAAAAAAGTACTGGAAGTTTGACCGCGGCAGGGAATGGAGTAGGGCGGGTCAAGGTGCAGCACATGTGTCAAGCGGTTGCAGCTGGGTCAGGCTGATATCCAAATGAGTGCAACCGGCAAAAGGTGGCTCTCTCCTTGGTTTTTTTCCCCATCTTTTTCTTTTAACCTACTGGAACATTTACATTTTGTGTTTGTGAAATCAAGCGCCTCTACTCACTGATCTTAAACTTCTTTGGAACCCGTACCTGACATCTACGGAAACCCATGCTGCTTCCACAGCAGCCTGAAACTAAAAACACTTGCTCTGTCCTAAATAAAATGTCGAAATGCATTCCAAACCCTGGGTGCCAGGACTGAGTCTTTTATCCCCTCTGGTCTGCAAAAGTCTGAGAGATGGAGAGTCTGTTTTCTATCCTGGTTTATGCCTTGTGATGCCAGCCTTGATGTAGGCAGGAGCAGCCACACTCATACATTTGAAGATGATCTAGAGAATATTAAGCAGATGAACTCCTTCAGCGTCCATCTTGTATAGACTTCATCCCTCGTGAAGTCTCTGAACGCTGCAGTAGTTGGTCGTCGAGTAGGGTCTCTGTGATACATCCCACCTGCTGAGCAGAGCCCAGTTCCCTTTTCTTTCAGTGGTAATGTATTGCTCAACAGTTCTGACACATATGTACCCATATTTCCATTCTTCTCCATGATTCTGGTACGTCAATAATCCTTTGGTTTACCCGGCGAAGGCATTTCTCTGAAATTCCGTTTGTTGAGAGTGAGTTTTACCTACTAGTACAGGGTATTTCCAAAGATGAATAAGAATATTTAGCATCAAAGGCAGAGATTATTTGGTTATTTTACATATTCATGTAGAGTATCTGTCTCTTGTGATTGACACTTGGGAGCATATTTATTATCTATATCATCTTCTCCAGTAGGGCGTGCAATTCGTCAATTATTACTAGACCGAACTAACCCGCAGCTCCTTAACAACCTTCTCCACAGGCACCTTTTACATATCAAAATTTAGATCAGAGCTCTCACTCATGATATCTTCTTGCGCGGGGTACACTTCATCGACCTCTTTCTCGCCTTTCACCAATTTCGTTGATATAGAATTAGGCGTAGTCACTAATAGGCTCTTCAATAGTGTTGCATGTCCCCATCTTCTCGAATTAGGTCCATCAGATGTTTGCTGCCACTTTCTTCCATATCGGTCTATCTGCGTTAATTAACGATGCCATTCAAAATATCAGAATCTTCTTCATCTTTAATGGCTTTGGATAGGGAACTGATATTTCCAGTAACACAAGTTCATCACAAGTTAAGTAATCAAATTACAGATCCTCACAACTGTCCTCCATCTCTTCTGCTCAAGAGTGTGGTGATGTACCCTTTGAAATAGCTGTGCCTACTGTTGCAACTGTTATTCAAGGTAGCCCTAGATCCGTCGTGGAATAGTACACAACTGTTATTCAAGGTAGCCCTAGATCCGCCGTGGAATAGTACACAACTGTTATTCAAGGTAGCCCTAGATCCGCCGTGGAATAGTACACAACTGTTATTCAAGGTAGCCCGAGATCCGCCATGGACTAGTACACGACTCTTATTCAATGTGGCCCTAGATCCGCCGTGGAATAGTACACGACTCTTATTCAATGTAGCCCTAGATCCGCCGTGGACTAGTACACGACTCTTATTCAATGTAGCCCTAGATCCGCCGTGGACTAGTACACGACTCTTATTCAATGTTGCCCTAGATCCGCCGTGGAATAGTACACAGACGATCGTCCGGATTCTTTGTCAACCCTAACTCCTTTCACTTGAACCATTCAACTCTCTTGGGTTGCTTATTCTGTAAGTAGGAGTATACTCTGGGTGCATGCCTAGGTATTGAATAGGGCAAAACCTGGTTGGAAAATTGACTCTTTATTCCCAGAGGCTCCAGGACCTTCGAGAGCACAATCTTGTTACTTTTAACGTGGCGTGTCGTGAGAGGAACGTTTTGAGAGCAGGGCCTTTACTTTGAACAATTCATACTGGGGGCTACTGGGCAGTTTTATAATCGCTGATGGTAAAATCAGAAGGTTACTCATGGCTGCTGATGGAAAGGCACTGGCTGGTAGAATTAGTTAGAGATGTGTGTGATATGCTCTTATGAGGATGGTGGGTACCGGGAGCCAGATACTGACTCAATCTGACCATATGTCTGGCAAGTCCATTTGCTTGGCAGGGAGCCTTCTTGACTTAACATATTCTTCAAACCTCTTGTCGTTGTAATATCCCCTGTCTCCTCCTGGTCGACCCTTGTGGACTGATCTCACAGCCAATTATCTGAGCATTTTGAATAATAGTTGGTGTCTTTGGCGTTGTCTTTTTGACTCCTGTCAATCGTAAGACCAACATACATAAATATATTTGTGTAGTTTCAGGGAGATACAGTGTCGGGTGGTTTGGCGTGAAGGGAGAGGGGACGGAAAGGTCGGGGGAACCCCATTAAAAGGAAAAACATTTTGCAGGATGAGCCAGAGCTGGAATAAAGTTGGATGAGGTAAGTGGGCTTGATGAAACCCGAAGAACTTGACTGGCTATATGTCTGCCCTTGGACGGTTTGCAGATACTGCTAAGATGTAAACCTAATTGTGTTCTTAGACTGACTGAGAGGCTCCTTGGGAAATCTATCAATGGGGTACTTATTGAAAATATCAGCTTATCCCCAATGTGCCACCCAGCTGATTATCTGTTTATGTTGCTAACTTTGCTTTTTCATTCCTTTCCTAACTCTATAGTATCCAACCCTAAAATCTAGCCTGCCTGTATATTTGACTTCAAGTGTGCCATTGAATTCCGTATATTAATCTACTTTTACCCAGACCCCTCCATGTGGCCCCCGATTGCAGCCCATATTTCAGGGGTTCTGCCCCATTATACACAACAGTCTTTCCAGACGGTTGGGAAAGAAGTGATCCGCCATTCGCAGGGAGAAATGTACCATTTGGACTCCCAGCCAAGCCACCATTCCTGTCTTGTCTACTTCGTTTGTAAGGTCCTCCCATCCCCCACATGGCGCAATTCTGGTTGCAGTTGCTAATGCAAACAGCCATGCATTGGGGTCTTTGTTGGCAATGGATTTGCCTCCACCCGCCCGGTGGAATTCTCGTTACGCCACCCTACCCCGCTCTCTGGTGCAACAGGTGTCCCTTCACCTGGGTCGGCTCAGGCATGTTAGGGACCTGAGGGCGGTCCTGGGGAGGAGCGCGTTGGCCGTCCCTGCCAGCGCATCATCTGGTCTCCGCGTATGGTCCAAGGCGACGTTGCCTACCGCATCCAGAAACGCATGATAATATAACCTATTATCTGGCCTGGAGATGGTTGTAACACTCAAATATTAATCCTGAATGTCTTTTCCCGATCAGGAAATATGGGTTTGCCACCTAAACACAGGTAGAGGTGGGCATGGGAGAAATAAAGGGTGGCACCGAAAAGAAAACACATAAAGTAGTGTATGGAGAGAGGGAGGGAGGAAGAGGAGTCTCAAATACTAAGATTGAGATAGACTTCAGTGGGCTCCTGTAGTGACTGCTGGTGAGGGGAGGGGAATTCCTACTAGATCTGGTGAGCCCAGCGCGGCTCGAGATGGCCCACGCCGCACCTGGGGCTCTGGCCTGACCGCGCATCTTTGGCTGGTGCCTGCCCAAAGCCTAGTGCTTTATTACTCACTCCATCAAGCCACGAGATGCTGAATCACATGGCGGCCATCTTGCCGCTCAACAGTCCCGATCGTCCAATGAAATTCGCTCTGCGCCTGCAACCCCTTCCCGCTCTGCCGGCCCTCTCCACGTCACTATGACAATGTCTAAACTACTGGCTTTCTAAATGCTTCTTTACCACAAGATGTGCCGTCATCTTCTCACGCACGGGGAATGAAAGAGGGTGCTATTAGGTTTATGAAGGAGGGAGGGGTGCTTATTTTCATTTATTTTGGGGGCATTTGTAAGGTGCCCATACACCAGCTTGGAGCTACGGTTATTTTTTGCTGTTTGATGCAGGGCCTCTGTGTTGGAGCATAAGTTAGCTATTATTTTTTATGGGGGGGACAGGTTAATTTTTTGTATTTAAGAAAGTGTCTGGACGTCGGAGCTGAGATGTTTTCTGCCCTTTGCTGGTCGGCCTGGCTGTAGGATCAAAGCGATGCCTGCGGCCTTTCGGCGCATTATGAATGATAGAAAAAGGCTCTGGGAGAAACTCCAACTCTGGAACTGCCCGCAATCGATACTTGACCCGATTAAAGCTTTACACACGAGTAACACCATAAGAGTGAAACATAGCCTAGATGGAACTCTATCTAAAGAGATCAAGATTTGTAGAGGGGTCAAACAGGGATGTCCGCAGGCTCCAGCCTTGTTCATAGCCTTCTTGAGTGACCTACAATCCTCAGAAGAAGAAATAAGGAGCTTCCCGCCAAAACTGGGCAAAACCGTCATACCCAGATTGCTATACGCAGACAACGTGATCTTGATAGATCAAACTAAAGTTGGACTCCAACGCAAACTGGCAAACCTAGCAAATTACATCAAAGAAAACAAACTAGAAATTAACAAAAACAAATCTAAAGTCTTGACAATCGCAAAAGCATCGAATAAGAAAAACACCTCTAAATTCATCAAAGAAATGGAACAAGACATTGATTGGATCCTCCTAAAACACCAAGTGGACCACATACTTATATGCGGTGACCTCAACATTAAGTGTCGCAACCCGGAAAATCCCCCCGCTCGCAAACCGAAAGGCCCTTCCACCGACCTAAGGGCGTCCAAATGGCAGAAGTTAATGGAATCCAGAGCCTTCTCAAACCTCGACCACACCTTCCACAATCCAAAGAGATATCCATCCTGGGAGAGAGCCAACTCAAAATCCACTATTGACTACATCTTCGTCTCTCGGCCGCTGCTAAATTTAATAACATCATTCAACGTCCAAAGAACAGAGGAGAGTGACCACAACCTTTTAGAAACCACCTGGGTCTCGGTAGCTCCAAACAACATCTCGATGCCAACCAGCCTCGAGTTAACAACGCAAGGCACAAGATTAAAAATGACCAAAAAAGCAATAACCTCCTTAACTACTGCCTACAAAGACCTCACCTTACGAAACCAGCAGCCGACGACCGACTATACTCCGCTGTTGACAGTATACAGAGTTCCACGTGGAAAGACCAGTCAGAATCCCCCTCAACGGTCTCATACCTTTGACAAACTTATCCAAGAAAAAAAGAAAGAGTTAAGGAGAATCAAAAGACTTGCCCTAAAAAGCAAAGACCCTGCAACGCAATCAGCCGTCCCTATAGCTGTTAAAGCCTACAAAAACTGGCTGAGAGGACATCGACACAATCTATACCAACAAGACGCTGAAAACATCCTCACGGCAATAAACGGCAACCATGCGAGAGACTTTTGGGCCCTCATTCATTCAGCGACCCCGGGCACTCTCCCCGATCAATTAAATGGGATTGCTGCCTCAGTTTGGGAGACCTACTTTGAAGACCTATTCAAAGAAACAGATCCCGCTCAGGGCAAAATAATCGAAACCAACTCGCCATGGATAGACATTACTGATCAGGAAGAAATCCAAATACAAATAAAGAAGCTAAAACCCTCCCGCGCTCCTGGCCCAGATGGGATAACAAACCTAGATCTAAAAACCCATCCCGAAGCGTGGTCCCAGCTTCTGAGTATCATCTTTGCCCGTTGTGTAGCATCCAGATCCATACCTCCATCATGGACCAAAGCGAACATAGTTCCAATTTACAAAAAAGGAAATAGGACCGACCCAGCCAACTACCGCCCTATAGCCCTCCTGGACTCAATAGGCAAATTATTCGGATCCCTTCTATTACAACACTTCACTAAGTGGGCCATCAACGCCCCCTGTCATGATAACCTCCAAACAGGCTTTAAGAAGAACCTGGGCACGAACGCCAACATCTTGATACTAAACACACTGAAAAACAAGATCCTTGAAGGTAAACCCACACTTTACATCACGTTCGTGGACCTAACCCAGGCCTTTGACAAAGTGGATCGCGCTAGACTATGGCAGAAATTAACGACCTGGAAATGTCCACCCGAGATTCTGAACCCAATCAAAGCTTTACACTCCTGTACATCAATGAGGGTGAGGTTAAACCAACAAGGGTCACTTTCGGGAGAGATAAAAACAGCTAGAGGCGTTAAGCAAGGTTGTGCACTTGCTCCTGCATTATTCTGGACTTATCTAGGCGACTTTCAAGACTTTGGAAAACAAATCCGTTCGTTCCCTCCAAAGCTAGGAGGTACACAGATTAGCCGCCTGCTGTATGACGACGACCTCATTCTATTAGACCACACCCCTATAGGTCTCCAACGGCAACTAAACAACCTACAAAGGTACATGACGGAAAACAACTTAGGAATCAACGAGTCCAAAACTAAAATAATGAAGTTCCAAAAAACATCTAAGAAAACAGAAAAATTTCATCTCTACCTTGGCTCCACTCGAATCGAAATGGTCTCTAGTTTTAAATACCTGGGAGCCACGCTAGATTCATCCTTAAAGGACAAAGCCATGCAAGAAACCCTCATTGACAAAGTCAAGAAGTTATCTACACAGGGAAAGTCAATCGACCTCAAATTCGGTCGCTACTCCTTAATCCCCGTAAGAGACTTCTACAAAAAGAAGGTGATTCCCTCGGTCACTTATGGAACTGACGCCATGCTTAACCTTCCAACAGAGTTATGGCCAAAATTGGAAGCCCTGTTCTGGAGGAAAATTCTTGGTCTCCCTAAATCAACTCCAATAGCTTTGATTAGGAGAGAACTAGGCCTCCTATCTCTGGGAACCTCTGTCGCACTGAACAGTGTCCAACTATACAGGAAATGCATAACGCCTGGGTCGCCACACGCTTATCAACTGATCAACCGGGAACTCGAATCGAAATCGTGTAACTCACTCCAGAAATGGGAATCAAACATGCACAATCTTCTACACCTGGCTGAAAGTAGCAAAGAAGAACTGATAACCAACCCTGCTAAAACCTCGAAAAAAATTAAAGAGTGGGACTGGATACAAACCATAGAAACCGCTAACAAATATAAGCTCACCAGTCACCTTCCCCCCTTTTTCAACAAGCTGGACTCACTTCAAACTTATCTCAAACTTTTTCCAAGCAGAAGAGCGCGTCTATATTTTTTGAAAATACGTTTGAATCTTCTGGCGACAAACGAAATCTTGGCAATCAGAGGGCTTTCGGAAACTAATCGATGTCGGTATTGCAAATCGACTACAGAAAAAGAGACAATTCGCCACCTCCTCTTGAATTGTCCAAAGACACGTGACATCCGTGCCATTTACTTGAAGAGCATCATCTCTGATTTTGTATCGCTAGACGAGGGAAACTGTTGGAACAAGCTGATCGCAGGCGACAAACCCGGTTGGGCTCTAGCTACGGTTAACATCATGCAACACATCATCAACTCGACACCTCCTTAAGAAGCTTCGAATCTTAACCCCAGTCCACCTACTGCTTACACACGGGTCCAAACTGGCGAAATCGCCAAAACCTTAAACCTCGCCTTCATGGTGCCGTTTGGTGAGACTTCGTAGTTTCCATTGGACCACCCTGGTCGACCCTTCTTCATCCTTCATCGACATGGTGAAACATCTATTTACTTGAACATTAGACATCGTCCTTGAAACTTCTTTCAACACCAACCACTTGTTCCTTTTCCTTTGTAAAAATCCGTAGTGATTAAATACAAATAAAAAAAAAAAAAAAAAAATTGGTTTGGCACCTCGAAAAAGAGAAAATAAAAACGGTTGGAAACATCAAATACCTAGGGGTCGACATAGACAGTTCAAAAACAGTCATAACTAGGAAAAAGGCGCTATGGGAAAAGGCAAAAAACCTCACATCCCAAATGAAAGCGATTGATAGAAAGTATGGCAAGTTTTCTCTAACACCGGCCATTAACTTCTATAAAGGAAAAGCAGTTCCTGTTCTAGCATATGGAACAGAAGTCTCACTGTGTATTCCCGCAGCAATCTGGACCAAATTAGAAGGACTAATATGGAAGGCAGTCCTGGGTTTCCCTAAATCTACGGCGATTTCGGCGATTCGAAGAGAGCTAGGTCTGGTATCCCTGGCATCCATGATAGAGCAAAGCGCCATGAGCTTTTTCAGAAAAATCAATCTTCCTGATTCACTACCAGCCCTCAAATTCATAAAGGACGAAATAGAAAGCGGCAAATGTAAAGCATTAAAAGGATGGGTTGATAAGAGACACGAGAAACTGGAGGAAATAACCTGTACAGAAAAAGAACTGAGTGACAATCCAGTTCGAATAAAGCAAAAGATGATTACTATGGACTGGATTAATACACTTGAGGCTGCTGCAGAAAATAAACTGCTATCACATCTCCCGACAACTTTCAATAAAGTCAAATCGCCGATAAAATATTGCACCAAATTTCCTGACAAAAGGAAAAGAACTTTGTTTATGAAAGCTAGACTAAATCTGCTTCAGACCCAAGAAATTCTGTTCATCAGAGGTCTCTCCGAGAATAAAGGATGCCGTCTGTGCAAATCGACGGAGGTGACGGAAACCCTGAAACATCTCATAATAAACTGCCCAAAAACTAAGAAACACAGATTGGTGCACCTACTACCGCTGATCGAAAAGCCCTGGATGACAGATGAAAACAACCTATGGAATCGATTGATATTCGGAGAAACTACAAGATGGACAATAGCGCTGGTGAACCAATTAGAGGCAATCTTTTGACAAATTAAAGAAGAAAACCGACCTAAGGACACACCCGGAGATATACATGGGTCGGCAATTTTGCTATCTCCACAGATGACTCATCATCAACCAGGAACTTTCGGATACTTAACAGCATGAAGGGCTTGGCACCAAGGGAATTCAAGCATTTTGATAAAGCTTCTTAGGTTTTTTCCTAAAGAAACAAAATAAAAATAAAAATAAATAAATAAATAAATACAAAAAATAGGGGCTTAACAGAGAGTCTGGGCGTTGGAGCATAAGTCGACTGCTGCTGTTTCTTAGAGGACAGGTATGTAAGAAAGTATCCGGCAAAGAACGTCATTTAGGGATCGAGAGAGGTCTCCATTGCTACCCCTGTGGTCTCCCTTGATACCCCCTTTTATTTTTACAAATTGAAGCTCCTGGACTGTGGCCAATGGCATGTGCCTCTTTGCTTCTAGTAGGATAGCTGGCTTTCTTGTTCAGGTTTCTTAAAAAAAACAGGGGGTTCCATAAGTGTAATACTTTCAGCAGTGACCCTAAATAAGAAAGAATAAGAATAACAAATAATTTGTCTTTCTGGAATTCTAAACAATAATTGCTAGAATCACTAAAGGTTTATTTCAGGCGCACTTCAGGGGGTGACTCCCTGATTTTGTCTGCTCTTAAACACCTCAAATTCACAATGCAGACAAAATCCTCCAAAATGCATTTAGAGTAGAATAAGCATCCATTTTGGACTATGTATTTGGCTTTTCGCAAGTTGCAGTTATAGCATTTTTTTTCTGCCGATACATATGTTGATCCATTCTTGTCTGACATGTATATCACGTTACAGTGATATTGTAACCATATTCTGTTTTGTCAAGGGGTAAGCGGTCTTGTTCCATCGCTTCCCATGATGTCACTTTGGGGTGGGGTCCAATGAAATCACTTCCTGTGATATCATCGTAGGTCAAGGGTCATATCATGTCACTTCCACTACCCCTGGCATTTTGGTGAAATTACGTCCCTGGTATCCGGCCGTTTTCTGTTATTTATTGGCGGGCCTGGCTGTTAGATTTAAGTTGGGTGTTGACGAGCACAGTGATCATTGGTATTTTTAGGGTTAGCGTTCGGGTATGGCTTCATTTTTGGTATTTGAAGAAGGATCTGAGTGTTGTTTTTTAACAGTGGCTTTCATTCCATGGCCATGGTTTTAGGGGATGACGCGCTGGAATTCTTAAATGCAGTGAGGACGTATTTAGATGGTGATCTGCCGTCCTATTGAATCCTCCTATATAGCTGGGGGTGATTTCAGCTTGAGGCTGGGTGATTGCTCCGGGATAAGCTCTGCTTTCAGTAGGGAAGTTCTGTGATATTCCACAACCAATGGCCATGGACTCTGGGATGAGTAGATCCGGTGAGCTTTTTCTACCCTTTTTATCTGAATGAGGTCTCCAGACTGGGAGCGGGAGGTTCTCCTCTGATTGCCTGGGGTGCTTTACTTGCCGAACCAATAGATATTCATCGACAATAAACTACGTTATGCGGACCGTGCCCGATTGGCATCTCATAACCGATTTATTGGCAGCCAGAGAGCGATCCTGATCTTCTCATTCAGTCACTCAACGCTCAGGTGTAAGGAATACAGAGCATTAAGCGGCAGCTGCATATGTCAATATCTCACATGGCCCTGCGCTTCAGCTTATTCTCAATATCTCACATGGCCCTGCGCTTCAGCTTATTCTCAATATCTCACATGGCCCTGCGCTTCAGTTTAATTCTCAATATCTCACATGGCCCTGTGCTTCAGCTTATACTCAATATCTCACATGGCCCTGCGCTTCAACTTAATTCTCAATATCTCACATGACCCTGCGCTTCAGCTTAATTCTCAATATCTCACATGGCCCTGCGCTTCAGCTTATACTCAATATATCACATGGCCCTGCGCTTCAGCTTAATTCTCAATATCTCACATGGCCCTGCGCTTCAGCTTATTCTCAATATCTCACATGGCCCTGCGCTTCAGCTTATACTCAATATCTCACATGGCCCTGCGCTTCAGCTTATACTCAATATCTCACATGGCCCTGCGCTTCAGCTTATACTCAATATCTCACATGGCCATGCGCTTCAGCTTATACTCAATATCTCACATGGCCATGCGCTTCAGCTTATACTCAATATCTCACATGGCCCTGCGCTTCAGCTTATACTCAATATCTCACATGGCCCTGCGCTTCAGCTTATACTCAATATCTCACATGGCCCTGCGCTTCAGCTTATACAAGGGAAAGTCTCTAATGGAGAGCTTGTGTCTCGCAGCCCGATCTCGGCTGCTTTTGAAGGCTGTTTCACCTCTGACATTGCCTGTGATCGTGTCTCACCTCTGACATTGCCTGTGATCGTGCCTCACCTCTGATCATGTCTCACCTCTGACACTGCCTGTGATCATTTCTCAGGTCTGACATTGCCTGTGATCATGTCTCACCGCCGACATTTATTGTGATCGTGTCTCACCTCTGGCATTGCCTGTGATCGTGTCTCACCTCTGACATTGCCTGTGATCATGTCTCACCTCTGCTTATTGTGATCCTGTCTCACCTCTGAAATTGCCTGTGATCATGTGTTACATCTAACATTACCTGTGATCCTATCTCATCTCTGACATTGCCTGTGATCCTGTCTCACCTCTGACATTGCCTCTGATCGTATCTCACCACTGAATGTGATCGTGTCTCACCTCTGACATTGCCTCTGATCGTGTATCACCTCTGACATTGCCTGTGATCGTAGTTCACCTCTGACATTGTCTGTGATCCTGTCTCATCTCTGACATTGCCTGTGATCGTGTTTCATCTCTGACATTGCCTGTGATCCTGTCTCACCTCTGACATTGCCTCTGATCGTGTCTCACCTCTGAATGTGTTCGTGTCTCACCTATGACATTGCCTCTGATCATGTCTCACTTCTGACATTGACTGTGATCTTGTCGCACCTCTGACATTGCCTGTGATCGTGTATCACCTCTGACATTGCCTGTGATCCTGTCTCATCTCTGAGATTGCCTGTGATCCTGTCTCACCTCTGACATTGCCTGTGATCGTGTCTCACTTCTGACATTGACTGTGATCTTGTCGCACCTCTGACATTGCCTGTGATCGTGTATCACCTCTGACATTGCCTGTGATCCTGTCTCACCTCTGACATTGCCTGTGATCGTGTCTCACTTCTGACATTGCCTGTGATCCTGTCTCACCTCTGACATTGCCTGTGATCATGTATCACCTCTGAGATTGCCTGTGTCTGTTCCTCATCTCTGACATTGCCTGTGATCGTCTCACATCTGGCATTGCCTGTGATCCTGTCTCACCTATGACATTGCCTCTGATCGTGTCTCACCTCTGAATGTGATTGTGTCTCACCTCTGACATTGCCTCTGATCGTGTCTCAACTCTGACATTGCCTGTGATCCTGTCGCACCTCTGACATTGCCTGTGATCCTGTCGCACCTCTAACATTGCCTCTGATCGTGTCTCACCTCTGAATGTGATCGTGTCTCACCTATGACATTGCCTCTGATCGTGTCTCATCTCTGAGATTGCCTGTGATCCTGTCTCACCTCTGACATTGCCTGTGATCGTGTCTCACTTCTGACATTGCCTGTGATCCTGTCTCACCTCTGACATTGCCTGTGATCATGTATCACCTCTGAGATTGCCTGTGTCTGTTCCTCACCTCTGACATTGCCTGTGATCGTCTCACATCTGACATTGCCTGTGATCATGTTTCACCTCTGACATTTATTGTGATCATATCTCACCTCTGGCATTGCCTGTGATCCTGTCTCACCTATGACATTGCCTCTGATCGTGTCTCACCTCTGAATGTGATTGTGTCTCACCTCTGACATTGCCTCTGATCCTGTCGCACCTCTGACATTGCCTGTGATCCTGTCGCACCTCTGAGATTGCCTGTGATCGTGTATCACCTCTGACATTGCCTCTGATCGTGTCTCACCTCTAACATTGCCTGTGATCCTGTCGCACCTCTGACATTGCCTGTGATCCTGTCGCACCTCTGAGATTGCCTGTGATCCTGTCGCACCTCTGAGATTGCCTGTGGTCCTGTCTCACCTCTGACATTGCCTGTGATCCTGTCTCACCTCTGACATTGCCTGTGATCCTGTCGCACCTCTGACATTGCCTGTAATCCTGTCGCATCTCTGACATTGCCTGTGATCGTGTATCACCTCTGAGATTGCCTGTGATCGTGTATAACCTCTGACATTGCCTCTGATCGTGTCTCACCTCTGACATTGCCTGTGATCCTGTCTTAACTCTGACATTGCCTGTGATCCTGTCGCACCTCTGAGATTGCCTGTGATCCTGTCTCACCTCTGACATTGCCTGTGATCCTGTCTCACCTCTGACATTGCCTGTGGTCCTGTCTCACCTCTGACATTGCCTGTGATCCTGTCTCACCTCTGAGATTGCCTGTGATCGTGTCTCACCTCTGACATTGCCTGTGATCGTGTCTCACCTCTGAGATTGCCTGTGATCCTGTCTCACCTCTGACATTGCCTGTGGTCCTGTCTCACCTCTGACATTGCCTGTGATCCTGTCTCACCTCTGAGATTGCCTGTGATCGTGTCTCACCTCTGACATTGCCTGTGATCGTGTCTCACCTCTGAGATTGCCTGTGATCCTGTCTTACCTCTGACATTGCCTGTGATCCTGTCACACCTCTGACATTGCCTGTGATCCTGTCGCACCTCTGATATTGCCTGTGATCCTGTCTCACCTCTGACATTGACTGTGATCCTGTCTCACCTCTGACATTGCCTGTGGTCCTGTCTCACCTCTGACATTGCCTGTGATCCTGTCTCACCTCTGACATTGCCTGTGATCCTGTCTCCCCTCTGAGATAGCCTGTGATCGTGTCTCACCTCTGACATTGCCTGTGATCGTGTCTCACCTCTGACATTGCCTGCGATCGTGTATCACCTCTGACATTGCCTGTGATCCTGTCTCACCTCTGACATTGCCTGTGGTCCTGTCTCACCTCTGACATTGCCTGTAATCCTGTCGCACCTCTGACATTGCCTGTGATCGTGTATCACCTCTGAGATTGCCTGTGATCGTGTATAACCTCTGACATTGCCTCTGATCGTGTCTCACCTCTGACATTGCCTGTGATCCTGTCGCACCTCTGACATTGCCTGTGATCCTGTCGCACCTCTGAGATTGCCTGTGATCCTGTCTCACCTCTGACATTGACTGTGATCCTGTCGCATCTCTGACATTGCCTGTGATCGTGTATCACCTCTGAGATTGCCTGCGATCGTGTATAACCTCTCACATTGCCTCTGATCGTGTCTCACCTCTGACATTGCCTGTGATCCTGTCTTACCTCTGACATTGCCTGTGATCCTGTCGCACCTCTGAGATTGCCTGTGATCCTGTCTCACCTCTGACATTGCCTGCAATCGTGTATCACCTCTGACATTGCCTGTGATCCTGTCTCACCTCTGACATTGCCTGTGGTCCTGTCTCAACTCTGACATTGCCTGTGATCCTGTCTCACCTCTGAGATTGCCTGTGATCGTGTCTCACCTCTGACATTGCCTGCGATTGTGTCTCACCTCTGACATTGCCTGTGAGCCTGTCTTACCTCTGACATTGCCTGTGATCCTGTTGCACCTCTGACATTGCCTGTGATCCTGTCGCACCTCTGATATTGCCTGTGATCCTGTCTCACCTCTGACATTGACTGTGATCCTGTCTCACCTCTGACATTGCCTGTGGTCCTGTCTCACCTCTGACATTGCCTGTGATCCTGTCTCCCCTCTGAGATAGCCTGTGATCGTGTCTCACCTCTGACATTGCCTGTGATCGTGTCTCACCTCTGACATTGCCTGCGATCGTGTATCACCTCTGACATTGCCTGTGATCCTGTCTCACCTCTGACATTGCCTGTGGTCCTGTCTCACCTCTGACATTGCCTGTAATCCTGTCGCACCTCTGACATTGCCTGTGACCGTGTATCACCTCTGAGATTGCCTGTGATCGTGTATAACCTCTGACATTGCCTCTGATCGTGTCTCACCTCTGACATTGCCTGTGATCCTGTCGCACCTCTGACATTGCCTGTGATCCTGTCGCACCTCTGAGATTGCCTGTGATCCTGTCTCACCTCTGACATTGACTGTGATCCTGTCTCACCTCTGACATTGCCTGTGGTCCTGTCTCACCTCTGACATTGCCTGTGATCCTGTCTCACCTCTGGCATTGCTGTGATCCTGTCTCCCCTCTGAGATTGCCTGTGATCGTGTCTCACCTCTGACATTGCCTGTGATCGTGTATCACCTCTGACATTGCCTGTGATCGTGTATCACCTCTAAGATTGCCTGTGATCGTGTCTCACCTCTGACATTGCCTGTGATCGTGTATCACCTCTGAGATTGCCTGTGATCGTGTCTCACCTCTAACATTGCCTGCGATCATAGCCTAACATTATTCGATAATCTCATGGTAATTGCTAGGTCTGTTTTAACTGGGAGCTGCCACAACATCACACGAAGGGTCGACACTGTTGGCTGGTACAGCAAAGAATGAAGGATTTTGAAGGGCATTCTTGTGAAAGTAGTAACAAACTGTCCTAGCGATCCCCAGAGACCGACCCGATTGTACACCACATTGATATATGAAATATTGGACAAAAACGTGTCTGGTGAAAGATTCACCAAGCCTGGGGTTGGCAAATTATCTATCTTCTTTCACTTAATCAGTGCTAATATGTTCATGGTAAAGCAAACTGATTGGGGTTCGTCTGCTGTGAGCAGATCCCCATGCATCTACAGCTCCTTGGAAGAAGAGCAAGCTGCAGGGGAGTGCATTCCCTGCGTCTGCGCATTCCGCAGAAGCGAATCGACGCCCTGCATAGCACCGCCTCCAGGAAAGCAAGCTCTCCACCACCAGGCGAGAGCCAGTTCCCTAAAGCGCCGGCGTGCACCTGCTTCCAAGCACTCTATGAAAGGAGGAGGAGCAACGTAGATGGTACAGGTCTCCAAGGGGTCCCTGGTTCTTCTCACTGCATCCATTGGGCTGTTGGAAGACATAATGCCTTATATATGTTCCATAGAGTCCTGCAGACGTGTTTCTTATGTTTCTTTGTACCTCAATGCACCTGCCACTCCTTACCTTGTAACTATTCTGCATCTGTGGAACTTATAACCTTCCTGTATCTAGCGCCTAGAGGCCTCAGGGCTTTGTGCTCGGCTACAAATGAAAAAAATAACAAATAAATAAGTAAATAAATAAATAAATAACATGTGGGATTGCCAGAGGTTTGCAGTCCTCATTCCTCTGCTCATTTCGACCACTGCGCATTAATCACTCAGCAGCAAACACCCCCAGACACCGGAGCCCTCCGCTGTCCTGGACCCAGTGATGTAAGCAGGATTAGAAATTGGGGGTGACGGGTCTATCTAAATACTAACTAAATACATTTTTATATAGCGCAACACTCACACAAAAGGTCTCAGGGCGCTCACAAGGACAGACAAACAAAGAACAGATCTATAATACTTTGTGGAGCAAAATTTGGGGGAGGTGCGCAAAAGGTGTCTGGTGCGGCTTCAGAATCCAGAGTAGTTAAGGAACCTTAAAAATACGCGGGGACAGTGCATTTGAAAGAGTTGACTAACAGAAGAGGTCAAGCTTTCTTACCAGGAATGAAAGTGGGTAAACTCGATATTAAAAGGCGCGTTAGATATGAGGCAAGTACAGAAAGAAAATAAATCGGCTAAAATAAAACATATTCAAAAATGAAATCCAAATCAGATCAAAATGGGTCAATGCGGTGTCCAGCCCCTCAGTTCTCTGCAGCTGAATTCCCTGACCTTTAAGTATTGAATGTATCAAATAATTCTAATGACAAGACTTCAGTGTAACAGGTCGCAAAAATCGAACAAAGTGTTCTCTGCTTTATTTTCCCTTCATGGACATTATTTGGGGGTCGCCAGGGTGTTTTTTTTTAATGGAAGTTGCTAGGCTGTGACCAGCGCTCTTTGTTTCTGGAGTGGCTAGCTTTCTTGTTCAGGCCTCTAAAAAACCAGGGTGTTCAACAATTGCAACACTTTGAGCAGTGACCCTAAATAGGAAAGAATTGGAATAACAAATAATTTCTCTTTCTGGAATTCTGTACAATAATTGCTAGACTCAATAAAGGTTTATTTCAGGCACACTTCAGGGATGAGTCACTAATTTAGTCTGTTCTTCAACACCTCAATTTCACAATGAAGACAAAAACTTCCAAAAAGCATTTGGAGTAGAAAAAGCATCAATTTTGGAGCATGTATTTTGCTTATCGCAAGTTGCAGTTATAGCATGTTTTTTTCTGCTGTTGTCTCTGTTACGATCATCACAAAACATTCCATCTCGGTGTCCTCGGTCACTTGGCAAGATTCTTGTGCCTAAAAGCTTGTGTACAGTGTAGACATGTTTGACCATAGCATATCAAGTGGCCCTTGATTTCATTGTGCAACAATTAATGCTTTGTTGTAATGTGTCCATCTTTCCTATCTCCCTGGCATGCTGTCCAGGATTTTTGTTTGCATGTATTAGGAAACGAGTGCCCAGAGTGCAGGATGCTGTGTGAGTGTGCTGCTTTCCCTGCGCTACTCTAAATTCTTTAATACATAGTCATGAACCCTCCCGATGGTGTGTATGTTGCCAGCCTCTGAAGCTTGAAAAGTAGGTCCATGCAGGCTTGACATGTGGCAACTATGCACTAGATCTGCACATGAACTGGCCTGCTGTTAAATCTCAGTTACCAGTTTAACGGTATCCACTACAGAGTGTAATTTGCTTTCTGACTTTCAGAACATTCAGACATGTAATTGCTCATTTTACTATAGCTGGTAAGACAGCTATAGCTGGTAAAATAGCTCACTGGGTTGAGCGCTCGCTGCTGCAATGTGTGTGTGTGATCTGTAGTTTGCTGGTTCGAATGCCGGCAAGGCCAACTCAGCCTTTCATCCTTCTGTGGTTGATAAATGAGTACCAAACACAGGTTGGGTGATATTGTATGTATGGTTGTTCTATATAAAGCACTTAAGCGTAAGTGCTATATAATAGCACATAATTATCATTTGGCCTTGGACGTCTGCTTGCATTCACAGTAATTTGGTAATATGGGCCTATACACACTGATATTAATGATACATATGGTGATCCATTCTTGTATGAAATGTATATCACATTACAGTGATATCATAACCATACTTTTCGTAGTGTACTTAGGAACAATGCTATGCAATGCCACTTTCTGTTTTGTCAAGGGGTGAAAGGTTGTGTTCCATCGCTTCCTGTGATGTCAATTCAGGGTGGGGTCAAAAAGCATCACTTCCTGTGATGTCATCAGCGTTCAAGGGTCATGTGATGTCACTTCCGCTACCCATGGCATTTTGGTGAAATGACGTCCCTGTTTCCCTTCAGTATTAGTAAATAATGAAATACACACCTTTCAGATGCTTGTGGACCTGAGCAGTGATTCTAAACATGGCTGCTAGTGGAATCTACTGGGGAAAAGCAGTGTTGTCCCTCATCAGCTTTTCATGCATTTTAGCGCTTGGAAATCCACTCAAAGATGGAATTTTGTGGCGCCCTGGTAAAGCCCAGACTCGAGGGCCATTCTTGGAAACTGCCAGGGCTGAGCCCCAGCCAGACCTGGCCCACTTAAAGCTTTGTGTGCACCTCAGAGGTGAACCCTGTACAGCAGTAGTTCTTTCATCGCCAATTTCCATTGTTGCGCGCTGGCATTGCCATTTTCAAAGACAGCATATTTCACCCACTGTGCAGTTAGGAAGGCCTTTCCAAATCGCTCTTTTATATGCATTGGGGGTGCATTACACACGCCCCAGGCGGCAGATAGTGCATTGTACAAAGGCTGTACCAGGCACACCCCAGGGTTTGCACCCCGTTACCAAACTCTAAACCTACCCTTCGTGCTCACTCAGCGCTCAGGAGCAGTGCAGCATGTGTGAAAGTGAACACTGAATATTGCTTTGAGTGGGGCCAGCAACCTGAGCCCCCATTGAGATGCTAACTGTAACAAAACAACCTTTACTTCATTGGGAGGTGCCCACAGGACCCTGGGGTACACCTGCATCCAGGCAAACCAGCATTCTTGGGGTGCACTGTGCATCTGTGCTCCCTCTCGGGTGGTGTTTGTTTATTGCAAAAATGGCACGCTGTAATGTTTAGTAGGTGCACCTTGGTAAAAGTACAAACATCACAATGCACCATTTGTGCAGGGGTGCACTGTCACCATATAGACCCTAGGTATGCCCTGTACAAAGATCTGCCACATGATGCTGGGGGTAGCAAGAACGAACCAGGGACACAGGGATCAGGTCATTGTGTATTGCAGTCAGGTCACGTGATCATTGGGGTAATCAATGCACCAGAAATCAGTGATGTCATGCAAAGCATGAGTGCTAGGAAAGCACTCAACACACGCACTATTCCCACTACTATTGAGTTGAATAATTGAAATAGGAAATGTGTGAATTGCTGCCACTTAAATGTGTAAAGCTTTGCCACTTTTACCTGTTTAGACTTGCCTTTAAATGTAATCCCCAGTGCTTACACTTCCTAATATCTACCAGACTGTTGAACAGACTTATTTGTGTTTTCATTTCTCTGACCAGCCCCTATCATGCGTGCTCCAGAAACCAGCCTGCTCCCATCTGCGAACTCCTGATTCCCGGGATCAGATGCCTGTGCTTTCTTCCTGTAAATCACATTGCGCCTTTACACAGGCTGGACTACAAAGGGTTAAGTGGATGTCTGTGGTTTGTGCATAAACACAGACACCAAAAAAGCAAACTATTTCACAAATTGTGCTATGGAGGCTAATTCACACTACTTTAACAATGCTTGTCCTATAGAAGAAACAGCACCAGCTATTTTAGGAAAAGTGGCGCACGCACAGGGCAGCCAGCCCGAGCAGCTTTGTAAAACTTCATGGAAACAACCATATTGTTTTGCAAAACACTCCTCTCTAAGCCAAAGTGTTCTCCCGCAATATTCAGCTCAGATCAATCTCTATCAGAGGTCACTGAATTACACGGCGAAGCTCAAAGTTATAACACACAAGGAAAATGCAGCACATTGATTAGAAACATTTAAATGTAGCTGAGGCACACAGGCAGGCAATACAGTTGGCAGGCATGTCCCTCCATTCCAAGATGGCACCTGTGAAAATACTGTTTCCGTTCAGGAGCAAAGGGCCAATGACAGGCGCTCCGTGCATCGCGGGGCAGCAGATTGCTATACTTTAAACTCATTAACAAGGGGTGGCCATAGACAAACAAGAAGGAAGTGATAATAACAAAAGTAATCCTGCACAAACTTATAAACAACATCAGTGTGCTACGCAGCATAAATAAAAATAAAAATATAGCTTTGCGCAAAGTGGAACAAAACATGAATGTTCCCCTTGCGTGTCCAACACTTGCACAATGAAAATACCTAATAAAAATCTGTTGGCCTGATGTAGCCCCTCAGTCATGAGGCGAGGTTGTCCCATGCTACAGCCACTCCTACCTGACTCTCACCTTGCATGTCTGGTTTTTCCTCACTGCAACTTGCCTGCCTGTCATGCACTTATTGCTTTTGTTTTGTTCTGTGCCTCTCACCCCTCCGCCCCCCTTGTTATGTCCAGCACTTGCACGCTCCAAATAATCTTATGGCCTAGTCAGAACGCCATTGTTTTTGTCTTCATCCCCTCCCCTTCCTGCACTCCCTCTCCTCCCTCCATTCTTTAGCACTTGCACATTCCAAATGTTTCAAGACCTTTTAAGAACGTTTTTTTCATTTTCTCCCCTCCCCCATCTTGATGCGCCTTGAAACACAATTCTGATGTATAGTCCGCATCACAAATAAACAGTAGACAAAATAATTTAAAATGTAGCAAGCAGCTTAGAAGAAAAAGACGCTATAGAAAGCAACATTCGACAAATAGCTTCCCAATTAACACAGCCTCGCTAGCTTCTACAAAATGGCCGACCGTGTAACAGAGCTTTCACCACGAGGCACACTTTCTGCTCATGAAGCAGGTGATACTGAGCTCCTCTACATAATGCTGCAAGGGCTGTGGGAGAGAACTAAAGCTCTCTCTAGCCAGACACAAAAAGGGGAAAACGTAGCGCTGCCCTGCTTTTGAAATGAGGACACAAAGTTATGACACCTCTTCTTTGCAGCCATAGCCCATGTCTGAGGTTTGCAAGAAACAATGTGACTGTGGACGAGCCCGAGAGAAAGGCCTTCCAAGGAAGGGCTTGAGGCTTATGGGCGTGGTCAGTGCATCACCAGGAAACCCAAAGTAAACTCTGGGTATTGGGAGTGGCAACTGAGGAGAGAATATAAAATTGTGTTTTCTCACTGAAAATCATACATCATGTTTATTTTTCATCTAGTACATCCAGCAAACATCCGATCATCGACCATAGCACTCACATAAATATACAACCTCATACCACACAAGAAACATACACAGGATTTAATAAAATGGTGTCAAAATCCAAAATCAGGAAAATCAAAAGGTTATACAGTCAAATTAAATTGGTATCCATAACTTGTAAATCATGATTTGAGTACAAAGTCATTAGGAGATGCGTTTAACTGCAAATAAAAGTAACACAAACGATATCTTTAATTGGACAAGAGACAGCAATATTAGAGGGCGCAGGAAGTCCAAGACAGAGGTTGAAGTGAGCGAGAACTAACAGGAATGGAGTTCCATTACTTTGACTGTTATTCGTAATAGTTCCACTACTTTGTAGAATCATTGTTACAGCCCCGGAACGGTTTTTGAAGTTAAAGCATAACTCCTAATTTTACAAGTTACACTCTTTGTAGCTAATCACTCCACTTGTGCTCCTGTTGACCTGATAAGCAGTCAAAGGACGTGTAAGTGCCGCTGTCCCGTTCCTGTCCATGTGTGGACAGCCCACATTTTGGAGAGGGCATTTTTGATCATTCCACCCACTCGATTGTCCATTCATTATGTCTTCCTCACCCCTTTAACATGTGTTGCGCCATGCTCCCCCCCCCCCCACTCCTGCTGTCGTCACAGTTCCACTACTTTCTTATTACACGTCTACCTCTGGTCCAACAGAGTGAAAAATCATTTAGCGACATGGATGGCAGAGGAGACGCTTCAATACCTACATCATTTAATTCAGGGCGCGTCCCCCACCTTCAATGCGTCTGTCAAGTTCAGGTGGCATGTGGTGTAACTGTGTCAATTTCTAGGTGGTATGAAGTCAACATTATACTCTTTACATCCGATGAATCTCAAAGAAACCAAAAGAAAGTGCAGAATCAGACATGTAACAGGTAGTTTGCTAGCCAATCGTGGAGACTCCTTCCAGTACTGGGGGTCTTGGGCTGTCTGTGAAAGGGTGAATCTTTTCAGGGGGCGGTCGCCCAATCACGAGTGCCTCAGCTGTTCACCCTTCATCAGAAAGAAGATAGCAGGAGAGAGTGAAGACAGAGAGAAGCAAGAGGAGGACTTACAGGAGGAGTGGATGCTGGGGAAGCTCTTCCTGCCCTCCGACACCAGGTCTGCCTCTCCAGTACAGTGCATCTCGGAGTTCATCACTCCATCCGGGAAGCAGCGGTAGAAGAAATCGGGCCGCGGCCTGAAAACATTTCAAAGAGAGGACATAAGCCAATGTACTTGTTGACCTATAAAAAGGGTTCTGCATCATTGGGCACGCCAGATGTTTCAGACTATAACTCCCATCAGCCCTAGACGGTATAGTGAAGAGAGAGGGATCATGGGAATCGAAGTACAGAATACATAGAGAGCCGATAGTTGCATAACCCTGGTCTATAATGACAATGGCTATGCGACAAAAAACAAACAATAAAACAGAAATACAAACAGAGAAGAATTGATGGGATGCTATGAATTAGAAGGTCATAAAGCCATTCAGGGGTTCGAGTGACATGATAAAGGACAATACCAAATATGGTGAGGTTTAATAACATCACCAGGAACCCGAGAAGGTTTTATAGGGGCATCCACTGTTTTACCCCAAAATCTCACAGCTGAATTATTCACTTAATTTTTGGTGCGGAATGTAGGAGGTGCTATGGATGAGACATTACTAGTTGTGGAGAGGGTTGGATTTGGGAGATCGCCCCCACACTATGTGGCAAAAAAACATGTTAAAAAAGGTGTAAAATATAAGGCAGTGATATTTCTGTGGTAGAGCGTATAGAACCGTTATAGGTTGCAATACACAAGAATCCAACATTGATCTTTTTTATACTACTTGGTTACTTGGTTACATGTGTATGGCATAGGAATATGTGTTTATATATTTTACTAACTGAATGCATGTCCCTTTACTCTTCATATGTGGTTTGTTATGGGACACTGATTCAGGGGTGGGCTGAGGGCTCTGCTGAGTTAGATTTGGAAGGATGTTGGGTGGACAAAGAGACCAAAAACTGGATGTTGCCAAATTGTTACGTAACCGCAATGGTTACAATGGCGCATAGCCCTACCCACATTTGCGCGAAGAAGATGGTACAGCATTTATCCACAGTATGGAAGAATGAGCAGATAAAAAAGAATGCAGAAAGGCTAGTGCAGAATTGTATTACGTGCCTGCAACACAATGTAGGGAAGGGAACCGTGACTCCAGTAGGTAGTTTCGGCCCACCCTCCATGCCATTCGAGGTGATCCATTTTGATTTCATAGAAATGGAAAGGTGTCAGAACTACAAATATGTGTTAGTGGTGATTTGTGCATTCAGCAAGTGGGTGGAGGCATATCCTTTAAAAGACTGTACTGCCATGTCAACGACAAAAGTAATGTTAAAGGAGTATTTCTCCCGGTTCGGGCTGCCCCGTGTACTCTGGTCAGATAACGGCCCACATTTTGTGGGCGCAGTGGTGTTACAGATCTGTGCAGGTCTACAGATAGAGAAACGATTCCACAGTTCCAGGCATCCCAGTGCCTCACTGCAGGCTACTCCCCCCTTTCTCCATTGTGGGATTGGGTGTGAGCTTTTTCCTTGTTAAACCTGATGACTACATCTACCAGAAGCCCTTGCAGCAGAAATCATCATTGATTATCATCTCCTGCACTTGCTGTGAGCTGCAAGTTAAGACTGCCTCCCCGATGACGTGTAAGAGCACAGAAACCGGTCGAAGGAGAACACTAATGGCTGAGAAGGTTGTGCAGGGATCTGGAGTGCGCCCCTCTCCTCGTTTTACCATATATATATATATATATATTTGTATCTCACAAACAAGAAAATGTTTTAGGAACATCAGTAAGCAGAAGAGCGTGCACCCGGATCAATTTGTGAGAAATAGAGATATAGTTATTTAATGTTAAAGTACGTGGGAGTTTATTGTTGCTGAACACTTAATGTTATTCTTTTTATTTTTTCACAGCGTTGTTAAACAGGGCCATTTAGTGTAACCGTCTTCTCGTGGCTCGCCCTCCCTGCTGCGGCGCACTTGTGACTCTGGGGAAATTATTTTCAGGGTGGGTGAGGTTCATTTTTTACAAACACTGCACCCATGCCTCGCCTTTTTTTTTGCTTCCCTGGAGAAATGTATTTTGCGGTTAAATGACATACCACTGTGAAGAAAAAACACTCTACCACAAGGAGAGAACCGAATTGACCGGTCTTTAGTTCTGTATGTTCAGGTGCAGTGAATGGCAAATGAATGAAGGGGAGTTTGCAACTGGTAAAGAGGGCAGCTGCGTGAAGTGATCCAGTTGCTGCTATACACTAATAACCCTGTAGAGTAAAATGGAGGCATACGAATGTAAAGCTCAAAATAACAATGCTTTTTGGTTTCCTAAGTGAACCCACACACACTTGAGGATGTTATTGTGTTAACCTACAAAGCTTAGTGGCTGTTAGATCCTCGGTAGCTTTAAAGACTGGGCTACACTTTTTGTTCCCTTGTATTTATTTCCCGCTTTCCCATCCTGTTATCTTCCCCTCACTCACGTTCTTTCCGCCAGCGAGCTAATGGCTGCGTTCGGTTTATGGTCTCTGCCTCGAAAAAGATGTATTGAAAAGACAATGCATCGTAAAATATCCAACAAAAATAAATGCAGCGAAATTCTATGTTTTACATTAAAAGTACATATCCATCGAAACGTTTCTATCAAATGATCAAATGGATATGTACTTTTAAATGTAAACAATAGCATTTCGATACTTTTATATCTCTAAGTCAAAATGTTACATGGAGCTGTCCAGTGCTGTAATTTTGGCACTGGCCAGCTCCCTGTAACATTTTAATGTTTATTGTATATTGTGGGGTCTCCCCTGGCCCCTTCCAGCCCCACACACCCACCCCCCCTTTAACCCCAACTCTAACCCTAACCCTAACTCTAGCCCGAAACCCAACTCTAAGCCTAACCCTAAAACTAACCCTAACACTAACCCTAAATCTAACCCTTGATCTAACCCTTAATCTAACCCCAACCCTAATTGTCCATCGAAATTATCCATCAAAATTCCTTCAATGAATATGCTTTTTGATGGAAAAGAAATTCAATGAATACATTTCAATGGATAGGAATTCGATGGATTGGTATTAGATGGAAAGACCAGATACTCCTGGGTTCCCCTGGTGGTGGCACAGTACGACACTCCTTAGACAAGCCTCAGTGCTCTGGGTACTGTGAAGAATCCTACGGACCCCTCACTGAAACCCTGCCTAAAGCCTCCTCCCAGGTGGCCTGGGAAAGGCAGATGCTTCCTGATCCTGACCTTGGGGTTTTGTACTGCAGGAGGATCACAGGGCAGCAGACAGGGCCAGGGTGGTGAGGAGATCCGTGGGATGAGACGCAGTATGTATCCTTTGAGATGGAAAACCTCACAAGAATGCCAAAGTAAGTAATGGCTTATTGCCATTATGATGTATCTGAACCACATGTGAATTCTGTGGCTCTGGGCATGAATACCATGAAACCTAAACAGACCCTAATATCAGAAAGATCGATCAGGGCATCGCAAGATAAACACCCTCATTACTCCGAGAGGTATGAGGTAAAACGATCTAGCGATATTGCCTTAAGCCAATTGCCTACCTCTGTAACAACCAATTCTAATGGTTCGTCTTTTAATAGTTCCAAGGGAATTAAATCTGCCCTTAAAATTAAGGAGTTTCTTAAAAGAACTAACGTTGTTGTTGGGTACAATGAGTCCCATACGCACTGGGACGGGGAAGAGGACTGAAGAGGCATGCTGTAGTAGTAGTCAGTCAAGTAAGCCTAACAGCCCACACCTGAAGGAACCTGGGAGGCATAAAAGTCCCCTGAGGTGCAGGCAATGAGAAGGAGCAGGAACTGTGACTGGAGGGTGTGCTGTAGTATCAGAGGCAGAAAGAAGAAGACACAGTGTTGGCAGTCTATGAAGAAGTGGGAGAACCAGAGGGACACTGGAACATTGATACAGCAGATTTCACCTGCTTCTTCTGTTGTGGTCCTGTTCCCCCAAACTCTGAGATGCAGAGGCTGTGCAGCGGAAGGCGTGCAGGAAGGCTGCTTATCCCCATGTGAGCCTGATTGTCAGAGGTGTGTCGGAGACCGAGGCGAGAAGCTGCGGGCAAGCCGTGGGTCTCAGGAGTGAGAGGAGCTTCTTTATCGAGTGGCTGGACTGGAGACACCTTCAATGAGGAAGGGTGTGTGTGCTGTGAAGCCAGAAGCAGTATAAGTTGTACCCAAAGTCGGGGGAGTTGTGCAACCAGGGTTATACTGGTTCCCCTAACCTCAAAGGGCCCAGATAGAAGAAAAGGGGGTTGAGGGCAAAAGGCAGGTCAGAGGATGGAGTGGGGGGGAGTAGATCCATGAAATGGATTCCCACTAGGTAGTGACAGGCTGGTGAAGCACTGACCCATCCCAAAAGCAGACACAGATGTACAAAACAGGAAATCGAAGTAGCAGACAATGACCTGATCTGAAAGAAAGAGGAAAGGGAGGACACAGCACTGCTCATCGTCCCCTGCACTGCCCTACCAATTGTTTTTAATTCAGCTATGGTGCTGTGGGCATTCCCCCCTGGTTGCTTTTCCATGCCTTGCTGCCAAATTGCCCACTCTCACACATGTTAGCACCCCGCTCCCTTGTATGTCTGCTTCTTTCACTGCGTTCTTCTCCCTATGAGTTGTAAAGTGCTATGTTGCTTCCCGTAGCTAGGTTCACGCTTTATAAGTACATTGAATTTTGCAATGTAAGAATGATTTGATAGTGAAAGAGAGATAGGAAGCAAGAATGCAACACATGCCGCCTCACAGGCACTCCACCCTGAGCAACAGTAGTCATGCAGTCTGCAAGCTCTCCTCAGGGGAAGCCTGTTAGGGTACACATGCTCAAGCCATCTGTCACCAGGCATGGAGGCATAAGGTAAGGTGGGTGGACGGGGACCCTAGTGCCCTTCACTGTGGCCCACACACAGGATGGCTTGGATGTACAGGCGGACAGGTGGAGCAGGACGTTCCCAGCACCTGTGCCCTTCCCCCAGAGCTTTTCATTGGTTGGGCAGGAGGTTCGCGGTGGGTCAGTTGTACTGGCTTTATTTCCAGAGAAATCACCATGGTGCCCAGTCACTGTTCTCAGTTCCCAGACCCTCAGGTGGGGGGTATGGGTGCGCTTTAAGCACAAGGGCCTCTCCTGCTACTTTCTACTTTTCCACCCTTTCGGCTGATCCCCAGGGTGTTACCAAAATCAGAGTTCCCTATGACCCAGCAGGATCTGGCTCCTGCCCCTCCTGGGGCTCTCCACCTCCTGGGCACTGCCACCTCCCCTCTGCCCTCTGCTAGTGCCAAAGCTGAATGATCCTCTCCAGGAATTGTTGAGGTTCAGCTCTTAGCCTGGAAGTTGGATGATGGCAAGCGCCCCTCTACTAAATGGGCACATTTATAATACTGGGCCTTGCCTTTTATCATTGGCCACCCTAAAGGTTCAGTGGGTATCAGTTAGGGCCTGTGGAAAGCCTTGGGGAGGGTGTTTGAGGGGTTCATCCGCTTGAATCCACCTAGAAATAGATTGGCCCCGCCTTGGCAATTGCCCATGGTGCGAGGATACTTGCTGGAACCTCTGGAGGTAGTGCATATAGAGTGGGTCACATGCGTCACTCTGTTTCTTGCAAGCATCTCTTCTATTGGGAGGTGGGGGGTCTGTAGACTCCTGTTGACCCCCTTATCCTTAGATCTCTCTAGAAGCTTTGGATCTTAGGCTAGGCCCGTTTACTTCCCCAAGTTCTATTCGAGTTTCCATTGGGATCAGGACATTGTCCTGCCAGTGGTGGGTTCAGCTGCAGGAGTGACAGGAAGTGCAGGAACTGGCGCTCCTGCATGTGCAGAGAGCTGCCTTGATTTACTGGACCAGGACAGAGGCCACTAAAACCGGTGGCAACCTATTTATGACTTTTGAAAAGCAAAACGGGGTCGCAAGCCACCATTCTCGCCCCTTAGCAGATGGCCCAGGACAGTTGTGGCTCAAGCATGCGATTGGATTCATCTGCCTCCTCTTCTGCTGACACAGGGCACAGTTGTGGCTCAAGCATGCGATTGGATTCATGTGCCGCGTCTGCTGATATGGGGCACAGTTGTGGCTCAAGCATGCGACTGGATTCATCTGGCTCTTCTGCTGATGCGGGGCACAGTTGTGGCTCAAGCATGCGACTGGATTCATCTGCCTCTTCTGCTGATGCGGGGCACAGTTGTGGCTCAAGCATGCGACTGGATTCATCTGCCTCTTCTGCTGATGCGGGGCACAGTTGTGGCTCAAGCATGCGACTGGATTCATCTGCCTCTTCTGCTGATGCGGGGAAATGTTGTGGCTACAGCATGCGACTGGATTCATCTGCCTCTTCTGCTGATGCGGGGCTCAGTTGTGGCTCAAGCATGCAACTGGATTCATCTGCCTCTTCTGATGCGGGGCACAGTTGTGGCTACTGCATGCGACTGGATTCATCTGCCCCTTCTGCTGATGCGGGGCACAGTTGTGGCTACAGCATGTGACTGGATTCATCTACCGCTTCTGCTGATGCGGGGCACAGTTGTGGCTCAAGCATGCGACTGGATTCATCTGCCCCTTCTGCTGATATGGGGCACAGTTGTGGCTCAAGCATGCAACTGGATTCATCTGCCTCTTCTGCTGATGCGGGGCACAGTTGTGGCTCAAGCATGCGATTGGATTCATGTGCCTCTTCTTCTGATATGGGGCACAGTTGTGGCTCCAGCATGCAACTGGATTCATCTGCCTCTTCTGCTGATGCGGGGCACAGTTGTGGCTCAAGCATGCGACTGGATTCATCTGCCTCTTCTGCTGATGCGGGGCACAGTTGTGGCTCAAGCATGCGACTAGATTCATCTGCCTCTTCTGCTGATGCGGGGCACAGTTGTGGCTCAAGCATGCGACTGGATTCATCTGCCTCTTCTGCTGATGCGGGGAACAGTTGTGGCTACAGCATGCGACTGGATTCATCTGCCTCTTCTGCTGATGCGGGGCACAGTTGTGGCTCAAGCATGCAACTGGATTCATCTGCCTCTTCTGATGCGGGGCACAGTTGTGGCTACTGCATGCGACTGGATTCATCTGCCCCTTCTGCTGATGCGGGGCACAGTTGTGGCTACAGCATGTGACTGGATTCATCTACCGCTTCTGCTGATGCGGGGCACAGTTGTGGCTCAAGCATGTGATTGGATTCATCTGCCTCCTCTTCTGCTGACACGGGGCACAGTTGTGGCTCATGCATGCAATTGGATTCATGTGCCTCTTCTGCTGATATGGGGCACAGTTGTGGCTCAAGCATACAACTGGATTCATCTGCCTCTTCTGCTGATGCGGGGCACAGTTGTGGCTCAAGCATGCGATTGGATTCATGTGCCTCTTCTTCTGATATGGGGCACAGTTGTGGCTCCAGCATGCAACTGGATTCATCTGCCTCTTCTGCTGATGCGGGGCACAGTTGTGGCTCAAGCATGCGACTGGATTCATCTGCCTCTTCTGCTGATGCGGGGCACAGTTGTGGCTCAAGCATGCGACTGGATTCATCTGCCTCGTCTCCTGATGCGGGGCACAGTTGTGGCTACAGCATGCGACTGGATTCATCTGCCTCTTCTGCTGATGCGGGGCACAGTTGTGGCTCAAGCATGCGACTGGATTCATCTGCCTCTTCTGATGCGGGGCACAGTTGTGGCTACAGCATGCGACTGGATTCATCTGCCTCTTCTGCTGATGCGGGGCACAGTTGTGGCTACAGCATGCGACTGGATTCATCTGCCTCTTCTGCTGATGAGGGGCAGTTGTGGCTCAAGCATGCGACTAGATTCATCTGCCTCTTCTGCTGATGCGGGGCACAGTTGTGGCTCAAGCATGCGACTAGATTCATCTGCCTCTTCTGCTGATGCGGGCACAGTTGTGGCTCAAGCATGCGACTGGATTCATCTGCCTCTTCTGCCGATGCGGGGCACAGTTGTGGTTCAAACATGCGACTAGATTCATCTGCCTCTTCTGCTGATGCAGGCACAGTTGTGGCTCAAGCATGCAACTGGATTCATCTGCCTCTTCTGCTGATGCGGGGCACAGTTGCGGCTCAAGCATGTGACTGGATTCATCTGCCTCTTCTGCTTATGCGGGGCACAGTTGTGGCTCAAGCATTCTTCTGCTGATACGGTGCGTGACGTCCTCTCTGGTGCGCACTCTTGGATTGGATTCATCTGCCTCTTCTGCTGATGCGGGGCACCGCTGTGGCTCAAGCATGCGATTGGATTCATCTGCCCCTTCCACTGATAGTGGGGGCATGACGTCCTTTCAGGCCCGCGCTCTTGGTGTACCCTTGCATTATATTTGCCGGGGGCCTCCATTTCTGGAGCATTATAAACTCCAGGGTCAGGGCACTGCAAAGGCAGATGTGGGGTCCTTGATCCTAAAGATAGTGAACTTGGTTTCAAGCAGAGAAAGGTTGTTTCTTACACATTAATGGTGCTGAATATTAGTTTCAAGGCGCTTTTTGGTCTGTTCTTTGTTATACTTCATCCCTGTTCCCCCCTCCCTTTTTTGTCTTGTGGCGCCTTGAAACACCATCTGCTGTATAGGCGCATTATAAATTCCCAACACAATTAAAAAAAATATATAAAATAAATGTGTTAGGTATATTCTCAGTAGATATGAAGACGGTGATGGGGCAGGTGAGCTGGGGGGGGGGAATACCAAGATTACTCGGCTCTCCCCCCTCATCATTTTCTCAGGCCCACCCTCCTGGGCATTTAGGTTACCCTAGATGGATGTGCTTTGCTATGCCAGGAGGGGCCATGTTATAGACCACTACCGTGTAGGGGGGGCGCAAGGGCAGCACAGGGTGGGGTTTGATAAGTGTAAAGGAAACTAGAGACTTGAGCTGCTGTAGTGGGGATTACCAAGAGTAGAAGGCACAGGCAAAAGTACCTCCTGGTCCAACCCTAGCTCGTGTTTATGTCATGTTATGCTGTAGTTATCTTGGGTCTCCTGCACTACATTATGGTATTGAAGCGCTGGAATGTTGACTGGTCCTTCGGCAGACCATAGTCTTAGGGGGCAGGAGAAGAAGCATAGTGCTGCATGCTACAATAGTTGCAGTTATTTATTTTTTTAATTATTTTTTTATTGAAAAGCTACAGTTTCTTCTCCTTTCTCTTTCCAACACCAAGGTGGAAATAAGAAAAGAAAAGAAGACTTTTGTTTCAAATCGTCTAAACTTCCAATACATATTATTGTTATCAACATCATCATTATGTCTTATTATGCTTTCCACAAAGTTCTTCTACGCAACATCGTAACATATAAGACACTTAATAGTCAAGTAAACAGACAGACAAAGTCAATTAAACATTCGACTTATCAGTTAAACAGTTACACACTTTGAGCATCAACCTAGCACCCCTCTTGATTACGGGTTGCAGTTTAGGGGCTATACAGGACAGTTCCGAACTGTTAAAAGTTAAGAGATAGCATAGTGTTCTAGAGTCGAGGTGCAAGAAGCTGATGGCTAGATACAAAAGAGAAGTGGGAGTCTTGAACAGAGATTTTGAGAACGCTGGAGCAGAGTCTTTGGGGTATGCTATGGCGGGCTGCGCTATAGGAGGGTAGGTAGCAAGGAAAGATGTGTGAACGCCTAGGGCAACTGTCTGCAGCTGAGGGCTTTGCAATACTTCACATGCTGTGCAATTTCATAGGGTAACGACTATGTGAATTTCTAGACTGAATTTGTTGCAGGACTCAGTCCTATGATGAGGTCACGGCGCTGCTTTGTATTATTTTAAGTTGCACCACAAGCACTGATCCTTTCTCTTGCAAGTCTAGTGCCTGCCCTCATAGTGCCAAGCAATGGGAGCTATAGCGGTGCCTTGAATGCATGTCCCGTAACCAGAGTCAATCTGACTTGTAGATGCGGTCTGCAGCCTGCGGCTCTCCAGATGGCGAGGGATCATGGGAGTTTTAGTCCAACACATCTGTTGACTGTAGACTTATTGTGCCACTTTTCTCGTGGATTCCTGCGCCTGTGTCATCAAGTCTGTCACTGCACAATGATGCAACCGACACACACGGAGAGGAACTGATGTGATCCCAGCTCATTGATTTCCATTGAGCTGGGGAAGCTGGGGTCCAAACCCTAGTATTCTGGCCGGACAGCGAACCGGTCTGCCACTAGACCACATCTCATCATTGGCTTTGTGCTCTGGGCTTTTACACATCTTTACAAAAAGAAAGAAAAAAGAACTCTCCAAGAGAATATACATTACTCATCACTTCTTGCTTATTAAAAGAAGACTTTCCATGTTTGCTCATAATAAATATTTCATCCCAATAGAGCATTCATTATGAAAAAAACATACACAGCAATCCCTACAACGTTTTCAGCAAACCAAATAGCAGCAGTTTTTAAAAACATTTTTTTCTTAAGCATTTTTTAGTTTACAAATGAAACTTTTTATGCTGTACTTTCATTAATAACAGATCTTCCTTGAGACATAAAAAAAACAGTCAAAGAACACAGATGGATAAAAGAGTGAAAAAGACGAGGAAGATGAAAATTGAAAGAAAACAAGGAGGAAGAGAGAGGAGATAACTAAATTCTTTGATCATTAACTTTGTGTTCAGAATTAGAGTTCGTATAGCTCTTTCCTCCTTCCGTGATCATTTCAAAAGTGTCCTTTAAAAAAGCAGTAGGGCTAGTGTCACACTTATTTTTTTCCCTTGGATCAGGAAGTCCCACCAGTCTTTGAGTGTCATTACGGTGAATTCCTCTAAACATGTTCCCAAGTATTTCATTCTCAGTTGAGTCAGGGCCGGGCAGTGTAGCATGAGGTGAACTAAGGTTTCAGATGGGTCAAAGCAAAGTCTACAACTGTAGTCACCTTCTTTTCAAGCTTTCCATCTTTGTATTACTTCCTTCGAAGGATACAAGTTAAAGCGGAATCGCATGAACTTGTGTCTTCATACAGCTGACGGAAACTTATTATGTAGCTGAGGGTCACATCTCTTCTTCTAAAATCGCTTCCTTTTGTCCCTCCAGTTTTTACAGTGTTGGTCCTTTTTTCTGTCGTGATCCAATCTAAGTCAAATATATATTTTTTTAACGTGCCCTGGGTTCTGTTTTAACGTTTCTTCAGAGTGCTCCAACGTTGTAGAATTTCAGTGCATATAGTTCTCCACTCGGTTAGAGTCCTTTCGTGCCTGTCCCCAGAGGGCTTAAAGATTTACGTAAAAGTGATAGTGTTTTTCACACCATAACCGCATACAGTGATGTGAAGCCCAACTCTTTTCGTACCAAGTCAACCGGAAGTGAATTTGGAATATTAAGGACTCGCCACCAGAAGAGACCCTCGATTTGTTGCCATACAGCCCCTGCAAGCGTGAGTTGTATTTCAGTGCAATAATTCAGTATGGGCACGGCCTTACGTTTGTAAAATTCAATTACTGGAGTTAGTGAGAATTTACAATACCTGTGTTTGATAATTCTTGCCTATGAAGCCAAATTCCTTGCTTTGGATTTCACTGCCATCAGGCCAAAGGAGTCGTTAATACTGTTGTTAAGGTTCGAACCAAGGTACACCACACATGTGACTTCTGGGACTTTCTCCGCTTTGATGTACCATGCTCTTTTACTGCGTTTTATTCCCTTGACGTCACCTAACATCAAGATCTTGGATTTTTTTGGATTGATTTTAATGCGTTTGCTTCAACATAAGTCACCAATGCATCCAATTGTCCCTGCAACCCTATTTCCGGTTGGTCCAGTAACAAGAGGTTGTCCACGTAGAGAAGTCTACCCAAAGCTGTTCCTGTTATCCGCGGAGGAAAGCACCTCACACAGGTGAACGCATCTTCAATGTCCGAGATATAAAAATTGAAAATTGTAGGTGCCAACCTACATCCTTGTTTTATTCCTTTTGACGTGTGTATTTCATCAGACAGTGTGCCTTTCTTGTCAAGTCTTATTGTAGTCGAGGTTTGCAGTAATAATAGGGACCGAACAATTAGCATTTAAAATTCTATACCCAAACTTTGTACTTTGAATAGGATACGTGAACAAATCTACCAAAAAATGGCTCTCGAAGTAAAGTAAGATTCGGACATTTGACAAGCAGTTTGATCCCACAAATGGGACTTAGGCCCAAAATGTCCCTAGCAGGAAAGTGGTTAAGTCTCAAACGTATAAAAGAATATCTCCAACCAGGTGAACGGAAAACATCGGAATAGTTGGGCAGGTGATCTAGTCTCTTCTCTTCCAAAAGGATGTGAGACAATAACTTGGATTTGTTTTTTCTGGTAGAAGTTTCTATTCAATCAATGATGCGTAACAGTCAAGGTTGTTCAGATTAGCATTCAGCCAGGAGGTCATGTGGACCGGCTTTTGCTTTCAGAGTCAATTCTGTTCAGATTAGCGTTCAACCAGGAGGTCATGTGGACCTGCTTTTGCTTACAGAGTCAATGCTGCTCAGATTAGCATTCAGACAGGAGGTCATGTGGACCTGCTTTTGCTTTCAGAGTCAATGCTGTTCAGATTGGCATTCAGCCAGGAGGTCATGTGGACCTGCTTTTGCTTTCAGAGTCAAATACTATTCAGATTATCATTCAGCCAGGAGGTCATGTGGACCTGCTTTTGCTTTCACGGTCAATGCTGTTCAGATTAGCATTCAGCCAGGAGCTCATGTGGACCTGCTTTTTCTTTCAGAGTCAATGCTGTTCAGATTAGCATTAGCCAGGGGGTCATGTGGAACAGCTTTTGCTTTCAGAGCCAATGCTGTTCAGATTAGCATTCAGCCAGGGGGTCATGTGGACCTGCTTTTGCTTTCCGAGTCAATGTGGTTCAGATTAGCGTTCAGCCAGGAGGTCATGTGGACCTGCTTTTGCTTTCAGATTACCATTCTGCCAGGAGGTTATGTGGACCTGGTTTTGCTTTCAGAGTAAATGCTGTTCAGATTAGTATTCAGCCAGGAGGTCATGTGGACCTGCTTTTGCTTTTAGCCAGGAGATCATGTGGACCTGCTTTTGCTTTCAGAGTCAATGCTGTTCAGATTAGCATTCAGCCAGGGGGTCATGTGGACCTGCTTTTGCTTTCCGAGTCAATGTGGTTCAGATTAGCGTTCAGCCAGGAGGTCATGTGGACCTGCTTTTGCTTTCAGATTACCATTCTGCCAGGAGGTTATGTGGACCTGGTTTTGCTTTCAGAGTAAATGCTGTTCAGATTAGTATTCAGCCAGGAGGTCATGTGGACCTGCTTTTGCTTTTAGCCAGGAGATCATGTGGACCTGCTTTTGCTTTCAGAGTCAATGCTGTTCAGATTAGCATTCAGCCAGGGGGTCATGTGGACCAGCTTTTGCTTTCAGAGTCAATGCTATTCAGATTAGCATTCAGCCAGGAGGTCATGTGGATCTGCTTTTGCTTCCTGAGTCAATGCTTTTCAGATTAGCATTCAGCCAGGAGGTCATGTGGGCCTGCTTTTGCTTTCAGGGTCAATGCTGTTCAGAGAGTGCTGTTCAGATTGCCAGGAGGTTATGTGGACCTGCTTTTGCTGGAGTTTAAAGAGGCTCAGAGACTGGGCAGGAGGTTCACCCAGGCACACAGTGCAGGGGCATCGTTCCACTAGAACCTGGCATAACGAGCAGGTTGCAGCATGGTGGACATGTCAGCGCAGCGTCGATTTCTGGAAAGAAGTGTGTGCTGGCAGTGGCTGTTGACTTAAAGATGGATGAAAGAGCAGAAGAAAGGAGCAATACATTCCAGAGGGACGACATCCCGGATAAAAGGCGCACTTTCCCCCTTGAAGCCGGGATCTGAGCTATTCCTTTAGACGTCAGCAGCCAGAGAAGACGCATGTCTGTGTCCCAGGAGTCCATGGCATTTGATTGGACCATGTCAGTTTCACTGCCTGAGCATATCTGGGAAGCCCCCAGGAACTGAATGTCATTAGCGCGCCAGCGTCAGGTGTGAGGACGTCCATTGAAATGCTAATAGTGCTGTCCTTCAGCCAAGGGGAGGGGTTAGAGGAGTGGAGGTTTGGATGAGTCTGACCCCGACTGACTGCCCAGGAAGAAAGATACGCGATATGCTTCCTGCCACAGATTCAGGCAGTGAACAGTCAATAATGTGGCATTATTGGCTTTTTGGCAGTCAGCTGAAGCAGTTACAGACTGCACTCTGAGCAACCTGGTTGGCTCTCTGGCTGTCAACAATCCAATGGACTGGCTCAGAGAGCAATCCTGGGACATCTCATGGAGTAAGGCCGGTCATGCTCGTTTAGGTGTGGTCGGATCTTGGTGAAGGATGGGGAAGTTTGTGGCAAGACCTGCGCGAACAGGCATGGTACGGCTTCTGTACACAGCCAATGGAGAGTGACAAGAGTGTAAGTACAGGGAGTGGGGAGAGATCTTTAACATGGGCCCTGATGCCAGTGCAAGGACCGACAGGTTGGTAATGCCATGTGGCAGGCCTCCCTTGCCTTCATGCATGACACATGGCTAATAGGCACAGAAGTGGCATCTCAGTGCAGGCGTGCAGCACAGAGAATCCTCCATGGGTTTGAATTCTAGGTTTCCTCTTCTAGGGTTGAATACACGCGATGAAACCTGTAACCTTTCGTCAGGCCCGTCTCCGTAAGAGGATTGTGAAGACATCTCTTAATCTTAAAATAAATATTTGGAAAAGCCTACCGCCGTGTACGTTGGCTAAACAGTGCCTTGCAAGCCCCTTCCCCAACATACTCAGGGAGTAGCTGCATTACTCTTCCAACAACACCAGTCCTAGAAAGTTTGGCAAAAGCTCTTTTCACAGGCTGTTGAGTTAAGCTCCAAAACTCAATTTGCACACGCCCCACCCCTCGAACAAGCGCCAATGCCCTATATGGTTCAGTGGAGTGTGCCATGCGCCCAGCAGATAGGATTTCAATAAAGAACGTCCTTCAAATCAAGCTCCCTGGGGAAACTTGCAGCCAATCCTCTTCTAAATCAGGTTCCCCCCGTCGGGACCACCCCACCACCGGACCGTTTTTAAGACTCAGGAGTTCAGGATGGAGTTTACAGGGGACATGTCATCAACTCTGGTGCCCACCTCTACCCGGTTAAGCTGGGCAATGCCAGCGCCCCAATGATCTGTCAGAAGAGCTTGACTCCCGAGATGAACAGGTCCTCACCGTGCCCCCCAATGTGCTGAGGACACCAGGGCTTTCCTTCTACTGCGCGACCATCTCCAGAGGCACCCAGCTCACTGACCTCAGGGACCTCCCCAATTTCTCAGCAATCCAAAGAAATGAGCCCACCTCAAAAGGTGCCTGTTCCCATGTGATCACTGAAACCAGGGACTTCAGCGACGGGGACGATTTGTTGTGTAGGGAATGAGGGTGCTTTACAATGTGCTGTAAACCATCTGAAATACGATCGGAGGATCCATTATACACAGTAAGTTCTCACGCCTTTCCAGCAAACAGCGATGGAAATGTTCAGTCTCATCTGACTGTGGGACACCTCGCAATAGCAACAACCAAGACCAGGAGTTATCTATGTTATTTTGGGTAGGTGTGCACCATAATTTGAAGACATATGACTTCAGCTGTGTGATATGTCAAAAGACCTTAATTAATGTAGGACTGACTTACAGCCCTTTGAATCGTAGACATTCCCTTTTACTATAATGTCATGGACATAGCGGATCCTTTGCAAACACCCACTTAGCAGACCCTCAAATACCTGGTTCTTTAATTTACCTCAGTGTGGTTCCAGAAAGAAATACTACCAGATCAGGGTACCGGTGTCATGTCAAAACACATTACACAACCCAGGATAAACTGTGCATTAGGACCCTGTGCACCTCCATTTACCAACCCCACACTGATGGATTGTTTGAATGATTTAACCAAACACTAAAACATTGGTTGCTCAAGCTAATCTGCAAAGACAAGTGAAACTGGGCTAAGCTACTACCAGGAGCCCTGTTCGCTGTTAGAAAATACCTCTGTTAGTACCAGATTCTGTCCTTGGTCTTTGTTAGATAGGTGGCACATGCTTGGCCAACTAGCAGCTCTGACTTGGCAATCAATACAAGGCGTGCCCTGCAGGATGCCAACCACTTCAGTTTTGCCAACCACAACATGGCATGCTCCACAAAATGCCAACCACAAACCGGACCAATGCCGCCCATCACATCATGGCATCGCCTCGCGGACCAAGTTCCGGGCTTCCGGGGGTGGAGCCTCCGTCCACTAGCACAGAACAGTTGCAGGGACACAATGCCTCGTGTTGCAACTTCTCTTGCCGTTAACACACCTTTTACCCGCTTCTGTGAGTTTGTTCTCCTCTTTTGTCTAGCTGTTGTATCCTACCTCGCGCAACCTGTTTTCTGAAGCTACCTTCTATTCTGCTTTGTTAAGCCTTCGGTGTGCAGTCTCCTGCATCCTGCTGCTCAGGTATTCATGGGCACTTCTACCATGCCTGCGTTTGGGTTCCTTGCCATGCAGCCTCTATTCGGTTTACAAGCCTTCATCATCGCCAAGGTTCTTTTACTCCCACTGAAGTTTTTCCTTGGGTTTATTCCTTCCCATTCTTAGGTCAGTCTTTGTTCTTCCAGACAGTCCTTGCATCGGGAGAGGAGAGACCTTATTCGCATCACAGAAGAACTGAAGATAAAGACTTGGGTAAGCAAAAACCTAAGAGCCTCCCTGTTTGGATAGGTTTTTGACCCCGAAGCACCACATATGCTGTCAAAAGGTTGGGAAGAACAGGTAGAGCAGGGAATGAGTACAGCCCAATTCTTCCAAAGTACTAGGGAGCGACTGATCTTGGTTCGGTAATGAGTGGCATGACATCTCGGTCAAGACCTGGAAGGGAAGAAAGTTCATTATGATAATACCACCAAGCTGAGGACTTTCTAAGAAGGGGAAAAAATAATGGTCTTACTACCCACAACCCATAATATGATAGGAGCCCAGGGGCACGGGCCCTACACTAGAAGTGAAGATTCGGAAACTTGAATTTCACATTTTAGCAGGATGGCCGCAGGAAGAGGGAGCACATTTACCACATAATGTGGCTAAAATCATGGAAAGAGAATAGCAACCCGAGTCTGATGGCCACAGTACGGACCTTCAGAACTTTCCTCTAGAAAGTAGGCCCTGAAAAATGATGACTGCAGCCATACTTTCCCCCTTCACATCGGAAAGCCTGCCGGAATTTATTTCCAAGACATTTCTCTGATGACTTTTCAGAGTGTCTCTGGACAAAGGACAAGGCCGTTGCCTGCAATCACTCTCCTGAGCTTTGGGCCGTCCACATTGAAAGGACAATACGAGCCCTCCGGAGAAACTAGGAGTGCCACACAAGCATCATCCAGCGTCCATCTTTTAAGGACATTTTCGAGACAATCCAGTCCTTGAACCGCATCCGGCTGCACCGCTGACTGTTGGCACGCCGCAGTCACCAGAACCGTCCGAGATGTTTCGACCAGCATTCCAGATCCGCCAACCAGCACAGAGACAACGATTTTTGGCCCAAGCCGCCGCACCGGACAGCCTTCAGACATCTGTCCAGCCTCGCTTGCCGAACTGCCTGCCGCCTGAAACCCCCAGCTGTCTCCCGCAACTAACACTGTGTCAAGGGCTGCGAGGCGCCATGGGACCACTTCAATGCTGTCCGTTCTGCCACCCTGGTCCTTCTCCGAAGGCCCCTAGAGACAGTTACGACCCTTTTCCCCTTTGTTGCTGGAACCAAATAACCGTGAACAGTAAGACTGATTACTTTACTGACTACCCTCTTGTCAGTATCCAGAGTGCATCCCTTTCCCTCGTGAAACTGTCTGTCCTATGTGTTCCTTTACAGTGTGGGTTGTATTTTGTAGTGTGCTAAAACTGTCTCTTGTAGTAATAATGAAGTAGATGTTTGTATATAACCTTGAATAGACAGTCCCTTTTATCTTTGGGTAATAATCGTATTTCCGCTGTGTTGCAACTAACCAACGATCCACGACCTTGCAAAGTTAAGCCTGCCGTTCTGTCCATGTTACCAACATTGGACAAGGAGGTTTATAATTGACACTTGTCTCTAGGGGGCTACTGGGGGCCGGGCCCCCCCCTGTGAAACCCTGTGCCTCCCTTGTGCCACCCCTACCTAAGATGAGCAGTGACCATGTTCTCCCCCTACTTTTGTCTGTGCCCCCCTACTTTTGTCTTTGGCCCCCTCTGTGCCCCACCTAAATTTGATTCCTGGCGACGCCACTGCTTCTGGTGTACTAGAGGTGTGGGGCTGATTGATGGTTTAGAAACCGATATTCATCCCCAGACCACCTGTGCCCCGGAAGTTGAGTCGTCACACCTGAATTGCCCATTATCCTCAACATCTGGCCATGTCCACCTCCTCTGAAAGCCCACAGTCCTCCCCCTGAGGCCACCTCTCCCTGGGCTGGGCTTGGGGTGCTGGTCTGTACACGTGCAGGCTGATTGTGTGAGGATTGGGATTGGATTCCTGTGATTATAGGGCCTGATCTTTTTATTTTATTGACTTATAAAGTCCCACTCAGAGCAAGCTTCACCAAACCTTCTGCAGCCAACAAGTGTGGAAGTTCACTGACAAACCTGTGCGTCCAGGTGAGATTTCATCACACAGAACACTAGCGTTGTTACTCCAGCTATTACCTGAGCAGTACAAGCTTCATGATGACAGAGCACTAACATTGTTACTCCAGCTATTACCTGAGCAGTACAAGCTTCATGATGACAGAGCACTAACATTGTTACTCCAGCTATTACCTGAGCAGTACAAGCTTCATGATGATAGAGCACTAACATTGTTACTCCAGGACTCACCTGCCCTCTGTACGCTTGATGGCAACACAGCACAGGCTCTGTTACTCCAGGTCTTACCTGCCCCCTATCAGCTTGGTGGCAACACAGCACAGGCTCTGTTACTCCAGGCCTCACCTGCCCCCTATCAGTTTAATGGCAACACAGCACAGGCTCTGTTACTCCAGGTCTCACCTACCCCCTATTAGCTTGCTGACGACACAGCACAGGCTTTGTTACTCCAGCTATTAACTGAGCAGTATAAGCGTCATGATGACAGAGCACTAACATTGTTACTCCAGGCCTTACCTGCCCACTATCAGCTTGATGGCAACACAGCACAGGCGTTGTTACTCCAGGTCTTATCTGCCCCCTATCAGCTTGATGGCAACACAGCACAGGCTTTGTTACTCCAGCTACTACCTGAGCAGTACAAGCTTCATGATGACAGAGCACTAGCGTTGTTACTCCAGGCCTTACCTGCCAACTATCAGCTTGATGGCAACACAGCACAGGCTCTGTTACTCCAGCTACTACCTGAGCAGTACAAGCTTCATGATGACAGAGCACTAGCATTGTTACTCCAGGCCTTACCTGCCCACTATCAGCTTGATGGCAAAACAGCACGGGCTTTGTTACTCCAGCTACTACCTGAGCAGTACAAGCTTCATGATGACAGAGCACTAGCATTGTTACTCCAGGCCTTACCTGCCCACTATCAGCTTGATGGCAACACAGCATGGGCTTTGTTACTCCAGCTACTACCTGAGCAGTACAAGCTTCAAGATGACAGAGCACGAGCATTGTTACTCCAGGCCTTACCTGCCCACTATCAGCTTGATGGCAGCGCAGCACAGGCTTTGTTACTCCAGCTACTACCTGAGCAGTACAAGCTTCATGATGACAGAGCACGAGCATTGTTACTCCAGGCCTTACCTGCCCACTATCAGCTTGATGGCAACACAGCACAGGCTTTTTTACTCCAGCTACTACCTGAGCAGTACAAGCTTCATGATGACAGAGCACGAGCATTGTTACTCCAGGCCTTACCTGCCCACTATCAGCTTGATGGCAACACAGCACAGGCTTTGTTACTCCAGCTACTACCTGAGCAGTACAAGCTTCATGATGACAGAGCACTAGCATTGTTACTCCAGGGCTTACCTGCCCACTATCAGCTTGATGGCAACACAGCACAGGCTTTGTTACTCCAGCTACTACCTGAGCAGTACAAGCTTCATGATGACAGAGCACGAGCATTGTTACTCCAGGCCTTACCTGCCCACTATCAGCTTGATGGCAGCACAGCACAGGCTTTGCAGTACAAGCTTCAAGATGACAGAGCACTAACATTGTTACTCCAGGCCTTACCTGCCCACTATCAGCTTGATGCCAACACAACACAGGCTTTGTTACTCCAGATACTACCCGAGCAGTACAAGCTTCATGATGACAGAGCACTAGCATTGTTACTCCAGGCCTTACCTGCCCACTATCAGCTTGATGGCAACACAGCACAGGCTTTGCAGTACAAGCTTCATGATGACAGAGCACTAGCATTGTTACTCCAGGCCTTACCTGCCCACTATCAGCTTGATGGCAACACAGCACAGGCTTTGCAGTACAAGCTTCAAGATGACAGAGCACGAGCATTGTTACTCCAGGCCTTACCTGCCCACTATCAGCTTGATGGCAGCACAGCACAGGCTTTGTTACTCCAGCTACTACCTGAGCAGTACAAGCTTCATTATGACAGAGCACTAACATTGTTACTCCAGGCCTTACCTGCCCACTATCAGCTTGATGGTGTTGGTGCAGACGCCGTTCAGAGCCAAGGCCAGGGAGACAGCTGGAAGAAGAGGGAAGAAAAGCATAGTCTGAGACAAGGCTGCTTCTGGAACAGGACACACAGGAGGAAAGTGCAACACACGGGCCCACCATGCAGACACAGTATCCAAGTGCAGCACACAGACATTGCACAGAGGTGCCACGCACAGCCCTACAATGCAGGCACAGTGTGCAAATACGCCTTACAAGCACACTGGCAGAATGCAGTGCCATTGCTCCTGGACATACTTCACGGCTAAGCAGACAGGCAGGCCATGCAGGTACAGCACATGCGCAAATCATACAAGTGGAAGATGCAGGCATATCACGCAGATGCAGCATACAGGCATCCCACACAGGCAGAACATTGAGGTGTAGCATACAGGTTCCACACGGAGACACACCATGCAGGCACAGAATATAAGCATAAGCATGCTACACGGGCATTGGACACAGGTGAAGCACACAGGCACGCTGTGCAAACACAGCAATCAGGGGCACGTCAGGGACACACTAAGCATACACAGCATACCATAACATATCCACCAGGTGGACTGCACAGGCATAGTAATACAGCAGAGTAATCACGTGCAGCCTGCACACATCCTAAACAGGAACCGAATACAGACAGAACACACGGGCATAGCAGGCAGAACCTGCACACAGGTGTAGCAGGATGGAACACCAGGTAGGCATGGCATACAGACACAGTATGAAGGAGCAGCAAGGGAGCACACCATGCAAGCACACCACACATGCACAACATGCAGGGTCAGGGGACAGGTACCACAACGCTGGTGTAGCACATAAACAAACTGCATAGGTGCAGGACACATGCACAATAAACAAGTGCAGCATACAGGAACAGCAAGGAGGCACAGCCTGCATGTGCATTACACAGTCCCAACACAGAGGTGCGGCACAGAGGAATAACAAAGACACAGGTTGCAGGTGCAGTACACAGGCGCATTGCACTGACACATAGCAGAGGCACAGCCTGCATGTGCAACACACAGTCCCAACACAGAGGTGCGGCACAGAGGAATAACAAAGACACAGGTTGCAGGTGCAGTACACAGGCGTGGTGCACTGACACATTGCAGAGGCACAGCCTGCATGTGCAACACACAGTCCCAACACAGAGGTGCGGCACAGAGGCATAACAAAGACACAGGTTGCAGGTGCAGTACACAGGCACAGTGCACTAACACATTGCAGAGGCACAGCCTGCATGTGCATTACACAGTCCCAACACAGAGGTGCGGCACAGAGGCATAACACAGACACAGGTTGCAGGTGCAGTACACAGGCACAGTGCACTGACACATTGCAGAGGCACAGCCTGCAGGTGAAACACCTGATAAATCAGATTAACGTATTATTTTCCTCCTTCCCTTCTAGGGGGTTCTATTTTTCAGTGTTTGAGTCTATTTGACCTAAAACATTTCCCCTAATCACATCTGATTGAATTTATTTGACCTTTTATTCGGTCTAAAATGCGGGGGAAGACCCCTGCAATCCCCCCCAACTTCCCCTCAACCTAATCTATACTGTTACCCACCCCCATATATATACTGAATTAAATTTGATGGAAAAAAGGTAAAAATCAATCGATCAAATATTTTAGGTCAAATGTTTTAGGTCAATTGTGCTAATACCATTTTCAGTGCTCACTAGATGTCATCACTTCATTCTAATGTGAACCCCAAAACATGACCCTACTTTGCTGTTGCTCGCCAGAGCCACACGGAAGGTCTCCAAAGACAGCTTACCTGTAACTCTAGCACCAATACTTTCACTGCCGGAAAAGGTAACACATCTTATTGTTGCAATGTTGCCTTCGGTGTAAGTGTCGGTGCAACATTGCCCGCCGCGGTTACACCAAACACGACGCCGCCCAATAGATTCTGAGCATGTGCGTCCTAAATGGATGTGCTTCTTGACATATTGAATCCATCTTTAATATCAATCAAAGCAGGGATGGACTGGCCTATCCGGAGATTTCCCAGTAGGCCTCTGCACCCTGGCCTGGGGTGGACTGGCCTATAGGGAGCTCTGGAGATGTCCCAGGAGGCCTCTGCACCCTGACCTGGGGTGGACTGGCCCATAGGGAACTCTGGAGATTTCCCAGGAGGCCTCTGCAACCTGGCCTGGGTTGGACTGGCCCATAGGGAACTCTGGAGATTTCCCAGGAGGCTTCTGCACCCTGGCCTGGGGTGGACTGGCCTATAGGGAAATCTGGAGATTTCCCAGGAGGCATCTGCACCCTGGCCTGGGGTGGACTGGCCTATAGGGAGCTCTGGAGATTTCCCAGGAGGCCTCTGCACCCTGGCCTGGGGTGGACTGGCCTATAGGGAGCTCTGTAGATTTCCCAGGAGGCCTCTGCACCCTGACCTGGGGTGGACTGGCCCATAGGGATCTCTGGAGATTTCCCAGGAGGCCTCTGCAACCTGGCCTGGGTTGGACTGGCCTATAGGGAACTCACCTGGCCTGGGTTGGGCTGGCCTGTAGGGAACTCTGGAGATTTCCCAGGAGGCATCTGCACCCTGGCCTGGGTGGACTGGCCTATAGGGGAACTCTGGAGATTTCCCAGTAGGCCTCTGCACCCTGGGCCTCTTTTGTGTGGTAACCAATGTTATTTCCAAATTTCTCAAAGGAAAAGTGTTGGGTTGGCTGAACATGTGTAATATGGGGCCACTTTGAAAATTATTTCCGGGGTCTCTTTTGGTTCCCCCTCGACCCCTGTTTGACAAGAGTGCATAATGGCACCTTCTCATTATATGTAATTATGCTAGTCCTGGAACTCAGTAAGGCCTACTGACCTGCTCTGCGCCTAGGCCATAGGAGCATCCCCCTAATGGAGGATGCAGGTGGTGTTGTCCTTACTGGCCGTACCACTGCAGCATTACAAAAGTGAACTGACCAGTATATGACTATATTGGGTAATGTTACTTATTGGCAAATCCATCTAAAGGCATTTGCCATCTGTGTGGGGGAACCGATTTCCAAGATAAGGAAGGATATGCCTATTTATTTATATATTTATCTGCATTTGTAAGCCGCTTATACATCAAGTACAATTTATTTGAAATGAGCCCCCTGTAAAGGGTTAAACAAGTACAATGTGTGGGAGTAAACCTTAGTGACAGGACTGCTCGGACCCTCACACAGACTTTAAGGACATCACAAGTCAATGGGGTCGTCACCCAATATAATTATAGAGGCAGGGGGCTTCCATTAGACTAATACGGTCATGTAATTAAGCAATACTCTCTCAGTGGGGGCTTTACTGCCTGTTAATGTCCCAGACCCCAAGTTAATGCAGGCCCTGTTACCATTAACCTGGGCGAAGCCCACCACTCCGGGGATTATGCTATTATCACCCTCGAACGCCTTATGAGATGTCAACACATCTTTGAATTTGCCGCGTCAAATGGAGCCCGGCAGGCAAGATGACCGGTGTCCAGCTGGTCAGTGGGCTCACAAGGCCGGCCAATAGCATAAGGTAAGCCTGAAATTTCAAGCACCCTGATTGGTGGGGAGCCACGCCTACATCGCCTCCTGCACACTAACGCCACCTATAGTTCAGACGCAATTTATGCCACCAGTGATAAAAGAAAGGAGGATTTTTGTGCTGGAAATCTATCATAGATGCCCATTAAAAAATGTGTTGTTGCCATGCCACCACCCACTCCCCTGCCCAGCACAAACACACACGCACGCACACATTCACTCGCAAATTCCATTCGCACACAGCATTCACTCACTCCTTCACACGCACACCCATACATCATACACTCACTGATTCACACACATATAACACATACAAAATGAAAGTCTTAGCTGCACGCAGCCTGGACCGATCCTCACACAACTCCAGCTCCAGTTCCCACACAGCATGAACAGGAAATAGAGCACTTCCTGGTTCATGCACAGAGGAGCCAAAGTGTCACTGATAAGAAGCGGCACCCAACCCATTTGTATGTGTGGGGTGATGGATTAACATTCTCTTGCACATACATACGTGCAGGACCCCAGCCTGTATCCCCAATGTGATATGCAAATATGCGGCAGCAAAATGCCACTAGCTTTGCATGGCCCATTGGACATGCGTAGCAAGGATGCGTAACAGGGAAACTGTGTTTCCCCTTGACAGTTCAAGTAAGCCCAGAAGCGTTCCCCAAGCTGCAGCAGGCACCTGGGGAAGGGCTCCTAGGCTGGCGCGGCTCCTTCAGGATGGGCGAGGGCTCAGGAGGATTGACACCCCCTTGCCCATTATGGACTAGCTGCCCTTGCTCAAATCCTGCAAATATGATTTGAAGTGACCATTGCAGGCATAGATGGGCACAACCCATCTATGCCATTAATGGGCACTTTAAATAACATCCTTGATGGGTGAAGTGCTTCATGCATGCAATTTAAAATGACCATTGCTGGCATAGATAGACACCCTATCTATGCCAGTAATGGTCACTTCAGTAGTCTCTGCACGGGATTTACAGAATCCTATTATGCCATCTGTATGGTTGGTGATGTAAATCACTTGCAGAAAAGCTACACATGCACACACTCACACATGCCCACACATACACTATTATACTAATGTAACCGTCCATACATACATACACGCAGAGCAACTCACTCAACTTGTCCTGCACACACACAAAGCATAACATTCAAATACACATACAGTCATAACGATACAAACATACATTCATTATAATACATACATTCACCACAAGACATACATTCATTACAATACATCATACATACATACATACATACATACATACATACATACAACACATGATACATACATACGTTTAATTATTTGTATTGGGTATTTATAATGTGCCTATACAGCAAACGGTGTTTCAATAAAACATGCAACACATGCATGCACTTACCGATGCAGTAGGTCTCCACTGCAGGCAGAGCAGGGGCACTACGAGGCAGTAGCATGCTGGGCGCGCAGCGACAGCATGCCCCAGAAGGACTTTGAATGATTCAAGTGCTTCCGGGGCGCGCCGCTGCCGTGCGGGCCTCTAGCTAATGAATTTCTGACTCCACAGAAGTATGAAAACTAGTTCTGCAGATTTGTACACCGCTTTCCAGAGATTTGCCTGCCTCTGCCTGTAGGTGCTTGCCACACATTAGCACTTCTGGGAATCTACTGGGAACCGAGGAGCTGGAAGCCTCGAGGAGCTTGGTGGCTTCCATTAAAACTCTTGATCTAATTTTGAATAAGGGGTACACAATAGACCTGGTTTGACATTTGGCAGAGAGGCGAGGCACTCAGGCTGCACTCTGTACAAGGCAGTTGGGCTGCACTTGGATAGGACGCAGCACGTGCAGACAATGCCAACACATATGTAAATAAATAAAATATACGTGCTATGTCGTGCTGTTATTTGGTTGAGCATTGCGGACATTTCCGGACCTCTTGACACTCTGGAGCTCATATTCGAGTCGCCCATAAAAAGAACCCGGCGACCTGTTGCGTTTCCGCTTCCGGGCAGACAGGTCCCCAATGCATCATATGCACGACGGAGTGCAAAAAGGTGGCGCAGAGGCTTGTGCGCTGCCCCTTTGCACTCTGCCCCTTTGCACTCTGCCGTGCAAATGAAGTATTCACAACATGCAGCGTTTTCACGGGATTCCTAAGGAGTCTGCCGGGTTTCTGCTGGGGTATTTCTATGGCAGAGAGGAAGTGAGCGGTGGAATGCCAAGTTACGTTCGGCTCCTCCTTTCCACCGTACAAATGAATGAAAAGGAGGCGCAGCATCCATTGAATGCATTAAAGTCCTACGCCCCAGGAGGTACGTGAGCTCTGCTGTGTCCTGCAGGAGACAGGGTTGCTTGGGTTAGTAGCGGCGGAGTGGGCAGAGCAGGAAGTGATGCGTGCAGGTGAAGCCTCTCTACACGGTCCTGTCTCAAAGCCCTTTGGGGTCTATACCCTAAACTCATTGGTGCTAAGTTCACGATTAGGACATGATATTTCGTTTGGTCATCAACGGGTGGCGACGACAAAGGAGGCTCAGTATCTCAATGTAGGGGAGTCCATGATGTAATCGCCCCATACCCACTCTGTCTCGTATTCTAAGAGTGTATCCTTCTCAGGAAGCCAGCCTTCTTCTTGCTCTTATGCAAGTGGAACTATGGTGGACTTCACCTTGGTATCTTCTAGGCAAGTGAGCGGATCCCTTGCGGCCCGTGCTATCTCTTCACTCATCGGTCTACTAGAATGGAGCAATGCTTGCTGAAATGTACGCGCAACCTTCTTTTGGCGTCGCCTCTTTCTTTGAGACCTACATCCAGGAAAGTGTTTGCGTCACAATCCAGAACCTTCCTTCTTCAATGCAGAACTCCTCGCCTTCCAATGGGTTATGACTTCTTACAGGCCTAGAGTAGGCACTCTTTGTTCGTTGTATTTTCTCAAGTATTTCAATGCCAAGGGCTTTGTTCCTCAGAGTGGGCCATTCAGACGCGTGTGCCCTCCCGCCGCCCAGTAACCTTTGTACGTCACGCAGATTTTCGATGCCCGGTGTGGTTCATCGCCATGGCTTCCCCGGCTCATGATACTCTGACGGCGTTCAGTGCCATGTTGTTGATCATTATTGATAGATCAAGTATGTCAGCAAAGCTACAGGGAAATGAAAATAGCCAAGATGCCACAGGTTGTAAAACAATAGGGACAACTGGTTTAGGCAAGAAACACTGAGGTTTCTCACTCCTGAGGTTCGGCCAAGCAATAGCAGCTGTGAAAAGCTTCTCCCCAATATTCCAGCTGCTGGAAAGCCTCTGACAAGTCTTTGGTGATGCTGGGGACTGAAGGTCCTTTAGGTGGTCTAGTGTCTCTCGGTGGATTTTCCCATGATCAGTCAACTTGGTCGCATCAAAGATGGCTGACTCACAGTGCCGTGAGCCCGTTTCAGAGCAAGGTCCAGTAGAAAGTAAAGGGCTTCACTTGCTTCTACGCAACGCCCCAACCGATGGTCCAAACCAATCTCCTGAGAAATGAAGACAGAGACTCAGCCGTCCACTGGGCTGTAAGGCTGGCCTCAGGACACACATGGTTCTTAATCCAAATGACGCATGTGTGGCGCATAGGTCAGGGGAAGGCTGTAGTGGTTTGGTGTGTGTTTGACCGAATTTCATTTGTGCATGGCAAACTGACTGCAATTTATCTGCTCAAGGGCCAATTTAAACGCCCATACATTTTATTTTTTTGTCCCCCACCTCCACTTTTAAGGAAGCGGAGGACACCCTGCACCCCTGAAATTGCAAAATATCAAAAATGGGGAGCGGGGCACACCCCTGCAACCCCTGCTCTCCAGGGTTGGTATTTTGCAATATAAATCGATCAAATTGACCCAAAGGCCAAATCACCCATGGAAAAAACAACCAAATTGGTCCTTAAGTCAGATGTTTTAGGTCAAATAGGCTGATACTGTGATGATGCAAAGGTTCATCTTCTGGATGAAAGGCAGCACTCAGTGTTTACCTGCGAGATAATGTCACCACGGGACATTTTCTTGCCAGAAGGACAGCTTCAAATTTGAGTGAATCTAGCATGATCACGCCGTCTTACGTCATACAAAGGGATTTCCCAAGATACTCCCCTAAAATAGCAACACAACTTCATTCATGTTGGTCTTACATGTCCCAAATGACAGGAGTCGCCTTACTCTCTGTGTAGGAGGGTGTCCAAGGGGCACCAGATCATTGGGCAACCTTTCCTGCACTTCTGGATCTGGCGAGGTGGTAACAGTTACACCATTCTGGCATCTGCTCTAGACGCAATGTATAGAAGACTTTTTAATTGTAATCTACACGTTTTGTGTCTTTCTTATTGTTGGTTGCTTTTCATCTTTTTCATGGTATTGTGGTAAATGCGGTCCATGGGTGGATGTGCACACACACACCCAGTGAGAAAAGGGGACAAATCAATAACTTTAATCTGGCTTCACGCCATTATGGGTTTCTGTGTCTATAGGTGAAGATACAAAGCAAATACACTGGGGGGCTTTGCCTAGTTGCCTACAGAGGCAATGCAAGTGGTTGCATTGACAAGTCTATAGGGAAAAAATGGGGGATGGCGAGGCGCGCACTCCAGTTCCCAGTCAAATTAGACCTGTTACAAAAAGTAACTTTGTTAGATCCCAAAAACAATTTAATAAGTATTAACAGGGTTGGATCCCATCTGCTGTTCAGTTGGTCTGTTTCTCTGCTCATCCCAGCTCTTTCCTGTCTCAAACAATCATCCAGGAGGCTGTGCTGGTATGCAGGTGATTCCAATTAGCAGCTTTATAGTCTCTAGGGATTCTGGTAGCTGTAGTGTACACATGTTACCAAATTAGGTGACCAGGAACTGAAACCCCTCCTAGTGCACAAGTCTTTCCCAAATTTGGGGGAGGGGAGAAAACCATAAGTGTGGTTCTTTAAAGTGGGGCACAGTAACCCCGGTGCTGCTGACTCTGGAGCCGGGGACTCCAACATGGTGGAGAAAAGCAACAGAGGAATTGAACAGCAGCACATGGGATTCAACCCTGTTCCTATTGCATCATGAGATCCAACCCTGTTACTATTGCATCATGGGATCCAACCCTGTTACTATTGCATCATGGGATTCAACCCTGTTCCTATTGCATCATGGGATCCAACCCTTATTGCATCATGGGATCCAACCCTGTACTATTGCATCATGGGATTCAACCCTGTTACTATTGCATCATGGGATCCAACCCTGTTACTATTGCATCATGGGATCCAACCCTGTTACTATTGCATCATGGGATTCAACCCTGTTACTATTGCATCATGGGATCCAACCCTGTTACTATTGCATCATGGGATCCAACCCTGTTACTATTGCATCCAACCTTGTTACTATTGCATCATGGGATCCAACCCTGTTACTATTGCATATTGTTGGTATTTAACCCAGTTACTATTTGCATCAAGAATTTTTGACTGGGAACTAGAGTGCGCGCCTGACCTTCTTTTTTTCATTTCTCTACGTGAGTTCCGGGCTCTAGAGGCAGCAGCACCGGGGTTACCATGCCCCACTGTGGAGGACCATAATGATGGTTTTTATCTCCCCCAATCATGGGTAAGAATTGTGTGTTTGGAGGGGTGTTGGTTCCTGGCCATCTTAAATGACTGAACTGTGTCATCACTACAGATACCAGAATCCTTAGAGACTGTAATTGAATAACTAATTAGCAACACCTGAAAAAGTACACAGCCTCCCTGAAGATTGTTTGAGACAAGAAAGTACTTGGAGGAGAAAAGCAAGTGAGGAATTGAACAGCAGCGCATGGGATCCAACCCTGTTACTATTGCATCATGGGATCCAACCCTGTTACTATTGCATCAGTCACTATTGCATCATGGGATCCAACCCTGTTACTATTGCATCATGAGATCCAACCCTCTTACTATTGCATCATGGGATCCAACCCTGTTACTACTGCAACATGGGATCCAACCCTCTTACTATTGCATCATGGGATCCAACCCTGTTACTATTGCATCATGGGATCCAACCCTGTTACTATTGCATCATGGGATTCAACCCTGTTACTATTGCATCATGGGATCCAACCCTGTTACTATTGCATCATGGGATCCAACCCTGTTACTATTGCATCAGTCACTATTGCATCATGGGATCCAACCCTGTTACTATTGCATCAGTTACTATTGCATCATGGGATCCAACCCTGTTACTATTGCATCAGTTACTATTGCATCATGGGATCCAACCCTGTTACTATTGCATATTATTGGGATTTAACCCAGTTACTATTTGCATCAAGAATATTTGACTGGGAACTAGAGTGCGCGCCTGACCTTCTTTTGACAAGTCTATAGGGGTCATAGCAGCCCCTGTGTCTATAGGGGTAGTTCCAGCACAAGTTTCCCTATGAATCTGCATCTATAGGTGCAGCTCGCCCAATAGCCTAAGCACGGATTCATGGGAAACTATGGCGACAGCCTATAGAGAGGAGTCAAAGGCAGCCCATCATGGCAGACAACCAATCACTGCTGCGGGTGGCAATGCCACATCCACAGCCAGTGGACGCCGGGGAGAACCTAAGATATATTTAACATTTCTTGGGGTTCATGGTTGTGGAGGAGGGGCCGCAGGATGGACATCAACAACGCTTGCAGTGCGGAGGAGGGGAAACTCCTGTTCCCTCGAGATGGAGGAAAGCGCCAACAGCACCTAGCAGTTTATGGAAGTTAGAGTGTGAATGATGGTGTGAGTGTGTGAGTGACTGCTTGAGTGCAACTGACTATGTGATTGTCTAAGTGAATATGTGTGCTCAAGCAAGTGTGTGTCTGAGTGTATACGAGTTACTGTGTGCATGTCTGAACGACAGTGTTTCTGAGTAATGGAAAGGAAGAGTGAGTGTGCTGCTGAGTGAATGTGTGCTGGGTGCAGTGTGCGATTGAGTGTGTGGCTGAGTGTATACAAGTTACTGTGTTCATGTGTGAGTGACTTTCTGAGTAATTGAATGGAAGAGTGAGTGTGTTGCTGAATGAATGTGTGCTGGGTTTAGTGTGTGATTCAGTGTGTAGCTGAGTGTATACAAGTTACTGTGTTCATGTGTGAGTGACTTTCTGAGTAATTGAATGGAAGAGTGTCTGAGTAAGTGAATGTGTGCTTGGTTTAGTGTGTGATTCAATCTGTGGAAGAGTGATGGAGCAATTATGTGGTGTAGTGCATACGTGTCTTAGTTCAACTGTGCATGAGTAAACACATGGGTGAGTGAATAAGTGCATACATGCATGTGTGAGTTCAGTTAGCATTATGAACATGTATGACTCGTACACGACTGAGTATTTTTGGGTGCATACATGCACGTCTGAGTACATGATCATTGACATGTATGTTTCGGTGTGTGATTGAGTGCGTGCGTTAGTGCCTGAACGTGTAAATACATGCAGGTGTGAGTGGAAGTTGGGTAGATGTGCGTGTGAACAGGTGTATTAATGAGTGTGTTAGCGGACGAGTATATACATGCAGGGCCAGCTGCAGATGTGTCAGGGCTGAGGGGGTGCGTTTTGTACACATCACTCTTTCCTTTCTGAATTTGGATGGAAACTAAAATGCGTGTCTCTTGGCAGGGTCTTCATGGTGCCAAACATGCCTGGCAGCTCAAGGGCTGTGCAAAGAAACTTAGCAGGAAGGTTGAAGTTCTTTAAATGGCTGCAGATCTGCAGCCCCTGGCTTGTTGTACAAGCACTCACTTATAGGAGCTTCCCGTTACTGGCATTCAAGTAATAATGTGTTTTTTCAAATAAATAAATGTGAACAAATACTAGTTGCAACTTGTTTATTTACATACCAAACAATAAATATGGATGATGAGAGAAACAAAATGAGCGAAAAATAAATATGGATAAATACAGGCAGCAATGGTGTACAAAAATAAGACTGAGTGCCTTAATTATAATGGAGACAAAGGAATGCGGAGAGGAGGTTAATAGCTGCAGATGACGATAGGGCAGGCAGCCACAGGGGAGCTGAAACACTAATTGTCCACTGAACAGCTCTTGGTCAGCAAGGTAGTAATGTAGTCAAACTTGGAGTAAAAAGAAAACTTGGTGACATAACACTGCTGAATACTGTAAGGGTCGAGGGAGGTGATGCCTTGAGGGCACCAGCAAAGGAGGTCCATAATATGCACAGCAGAAAGCATAGAGTTAAAATACATTTTGCTTAGCCATAAATCTGCCAAGAAGAGACCATCAACTCAGGTGGCACCTGCCTAAGGCTCGACGACCATTTCAACGGAAGAAGTAGAAAGGCCCTGACGCTGTCCCTGCCCCGTCCCCATACTTGGGAAGTGTGTCTTCACCCCATGAAAGGGTTGAACACTTGGGAACCCCACTGCAATGAGTACAGTCCTTGGATTCCCAAGCCAAACAGTCCATGAACAAGCATTGACAAAGACAATAGTTTGGGATTTGTTATGGTTAAAGGCTACACAGACTCCACACTCAAACACACATCCGTAGGCTGATGGGGACAAAGGTGGCATGGACAGGCGAAAGAGGGGGGCTCGGGGGGGGCAGATAGATGACTGAATGAAATTTTGTGGATGTGTAAGTAGAGAGGCGATGAGGATTAATGAAGTAATGAGTGTGAGCATTGGAGAAAGAGAGTCTGGAGGAGGAGAAAGGAAAGCCTTGGAATGTGAGTGCAACTTAATAAATGACACAGCAAGGAAAGAAAAGAACATGAATGAGGGATGAATGGAGGGGTGGATGAGGTAATTAATGAGCGCCCACCCAGGGATGGCGAAACGGGGTGGATGGATAAGTGTGAGGTTGCATAGTTGGATGAAGGGGTGAGTGTGAAGGAGGTTGCATTGGAAGCTTAATGGGCGTGTGAAAGAACAAGGGAGTGAGGATGGAGGTTAAGTGAATGAGTGTAAGGTTGAGAGAATGAATGGATAAATGAACCAGAGTCTGAGGGTAGATGGGAGTGAGTGTGAGGATGCAAATCCACTATGTTGACTAATTATTGGAAAACTAGTCTACAGGCCCGTGTACACGGGCCAAAGGGCAGGTTTTCATTGACACAGTAGGACCACTATATACCGTAAGCCAACAGCTCCCTCTAGTGGTGGCAACAGGTGTAGCTATTTGAATTGGCATTGTCTCTATATACCCTAAGCCAACAGCTCCCTCTAGTGGTGGCAACAGGTGTAGCTATGTGAATTGGCATTGTCTCTATATATCCTGAGGCAACAGCTCCCTCTAGAGTTGACAACAGGCAAAGCTATGTGAATTGGCATTGTCTCTATATACCCTAAGCCAACAGCTCCCTCTAGTGGTGGCAACAGGTGTAGCTATGTGAATTGGCATTGTCTCTATATATCCTGAGGCAACAGCTCCCTCTAGCTGTGACAACAGGCAAAGCTATGTGAATTGGCATTGTCTCTATTTATCCTGAGGCAACAGCTCCCTCTAGAGTTGACAACAGGTAAAGCTATGTGAAGTGGCCTTGTCTCCATACATCTTAAGGCAACAGCTCCCCCTGAAAGCTACTGCATCCGACAAACACAGAGGGACAAACATACATTTGGCCTTTTATTATATTGTTTGATTGTAGAATAAAGAAATGCTTGCAAAAGACACATAATCTGTGGAGTTGGCTAGAATGAAGTGACAGCAAGCTTTCATGACATGAAGGGTGCCCCTTTCAGTAGGCAGAGTGTTCGCAGCAATAGTCTGCTTGGGGCAGTGTCCTGGCACAGCGCATGCACAGCAGAGGGACCCTCGTGGCATGTCAAGAACAGCCAGGATGACTTGCTGTTTTCGCAACTTCAATGTGCAGTGTGGGCATATCACAGGCAAGGGGCATGTTGACTGGGCGCATGGCACAGCCCAGATGGGGGGGTTAAGGGCACATGCCAGGCGAGGGGAAGGGCATTTGACTTTGCTTGGGTCAGTCTATCAGCAGGGCAGGTGGTCATTGTTGTGTGGTGGTTGTGGACGTGCCATGTGCAGTCCATTGTGGAAGATGCTGGATGTGTGGGCTCAGGCTGGCATGACTGAGGGCACATCAAAGGCAGGGTGAAGGCTTCATGGGCAACCGGTACAGAAAGATTTAGTGGCATCCCAGTGTCTGGGCATGAACACATATCATCGTCACAGGCAGGGTGAGTTGCCCAGTCTCAAGCCGCTGCCAGGGAGGGCACGAGGCTCAGTGGCGAAACACTGAGTGGGCGCCAGGAGGGTGAAGCCAAAGGACAAGCTTCAGGAATCGGTGCAGGGGCTGGATGAGGGCGCAGGACACAGGTCATTCAAAGTATCCCCCCAACAGTGTACAGGGGCACGGACGGTGCCTGGGCCCCGGAGCCCCCGCATACACGGCGCCCCTGGCAGGACACATGTAGCATAGCCACCCACAACCCTTTTTTTAGGATGTTACACCAAATTGAAGGTGTAAGCCTAAATCTGTAAATTCAAAGCTCTCTTTTAAATTCAACCACTGAAAACATTCAGAATGATATGATTAGCTAAGCTTAGTGAGGCAAACATGGACACCTTTCAGAAATGTTCAACAAGCACAGACAAGGTGCGCCCACTTAAGCTCAACAGGATGATGCAGTAAGCACAACTGAAGACTAATGAAGGTGGAAGGGCAGACACACCAGACCATGTATGAAGCTGAAAACCTATTAAGGGCCTCCATCACAGCATCTAGATGCAAGGCCTTGAGTTGGGGTAACATTCCGTAACACGTTCAGTGGCCTCTGTGGCGTGTACATGTTAACATGCATTGCTCCTGCCGCGGCAGGCTTTTCATCCGCTAGGGGTAACTCCCAGATCTGTCGACATGTTTGGAGCGCTCGTCAATGGATTCTGCCATGAAAGTCAGATCTGCTAATTAGTCTCACTTTCAGACAGCGCAGAGTTTTACAAACTGTTCCCTGCCAGTCATTGGGTGTATAATTCATTATAGCAACATCCATACATAAGACATCTCATACATAACATACAGGAGTATTTGTATAGTGCGAATTTACCCCCGCAGGGGCGTCTTGGCACTATTGACAGATAACAGATGTTTTTTGTTTTCCAGCTTAATAGTACTGCTGCTGTGCATTGGTAATCAGCTTCCCAGCAGGTGTTAAGACTCATGAGCCTCATTACGAGTTGGGCGGTGATGGTAAAATGCAGTGGTAATACCATATACCGCTGCATTGCCGCACCGCCCAACAATGAGTTTGGCAGTAAATTGCAGGATTCACCCCGACTATGAGCTGGAGGTAAATCTGCTACTTTTCTGCCATATTTCGGCAGAATTATTGCCAGCAGAATTACCGCTGTGGTAATTCTACCAACATCCCCCATAGAGTCCAATGAACTCCAATTGAATGGGGACTAACACCGCCACTTGGTGCAGTGGCTTTACCGCCGGTTTACAATTTGTGGTAATGATATTATAGTTTGGTGTTATCTCAGAAGATTTACTGCCCAGATACCACCGGACTCGTAATGAGCCCCATAGCACCCAACGGTTCTACATGCTTTGAGTGACTTACATTTAAAAGTCTTTATTTTGGTCGTGCACTTTTGTGCAAATAGAATTCAACCTGATTTGTATTTCCTCCATACCCTCCCTCCACCCCCACCTCGCCACCCTCGACCCCCACCCTCCTTCTTCCCTACCCACACATACATATACCTAGAAAGAAAATGGGTCGATTTCTGGTCGAACAAAAGTGCATGACCAAAATGAAAACTTTAAAAGGTAATTTGTTCAAAACACAGTATAGGGTACCCAACATGAAAGTGGGCACAGAAGAAAATGCGCCCCGCAGACACTGAGCACCCATGTCTCGCCTATGCTCTCCTAATTGGCTCCAAAGGAACAGCTTCATAACAGACAGCTGTCTACTGACACATCTACCTTATAGGGTGAGGGAAAACATGGTGTGGACTTACAGTCCGCTGGAATCGCTCTTAACACCCACTCCTTTGCATCTCTGCTTCCCTCGCTTTGTCCTTCCCCTTATGGCTTGTAAAGCGCTCTGAAGCTACGTCCAGACTTAATAAATAACCTAATAGTCATAATAATAATAACTACATTTATATCAACTGAACTGGGCTTCACTCTTAGAAAGTCTCCCAGCCAATGTATGCCCTTGACAAGCCTGTTACAAAGGTGCCAGCAGTCTACAAGCTGGAAGGTACATTCCTGGCCATAGGAGGATGGTCGCTTCCAACGGATTACTAAAACCCAAGTTATTCTAAATATCCCATTGCCCTTTTTTGGAATAAGAACAGGCATTCTTTGAAGGTAAACAAACAGGTTTCAGTCGTTAACTGTTTATCTCAATGGTCTCCTGGCAGAATTGGTTAAAAAGAAATATAAGACTATATTTAGTTTGAAATAGTGGCCGGCGCGGAAATACAATAGTTAATACGAACATCTATTTGATGTCATCTTCCTATCAACTGGTTTCATGTGACTCTTGCAGCTGTCAGAGCTCTTTGTGTATCTTTGTCTGGGGCTCGATGGTCCTCCCACATAAGCTGTTAGGCCCGGCCTGGGATGCCTCTTTGTTCTATGTTGGGGGGCTTGGCACCTTCCCAGGAGGACAGGTTATGTCCCCAGGGCACCGGGAGGGAGATAGATACTTCACATGGATCTCTGCCATCACAATGTGGGAGTCACACCTGTGGGAGAATTACTGGAGTCTTTCTGATCTCAGGGAGAATAGGAGAGGGGGGAGTATGCTAGTCCTAAGGAGAAGGACTGAGCCAGAGGAGGGTCCTGCCATCATGAAAATACCTCGGTCACGCTTCCTTCCTGTGACCTCTACTAAATTCCTGCAGACAGGCCTCTCTAGGAGCTGACATTAGAAGGCAAAACTCTAGTAACAGCATCCAGGATTGCCCCACCCCTTACAGGATACTTGGAATGGACCCTTCTGTTGTGGCAAGTTGACACTGTAAGGGCCGAAGACCACCTCAAAGGAGTCATGTCTGGAGTCCTCTGGAAGAAGAGTTTTGCTGGAATCTTATTCGGGTTATCAGTCTGACTTACGTCCCCAACAACTTGGGTGAAGATAAGGATCTCCAAGGAGGGTGCAAGATGCTGGCCCCAAACACCTCCAGGGGTCACAAGGAGTGACCTGCTGCCGGAGCGCTTGCCTTCTGCTGGAAGGATTGTCTCTGGAGGATAGCTCAGCAGCAACGTGCTCATCTTGGAAGCAAGACAATGCGGAGCAACACAGGTTCGATCCCTGCGTCCGCGCTTAGAAACCTCTGGGTATTAAGCGCTTTATGAATAACCTATCATATCATATAATAACACTGATACCCAGGACTCTGCCTACTGGAAGTGGCCCACCTGCAAGTATCCGCAGCCGACCTTTCTGGCTGACAAGGGCAGAATGACTGTTTCCTTTGAGACCATGGTCAGGGTCCCACGGCACCCCAGGATCAAAAGGAGCAACCATGGGCCCTGCCCAACCCTTTGAACCACTTCAATCGAAGGTGACTGCTCTCTCGCTAGTTCAATCTGCTGCAATACCCAAGGGAGCTGCCTTTGACATTCTTTCTACTTTGAGCCATTGGCATGGCATGGTCTGTCTGTTCTCCAATGCCTTCGAACCAATCACTGCTACAGAACTGCGCCCAGTCGAGCCTGCTTGCAGTAAAGGTTGCATCACTGCATCGGGACCCATTATTGCCATCGGATTGTGAGGATCCGTACATCGCCTCATGTCCCAAGCTTGTTTAGTGCCTCGAGCCGATTGCTGCCTGTGGTAGTGCACGGATCTGCCTCATATCGAACCTGCTTGATTGCGTCAATGTCGACTTGAGCCTGCACCCGGAATCCAGGCTCAATGCTGCTGGGCATGCAGGAGAAGAATACAAGGTATGCCACAATGGTCCGGCCCCCCTGGCCAGGTTCAAGAGGCTCTAGTGACAGCTAATATCCCACTTCATTCCTTTTTTTAAAAGATATGTACTTAAACGTGAGCAGTGCAGCCACCATACCGCTGTGTTCCTCTGCAGAATGCCCCATTCCACCACACGTCTGCACATTCTGTGTATTTCCTCATGTGGCAGTGAGGGGGCGCTGGTGTTTTTAATCGCTTGTTTGTTCTATTCGTGTAATTAAAGTCTTATTTTTTATAGAACCTTGATTGGACATTTCGACCGTATTATTGTTGTTGTAGATGCTTCCTCGCTGGCTCACACCCTCGCACAGGGTGCTGCCTGTCCTCGGTACACGCTACCTTAAGGAGGCGAAGGAGTCGTGCTGTTCCGTTTCTGCCTGTTTCCCTTTTAGGATTGAGATGCCTGCTGTTCTAGTAGAAGTGTGGGGCTGAGTAGGAGGTGGGAATCTGCACTCCTGCACAGCAGGAGTCCTTTCGACACACCTACTGAACAGCAGCTTGGAAATGTGTCTGCCATTTTTCCCCATAGCATGGAGTTTGCGTATTAAAAACATTTCAGGGGCATTTTAAATTTGTGGCTACTCTTTACAGATTAAAGACACAGGGCAAAATCTGTCTAAATCCACTGCTACAGATTCCAGAGCCAGTACAACGGCACGGTTTAATGTCCCTACTGACTGCTTGTGTGATCCTGGGCAAGGTTTCCTTTTCCGGCTCCTCTTCATAAATTCAAACGGGTTAAAAAATGAAAAGTATAAAAAAACACTCTTTATTCTATTCTTTAAAAACTGTCATGTCGTGTAAAGCACACAAATACCGCTAGCTACCACTCTACGTAGCACTTTAATTCTCGAGCCGAGGCACTTTAATACTTGCAAAGGCAACACATGATGAGGGTGTTGTTCCCAGTACCACTGATTTATTTTTAATGAATTGGCGATCATTGGTATGGAAAAGAGACATTGGGGTAATGGGGGAAATCCCCCCACAGACTCATTCCTTAGTTTATACCGAGGCTAAGATCTCACGCTACAACTCAAGGCAATCTTTTCCACCCTAGGCATTGGGGGAGATGATGAGAGGGAGGTTGGGTGAATTAGGGTGTTTTAGGGTGGGAGGGGCACTAACATTCCCCACTTTGACATGGAGTACTATAGCGACTCACATGCTATTACATCGTAAAACCACTGCTTTTGTTGCATCCGGAAACCCTTGTGTTTATTGTGCAAAGTTCGCCTTGAACTGACACGAGTGCTCAGAATTCACTGCATCGAAGCACAGTCGGTCACATGTTAGGCTCAACTGAATAATCGGACAGTCTAGCCGCTTCAGGTAATGGCCTTCCTTTAAAAAGGAGTATTTGGGCATTTTCAGTTTGGTTAGAAGTTTAATGGTATACATTGGCTCATTTGGGCAAATCTTTAACTGAACCTTTTCTCCTTGGGATCTTTAACTATTATGAAGATTGGGAAAGGGCAAAAGAAAAATAGCACTGTCTTAAGAACCACCAGAAGGATATTATGTGGTTCAATGTCCTTCTGGGAAAAGAAAATGATTTGCCTAGGCTATGTCTTGGCTGTTGAATTATGGGTTGGGTCTCAATCTTGGTTACTCTATAATCTCGGGGTTCCCCAGTTTGTATCGACCAGGTCAAAATCCTACTTCTGACACCATATGTAAGGGTGCAGAAGCAAGAGTCTTGACACAGTTGTGGTAAAAGTGATTATCATAGACTTTTCTTTACACCAAAAGAAATAAATGAAAAGCCTATCTTGCCCTATTTGCTATGAGGGGTTCCCTGCCTCAACAAAAGAAGACTAAGGACCCAGTCAGGATTTCCGTCAAACAAAATAAAGTCCACCAACCTGTTTCCGTCCCTTACACTTTCAACCTAACTAAAGAAAAATTGTGTGTCTCCTTAATTCCAGAAGGAAGTTTCTCCGGTTCTGAATACTGACACCAAAGTACAGTTCTGGTGCAAAAGAATGTATATAGTTCAATGTTCACTGTTCAGCCAAACTTAAAGATGACCCAGTTCCCCACTCTCCTGGGGACCTCTTCCTGGGTTCCTGGTTCCACTTATCCGCAAAACAAAGTTCCTCAAAATCCTCTGAAGAATTCCTCTTCCCCAGTACTTAGCATAAAATGATCCTTTCCAGTCTTTTGACAGCTCTGGTTCACTAGCCCGCCAGACCTCACTGTAGACTTTCCCAAAGATACACCAAGTTTGCTTTACTCGCATGCAAGACTTGTTTCTCACAACTTTCAGTTCCAGAGATTTTTGTGTTTTTGGGCTCCAAGCCATTGGTTATAATTCATCCTTGAATTAGGGTGTCTTAGGGTGGGAGGGGCAGTGACATTCCCCTCTTTGACATGGAGTACTAGAGCGACTCACATGTGATTATGTCACAACCCTTAAACATTCCACTGGTGGGATTTGTCTGTTTTATCTGGGTCCCAGACCCTCTTGCTTTGCCTTGGCAGATCCTCGTCTCTTCGTTACCTATTGTCCACTTGGACAGACCTGGTATACTTCACTGGCAGGAACTGTCCCACCTAGGTGCACCCTCAATGTTCGTATCTGACTGTATGCCTCTTTTGTTGTTCCCTGGTACCCCTCGGGCATGTTTACCAGGTTCACAGAGTTCATTTTATATTGTATATTCTCTTTCTCACCCCTTGTTCTCTTCTGGATGTTCTTATTTGCTTTATAAAGTTCCTCTCTATTTGTATGCTTCCTTTTTCATCCCCTTGTAATCTTTGAGGTGCTTTTATAAGGTTTGCATTTTTTATTAAATTGTATAGGATCCCTTTCTACCCCTTGGGCTCTTTGGTATATTTTCATGAGGTTTCCCAGCTCACTCAATGCCCCACTGACCAGTCTAACCCTCTCCCTACCTATGGGAACTCTCTGGGTGTTCTCCAGTCTATTCTGGATGAGGAACGAAGCTTCTGTGTTCCTGCCACACTCAGCATTCTCCTTTTCACGGCTCTGCAGCTCCAGCAGCGTTCTCTTGCCTTCAGCTGCACGCGTCCTTGTTCCTGGTCGGGTTTTGCTGGTCTGGCCTCCTGCGTTTCTGTCACCGGTCAGGTCTGCCTCGTTAGGACTTCTCGGGTACCGGTGACTGTTCGCGTCCCGATCCCCAGTCTTCGGGTTCTTGGGACAGCAACAGCGTCTGTCTCCCTGTTCCTCCAGGGCTGGCTGCCCAACATCGGAATAAGTCCCTTTTCCCTTTTTACCACCAGGCTTGTCTTTTGACAGCTGCACTAGGTGTGTTGGTTTCACGGTAGATTTTCAGCTCCTTGCTTCATCTTCCTCGTCACAGTGATATTTTGCATCAGGCTTGGGTGAGTCTCCCTCTTCCTCGTCCCAGTCTTATTAAGGATGCCCCCTGCAAAACCATAACAAACAGTGGTGCAGGGGATCAGAGGGACTTGAGTGGGGTTTAAGGAAGGCAGGGACACCAAAGGGGTAAAAGAATTCTGCCTTCTCCTAGGGCCATTATCACCAATCCCATGAAAGATTTGCCCTTCCATGAGATCCACCCGCTGAGTACCACCCCCAAGGGAGACTATCAGGTAGCGGCCTCACTTCCTTAGCCTTATGGCAAGGGTCCTACCCCATAGATGTGACAATACCCCGGAATTAATCACAGTAGGAATGGGGAGATTTCAACTCATACTACAGACATGCAGTGGATATGTAGAAGTGGAGAGATTTAATCTCCTTCTGCCGACAAGCAATAGATATGTATGAATGGAAGATTGCACCTCCTACTGCAGGCATGCAGTGGATATGTGGAAATGGGGGGGATTTCACCTCCTAATGCAGACATGCAATGGATATGTAGGAATGGGGAGATTTCATCTTCTACTGCAGAAATGCATTGGATATGTTTGAATGGGGGAGGTTTCACCTCCTACTGCAGATATGCAATGGATAAGTAGGAATGGGGAGATGTAATCTCCTACTGAAGACATGCAGTGGATAAGTATGAATGGGGAGATGTAATCCCCTGCTGCAGACATGCAGTGGATATGAAGGAATGGGGAGATTTCACCTCCTACTACGGACATGCCGTGGAAATGTAGGAATGGGGGATTTCACCTCCTACTGCACAAATTCAGTGGATATGTAGGAATGGGTAGATTAAATCTCCTACTGCAGACATGTAATGGATATGTGGGAATGGGGAGATTTAATCTCCTACTGCAGACATGCATTGGATCTGAAAGTGGGAGAGTTCACCTGCTACTGCAGACAAGCATTGGATTTGGAGGAATGGGGGAGATTTCACCTGCTACTGCAGACATGCATTGGATTTGGAAGAATGGGGGAGATTTTACCTGCTACTGCAGACATGCATTGGATTTGGAGGAAACGGGGAGATTTCACCCACTACTGCAGACATGCATTGGATTTGGAGGAAAAGGGGAGCTTTCACACACTTCTGCAGACATGCATTGGATTTGGAGGAATGGGGGAGATTTCACCTGCTTCTGCAGACATGCATTGGATTTGGAGGAATGGGAGAGATTTCACCTGTTACTGCAGACATGCATTGGATTTGGAGGAATGGGGGAGGTTTCACCTGCTACTACAGACATGAATTGGATCTGAAAGGGGGCGATTTCACCTGCTACTGCAGACATGCATTGGATTTGGAGGAATGGGGGAGTTTCACCTGCTACTGCAGCCATGCATTGGATTTGGAAGAATGGAGGAGATTTCACCTGCTACTGCAGATATGCATTGGATTTGGAGGAATGGGGGAGGTTTCACCTGCTACTGCAGACATGCATTGGATTTGGAGGAATGGGGGAGTTTCACCTGCTACTGCAGACATGCATTGGATTTGTAAGAATGGGGGAGATTTCACCTGCTACTGCAGACATGCATTGGATTTGTAGGAATGGGGGAGATTTCACCTGCTACTGCAGACATGCATTGGATCTGAAAGGGGGCGATTTCACCTGCTACTGCAGACATGTATTGGATTTGGAGGAATGGGGGAGTTTCACCTGCTACTGAAGACATGCATTGGATTTATAGGAACGGGAGAGATTTCACCTGCTACTGCAGACAGGCATTGGATTTGGAGGAATGGGGGAGATTTCACGCACTACTGCAGACATGCATTGGATTTGGAGGAATGGAGGAGATTTCATCTGCTACTACAGACATGCATTGGATTTAGAGGAAAAGGGGAGATTTCACCCGCTACTGCAGACAGGCATTGGATTTGGAGGAATGAGGGAGATTTCACCTGCTACTGCAGACATGCATTGAATTTGGAGGAATGGGGGAGATTTCACCCGCTACTGCAGACATGCATTGGATTTGGAGGAAAGGGGGAGATTTCACCTTTAACTGCAGACATGCATTGGATTTGGAGGAATGTAGGAGATTTCACCTGCGACTGCAGACATGCATTGGATTTGGAGGAATGGGGGAGATTTCACCTGCTACTGCAGACATGCATTGGCTTTGGAGGAAAGGGGGAGATTTCACCTTTAACTGCAGACATGCATTGGATTTGGAGGAATGTAGGAGATTTCACCTGCGACTGCAGACATGCATTGGATTTGGAGGAATGTGGGAGATTTCACCTGCTACTGCAGACATGCATTGGATTTGGAGGAATGGGGGAGATTTCACCTGCAACTGCAGACATGCATTGGATTTGGAGGAATGGGGGAGATTTCACCTGCTACTGCAGACAGGCATTGGATTTGGAGGAATGGGGGAGATTTCACCTGTAACTGCAGACATGCATTGGATTTGGAGGAATGGGGGAGATTTCACCTGTAACTGCAGACATGCATTGGATTTGGAGGAATGGGGGAGATTTCACCTGCTACTGCAGACATGAATTAAATTTGTAGGAATGGGGGAGATTTCACCTGCTACTGCAGACATGCATTGGATTTGGAGGAATGGGGGAGATTTCATCTGCTACTGCAGACATGCATTGGATTTGTAGGAATGGGGGATATTTCACCTTCTACTGCAGACATGCATTGGATTTGGAGGAATGGGGAGATTTCACCTGCTACTGCAGACATGAATTAAATTTGTAGGAATGGGGGACATGCCACCTGCTACTGCAGACATGCATTGAATTTGGGGGAATGGGGGAGATTTCACCTGCTACTACAGACATGCATTGGATTTGGAGGAAAAGAGGAGATTTCACCCGCTACTGCAGACAGGCATTGGATTTGGAGGAATGGGGGAGATTTCACCTGCTACTGCAGACATGCATTGAATTTGGAGGAATGGGGGAGATTTCACCTGCTACTGCTGACATGCATTGGATTTGGAGGAAAGGGGGAGATTTCACCTGTAACTGCAGACATGCATTGGATTTGGAGGAATGTAGGAGATTTCACCTGCGACTGCAGACATGCATTGGATTTGGAGGAATGGGGGAGATTTCACCTGCTACTGCAGACATGCATTGGATTTGGAGGAATGGGGGAGATTTCACCCGCTACTGCAGACATGCATTGGATTTGGAGGAAAGGGGGAGATTTCACCTTTAACTGCAGACATGCATTGGATTTGGAGGAATGTAGGAGATTTCACCTGCGACTGCAGACATGCATTGGATTTGGAGGAATGGGGGAGATTTCACCCGCTACTGCAGACATGCATTGGATTTGGAGGAAAGGGGGAGATTTCACCTTTAACTGCAGACATGCATTGGATTTGGAGGAATGTAGGAGATTTCACCTGCAACTGCAGACATGCATTGGATTTGGAGGAAACGGGGAGATTTCACCCACTACTGCAGACATGCATTGGATTTGGAGGAAAAGGGGAGCTTTCACACACTTCTGCAGACATGCATTGGATTTGGAGGAATGGGGGAGATTTCACCTGCTTCTGCAGACATGCATTGGATTTGGAGGAATGGGAGAGATTTCACCTTTTACTGCAGACATGCATTGGATTTGGAGGAATGGGAGAGATTTCACCTGTTACTGCAGACATGCGTTGGATTTGGATGAATGGAGGAGATTTCACCTGCTACTGCAGATATGCATTGGATTTGTAGGAATGGGGGAGATTTCACCTGCTACTGCAGACATGCATTGGATTTGTAGGAATGGGGGAGATTTCACCTGCTACTGCAGACATGCATTGGATCTGAAAGGGGGCGATTTCACCTGCTACTGCAGACATGTATTGGATTTGGAGGAATGGGGGAGTTTCACCTGCTACTGAAGACATGCATTGGATTTATAGGAACGGGAGAGATTTCACCTGCTACTGCAGACAGGCATTGGATTTGGAGGAATGGGGGAGATTTCATGCACTACTGCAGACATGCATTGGATTTGGAGGAATGGAGGAGATTTCATCTGCTACTACAGACATGCATTGGATTTAGAGGAAAAGGGGAGATTTCACCCGCTACTGCAGACAGGCATTGGATTTGGAGGAATGAGGGAGATTTCACCTGCTACTGCAGACATGCATTGAATTTGGAGGAATGGGGGAGATTTCACCCGCTACTGCAGACATGCATTGGATTTGGAGGAAAGGGGGAGATTTCACCTTTAACTGCAGACATGCATTGGATTTGGAGGAATGTAGGAGATTTCACCTGCGACTGCAGACATGCATTGGATTTGGAGGAATGGGGGAGATTTCACCTGCTACTGCAGACATGCATTGGATTTGGAGGAATGGGGGAGGTTTCACCTGCAACTGCAGACATGAATTGGATTTGTAGGAATGGGGAGATTTCACCTGCTACTGCAGACAGGCATTGGATTTGGAGGAATGGGGGAGATTTCACCTGCTACTGCAGACATGCATTGGATTTGGAGGAATGGGAGAGATTTCATCTGCTACGGCAGACATGCATTGGATTTGTAGGAATGGGGGAGATTTCACCTTCTACTGCAGACATGCATTGGATTTGGAGGAATGGGGAGATTTCACCTGCTACTGCAGACATGAAATAAATTTGTAGGAATGGGGGATATTTCACCTGCTACTGCAGACATGCATTGGATTTGGAGGAATGGGGGAGATTTCACCTGTAACTGCAGACATGCATTGGATTTGGAGGAATGGGGAGATTTCACCTGCTACTGCAGACATGCATTGGATTTGGAGGAATGGGGGAGTTTCACCTGCTACTGCAGACATGCATTGGATTTGGAGGAATGGGGGAGATTTCACCTGCTACTGCAGACATGAATTAAATTTGTAGGAATGGGGGACATGCCACCTGCTACTGCAGACATGCATTGAATTTGGGGGAATGGGGGAGATTTCACCTGCTACTACAGACATGCATTGGATTTGGAGGAAAAGGGGAGATTTCACCCGCTACTGCAGACAGGCATTGGATTTGGAGGAATGGGGGAGATTTCACCTGCTACTGCAGACATGCATTGAATTTGGAGGAATGGGGGAGATTTCACCTGCTACTGCAGACATGCATTGGATTTGGAGGAAAGGGGGAGATTTCACCTGTAACTGCAGACATGCATTGGATTTGGAGGAATGTAGGAGATTTCACCTGCGACTGCAGACATGCATTGGATTTGGAGGAATGGGGGAGATTTCACCTGCTACTGCAGACATGCATTGGATTTGGAGGAATGGGGGAGATTTCACCTGTAACTGCAGACATGCATTGGATTTGGAGGAATGGGGGAGATTTCACCTGCTACTGCAGACAGGCATTGGATTTGGAGGAATGGGGGAGATTTCACCTGTAACTGCAGACATGCATTGGATTTGGAGGAATGGGGAGATTTCACCTGCTACTGCAGACATGAATTAAATTTGTAGGAATGGGGGAGATATCACCTGCTACTGCAGACATGCATTGGATTTGGAGGAATAGGGGAGATTTCACCTGCTACTGCAGACATGCATTGGATTTGTAGGAATGGGGGAGATTTCACCTGCTACTGCAGACAGGCATTGGATTTGGAGGAATGGGGAGATTTCACCTGCTACTGCAGACATGAATTAAATTTGTAGGAATGGGGGAGATTTCACCTGCTACTGCAGACATGCATTGGATTTGGAGGAATGTAGGAGATTTCACCTGCTACTGCAGACAGGCATTGGATTTGGAGGAATGGGGGAGATTTCACCTGCTACTGCAGGCATGCATTGGATTTGGAGGAATGGGGGAGTTTCACCTGCTACTGCAGACATGCATTGGATTTGGAGGAATGGGGGAGATTTCACCTGCTACTGCAGACAGGCATTGGATTTGGAGGAATGGGGGAGATTTCACCTGTAACTGCAGACATGCATTGGATTTGGAGGAATGAGGAGATTTCACCTGCTACTGCAGACATGAATTAAATTTGTAGGAATGGGGGAGATTTCACCTGCTACTGCAGACATGCATTGGATTTGGAGGAATGTAGGAGATTTCACCTGCTACTGCAGACAGGCATTGGATTTGGAGGAATGGGGGAGATTTCACCTGCTACTGCAGACATTAATTAAATTTGTAGGAATGGGGGAGATTTCACCTGCTACTGCAGACATGCATTGAATTTGGAGGAATGGGGGAGATTTCACCTGCTACTACAGACATGCATTGGATTTGGAGGAAAAGGGGAGATTTCACCCGCTACTGCAGACATGCATTGGATTTGGAGGAATGGGGGAGATTTCACCTGCTACTGCAGACATGCATTGAATTTGGAGGAATGGGGGAGATTTCACCTGCTACTGCAGACATGCATTGGATTTGGAGGAAAGGGGGAGATTTCACCTGTAACTGCAGACATGCATTGGATTTGGAGGAATGTAGGCGATTTCACCTGCGACTGCAGACATGCATTGGATTTGGAGGAATGGGGGAGATTTCACCTGCTACTGCAGACATGCATTGGATTTGTAGGAATGGGGGAGATTTCACCTGCTACTGCAGACATGCATTGGATCTGAAAGGGGGCGATTTCACCTGCTACTGCAGACATGTATTGGATTTGGAGGAATGGGGGAGTTTCACCTGCTACTGAAGACATGCATTGGATTTATAGGAACGGGAGAGATTTCACCTGCTACTGCAGACAGGCATTGGATTTGGAGGAATGGGGGAGATTTCACGCACTACTGCAGACATGCATTGGATTTGGAGGAATGGAGGAGATTTCATATGCTACTACAGACATGCATTGGATTTAGAGGAAAAGGGGAGATTTCACCCGCTACTGCAGACAGGCATTGGATTTGGAGGAATGAGGGAGATTTCACCTGCTACTGCAGACATGCATTGAATTTGGAGGAATGGGGGAGATTTCACCCGCTACTGCAGACATGCATTGGATTTGGACGAAAGGGGGAGATTTCACCTTTAACTGCAGACATGCATTGGATTTGGAGGCATGTAGGAGATTTCACCTGCGACTGCAGACATGCATTGGATTTGGAGGAATGGGGGAGATTTCACCTGCTACTGCAGACATGCATTGGATTTGGAGGAAAGGGGGAGATTTCACCTTTAACTGCAGACATGCATTGGATTTGGAGGAATGTAGGAGATTTCACCTGCGACTGCAGACATGCATTGGATTTGGAGGAATGGGGGAGATTTCACCTGCTACTGCAGACATGCATTGGATTTGGAGGAATGGGGGAGATTTCACCTGCAACTGCAGACATGCATTGGATTTGGAGTAATGGGGGCGATTTCACCTGCTACTGCAGACAGGCATTGGATTTGGAGGAATGGGGGAGATTTCACCTGTAACTGCAGACATGCATTGGATTTGTAGGAATGGGGAGATTTTACCTGCTACTGCAGACATGAATTAAATTTGTAGGAATGGGGGAGATTTCACCTGCTACTGCAGACATGCATTGGATTTGGAGGAATGGGGGAGATTTCATCTGCTACTGCAGACATGCATTGGATTTGTAGGAATGGGGGATATCTCACCTTCTACTGCAGACATGCATTGGATTTGGAGGAATGGGGAGATTTCACCTGCTACTGCAGACATGAAATAAATTTGTAGGAATGGGGGATATTTCACCTGCTACTGCAGACATGCATTGGATTTGGAGGAATGGGGGAGATTTCACCTGTAACTGCAGACATGCATTGGATTTGGAGGAATGGGGAGATTTCACCTGCTACTGCAGACATGCATTGGATTTGGAGGAATGGGGGAGTTTCACCTGCTACTGCAGACATGCATTGGATTTGGAGGAATGGGGAGATTTCACCTGCTACTGCAGACATGAATTAAATTTGTAGGAATGGGGGACATGCCACCTGCTACTGCAGACATGCATTGAATTTGGGGGAATGGGGGAGATTTCACCTGCTACTACAGACATGCATTGGATTTGGAGGAAAAGGGGAGATTTCACCCGCTACTGCAGACAGGCATTGGATTTGGAGGAATGGGGGAGATTTCACCTGCTACTGCAGACATGCATTGAATTTGGAGGAATGGGGGAGATTTCACCTGCTACTGCAGACATGCATTGGATTTGGAGGAAAGGGGGAGATTTCACCTGTAACTGCAGACATGCATTGGATTTGGAGGAATGTAGGAGATTTCACCTGCGACTGCAGACATGGATTGGATTTGGAGGAATGGGGGAGATTTCACCTGCTACTGCAGACATGCATTGGATTTGGAGGAATGGGGGAGATTTCACCTGTAACTGCAGACATGCATTGGATTTGGAGGAATGGGGGAGATTTCACCTGCTACTGCAGACAGGCATTGGATTTGGAGGAATGGGGGAGATTTCACCTGTAACTGCAGACATGCATTGGATTTGGAGGAATGGGGAGATTTCACCTGCTACTGCAGACATGAATTAAATTTGTAGGAATGGGGGAGATATCACCTGCTACTGCAGACATGCATTGGATTTGGAGGAATAGGGGAGATTTCACCTGCTACTGCAGACATGCATTGGATTTGTAGGAATGGGGGAGATTTCACCTGCTACTGCAGACAGGCATTGGATTTGGAGGAATGGGGAGATTTCACCTGCTACTGCAGACATGAATTGGATTTGGAGGAATGGGGGAGTTTCACCTGCTACTGCAGACATGCATTGGATTTGGAGGAATGGGGGAGATTTCACCTGCTACTGCAGACAGGCATTGGATTTGGAGGATGGGGGAGATTTCACCTGCTACTGCAGACATGCATTGGATTTGGAGGAATGTAGGAGATTTCACCTGCTACTGCAGACAGGCATTGGATTTGGAGGAATGGGGGAGATTTCACCTGCTACTGCAGGCATGCATTGGATTTGGAGGAATGGGGGAGTTTCACCTGCTACTGCAGACATGCATTGGATTTGGAGGAATGGGGGAGATTTCACCTGCTACTGCAGACAGGCATTGGATTTGGAGGAATGGGGGAGATTTCACCTGTAACTGCAGACATGCATTGGATTTGGAGGAATGGGGAGATTTCACCTGCTACTGCAGACATGAATTAAATTTGTAGGAATGGGGGAGATTTCACCTGCTACTGCAGACATGCATTGGATTTGGAGGAATGTAGGAGATTTCACCTGCTACTGCAGACAGGCATTGGATTTGGGGGAATGGGAGAGATTTCACCTGCTACTGCAGACATGCATTGGATTTGGAGGAATGGGGGAGTTTCACCTGCTACTGCAGACATGCATTGGATTTGGAGGAATGGGGGAGATTTCACCTGCTACTGCAGACATTAATTAAATTTGTAGGAATGGGGGAGATTTCACCTGCTACTGCAGACATGCATTGAATTTGGAGGAATGGGGGAGATTTCACCTGCTACTACAGACATGCATTGGATTTGGAGGAAAAGGGGAGATTTCACCCGCTACTGCAGACATGCATTGGATTTGGAGGAATGGGGGAGATTTCACCTGCTACTGCAGACATGCATTGAATTTGGAGGAATGGGGGAGATTTCACCTGCTACTGCAGACATGCATTGGATTTGGAGGAAAGGGGGAGATTTCACCTGTAACTGCAGACATGCATTGGATTTGGAGGAATGTAGGAGATTTCACCTGCGACTGCAGACATGCATTGGATTTGGAGGAATGGGGGAGATTTCACATGCTACTGCAGACATGCATTGGATTTGGAGGAATGGGGGAGATTTCACCTGTAACTGCAGACATGCATTGGATTCGGAGGAATGGGGGAGATTTCACCTGCTACTGCAGACAGGAATTGGATTTGGAGGAATGGGGGAGATTTCACCTGTAACTGCAGACATGCATTGGATTTGGAGGAATGGGGAGCTTTCACCTGCTACTGCAGACATGAATTAAATTTGTAGGAATGGGGGAGATTTCACCTGCTACTGCAGACATGCATTGGATTTGGAGGAGTGGGGGAGATTTCACCTGCTACTGCAGACATGCATTGGATTTGTAGGAATGGGGGAGATTTCACCTGCTACTGCAGACAGGCATTGGATTTGGAGGAATGGGGAGATTTCACCTGCTACTGCAGACATGAATTAAATTTGTAGGAATGGGGGAGATTTCACCTGCTACTGCAGACATGCATTGGATTTGGAGGACTGTAGGAGATTTCACCTGCTACTGCAGACATGCATTGGATTTGGAGGAATGGGGGAGTTTCACCTGCTACTGCAGACGTGCATTGGATTTGGAGGAATGGGGGAGATTTCACCTGCTACTGCAGACAGGCATTGGATTTGGAGGAATGGGGGAGATTTCACCTGTAACTGCAGACATGATTTGGATTTGGAGGAATGGGGAGATTTCACCTGCTACTGCAGACATGAATTAAATATGTAGGAATGGGGGAGATTTCACCTGCTACTGCAGACATGCATTGGATTTGGAGGAATGTAGGAGATTTCACCTGCTACTGCAGACATGCATTGGATTTGTAGGAATGGGGGAGTTTCACCTGCTACTGCAGACATGCATTGGATTTGGAGGAATGGGGGAGATTTCACCTGTAACTGCAGACATGAATTACATTTGTAGGAATGGGGGAGATTTCACCTGCTACTGCAGACATGCATTGAATATGGAGGAATGGGGAAGATTTCATCTGCTACTGCAGACATGAATTCAATTTGTAGGAATGGGGGAGATTTCACCTGCTACTGCAGACATGCATTGGATTTGGAGGAATGTAGGAGATTTCACCTGCTACTGCAGACAGGCATTGGATTTGGAGGAATGGGGGCGATTTCACCTGCTACTGCAGACATGCATTGGATTTTGAGGAATGGGGGAGTTGCATCTGCTACTGCAGACATGCATTGGATTTTGGAGGAATGGGGGAGATTTCACCTGCTACTGCAGACATGCATTGGATTTTGAGGAATGGGGGAGATTTCACCTGCTACTGCAGACATGCATTGGATTTGGAGGAATGGGGGAGATTTCACCTGCTACTGCAGACATGAATTAAATTTGTAGGAATGGGGGAGATTTCACCTGCTACTGCAGACATGCATTGGATTTGTAGGAATAGGGGAGATTTCACCTGCTACTGCAGACATGAATTACATTTGTAGGAATGGGGGAGATTTCACCTGCTACTGCAGACATGCATTGGATTTGGAGGAATGGGGGAGTTTCACCTGCTACTGCAGACATGCATTGGATTTAGAGGAATGGGGAGATTTCACCTGCTACTGCAGACATGAATTAAATTTGTAGGAATGGGGGAGATTTCACCTGCTACTGCAGACATGCATTGGATTTGGAGGAATGGGGGAGATTTCACTCACTACTGCAGACATGCATTGGATTTGGAGGAATGGGGGAGATTTCACCTGTAACTGCAGACATGCATTGGATTTGGAGGAAAAGGGGAGATTTCACCTGCTACTGCAGACAGGCATTGGATTTGGAGGAATGGGGGACATTTCACCTGTAACTGCAGACATGCATTGGATTTGGAGGAATGGGGAGATTTCACCTGCTACTGCAGACATGAATTAAATTTGTAGGAATGGGGGAGATTTCACCTGCTACTGCAGACAGGCATTGGATTTGGAGGAATGGGGGAGATTTCACCTGTAACTGCAGACATGCATTGGATTTGGAGGAATGGGGAGATTTCACCTGCTACTGCAGACATGAATTAAATTTGTAGGAATGGGGGAGATTTCACCTGCTACTGCAGACATGCATTGGATTTGGAGGAATGTAGGAGATTTCTCCTGCTACTGCAGACAGGCATTGGATTTGGAGGAATGGGGGAGATTTCACCTGTAACTGCAGACATGCATTGGATTTGGAGGAATGGGGAGATTTCACCTGCTACTGCAGACATGAATTAAATTTGTAGGAATGGGGGAGATTTCACCTGCTACTGCAGACATGCATTGGATTTGGAGGAATGTAGGAGATTTCACCTGCTACTGCAGACAGGCATTGGATTTGGAGGAATGGGGGAGCTTTCACCTGCTACTGCAGACATGCATTGGATTTGGAGGAATGGGGGAGTTTCACCTGCTACTGCAGACATGCATTGGATTTGGAGGAATGGGGGAGATTTCACCTGCTACTGCAGACATTAATTAAATTTGTAGGAATGGGGGAGATTTCACCTGCTACTGCAGACATGCATTGAATTTGGAGGAATGGGGGAGATTTCACCTGCTACTACAGACATGCATTGGATTTGGAGGAAAAGGGGAGATTTCACCCGCTACTGCAGACATGCATTGGATTTGGAGGAAAAGGGGAGATTTCACCCGCTACTGCAGACATGCATTGGATTTGTAGGAATGGGGGAGATTTCACCTGCTACTGCAGACATGCATTGAATTTGGAGGAATGGGGGAGATTTCACCTGCTACTGCAGACATGCATTGGATTTGGAGGAAAGGGGGAGATTTCACCTGTAACTGCAGACATGCATTGGATTTGGAGGAATGTAGGAGATTTCACCTGCGACTGCAGACATGCATTGGATTTGGAGGAATGGGGGAGATTTCACCTGCTACTGCAGACATGCATTGGATTTGGAGGAATGGGGGAGATTTCACCTGTAACTGCAGACATGCATTGGATTTGGAGGAATGGGGGAGATTTCACCTGCTACTGCAGACAGGAATTGGATTTGGAGGAATGGGGGAGATTTCACCTGTAACTGCAGACATGCATTGGATTTGGAGGAATGGGGAGCTTTCACCTGCTACTGCAGACATGAATTAAATTTGTAGGAATGGGGGAGATTTCACCTGCTACTGCAGACATGCATTGGATTTGGAGGAGTGGGAGAGATTTCACCTGCTACTGCAGACATGCATTGGATTTGTAGGAATGGGGGAGATTTCACCTGCTACTGCAGACAGGCATTGGATTTGGAGGAATGGGGAGATTTCACCTGCTACTGCAGACATGAATTAAATTTGTAGGAATGGGGGAGATTTCACCTGCTACTGCAGACATGCATTGGATTTGGAGGACTGTAGGAGATTTCACCTGCTACTGCAGACATGCATTGGATTTGGAGGAATGGGGGAGATTTCACCTGCTACTGCAGACAGGCATTGGATTTGGAGGAATGGGGGAGATTTCACCTGTAACTGCAGACATGCATTGGATTTGGAGGAATGGGGAGATTTCACCTGCTACTGCAGACATGAATTAAATTTGTAGGAATGGGGGAGATTTCACCTGCTACTGCAGACAGGCATTGGAGTTGGAGGAATGGGGGAGATTTCACCTGTAACTGCAGACATGCATTGGATTTGGAGGAATGGGGAGATTTCACCTGCTACTGCAGACATGAATTAAATTTGTAGGAATGGGGGAGATTTCACCTGCTACTGCAGACATGCATTGGATTTGGAGGAATGTAGGAGATTTCTCCTGCTACTGCAGACAGGCATTGGATTTGGAGGAATGGGGGAGATTTCACCTGTAACTGCAGACATGCATTGGATTTGGAGGAATTTAGGAGATTTCACCTGCTACTGCAGACAGGCATTGGATTTGGAGGAATGGGGGAGATTTCACCTGCTACTGCAGACAGGCATTGGATTTGGAGGAATGGGGGAGATTTCACCTGCTACTGCAGACATGCATTGGATTTGGAGGAATGGGGGAGTTTCACCTGCTACTGCAGACATGCATTGGATTTGGAGGAATGGGGGAGATTTCACCTGCTACTGCAGACATTAATTAAATTTGTAGGAATGGGGGAGATTTCACCTGCTACTGCAGACATGCATTGGATTTGGAGGAATTTAGGAGATTTCACCTGCTACTGCAGACAGGCATTGGATTTGGAGGAATGGGGGAGATTTCACCTGCTACTGCAGACAGGCATTGGATTTGGAGGAATGTGGGAGATTTCACCTGCTACTGCAGACATGCATTGGATTTGGAGGAATGGGGGAGATTTCACCTGCAACTGCAGACATGCATTGGATTTGGAGGAATGGGGGAGATTTCACCTGCTACTGCAGACAGGCATTGGATTTGGAGGAATGGGGGAGATTTCACCTGTAACTGCAGACATGCATTGGATTTGGAGGAATGGGGGAGATTTCACCTGTAACTGCAGACATGCATTGGATTTGGAGGAATGGGGGAGATTTCACCTGCTACTGCAGACATGAATTAAATTTGTAGGAATGGGGGAGATTTCACCTGCTACTGCAGACATGCATTGGATTTGGAGGAATGGGGGAGATTTCATCTGCTACTGCAGACATGCATTGGATTTGTAGGAATGGGGGATATTTCACCTTCTACTGCAGACATGCATTGGATTTGGAGGAATGGGGAGATTTCACCTGCTACTGCAGACATGAATTAAATTTGTAGGAATGGGGGACATGCCACCTGCTACTGCAGACATGCATTGAATTTGGGGGAATGGGGGAGATTTCACCTGCTACTACAGACATGCATTGGATTTGGAGGAAAAGAGGAGATTTCACCCGCTACTGCAGACAGGCATTGGATTTGGAGGAATGGGGGAGATTTCACCTGCTACTGCAGACATGCATTGAATTTGGAGGAATGGGGGAGATTTCACCTGCTACTGCAGACATGCATTGGATTTGGAGGAAAGGGGGAGATTTCACCTGTAACTGCAGACATGCATTGGATTTGGAGGAATGTAGGAGATTTCACCTGCGACTGCAGACATGCATTGGATTTGGAGGAATGGGGGAGATTTCACCTGCTACTGCAGACATGCATTGGATTTGGAGGAATGGGGGAGATTTCACCCGCTACTGCAGACATGCATTGGATTTGGAGGAAAGGGGGAGATTTCACCTTTAACTGCAGACATGCATTGGATTTGGAGGAATGTAGGAGATTTCACCTGCGACTGCAGACATGCATTGGATTTGGAGGAATGGGGGAGATTTCACCCGCTACTGCAGACATGCATTGGATTTGGAGGAAAGGGGGAGATTTCACCTTTAACTGCAGACATGCATTGGATTTGGAGGAATGTAGGAGATTTCACCTGCAACTGCAGACATGCATTGGATTTGGAGGAAACGGGGAGATTTCACCCACTACTGCAGACATGCATTGGATTTGGAGGAAAAGGGGAGCTTTCACACACTTCTGCAGACATGCATTGGATTTGGAGGAATGGGGGAGATTTCACCTGCTTCTGCAGACATGCATTGGATTTGGAGGAATGGGAGAGATTTCACCTTTTACTGCAGACATGCATTGGATTTGGAGGAATGGGAGAGATTTCACCTGTTACTGCAGACATGCGTTGGATTTGGATGAATGGAGGAGATTTCACCTGCTACTGCAGATATGCATTGGATTTGTAGGAATGGGGGAGATTTCACCTGCTACTGCAGACATGCATTGGATTTGTAGGAATGGGGGAGATTTCACCTGCTACTGCAGACATGCATTGGATCTGAAAGGGGGCGATTTCACCTGCTACTGCAGACATGTATTGGATTTGGAGGAATGGGGGAGTTTCACCTGCTACTGAAGACATGCATTGGATTTATAGGAACGGGAGAGATTTCACCTGCTACTGCAGACAGGCATTGGATTTGGAGGAATGGGGGAGATTTCACGCACTACTGCAGACATGCATTGGATTTGGAGGAATGGAGGAGATTTCATCTGCTACTACAGACATGCATTGGATTTAGAGGAAAAGGGGAGATTTCACCCGCTACTGCAGACAGGCATTGGATTTGGAGGAATGAGGGAGATTTCACCTGCTACTGCAGACATGCATTGAATTTGGAGGAATGGGGGAGATTTCACCCGCTACTGCAGACATGCATTGGATTTGGAGGAAAGGGGGAGATTTCACCTTTAACTGCAGACATGCATTGGATTTGGAGGAATGTAGGAGATTTCACCTGCGACTGCAGACATGCATTGGATTTGGAGGAATGGGGGAGATTTCACCTGCTACTGCAGACATGCATTGGATTTGGAGGAATGGGGGAGGTTTCACCTGCAACTGCAGACATGAATTGGATTTGTAGGAATGGGGAGATTTCACCTGCTACTGCAGACAGGCATTGGATTTGGAGGAATGGGGGAGATTTCACCTGCTACTGCAGACATGCATTGGATTTGGAGGAATGGGAGAGATTTCATCTGCTACTGCAGACATGCATTGGATTTGTAGGAATGGGGGAGATTTCACCTTCTACTGCAGACATGCATTGGATTTGGAGGAATGGGGAGATTTCACCTGCTACTGCAGACATGAAATAAATTTGTAGGAATGGGGGATATTTCACCTGCTACTGCAGACATGCATTGGATTTGGAGGAATGGGGGAGATTTCACCTGTAACTGCAGACATGCATTGGATTTGGAGGAATGGGGAGATTTCACCTGCTACTGCAGACATGCATTGGATTTGGAGGAATGGGGGAGTTTCACCTGCTACTGCAGACATGCATTGGATTTGGAGGAATGGGGGAGATTTCACCTGCTACTGCAGACATGAATTAAATTTGTAGGAATGGGGGACATGCCACCTGCTACTGCAGACATGCATTGAATTTGGGGGAATGGGGGAGATTTCACCTGCTACTACAGACATGCATTGGATTTGGAGGAAAAGGGGAGATTTCACCCGCTACTGCAGACAGGCATTGGATTTGGAGGAATGGGGGAGATTTCACCTGCTACTGCAGACATGCATTGAATTTGGAGGAATGGGGGAGATTTCACCTGCTACTGCAGACATGCATTGGATTTGGAGGAAAGGGGGAGATTTCACCTGTAACTGCAGACATGCATTGGATTTGGAGGAATGTAGGAGATTTCACCTGCGACTGCAGACATGCATTGGATTTGGAGGAATGGGGGAGATTTCACCTGCTACTGCAGACATGCATTGGATTTGGAGGAATGGGGGAGATTTCACCTGTAACTGCAGACATGCATTGGATTTGGAGGAATGGGGGAGATTTCACCTGCTACTGCAGACAGGCATTGGATTTGGAGGAATGGGGGAGATTTCACCTGTAACTGCAGACATGCATTGGATTTGGAGGAATGGGGAGATTTCACCTGCTACTGCAGACATGAATTAAATTTGTAGGAATGGGGGAGATATCACCTGCTACTGCAGACATGCATTGGATTTGGAGGAATAGGGGAGATTTCACCTGCTACTGCAGACATGCATTGGATTTGTAGGAATGGGGGAGATTTCACCTGCTACTGCAGACAGGCATTGGATTTGGAGGAATGGGGAGATTTCACCTGCTACTGCAGACATGAATTAAATTTGTAGGAATGGGGGAGATTTCACCTGCTACTGCAGACATGCATTGGATTTGGAGGAATGTAGGAGATTTCACCTGCTACTGCAGACAGGCATTGGATTTGGAGGAATGGGGGAGATTTCACCTGCTACTGCAGGCATGCATTGGATTTGGAGGAATGGGGGAGTTTCACCTGCTACTGCAGACATGCATTGGATTTGGAGGAATGGGGGAGATTTCACCTGCTACTGCAGACAGGCATTGGATTTGGAGGAATGGGGGAGATTTCACCTGTAACTGCAGACATGCATTGGATTTGGAGGAATGGGGAGATTTCACCTGCTACTGCAGACATGAATTAAATTTGTAGGAATGGGGGAGATTTCACCTGCTACTGCAGACATGCATTGGATTTGGAGGAATGTAGGAGATTTCACCTGCTACTGCAGACAGGCATTGGATTTGGAGGAATGGGGGAGATTTCACCTGCTACTGCAGACATTAATTAAATTTGTAGGAATGGGGGAGATTTCACCTGCTACTGCAGACATGCATTGAATTTGGAGGAATGGGGGAGATTTCACCTGCTACTACAGACATGCATTGGATTTGGAGGAAAAGGGGAGATTTCACCCGCTACTGCAGACATGCATTGGATTTGGAGGAATGGGGGAGATTTCACCTGCTACTGCAGACATGCATTGAATTTGGAGGAATGGGGGAGATTTCACCTGCTACTGCAGACATGCATTGGATTTGGAGGAAAGGGGGAGATTTCACCTGTAACTGCAGACATGCATTGGATTTGGAGGAATGTAGGCGATTTCACCTGTAACTGCAGACATGCATTGGATTTGGAGGAATGTAGGCGATTTCACCTGCGACTGCAGACATGCATTGGATTTGGAGGAATGGGGGAGATTTCACCTGCTACTGCAGACATGCATTGGATTTGTAGGAATGGGGGAGATTTCACCTGCTACTGCAGACATGCATTGGATCTGAAAGGGGGCGATTTCACCTGCTACTGCAGACATGTATTGGATTTGGAGGAATGGGGGAGTTTCACCTGCTACTGAAGACATGCATTGGATTTATAGGAACGGGAGAGATTTCACCTGCTACTGCAGACAGGCATTGGATTTGGAGGAATGGGGGAGATTTCACGCACTACTGCAGACATGCATTGGATTTGGAGGAATGGAGGAGATTTCATATGCTACTACAGACATGCATTGGATTTAGAGGAAAAGGGGAGATTTCACCTGCTACTGCAGACAGGCATTGGATTTGGAGGAATGAGGGAGATTTCACCTGCTACTGCAGACATGCATTGAATTTGGAGGAATGGGGGAGATTTCACCCGCTACTGCAGACATGCATTGGATTTGGACGAAAGGGGGAGATTTCACCTTTAACTGCAGACATGCATTGGATTTGGAGGCATGTAGGAGATTTCACCTGCGACTGCAGACATGCATTGGATTTGGAGGAATGGGGGAGATTTCACCTGCTACTGCAGACATGCATTGGATTTGGAGGAAAGGGGGAGATTTCACCTTTAACTGCAGACATGCATTGGATTTGGAGGAATGTAGGAGATTTCACCTGCGACTGCAGACATGCATTGGATTTGGAGGAATGGGGGAGATTTCACCTGCTACTGCAGACATGCATTGGATTTGGAGGAATGGGGGAGATTTCACCTGCAACTGCAGACATGCATTGGATTTGGAGGAATGGGGGCGATTTCACCTGCTACTGCAGACAGGCATTGGATTTGGAGGAATGGGGGAGATTTCACCTGTAACTGCAGACATGCATTGGATTTGTAGGAATGGGGAGATTTTACCTGCTACTGCAGACATGAATTAAATTTGTAGGAATGGGGGAGATTTCACCTGCTACTGCAGACATGCATTGGATTTGGAGGAATGGGGGAGATTTCATCTGCTACTGCAGACATGCATTGGATTTGTAGGAATGGGGGATATTTCACCTTCTACTGCAGACATGCATTGGATTTGGAGGAATGGGGAGATTTCACCTGCTACTGCAGACATGAAATAAATTTGTAGGAATGGGGGATATTTCACCTGCTACTGCAGACATGCATTGGATTTGGAGGAATGGGGGAGATTTCACCTGTAACTGCAGACATGCATTGGATTTGGAGGAATGGGGAGATTTCACCTGCTACTGCAGACATGCATTGGATTTGGAGGAATGGGGGAGTTTCACCTGCTACTGCAGACATGCATTGGATTTGGAGGAATGGGGGAGATTTCACCTGCTACTGCAGACATGAATTAAATTTGTAGGAATGGGGGACATGCCACCTGCTACTGCAGACATGCATTGAATTTGGGGGAATGGGGGAGATTTCACCTGCTACTACAGACATGCATTGGATTTGGAGGAAAAGGGGAGATTTCACCCGCTACTGCAGACAGGCATTGGATTTGGAGGAATGGGGGAGATTTCACCTGCTACTGCAGACATGCATTGCATTTGGAGGAATGGGGGAGATTTCACCTGCTACTGCAGACATGCATTGGATTTGGAGGAAAGGGGGAGATTTCACCTGTAACTGCAGACATGCATTGGATTTGGAGGAATGTAGGAGATTTCACCTGCGACTGCAGACATGGATTGGATTTGGAGGAATGGGGGAGATTTCACCTGCTACTGCAGACATGCATTGGATTTGGAGGAATGGGGGAGATTTCACCTGTAACTGCAGACATGCATTGGATTTGGAGGAATGGGGGAGATTTCACCTGCTACTGCAGACAGGCATTGGATTTGGAGGAATGGGGGAGATTTCACCTGTAACTGCAGACATGCATTGGATTTGGAGGAATGGGGAGATTTCACCTGCTACTGCAGACATGAATTAAATTTGTAGGAATGGGGGAGATATCACCTGCTACTGCAGACATGCATTGGATTTGGAGGAATAGGGGAGATTTCACCTGCTACTGCAGACATGCATTGGATTTGTAGGAATGGGGGAGATTTCACCTGCTACTGCAGACAGGCATTGGATTTGGAGGAATGGGGAGATTTCACCTGCTACTGCAGACATGAATTGGATTTGGAGGAATGGGGGAGTTTCACCTGCTACTGCAGACATGCATTGGATTTGGAGGAATCGGGGAGATTTCACCTGCTACTGCAGACAGGCATTGGATTTGGAGGATGGGGGAGATTTCACCTGCTACTGCAGACATGCATAGGATTTGGAGGAATGTAGGAGATTTCACCTGCTACTGCAGACAGGCATTGGATTTGGAGGAATGGGGGAGATTTCACCTGCTACTGCAGGCATGCATTGGATTTGGAGGAATGGGGGAGTTTCACCTGCTACTGCAGACATGCATTGGATTTGGAGGAATGGGGGAGATTTCACCTGCTACTGCAGACAGGCATTGGATTTGGAGGAATGGGGGAGATTTCACCTGTAACTGCAGACATGCATTGGATTTGGAGGAATGGGGAGATTTCACCTGCTACTGCAGACATGAATTAAATTTGTAGGAATGGGGGAGATTTCACCTGCTACTGCAGACATGCATTGGATTTGGAGGAATGTAGGAGATTTCACCTGCTACTGCAGACAGGCATTGGATTTGGGGGAATGGGAGAGATTTCACCTGCTACTGCAGACATGCATTGGATTTGGAGGAATGGGGGAGTTTCACCTGCTACTGCAGACATGCATTGGATTTGGAGGAATGGGGGAGATTTCACCTGCTACTGCAGACATTAATTAAATTTGTAGGAATGGGGGAGATTTCACCTGCTACTGCAGACATGCATTGAATTTGGAGGAAAAGGGGAGATTTCACCCGCTACTGCAGACATGCATTGGATTTGGAGGAATGGGGGAGATTTCACCTGCTACTGCAGACATGCATTGAATTTGGAGGAATGGGGGAGATTTCACCTGCTACTGCAGACATGCATTGGATTTGGAGGAAAGGGGGAGATTTCACCTGTAACTGCAGACATGCATTGGATTTGGAGGAATGTAGGAGATTTCACCTGCGACTGCAGACATGCATTGGATTTGGAGGAATGGGGGAGATTTCACATGCTACTGCAGACATGCATTGGATTTGGAGGAATGGGGGAGATTTCACCTGTAACTGCAGACATGCATTGGATTCGGAGGAATGGGGGAGATTTCACCTGCTACTGCAGACAGGAATTGGATTTGGAGGAATGGGGGAGATTTCACCTGTAACTGCAGACATGCATTGGATTTGGAGGAATGGGGAGCTTTCACCTGCTACTGCAGACATGAATTAAATTTGTAGGAATGGGGGAGATTTCACCTGCTACTGCAGACATGCATTGGATTTGGAGGAGTGGGGGAGATTTCACCTGCTACTGCAGACATGCATTGGATTTGTAGGAATGGGGGAGATTTCACCTGCTACTGCAGACAGGCATTGGATTTGGAGGAATGGGGAGATTTCACCTGCTACTGCAGACATGAATTAAATTTGTAGGAATGGGGGAGATTTCACCTGCTACTGCAGACATGCATTGGATTTGGAGGACTGTAGGAGATTTCACCTGCTACTGCAGACATGCATTGGATTTGGAGGAATGGGGGAGTTTCACCTGCTACTGCAGACGTGCATTGGATTTGGAGGAATGGGGGAGATTTCACCTGCTACTGCAGACAGGCATTGGATTTGGAGGAATGGGGGAGATTTCACCTGTAACTGCAGACATGATTTGGATTTGGAGGAATGGGGAGATTTCACCTGCTACTGCAGACATGAATTAAATATGTAGGAATGGGGGAGATTTCACCTGCTACTGCAGACATGCATTGGATTTGGAGGAATGTAGGAGATTTCACCTGCTACTGCAGACATGCATTGGATTTGTAGGAATGGGGGAGTTTCACCTGCTACTGCAGACATGCATTGGATTTGGAGGAATGGGGGAGATTTCACCTGTAACTGCAGACATGAATTAAATTTGTAGGAATGGGGGAGATTTCACCTGCTACTGCAGACATGCATTGAATATGGAGGAATGGGGAAGATTTCATCTGCTACTGCAGACATGAATTCAATTTGTAGGAATGGGGGAGATTTCACCTGCTACTGCAGACATGCATTGGATTTGGTGGAATGTAGGAGATTTCACCTGCTACTGCAGACAGGCATTGGATTTGGAGGAATGGGGGCGATTTCACCTGCTACTGCAGACATGCATTGGATTTTGAGGAATGGGGGAGTTGCATCTGCTACTGCAGACATGCATTGGATTTTGGAGGAATGGGGGAGATTTCACCTGCTACTGCAGACATGCATTGGATTTTGAGGAATGGGGGAGATTTCACCTGCTACTGCAGACATGCATTGGATTTGGAGGAATGGGGGAGATTTCACCTGCTACTGCAGACATGAATTAAATTTGTAGGAATGGGGGAGATTTCACCTGCTACTGCAGACATGCATTGGATTTGTAGGAATAGGGGAGATTTCACCTGCTACTGCAGACATGAATTACATTTGTAGGAATGGGGGAGATTTCACCTGCTACTGCAGACATGCATTGGATTTGGAGGAATGGGGGAGTTTCACCTGCTACTGCAGACATGCATTGGATTTAGAGGAATGGGGAGATTTCACCTGCTACTGCAGACATGAATTAAATTTGTAGGAATGGGGGAGATTTCACCTGCTACTGCAGACATGCATTGGATTTGGAGGAATGGGGGAGATTTCACTCACTACTGCAGACATGCATTGGATTTGGAGGAATGGGGGAGATTTCACCTGTAACTGCAGACATGCATTGGATTTGGAGGAAAAGGGGAGATTTCACCTGCTACTGCAGACAGGCATTGGATTTGGAGGAATGGGGGAGATTTCACCTGTAACTGCAGACATGCATTGGATTTGGAGGAATGGGGAGATTTCACCTGCTACTGCAGACATGAATTAAATTTGTAGGAATGGGGGAGATTTCACCTGCTACTGCAGACAGGCATTGGATTTGGAGGAATGGGGGAGATTTCACCTGTAACTGCAGACATGCATTGGATTTGGAGGAATGGGGAGATTTCACCTGCTACTGCAGACATGAATTAAATTTGTAGGAATGGGGGAGATTTCACCTGCTACTGCAGACATGCATTGGATTTGGAGGAATGTAGGAGATTTCTCCTGCTACTGCAGACAGGCATTGGATTTGGAGGAATGGGGGAGATTTCACCTGTAACTGCAGACATGCATTGGATTTGGAGGAATGGGGAGATTTCACCTGCTACTGCAGACATGAATTAAATTTGTAGGAATGGGGGAGATTTCACCTGCTACTGCAGACATGCATTGGATTTGGAGGAATGTAGGAGATTTCACCTGCTACTGCAGACAGGCATTGGATTTGGAGGAATGGGGGAGCTTTCACCTGCTACTGCAGACATGCATTGGATTTGGAGGAATGGGGGAGTTTCACCTGCTACTGCAGACATGCATTGGATTTGGAGGAATGGGGGAGATTTCACCTGCTACTGCAGACATTAATTAAATTTGTAGGAATGGGGGAGATTTCACCTGCTACTGCAGACATGCATTGAATTTGGAGGAATGGGGGAGATTTCACCTGCTACTACAGACATGCATTGGATTTGGAGGAAAAGGGGAGATTTCACCCGCTACTGCAGACATGCATTGGATTTGGAGGAAAAGGGGAGATTTCACCCGCTACTGCAGACATGCATTGGATTTGTAGGAATGGGGGAGATTTCACCTGCTACTGCAGACATGCATTGAATTTGGAGGAATGGGGGAGATTTCACCTGCTACTGCAGACATGCATTGGATTTGGAGGAAAGGGGGAGATTTCACCTGTAACTGCAGACATGCATTGGATTTGGAGGAATGTAGGAGATTTCACCTGCGACTGCAGACATGCATTGGATTTGGAGGAATGGGGGAGATTTCACCTGCTACTGCAGACATGCATTGGATTTGGAGGAATGGGGGAGATTTCACCTGTAACTGCAGACATGCATTGGATTTGGAGGAATGGGGGAGATTTCACCTGCTACTGCAGACAGGAATTGGATTTGTAGGAATGGGGGAGATTTCACCTGTAACTGCAGACATGCATTGGATTTGGAGGAATGGGGAGCTTTCACCTGCTACTGCAGACATGAATTAAATTTGTAGGAATGGGGGAGATTTCACCTGCTACTGCAGACATGCATTGGATTTGGAGGAGTGGGAGAGATTTCACCTGCTACTGCAGACATGCATTGGATTTGTAGGAATGGGGGAGATTTCACCTGCTACTGCAGACAGGCATTGGATTTGGAGGAATGGGGAGATTTCACCTGCTACTGCAGACATGAATTAAATTTGTAGGAATGGGGGAGATTTCACCTGCTACTGCAGACATGCATTGGATTTGGAGGACTGTAGGAGATTTCACCTGCTACTGCAGACATGCATTGGATTTGGAGGAATGGGGGAGATTTCACCTGCTACTGCAGACAGGCATTGGATTTGGAGGAATGGGGGAGATTTCACCTGTAACTGCAGACATGCATTGGATTTGGAGGAATGGGGAGATTTCACCTGCTACTGCAGACATGAATTAAATTTGTAGGAATGGGGGAGATTTCACCTGCTACTGCAGACAGGCATTGGAGTTGGAGGAATGGGGGAGATTTCACCTGTAACTGCAGACATGCATTGGATTTGGAGGAATGGGGAGATTTCACCTGCTACTGCAGACATGAATTAAATTTGTAGGAATGGGGGAGATTTCACCTGCTACTGCAGACATGCATTGGATTTGGAGGAATGTAGGAGATTTCTCCTGCTACTGCAGACAGGCATTGGATTTGGAGGAATGGGGGAGATTTCACCTGTAACTGCAGACATGCATTGGATTTGGAGGAATGGGGAGATTTCACCTGCTACTGCAGACATGAATTAAATTTGTAGGAATGGGGGAGATTTCACCTGCTACTGCAGACATGCATTGGATTTGGAGGAATTTAGGAGATTTCACCTGCTACTGCAGACAGGCATTGGATTTGGAGGAATGGGGGAGATTTCACCTGCTACTGCAGACAGGCATTGGATTTGGAGGAATGGGGGAGATTTCACCTGCTACTGCAGACATGCATTGGATTTGGAGGAATGGGGGAGTTTCACCTGCTACTGCAGACATGCATTGGATTTGGAGGAATGGGGGAGATTTCACCTGCTACTGCAGACATTAATTAAATTTGTAGGAATGGGGGAGATTTCACCTGCTACTGCAGACATGCATTGAATTTGGAGGAATGGGGGAGATTTCACCTGCTACTACAGACATGCATTGGATTTGGAGGAAAAGGGGAGATTTCACCCGCTACTGCAGACATGCATTGGATTTGGAGGAAAAGGGGAGATTTCACCCGCTACTGCAGACATGCATTGGGTTTGGAGGAATGGGGGAGATTTCACCTGCTACTGCAGACATGCATTGAATTTGGAGGAATGGGGGAGATTTCACCTGCTACTGCAGACATGCATTGGATTTGGAGGAAAGGGGGAGATTTCACCTGTAACTGCAGACATGCATTGGATTTGGAGGAATGTAGGAGATTTCACCTGCGACTGCAGACATGCATTGGATTTGGAGGAATGGGGGAGATTTCACCTGCTACTGCAGACATGCATTGGATTTGGAGGAATGGGGGAGATTTCACCTGTAACTGCAGACATGCATTGGATTTGGAGGAATGGGGGAGATTTCACCTGCTACTGCAGACATGCATTGGATTTGGAGGAAAGGGGGAGATTTCACCTGTAACTGCAGACATGCATTGGATTTGGAGGAATGTAGGAGATTTCACCTGCGACTGCAGACATGCATTGGATTTGGAGGAATGGGGGAGATTTCACCTGCTACTGCAGACATGCATTGGATTTGGAGGAATGGGGGAGATTTCACCTGTAACTGCAGACATGCATTGGATTTGGAGGAATGGGGGAGATTTCACCTGCTACTGCAGACAGGAATTGGATTTGGAGGAATGGGGGAGATTTCACCTGTAACTGCAGACATGCATTGGATTTGGAGGAATGGGGGAGATTTCACTTGCTACTGCAGATATGCATTGGATTTGGAGGAGTGGGGGAGATTTCACCTGCTACTGCAGACATGCATTGGATTTGTAGGAATGGGGGAGATTTCACCTGCTACTGCAGACAGGCATTGGATTTGGAGGAATGGGGAGATTTCACCTGCTACTGCAGACATGAATTAAATTTGTAGGAATGGGGGAGATTTCACCTGCTACTGCAGACATGCATTGGATTTGGAGGACTGTAGGAGATTTCACCTGCTACTGCAGACATGCATTGGATTTGGAGGAATGGGGGAGTTTCACCTGCTACTGCAGACGTGCATTGGATTTGGAGGAATGGGGGAGATTTCACCTGCTACTGCAGACAGGCATTGGATTTGGAGGAATGGGGGAGATTTCACCTGTAACTGCAGACATGATTTGGATTTGGAGGAATGGGGAGATTTCACCTGCTACTGCAGACCTGAATTAAATATGTAGGAATGGGGGAGATTTCACCTGCTACTGCAGACATGCATTGGATTTGGAGGAATGTAGGAGATTTCACCTGCTACTGCAGACATGCATTGGATTTGGAGGAATGGGGGAGTTTCACCTGCTACTGCAGACATGCATTGGATTTGGAGGAATGGGGGAGATTTCACCTGTAACTGCAGACATGAATTAAATTTGTAGGAATGGGGGAGATTTCACCTGCTACTGCAGACATGCATTGAATATGGAGGAATGGGGAAGATTTCACCTGCTACTGCAGACATGAATTAAATTTGTAGGAATGGGGGAGATTTCACCTGCTACTGCAGACATGCATTGGATTTGGAGGAATGTAGGAGATTTCACCTGCTACTGCAGACAGGCATTGGATTTGGAGGAATGGGGGCGATTTCACCTGCTACTGCAGACATGCATTGGATTTTGAGGAATGGGGGAGTTGCATCTGCTACTGCAGACATGCATTGGATTTTGGAGGAATGGGGGAGATTTCACCTGCTACTGCAGACATGAATTAAATTTGTAGGAATGGGGGAGATTTCACCTGCTACTGCAGACATGCATTGGATTTGGAGGAATGTAGGAGATTTCACCTGCTACTGCAGACAGGCATTGGATTTGGAGGAATGGGGGAGATTTCACCTGTAACTGCAGACATGCATTGGATTTGGAGGAGAGTAGGAGATTTCACCTGCTACTGCAGACAGGCATTGGATTTGGAGGAATGGGGGAGATTTCACCTGTAACTGCAGACAGGCATTGGATTTGTAGGAACGGGAGAGATTTCACCTGCTATTGCAGACAGGCATTGGATTTGGAGGAATGGGGGAGATTTCACCCGCTACTGCAGACATGCATTGGATTTGGAGGAATGGGGGAGATTTCACCTGCTACTGCAGACATGCATTGGATTTGTAGGAATGGGGGAGATTTCACTTGCTACTGCAGATATGCATTGGATTTGGAGGAATGTGGGAGATTTCACCTGCTACTGCAGATATGCATTGGATTTGGAGGAAAGGGTAGATTTCACCTGTAACTGCAGACATGCATTGGATTTGGAGGAAAGGGGGAGATTTCACCTGTAACTGCAGACATGCATTGGATTTGGAGGAATGGGGGAGATTTCACCTGTAACTGCAGACATGCATTGGATTTGGAGGAAAGGGGGAGATTTCAACTGTAACTGCAGTCATGCATTGGATTTGTAGGAACGGGAGTGATTTCACCTGCTACTGCAGACAGGCATTGGATTTAGAGGAATGTAGGAGATTTCACCTGCTACTGCAGACAGGCATTGGACCTGAAAGGGGGACATTTCACCTGCTACTGCAGACATGCATTGGATTAGGAGGAATGCAGGAGATTTCACCTGCTACTGCAGACATGCATTGGATTAGGGGGAATGTAGGAGATTTCACCTGCTACTGCAGACATGCATTGGATTTGGAGGAATGGGGGAGTTTCACCTGCTACTGCAGACATGCATTGGACCTGAAAGGGGGACATTTCACCTGCTACTGCAGACATGCATTGGATTAGGAGGAATGTAGGAGATTCCACCTGCTACTGCAGACATGCATTGGATTAGGGGGAATGTAGGAGATTTCACCTGCTACTGCAGACATGCATTGGATTTGGAGGAATGGGGGAGTTTCACCTGCTACTGCAGACATGCATTGGATTTGGAGGAATGGGGGAGATTTCACCTGCTACTGCAGACATGCATTGGATTTGGAGGAATGGGGGAGATTTCACCTGCTACTGCAGACATGCATTGGATTTGGAGGACTGGGGGAGATTTCACCTACTACTGCAGACATGCATTGGATTTGGAGGAATGGGGGAGTTTCACCTGCTACTGCAGACATGCATTGGATTTGTAGGAACGGGAGAGATTTCACCTGCTACTGCAGACAGGCATTGGATTTGGAGGAATGGGGGAGATTTCACCTGCTACTGCAGACATGCATTGGCTTTGGAGGAATGGGGGAGATTTCACCTGCTACTGCAGACAGGCATTGGATTCGGAGGAATGGGGGAGATTTCACCTGCTACTGCAGACATGCATTGGATTTGGAGGAAAAGGGGAGCTTTCACCCGCTACTGCACACAGGCATTGGATTTGGAGGAATGGGGGAGTTTCACCTGCTACTGCAGATATGCATTGGATTTGGAGGAAAGGGGGAGATTTCACCTGTAACTGCAGACATGCATTGGATTTGGAGGAATGGGGGAGATTTCACCTGCTACTGCAGATATGCATTGGATTTAGAGGAATGTAGGAGATTTCACCTGCTACTGCAGACAGGCATTGGATTTGTAGGAACGGGAGAGATTTCACCTGCTACTGCAGACATGCATTGGATTTGTAGGAACGGGAGAGATTTCACCTGCTACTGCAGACAGGCTTTGGATTTGGAGGAACGGGGGACATTTAACCTGTAACTGCAGACATGCATTGGATTTGTTGGAACGGGAGAGATTGCACCTGCTACTGCAGACAGGCATTGGATTTGTAGGAACGGGGGACATTTAACCTGTAACTGCAGACATGCATTGGATTTGTTCGATTGGGGGACATTTCACCTGTAACTGCAGACATGCATTGGATTTGGAGGAAAGGGGGATATTTCATTGGATTTGGAGGAACGGGAGAGATTTCACCTGCTACTGCAGACATGCATTGGATTTGTAGGAACGGGAGAGATTTCACCTGGTTCTGCAGACATGCATTGGATTTGTAGGAACGGGGACATTTCACCTGTAACTGCAGACATGCATTGGATTTGGAGGAAAGGGGGATATTTCACCTGTAACTGCAGACATGCATTGGATTCGGAGGAATGGGGGAGATTTCACCTGCTACTGCAGACAGGCATTGGATTCGGAGGAATGGGGGAGATTTCACCTGTTACTGCAGACATGCATTGGATTCAGAGGACTGGGGGAGATTTCACCTGCTACTGCAGACATGCATTGGATTTGGAGGAATGTAGGAGATTTCACCTGCTACTGCAGACAGGCATTGGATTTGGAGGAATGGGAAGTTTCACCTGCTACTGCAGACATGCATTGGACCTGAAAGGGGGACACTTCACCTGCTACTGCAGACATGCATTGGATTAGGAGGAATGTAGGAGATTTCACCTGCTACTGCAGACATGCATTGGATTTGGAGGAATGGGGGAGTTTCACCTGCTACTGCAGACATGCATTGGATTTGGAGGAATGGGGGAGATTTCACCTGCTACTGCAGACATGCATTGGATTTGGAGGAATGGGGGAGATTTCACCTGCTACTGCAGACATGCATTGGATTTGGAGGACTGAGGGTGATTTCACCTACTACTGCAGACATGCATTGGATTTGGAGGAATGGGGGAATTTCACCTGCTACTGCAGACATGCATTGGATTTGTAGGAATGGGAGAGATTTCACCTGCTACTGTAGACAGGCATTGGATTCGGAGGAATGGGGGAGATTTCACCTGCTACTGCAGACATGCATTGGATTTGGAGGAATGGGGGAGATTTTACCTGCTACTGCAGACATGCATTGGATTTGGAGGAAAAGGGGAGATTTCACCCGCTACTGCAGACAGGCATTGGATTTGGAGGAATGGGGGAGATTTCACCTGTAACTGCAGACATGCATTGGATTTGTAGGAACGGGAGAGATTTCACCTGCTACTGCAGACATGCATTGGATTTGGAGGAATGGGGGAGATTTCACCCGCTACTGCAGATATGCATTGGATTTAGAGGAATGTAGGAGATTTCACCTGCTACTGCAGACATGCATTGGATTTGGAGGAATGGGGGAGATTTCACCTGTAACTGCAGACATGCATTGGATTTGTAGGAACGGGAGAGATTTCACCTGCTACTGCAGACATGCATTGGATTTGTAGGACCGGGAGAGATTTCACCTGCTACTGCAGACATGTATTGGATTCGGAGGAATGGGGGAGATTTCACCTGCTACTGCAGACATGCATTGAATTCGGAGGAATGGGGGAGATTTCACCTGCTACTGCAGACATGCATTGGATTCGGAGGAATGGGGGAGATTTCACCTGCTACTGCACAAATTCAGTGGATATGTAGGAATGGGGAGATTAAATCTCCTACTGCAGACATGTAATGGATATGTGGGAATGGGGAGATTTAATCTCCTACTGCAGACATGCATTGGATCTGAAAGTGGGAGAGTTCTCCTGCTACTGCAGACAGGAATTGGATTTGGAGGAATGGGGGAGATTTCACCTGCTACTGCAGACATGCATTGGATTTGGAAGAATGGGGGAGATTTTACCTGCTACTGCAGACATGCATTGGATTTGGAGGAAACAGGGAGATTTCACCCACTACTGCAGACATGCATTGGATTTGGAGGAAAAGGGGAGCTTTCACACACTTCTGCAGACATGCATTGGATTTGGAGGAATAGGGGAGATTTCACCTGCTTCTGCAGACATGCATTGGATTTGGAGGAATGGGAGAGATTTCACCTGTTACTGCAGACATGCATTGGATTTGGAGGAATGTAGGAGATTTCACCTGCGACTGCAGACATGCATTGGATTTGGAGGAATGGGGGAGATTTCACCTGCTACTGCAGACATGCATTGGATTTGGAGGAATGGGGGAGATTTCACCTGTAACTGCAGACATGCATTGGATTTGGAGGAATGGGGGAGATTTCACCTGCTACTGCAGACAGGAATTGGATTTGGAGGAATGGGGGAGATTTCACCTGTAACTGCAGACATGCATTGGATTTGGAGGAATGGGGAGCTTTCACCTGCTACTGCAGACATGAATTAAATTTGTAGGAATGGGGGAGATTTCACCTGCTACTGCAGACATGCATTGGATTTGGAGGAGTGGGGGAGATTTCACCTGCTACTGCAGACATGCATTGGATTTGTAGGAATGGGGGAGATTTCACCTGCTACTGCAGACAGGCATTGGATTTGGAGGAATGGGGAGATTTCACCTGCTACTGCAGACATGAATTAAATTTGTAGGAATGGGGGAGATTTCACCTGCTACTGCAGACATGCATTGGATTTGGAGGACTGTAGGAGATTTCACCTACTACTGCAGACATGCATTGGATTTGGAGGAATGGGGGAGTTTCACCTGCTACTGCAGACGTGCATTGGATTTGGGGGAATGGGGGAGATTTCACCTGCTACTGCAGACAGGCATTGGATTTGGAGGAATGGGGGAGATTTCACCTGTAACTGCAGACATGAATTAAATTTGTAGGAATGGGGGAGATTTCACCTGCTACTGCAGACATGAATTAAATATGTAGGAATGGGGGAGATTTCACCTGCTACTGCAGACATGCATTGGATTTGGAGGAATGTAGGAGATTTCACCTGCTACTGCAGACATGCATTGGATTTGGAGGAATGGGGGAGTTTCACCTGCTACTGCAGACATGCATTGGATTTGGAGGAATGGGGGAGATTTCACCTGTAACTGCAGACATGAATTAAATTTGTAGGAATGGGGGAGATTTCACCTGCTACTGCAGACATGCATTGAATATGGAGGAATGGGGAAGATTTCACCTGCTACTGCAGACATGAATTAAATTTGTAGGAATGGGGGAGATTTCACCTGCTACTGCAGACATGCATTGGATTTGGAGGAATGTAGGAGATTTCACCTGCTACTGCAGACAGGCATTGGATTTGGAGGAATGGGGGCGATTTCACCTGCTACTGCAGACATGCATTGGATTTTGAGGAATGGGGGAGTTGCATCTGCTACTGCAGACATGCATTGGATTTTGGAGGAATGGGGGAGATTTCACCTGCTACTGCAGACATGAATTAAATTTGTAGGAATCGGGGAGATTTCACCTGCTACTGCAGACATGCATTGGATTTGGAGGAATGGGGGAGATTTCACCTGCTACTGCAGACATGCATTGGATTTGTAGGAATGGGGGAGATTTCACCTGCTACTGCAGACATGAATTAAATTTGTAGGAATGGGGGAGATTTCACCTGCTACTGCAGACATGCATTGGATTTGGAGGAATGGGGGAGTTTCACCTGCTACTGCAGACATGCATTGGATTTGGAGGAATGGGGAGATTTCACCTGCTACTGCACAAATTCAGTGGATATGTAGGAATGGGGAGATTAAATCTCCTACTGCAGACATGTAATGGATATGTGGGAATGGGGAGATTTAATCTCCTACTGCAGACATGCATTGGATCTGAAAGTGGGAGAGTTCTCCTGCTACTGCAGACAGGAATTGGATTTGGAGGAATGGGGGAGATTTCACCTGCTACTGCAGACATGCATTGGATTTGGAAGAATGGGGGAGATTTTACCTGCTACTGCAGACATGCATTGGATTTGGAGGAAACAGGGAGATTTCACCCACTACTGCAGACATGCATTGGATTTGGAGGAAAAGGGGAGCTTTCACACACTTCTGCAGACATGCATTGGATTTGGAGGAATAGGGGAGATTTCACCTGCTTCTGCAGACATGCATTGGATTTGGAGGAATGGGAGAGATTTCACCTGTTACTGCAGACATGCATTGGATTTGGAGGAATGTAGGAGATTTCACCTGCGACTGCAGACATGCATTGGATTTGGAGGAATGGGGGAGATTTCACCTGCTACTGCAGACATGCATTGGATTTGGAGGAATGGGGGAGATTTCACCTGTAACTGCAGACATGCATTGGATTTGGAGGAATGGGGGAGATTTCACCTGCTACTGCAGACAGGAATTGGATTTGGAGGAATGGGGGAGATTTCACCTGTAACTGCAGACATGCATTGGATTTGGAGGAATGGGGAGCTTTCACCTGCTACTGCAGACATGAATTAAATTTGTAGGAATGGGGGAGATTTCACCTGCTACTGCAGACATGCATTGGATTTGGAGGAGTGGGGGAGATTTCACCTGCTACTTCAGACATGCATTGGATTTGTAGGAATGGGGGAGATTTCACCTGCTACTGCAGACAGGCATTGGATTTGGAGGAATGGGGAGATTTCACCTGCTACTGCAGACATGAATTAAATTTGTAGGAATGGGGGAGATTTCACCTGCTACTGCAGACATGCATTGGATTTGGAGGACTGTAGGAGATTTCACCTACTACTGCAGACATGCATTGGATTTGGAGGAATGGGGGAGTTTCACCTGCTACTGCAGACGTGCATTGGATTTGGAGGAATGGGGGAGATTTCACCTGCTACTGCAGACAGGCATTGGATTTGGAGGAATGGGGGAGATTTCACCTGTAACTGCAGACATGAATTAAATTTGTAGGAATGGGGGAGATTTCACCTGCTACTGCAGACATGAATTAAATATGTAGGAATGGGGGAGATTTCACCTGCTACTGCAGACATGCATTGGATTTGGAGGAATGTAGGAGATTTCACCTGCTACTGCAGACATGCATTGGATTTGGAGGAATGGGGGAGTTTCACCTGCTACTGCAGACATGCATTGGATTTGGAGGAATGGGGGAGATTTCACCTGTAACTGCAGACATGAATTAAATTTGTAGGAATGGGGGAGATTTCACCTGCTACTGCAGACATGCATTGAATATGGAGGAATGGGGAAGATTTCACCTGCTACTGCAGACATGAATTAAATTTGTAGGAATGGGGGAGATTTCACCTGCTACTGCAGACATGCATTGGATTTGGAGGAATGTAGGAGATTTCACCTGCTACTGCAGACAGGCATTGGATTTGGAGGAATGGGGGCGATTTCACCTGCTACTGCAGACATGCATTGGATTTTGAGGAATGGGGGAGTTGCATCTGCTACTGCAGACATGCATTGGATTTTGGAGGAATGGGGGAGATTTCACCTGCTACTGCAGACATGAATTAAATTTGTAGGAATCGGGGAGATTTCACCTGCTACTGCAGACATGCATTGGATTTGGAGGAATGGGGGAGATTTCACCTGCTACTGCAGACATGCATTGGATTTGTAGGAATGGGGGAGATTTCACCTGCTACTGCAGACATGAATTAAATTTGTAGGAATGGGGGAGATTTCACCTGCTACTGCAGACATGCATTGGATTTGGAGGAATGGGGGAGTTTCACCTGCTACTGCAGACATGCATTGGATTTGGAGGAATGGGGAGATTTCACCTGCTACTGCAGACATGAATTAAATTTGTAGGAATGGGGGAGATTTCACCTGCTACTGCAGACATGCATTGGATTTGGAGGAATGGGGGAGATTTCACTCACTACTGCAGACATGCATTGGATTTGGAGGAATGGGGGAGATTTCACCTGTAACTGCAGACATGCATTGGATTTGGAGGAAAAGGGGAGATTTCACCCGCTAATGCAGACAGGCATTGGATTTGGAGGAATGGGGGAGATTTCACCTGCTACTGCAGACATGCATTGGATTTGTAGGAATGGGGGAGATTTCACCTGTAACTGCAGACATGCATTGGATTTAGAGGAATGTCGGAGATTTCACCTGCTACTGCAGACAGGCATTGGATTTGGAGGAATGGGGGAGATTTCACCTGTAACTGCAGACATGCATTGGATTTGGAGGAGAGTAGGAGATTTCACCTGCTACTGCAGACAGGCATTGGATTTGGAGGAATGGGGGAGATTTCACCTGTAACTGCAGACAGGCATTGGATTTGTAGGAACGGGAGAGATTTCACCTGCTATTGCAGACAGGCATTGGATTTGGAGGAATGGGGGAGATTTCACCCGCTACTGCAGACATGCATTGGATTTGGAGGAATGGGGGAGATTTCACCTGCTACTGCAGACATGCATTGGATTTGTAGGAATGGGGGAGATTTCACTTGCTACTGCAGATATGCATTGGATTTGGAGACATGTGGGAGATTTCACCTGCTACTGCAGATATGCATTGGATTTGGAGGAAAGGGGAGATTTCACCTGTAACTGCAGACATGCATTGGATTTGGAGGAATGGGGGAGATTTCACCTGTAACTGCAGACATGCATTGGATTTGGAGGAAAGGGGGAGATTTCAACTGTAACTGCAGTCATGCATTGGATTTGTAGGAACGGGAGTGATTTCACCTGCTACTGCAGACAGGCATTGGATTTAGAGGAATGTAGGAGATTTCACCTGCTACTGCAGACAGGCATTGGATTTGAAGGAATGGGGAGTTTCACCTGCTACTGCAGACATGCATTGGACCTGAAAGGGGGACATTTCACCTGCTACTGCAGACATGCATTGGATTAGGAGGAATGTAGGAGATTTCACCTGCTACTGCAGACATGCATTGGATTAGGGGGAATGTAGGAGATTTCACCTGCTACTGCAGACATGCATTGGATTTGGAGGAATGGGGGAGTTTCACCTGCTACTGCAGACATGCATTGGATTTGGAGGAATGGGGGAGATTTCACCTGCTACTGCAGACATGCATTGGATTTGGAGGAATGGGGGAGATTTCACCTGCTACTGCAGACATGCATTGGATTTGGAGGACTGGGGGAGATTTCACCTACTACTGCAGACATGCATTGGATTTGGAGGAATGGGGGAGTTTCACCTGCTACTGCAGACATGCATTGGATTTGTAGGAACGGGAGAGATTTCACCTGCTACTGCAGACAGGCATTGGATTTGGAGGAATGGGGGAGATTTCACCTGCTACTGCAGACATGCATTGGCTTTGGAGGAATGGGGGAGATTTCACCTGCTACTGCAGACAGGCATTGGATTCGGAGGAATGGGGGAGATTTCACCTGCTACTGCAGACATGCATTGCATTTGGAGGAAAAGGGGAGCTTTCACCCGCTACTGCACACAGGCATTGGATTTGGAGGAATGGGGGAGTTTCACCTGCTACTGCAGATATGCATTGGATTTGGAGGAAAGGGGGAGATTTCACCTGTAACTGCAGACATGCATTGGATTTGGAGGAAAAGGGGAGATTTCACCCGCTAATGCAGACAGGCATTGGATTTGGAGGAATGGGGGAGATTTCACCTGCTACTGCAGACATGCATTGGATTTGTAGGAATGGGGGAGATTTCACCTGTAACTGCAGACATGCATTGGATTTAGAGGAATGTAGGAGATTTCACCTGCTACTGCAGACAGGCATTGGATTTGGAGGAATGGGGGAGATTTCACCTGTAACTGCAGACATGCATTGGATTTGGAGGAGAGTAGGAGATTTCACCTGCTACTGCAGACAGGCATTGGATTTGGAGGAATGGGGGAGATTTCACCTGTAACTGCAGACAGGCATTGGATTTGTAGGAACGGGAGAGATTTCACCTGCTATTGCAGACAGGCATTGGATTTGGAGGAATGGGGGAGATTTCACCCGCTACTGCAGACATGCATTGGATTTGGAGGAATGGGGGAGATTTCACCTGCTACTGCAGACATGCATTGGATTTGTAGGAATGGGGGAGATTTCACTTGCTACTGCAGATATGCATTGGATTTGGAGACATGTGGGAGATTTCACCTGCTACTGCAGATATGCATTGGATTTGGAGGAAAGGGGAGATTTCACCTGTAACTGCAGACATGCATTGGATTTGGAGGAATGGGGGAGATTTCACCTGTAACTGCAGACATGCATTGGATTTGGAGGAAAGGGGGAGATTTCAACTGTAACTGCAGTTATGCATTGGATTTGTAGGAACGGGAGTGATTTCACCTGCTACTGCAGACAGGCATTGGATTTAGAGGAATGTAGGAGATTTCACCTGCTACTGCAGACAGGCATTGGATTTGAAGGAATGGGGAGTTTCACCTGCTACTGCAGACATGCATTGGACCTGAAAGGGGGACATTTCACCTGCTACTGCAGACATGCATTGGATTAGGAGGAATGTAGGAGATTTCACCTGCTACTGCAGACATGCATTGGATTAGGGGGAATGTAGGAGATTTCACCTGCTACTGCAGACATGCATTGGATTTGGAGGAATGGGGGAGTTTCACCTGCTACTGCAGACATGCATTGGATTTGGAGGAATGGGGGAGATTTCACCTGCTACTGCAGACATGCATTGGATTTGGAGGAATGGGGGAGATTTCACCTGCTACTGCAGACATGCATTGGATTTGGAGGACTGGGGGAGATTTCACCTACTACTGCAGACATGCATTGGATTTGGAGGAATGGGGGAGTTTCACCTGCTACTGCAGACATGCATTGGATTTGTAGGAACGGGAGAGATTTCACCTGCTACTGCAGACAGGCATTGGATTTGGAGGAATGGGGGAGATTTCACCTGCTACTGCAGACATGCATTGGCTTTGGAGGAATGGGGGAGATTTCACCTGCTACTGCAGACAGGCATTGGATTCGGAGGAATGGGGGAGATTTCACCTGCTACTGCAGACATGCATTGGATTTGGAGGAAAAGGGGAGCTTTCACCCGCTACTGCACACAGGCATTGGATTTGGAGGAATGGGGGAGTTTCACCTGCTACTGCAGATATGCATTGGATTTGGAGGAAAGGGGGAGATTTCACCTGTAACTGCAGACATGCATTGGATTTGGAGGAATGGGGGAGATTTCACCTGCTACTGCAGATATGCATTGGATTTAGAGGAACGTAGGAGATTTCACCTGCTACTGCAGACAGGCATTGGATTTGTAGGAACGGGAGAGATTTCACCTGCTACTGCAGACATGCATTGGATTTGTTGGAACGGGAGAGATTGCACCTGCTACTGCAGACAGGCTTTGGATTTGGAGGAACGGGGGACATTTAACCTGTAACTGCAGACATGCATTGGATTTGTTGGAACGGGAGAGATTGCACCTGCTACTGCAGACAGGCATTGGATTTGTAGGAACGGGGGACATTTAACCTGTAACTGCAGACATGCATTGGATTTGTTCGAACGGGGGACATTTCACCTGTAACTGCAGACATGCATTGGATTTGGAGGAAAGGGGGATATTTCATTGGATTTGGAGGAACGGGAGAGATTTCACCTGCTACTGCAGACATGCATTGGATTTGTAGGAACGGGAGAGATTTCACCTGGTTCTGCAGACATGCATTGGATTTGTAGGAACGGGGACATTTCACCTGTAACTGCAGACATGCATTGGATTTGGAGGAAAGGGGGATATTTCACCTGTAACTGCAGACATGCATTGGATTCGGAGGAATGGGGGAGATTTCACCTGCTACTGCAGACAGGCATTGGATTCGGAAGGAATGGGGGAGATTTCACCTGTTACTGCAGACATGCATTGGATTCAGAGGACTGGGGGAGATTTCACCTGCTACTGCAGACATGCATTGGATTTGGAGGAATGTAGGAGATTTCACCTGCTACTGCAGACAGGCATTGGATTTGGAGGAATGGGAAGTTTCACCTGCTACTGCAGACATGCATTGGACCTGAAAGGGGGACACTTCACCTGCTACTGCAGACATGCATTGGATTAGGAGGAATGTAGGAGATTTCACCTGCTACTGCAGACATGCATTGGATTTGGAGGAATGGGGGAGTTTCACCTGCTACTGCAGACATGCATTGGATTTGGAGGAATGGGGGAGATTTCACCTGCTACTGCAGACATGCATTGGATTTGGAGGAATGGGGGAGATTTCACCTGCTACTGCAGACATGCATTGGATTTGGAGGACTGAGGGTGATTTCACCTACTACTGCAGACATGCATTGGATTTGAAGGAATGGGGGAATTTCACCTGCTACTGCAGACATGCATTGGATTTGTAGGAATGGGAGAGATTTCACCTGCTACTGTAGACAGGCATTGGATTCGGAGGAATGGGGGAGATTTCACCTGCTACTGCAGACATGCATTGGATTTGGAGGAATGGGGGAGATTTCACCTGCTACTGCAGACATGCATTGGATTTGGAGGAAAAGGGGAGATTTCACCCACTACTGCAGACAGGCATTGGATTTGGAGGAATGGGGGAGATTTCACCTGTAACTGCAGACATGCATTGGATTTGTAGGACCGGGAGAGATTTCACCTGCTACTGCAGACATGCATTGGATTTGGAGGAATGGGGGAGATTTCACCCGCTACTGCAGATATGCATTGGATTTAGAGGAATGTAGGAGATTTCACCTGCTACTGCAGACATGCATTGGATTTGGAGGAATGGGGGAGATTTCACCTGTAACTGCAGACATGCATTGGATTTGTAGGAACGGGAGAGATTTCACCTGCTACTGCAGACATGCATTGGATTTGTAGGACCGGGAGAGATTTCACCTGCTACTGCAGACATGTATTGGATTCGGAGGAATGGGGGAGATTTCACCTGCTACTGCAGACATGCATTGAATTCGGAGGAATGGGGGAGATTTCACCTGCTACTACAGACATGCATTGGATTCGGAGGAATGGGGGAGATTTCACCTGCTACTGCACAAATTCAGTGGATATGTAGGAATGGGGAGATTAAATCTCCTACTGCAGACATGTAATGGATATGTGGGAATGGGGAGATTTAATCTCCTACTGCAGACATGCATTGGATCTGAAAGTGGGAGAGTTCACCTGCTACTGCAGACAGGAATTGGATTTGGAGGAATGGGGGAGATTTCACCTGCTACTGCAGACATGCATTGGATTTGGAAGAATGGGGGAGATTTTACCTGCTACTGCAGACATGCATTGGATTTGGAGGAAACGGGGAGATTTCACCCACTACTGCAGACATGCATTGGATTTGGAGGAAAAGGGGAGCTTTCACACACTTCTACAGACATGCATTGGATTTGGAGGAATAGGGGAGATTTCACCTGCTTCTGCAGACATGCATTGGATTTGGAGGAATGGGAGAGATTTCACTTGTTACTGCAGACATGCGTTGGATTTGGATGAATGGAGGAGATTTCACCTGCTACTGCAGCCATGCATTGGATTTGGAAGAATGGAGGAGATTTCACCTGCTACTGCAGATATGCATTGGATTTGGAGGAATGGGGGAGGTTTCACCTGCTACTGCAGACATGCATTGGATTTGTAGGAATGGGGGAGATTTCACCTGCTACTACAGACATGAATTGGATCTGAAAGGGGGCGATTTCACCTGCTACTGCAGACATGCATTGGATTTGGAGGAATGGGGGAGTTTCACCTGCTACTGCAGACATGCATTGGATTTGTAAGAATGGGGGAGATTTCACTTGCTACTGCAGACATGCATTGGATTTGTAGGAATGGGGGAGATTTCACCTGCTACTGCAGACATGCATTGGATCTGAAAGGGGGCGATTTCACCTGCTACTGCAGACATGTATTGGATTTGGAGGAATGGGGGAGTTTCACCTGCTACTGAAGACATGCATTGGATTTATAGGAACGGGAGAGATTTCACCTGCTACTGCAGACAGGCATTGGATTTGGAGGAATGGGGGAGATTTCACGCACTACTGCAGACATGCATTGGATTTGGAGGAATGGAGGAGATTTCATCTGCTACTACAGACATGCATTGGATTTAGAGGAAAAGGGGAGATTTCACCCGCTACTGCAGACAGGCATTGGATTTGGAGGAATGAGGGAGATTTCACCTGCTACTGCAGACATGCATTGGATTTGGAGGAATGGGGGAGATTTCACCTGCTACTGCAGACATGCATTGGATTTGTAGGAATGGGGGAGATTTCACTTGCTACTGCAGATATGCATTGGATTTGGAGGAATGTGGGAGATTTCACCTGCTACTGCAGATATGCATTGGATTTGGAGGAAAGGGGAGATTTCACCTGTAACTGCAGACATGCATTGGATTTGGAGGAAAGGGGGAGATTTCACCTGTAACTGCAGACATGCATTGGATTTGGAGGAATGGGGGAGATTTCACCTGTAACTGCAGACATGCATTGGATTTGGAGGAAAGGGGGCGATTTCAACTGTAACTGCAGTCATGCATTGGATTTGTAGGAACGGGAGTGATTTCACCTGCTACTGCAGACAGGCATTGGATTTAGAGGAATGTAGGAGATTTCACCTGCTACTGCAGACAGGCATTGGATTTGAAGGAATGGGGAGTTTCACCTGCTACTGCAGACATGCATTGGACCTGAAAGGGGGACGTTTCACCTGCTACTGCAGACATGCATTGGATTAGGAGGAATGTAGGAGATTTCACCTGCTACTGCAGACATGCATTGGATTAGGGGGAATGTAGGAGATTTCACCTGCTACTGCAGACATGCATTGGATTTGGAGGAATGGGGGAGTTTCACCTGCTACTGCAGACATGCATTGGATTTGGAGGAATGGGGGAGATTTCACCTGCTACTGCAGACATGCATTGGATTTGGAGGAATGGGGGAGATTTCACCTGCTACTGCAGACATGCATTGGATTTGGAGGAATGGGGGAGATTTCACCTGCTACTGCAGACATGCATTGGATTTGGAGGAATGGGGGAGATTTCACCTGCTACTGCAGACATGCATTGGATTTGTAGGAACGGGAGAGATTTCACCTTCTACTGCAGACAGGCATTGGATTTGGAGGAACGGGGGAGATTTCACCTGCTACTGCAGACATGCATTGGCTTTGGAGGAATGGGGGAGATTTCACCTGCTACTGCAGACAGGCATTGGATTCGGAGGAATGGGGGAGATTTCACCTGCTACTGCAGACATGCATTGGATTTGGAGGAAAAGGGGAGCTTTCACCCGCTACTGCACACAGGCATTGGATTTGGAGGAATGGGGGAGTTTCACCTGCTACTGCAGATATGCATTGGATTTGGAGGAATGGGGGAGATTTCACCTGCTACTGCAGATATGCATTGGATTTAGAGGAATGTAGGAGATTTCACCTGCTACTGCAGACAGGCATTGGATTTGTAGGAACGGGAGAGATTTCACCTGCTACTGCAGACAGGCTTTGGATTTGGAGGAACGGGATAGATTTCACCTGCTACTGCAGACTTGCATTGGATTTGTAGGAACGGGAGAGATTTCACCTGCTACTGCAGACAGGCATTGGATTTGTAGGAACGGGGGACATTTAACCTGTAACTGCAGACATGCATTGGATTTGTTGGAACGGGAGAGATTGCACCTGCTACTGCAGACAGGCATTGGATTTGTAGGAACGGGGGACATTTAACCTGTAACTGCAGACATGCATTGGATTTGTTCGAACGGGGGACATTTCACCTGTAACTGCAGACATGCATTGGATTTGGAGGAAAGGGGGATATTTCATTGGATTTGGAGGAACGGGAGAGATTTCACCTGCTACTGCAGACATGCATTGGATTTGTAGGAACGGGAGAGATTTCACCTGGTTCTGCAGACATGCATTGGATTTGTAGGAACGGGGACATTTCACCTGTAACTGCAGACATGCATTGGATTTGGAGGAAAGGGGGATATTTCACCTGTAACTGCAGACATACATTGGATTCGGAGGAATGGGGGAGATTTCACCTGCTACTGCAGACAGGCATTGGATTCGGAGGAATGGGGGAGATTTCACCTGTTACTGCAGACATGCATTGGATTCAGAGGACTGGGGGAGATTTCACCTGCTACTGCAGACATGCATTGGATTTGGAGGAATGTAGGAGATTTCACCTGCTACTGCAGACAGGCATTGGATTTGGAGGAATGGGAAGTTTCACCTGCTACTGCAGACATGCATTGGACCTGAAAGGGGGACACTTCACCTGCTACTGCAGACATGCATTGGATTAGGAGGAATGTAGGAGATTTCACCTGCTACTGCAGACATGCATTGGATTTGGAGGAATGGGGGAGTTTCACCTGCTACTGCAGACATGCATTGGATTTGGAGGAATGGGGGAGATTTCACCTGCTACTGCAGACATGCATTGGATTTGGAGGAATGGGGGAGATTTCACCTGCTACTGCAGACATGCATTGGATTTGGAGGACTGAGGGTGATTTCACCTACTACTGCAGACATGCATTGGATTTGGAGGAATGGGGGAATTTCACCTGCTACTGCAGACATGCATTGGATTTGTAGGAATGGGAGAGATTTCACCTGCTACTGTAGACAGGCATTGGATTCGGAGGAATGGGGGAGATTTCACCTGCTACTGCAGACATGCATTGGATTTGGAGGAATGGGGGAGATTTCACCTGCTACTGCAGACATGCATTGGATTTGGAGGAAAAGGGGAGATTTCACCCGCTACTGCAGACATGCATTGGATTTGGAGGAATGGGGGAGATTTCACCCGCTACTGCAGATATGCATTGGATTTAGAGGAATGTAGGAGATTTCACCTGCTACTGCAGACATGCATTGGATTTGGAGGAATGGGGGAGATTTCACCTGTAACTGCAGACATGCATTGGATTTGTAGGAACGGGAGAGATTTCACCCGCTACTGCAGACATGCATTGGATTTGGAGGAATGGGGGAGATTTCACCCGCTACTGCAGATATGCATTGGATTTAGAGGAATGTAGGAGATTTCACCTGCTACTGCAGACATGCATTGGATTTGGAGGAATGGGGGAGATTTCACCTGTAACTGCAGACATGCATTGGATTTGTAGGAATGGGAGAGATTTCACCTGCTACTGCAGACATGCATTGGATTTGTAGGAACGGGAGAGATTTCACCTGCTACTGCAGACATGTATTGGATTCGGAGGAATGGGGGAGATTTCACCTGCTACTGCAGACATGCATTGAATTCGGAGGAATGGGGGAGATTTCACCTGCTACTGCAGACATGCATTGGATTCGGAGGAATGGGGGAGATTGCACCTGCTACTGCACAAATTCAGTGGATATGTAGGAAGGGGTAGATTAAATCTCCTACTGCAGACATGTAATGGATATGTGGGAATGGGGAGATTTAATCTCCTACTGCAGACATGCATTGGATCTGAAAGTGGGAGAGTTCACCTGCTACTGCAGACAGGAATTGGATTTGGAGGAATGGGGGAGATTTCACCTGCTACTGCAGACATGCATTGGATTTGGAAGAATGGGGGAGATTTTACCTGCTACTGCAGACATGCATTGGATTTGGAGGAAACGGGGAGATTTCACCCACTACTGCAGACATGCATTGGATTTGGAGGAAAAGGGGAGCTTTCACACACTTCTGCAGACATGCATTGGATTTGGAGGAATGGGGGCGATTTCACCTGCTTCTGCAGACATGCATTGGATTTGGAGGAATGGGAGAGATTTCACCTGTTACTGCAGACATGCGTTGGATTTGGATGAATGGAGGAGATTTCACCTGCTACTGCAGCCATGCATTGGATTTGGAAGAATGGAGGAGATTTCACCTGCTACTGCAGATATGCATTGGATTTGGAGGAATGGGGGAGGTTTCACCTGCTACTGCAGACATGCATTGGATTTGTAGGAATGGGGGAGATTTCACCTGCTACTACAGACATGAATTGGATCTGAAAGGGGGCGATTTCACCTGCTACTGCAGACATGCATTGGATTTGGAGGAATGGGGGAGTTTCACCTGCTACAGCAGACATGCATTGGATTTGTAAGAATGGGGGAGATTTCACTTGCTACTGCAGACATGCATTGGATTTGTAGGAATGGGGGAGATTTCACCTGCTACTGCAGACATGCATTGGATCTGAAAGGGGGCGATTTCACCTGCTACTGCAGACATGTATTGGATTTGGAGGAATGGGGGAGTTTCACCTGCTACTGAAGACATGCATTGGATTTATAGGAACGGGAGAGATTTCACCTGCTACTGCAGACAGGCATTGGATTTGGAGGAATGGGGGAGATTTCACGCACTACAGCAGACATGCATTGGATTTGGAGGAATGGAGGAGATTTCATCTGCTACTACAGACATGCATTGGATTTAGAGGAAAAGGGGAGATTTCACCCGCTACTGCAGACAGGCATTGGATTTGGAGGAATGAGGGAGATTTCACCTGCTACTGCAGACATGCATTGAATTTGGAGGAATGGGGGAGATTTCACCCGCTACTGCAGACATGCATTGGATTTGGAGGAAAGGGGGAGATTTCACCTTTAACTGCAGACATGCATTGGATTTGGAGGAATGTAGGAGATTTCACCTGCGACTGCAGACATGCATTGGATTTGGAGGAATGGGGGAGATTTCACCTGCTACTGCAGACATGCATTGGATTTGGAGGAAAGGGGGAGATTTCACCTTTAACTGCAGACATGCATTGGATTTGGAGGAATGTAGGAGATTTCACCTGCGACTGCAGACATGCATTGGATTTGGAGGAATGGGGGAGATTTCACCTGCTACTGCAGACATGCATTGGATTTGGGGGAATGGGGGAGATTTCACCTGCAACTGCAGACATGCATTGGATTTGGAGGAATGGGGGAGATTTCACCTGCTACTGCAGACAGGCATTGGATTTGGAGGAATGGGGGAGATTTCACCTGTAACTGCAGACATGCATTGGATTTGTAGGAATGGGGAGATTTCACCTGCTACTGCAGACATGAATTAAATTTGTAGGAATGGGGGAGATTTCACCTGCTACTGCAGACATGCATTGGATTTGGAGGAATGGGGGAGATTTCATCTGCTACTGCAGACATGCATTGGATTTGTAGGAATGGGGGATATTTCACCTTCTACTGCAGACATGCATTGGATTTGGAGGAATGGGGAGATTTCACCTGCTACTGCAGACATGAAATAAATTTGTAGGAATGGGGGATATTTCACCTGCTACTGCAGACATGCATTGGATTTGGAGGAATGGGGGAGATTTCACCTGTAACTGCAGACATGCATTGGATTTGGAGGAATGGGGAGATTTCACCTGCTACTGCAGACATGCATTGGATTTGGAGGAATGGGGGAGTTTCACCTGCTACTGCAGACATGCATTGGATTTGGAGGAATGGGGGAGATTTCACCTGCTACTGCAGACATGAATTAAATTTGTAGGAATGGGGGACATGCCACCTGCTACTGCAGACATGCATTGAATTTGGGGGAATGGGGGAGATTTCACCTGCTACTACAGACATGCATTGGATTTGGAGGAAAAGAGGAGATTTCACCCGCTACTGCAGACAGGCATTGGATTTGGGGGAATGGGGGAGATTTCACCTGTAACTGCAGACATGCATTGGATTTGTAGGAACGGGAGAGATTTCACCTGCTACTGCAGACATGCATTGGATTTGTAGGAACGGGAGAGATTTCACCTGCTACTGCAGACATGTATTGGATTCGGAGGAATGGGGGAGATTTCACCTGCTACTGCAGACATGCATTGAATTCGGAGGAATGGGGGAGATTTCACCTGCTACTGCAGACATGCATTGGATTCGGAGGAATGGGGGAGATTGCACCTGCTACTGCACAAATTCAGTGGATATGTAGGAAGGGGTAGATTAAATCTCCTACTGCAGACATGTAATGGATATGTGGGAATGGGGAGATTTAATCTCCTACTGCAGACATGCATTGGATCTGAAAGTGGGAGAGTTCACCTGCTACTGCAGACAGGAATTGGATTTGGAGGAATGGGGGAGATTTCACCTGCTACTGCAGACATGCATTGGATTTGGAAGAATGGGGGAGATTTTACCTGCTACTGCAGACATGCATTGGATTTGGAGGAAACGGGGAGATTTCACCCACTACTGCAGACATGCATTGGATTTGGAGGAAAAGGGGAGCTTTCACACACTTCTGCAGACATGCATTGGATTTGGAGGAATGGGGGCGATTTCACCTGCTTCTGCAGACATGCATTGGATTTGGAGGAATGGGAGAGATTTCACCTGTTACTGCAGACATGCGTTGGATTTGGATGAATGGAGGAGATTTCACCTGCTACTGCAGCCATGCATTGGATTTGGAAGAATGGAGGAGATTTCACCTGCTACTGCAGATATGCATTGGATTTGGAGGAATGGGGGAGGTTTCACCTGCTACTGCAGACATGCATTGGATTTGTAGGAATGGGGGAGATTTCACCTGCTACTACAGACATGAATTGGATCTGAAAGGGGGCAATTTCACCTGCTACTGCAGACATGCATTGGATTTGGAGGAATGGGGGAGTTTCACCTGCTACTGCAGACATGCATTGGATTTGTAAGAATGGGGGAGATTTCACTTGCTACTGCAGACATGCATTGGATTTGTAGGAATGGGGGAGATTTCACCTGCTACTGCAGACATGCATTGGATCTGAAAGGGGGCGATTTCACCTGCTACTGCAGACATGTATTGGATTTGGAGGAATGGGGGAGTTTCACCTGCTACTGAAGACATGCATTGGATTTATAGGAACGGGAGAGATTTCACCTGCTACTGCAGACAGGCATTGGATTTGGAGGAATGGGGGAGATTTCACGCACTACAGCAGACATGCATTGGATTTGGAGGAATGGAGGAGATTTCATCTGCTACTACAGACATGCATTGGATTTAGAGGAAAAGGGGAGATTTCACCCGCTACTGCAGACAGGCATTGGATTTGGAGGAATGAGGGAGATTTCACCTGCTACTGCAGACATGCATTGAATTTGGAGGAATGGGGGAGATTTCACCCGCTACTGCAGACATGCATTGGATTTGGAGGAAAGGGGGAGATTTCACCTTTAACTGCAGACATGCATTGGATTTGGAGGAATGTAGGAGATTTCACCTGCGACTGCAGACATGCATTGGATTTGGAGGAATGGGGGAGATTTCACCTGCTACTGCAGACATGCATTGGATTTGGAGGAAAGGGGGAGATTTCACCTTTAACTGCAGACATGCATTGGATTTGGAGGAATGTAGGAGATTTCACCTGCGACTGCAGACATGCATTGGATTTGGAGGAATGGGGGAGATTTCACCTGCTACTGCAGACATGCATTGGATTTGTAGGAATGGGGGACATGCCACCTGCTACTGCAGACATGCATTGAATTTGGGGGAATGGGGGAGATTTCACCTGCTACTACAGACATGCATTGGATTTGGAGGAAAAGAGGAGATTTCACCCGCTACTGCAGACAGGCATTGGATTTGGAGGAATGGGGGAGATTTCACCTGTAACTGCAGACATGCATTGGATTTGTAGGAACGGGAGAGATTTCACCTGCTACTGCAGACATGCATTGGATTTGTAGGAACGGGAGAGATTTCACCTGCTACTGCAGACATGTATTGGATTCGGAGGAATGGGGGAGATTTCACCTGCTACTGCAGACATGCATTGAATTCGGAGGAATGGGGGAGATTTCACCTGCTACTGCAGACATGCATTGGATTCGGAGGAATGGGGGAGATTGCACCTGCTACTGCACAAATTCAGTGGATATGTAGGAAGGGGTAGATTAAATCTCCTACTGCAGACATGTAATGGATATGTGGGAATGGGGAGATTTAATCTCCTACTGCAGACATGCATTGGATCTGAAAGTGGGAGAGTTCACCTGCTACTGCAGACAGGAATTGGATTTGGAGGAATGGGGGAGATTTCACCTGCTACTGCAGACATGCATTGGATTTGGAAGAATGGGGGAGATTTTACCTGCTACTGCAGACATGCATTGGATTTGGAGGAAACGGGGAGATTTCACCCACTACTGCAGACATGCATTGGATTTGGAGGAAAAGGGGAGCTTTCACACACTTCTGCAGACATGCATTGGATTTGGAGGAATGGGGGCGATTTCACCTGCTTCTGCAGACATGCATTGGATTTGGAGGAATGGGAGAGATTTCACCTGTTACTGCAGACATGCGTTGGATTTGGATGAATGGAGGAGATTTCACCTGCTACTGCAGCCATGCATTGGATTTGGAAGAATGGAGGAGATTTCACCTGCTACTGCAGATATGCATTGGATTTGGAGGAATGGGGGAGGTTTCACCTGCTACTGCAGACATGCATTGGATTTGTAGGAATGGGGGAGATTTCACCTGCTACTACAGACATGAATTGGATCTGAAAGGGGGCGATTTCACCTGCTACTGCAGACATGCATTGGATTTGGAGGAATGGGGGAGTTTCACCTGCTACTGCAGACATGCATTGGATTTGTAAGAATGGGGGAGATTTCACTTGCTACTGCAGACATGCATTGGATTTGTAGGAATGGGGGAGATTTCACCTGCTACTGCAGACATGCATTGGATCTGAAAGGGGGCGATTTCACCTGCTACTGCAGACATGTATTGGATTTGGAGGAATGGGGGAGTTTCACCTGCTACTGAAGACATGCATTGGATTTATAGGAACGGGAGAGATTTCACCTGCTACTGCAGACAGGCATTGGATTTGGAGGAATGGGGGAGATTTCACGCACTACAGCAGACATGCATTGGATTTGGAGGAATGGAGGAGATTTCATCTGCTACTACAGACATGCATTGGATTTAGAGGAAAAGGGGAGATTTCACCCGCTACTGCAGACAGGCATTGGATTTGGAGGAATGAGGGAGATTTCACCTGCTACTGCAGACATGCATTGAATTTGGAGGAATGGGGGAGATTTCACCCGCTACTGCAGACATGCATTGGATTTGGAGGAAAGGGGGAGATTTCACCTTTAACTGCAGACATGCATTGGATTTGGAGGAATGTAGGAGATTTCACCTGCGACTGCAGACATGCATTGGATTTGGAGGAATGGGGGAGATTTCACCTGCTACTGCAGACATGCATTGGATTTGGAGGAAAGGGGGAGATTTCACCTTTAACTGCAGACATGCATTGGATTTGGAGGAATGTAGGAGATTTCACCTGCGACTGCAGACATGCATTGGATTTGGAGGAATGGGGGAGATTTCACCTGCTACTGCAGACATGCATTGGATTTGGGGGAATGGGGGAGATTTCACCTGCAACTGCAGACATGCATTGGATTTGGAGGAATGGGGGAGATTTCACCTGCTACTGCAGACAGGCATTGGATTTGGAGGAATGGGGGAGATTTCACCTGTAACTGCAGACATGCATTGGATTTGTAGGAATGGGGAGATTTCACCTGCTACTGCAGACATGAATTAAATTTGTAGGAATGGGGGAGATTTCACCTGCTACTGCAGACATGCATTGGATTTGGAGGAATGGGGGAGATTTCATCTGCTACTGCAGACATGCATTGGATTTGTAGGAATGGGGGATATTTCACCTTCTACTGCAGACATGCATTGGATTTGGAGGAATGGGGAGATTTCACCTGCTACTGCAGACATGAAATAAATTTGTAGGAATGGGGGATATTTCACCTGCTACTGCAGACATGCATTGGATTTGGAGGAATGGGGGAGATTTCACCTGTAACTGCAGACATGCATTGGATTTGGAGGAATGGGGAGATTTCACCTGCTACTGCAGACATGCATTGGATTTGGAGGAATGGGGGAGTTTCACCTGCTACTGCAGACATGCATTGGATTTGGAGGAATGGGGGAGATTTCACCTGCTACTGCAGACATGAATTAAATTTGTAGGAATGGGGGACATGCCACCTGCTACTGCAGACATGCATTGAATTTGGGGGAATGGGGGAGATTTCACCTGCTACTACAGACATGCATTGGATTTGGAGGAAAAGAGGAGATTTCACCCGCTACTGCAGACAGGCATTGGATTTGGGGGAATGGGGGAGATTTCACCTGCTACTGCAGACATGCATTGGATTTGGAGGAATGGGGGAGTTTCACCTGCTACTGCAGACATGCATTGGATTTGGAGGAATGGGGGAGATTTCACCTGCTACTGCAGACATTAATTAAATTTGTAGGAATGGGGGAGATTTCACCTGCTACTGCAGACATGCATTGAATTTGGAGGAATGGGGGAGATTTCACCTGCTACTACAGACATGCATTGGATTTGGAGGAAAAGGTGAGATTTCACCCGCTACTGCAGACATGCATTGGATTTGGAGGAATGGGGGAGATTTCACCTGCTACTGCAGACATGCATTGAATTTGGAGGAATGGGGGAGATTTCACCTGCTACTGCAGACATGCATTGGATTTGGAGGAAAGGGGGAGATTTCACCTGTAACTGCAGACATGCATTGGATTTGGAGGAATGTAGGAGATTTCACCTGCGACTGCAGACATGCATTGGATTTGGAGGAATGGGGGAGATTTCACCTGCTACTGCAGACATGCATTGGATTTGGAGGAATGGGGGAGATTTCACCCGCTACTGCAGACATGCATTGGATTTGGAGGAAAGGGGGAGATTTCACCTTTAACTGCAGACATGCATTGGATTTGGAGGAATGTAGGAGATTTCACCTGCGACTGCAGACATGCATTGGATTTGGAGGAATGGGGGAGATTTCACCCGCTACTGCAGACATGCATTGGATTTGGAGGAAAGGGGGAGATTTCACCTTTAACTGCAGACATGCATTGGATTTGGAGGAATGTAGGAGATTTCACCTGCGACTGCAGACATGCATTGGATTTGGAGGAAACGGGGAGATTTCACCCACTACTGCAGACATGCATTGGATTTGGAGGAAAAGGGGAGCTTTCACACACTTCTGCAGACATGCATTGGATTTGGAGGAATGGGGGAGATTTCACCTGCTTCTGCAGACATGCATTGGATTTGGAGGAATGGGGGAGGTTTCACCTGCTACTGCAGACATGCATTGGATTTGGAGGAATGGGGGAGGTTTCACCTGCTACTGCAGACATGCATTGGATTTGGAGGAATGGGGGAGATTTCACCTGCTACTACAGACATGAATTGGATCTGAAAGGGGGCGATTTCACCTGCTACTGCAGACATGCATTGGATTTGGAGGAATGGGGGAGTTTCACCTGCTACTGCAGACATGCATTGTATTTGTAAGAATGGGGGAGATTTCACCTGCTACTGCAGACATGCATTGGATTTGTAGGAATGGGGGAGATTTCACCTGCTACTGCAGACATGCATTGGATCTGGATGAATGGAGGAGATTTCACCTGCTACTGCAGCCATGCATTGGATTTGGAAGAATGGAGGAGATTTCACCTGCTACTGCAGATATGCATTGGATATGGAGGAATGGGGGAGGTTTCACCTGCTACTGCAGACATGCATTGGATTTGTAGGAATGGGGGAGATTTCACCTGCTACTACAGACATGAATTGGATCTGAAAGGGGGGGATTTCACCTGCTACTGCAGACATGCATTGGATTTGGAGGAATGGGGGAGTTTCACCTGCTACTGCAGACATGCATTGTATTTGTAAGAATGGGGGAGATTTCACCTGCTACTGCAGACATGCATTGGATTTGTAGGAATGGGGGAGATTTCACCTGCTACTGCAGACATGCATTGGATCTGAAAGGGGGCGATTTCACCTGCTACTGCAGACATGTATTGGATTTGGAGGAATGGGGGAGTTTCACCTGCTACTGAAGACATGCATTGGATTTATAGGAACGGGAGAGATTTCACCTGCTACTGCAGACAGGCATTGGATTTGGAGGAATGGGGGAGATTTCACGCACTACTGCAGACATGCATTGGATTTGGAGGAATGGAGGAGATTTCATCTGCTACTCCAGACATGCATTGGATTTAGAGGAAAAGGGGAGATTTCACCCGCTACTGCAGACAGGCATTGGATTTGGAGGAATGAGGGAGATTTCACCTGCTACTGCAGACATGCATTGAATTTGGAGGAATGGGGGAGATTTCACCCGCTACTGCAGACATGCATTGGATTTGGAGGAAAGGGGGAGATTTCACCTTTAACTGCAGACATGCATTGGATTTGGAGGAATGTAGGAGATTTCACCTGCAACTGCAGACATGCATTGGATTTGGAGGAATGGGGGAGATTTCACCTGCTACTGCAGACATGCATTGGATTTGGAGGAAAGGGGGAGATTTCACCTTTAACTGCAGACATGCATTGGATTTGGAGGAATGTAGGAGATTTCACCTGCGACTGCAGACATGCATTGGATTTGGAGGAATGGGGGAGATTTCACCTGCTACTGCAGACATGCATTGGATTTGGAGGAATGGGGGAGATTTCACCTGCAACTGCAGACATGCATTGGATTTGGAGGAATGGGGGAGATTTCACCTGCTACTGCAGACAGGCATTGGATTTGGAGGAATGGGGGAGATTTCACCTGTAACTGCAGACATGCATTGGATTTGTAGGAATGGGGAGATTTCACCTGCTACTGCAGACATGAATTAAATTTGTAGGAATGGGGGAGATTTCACCTGCTACTGCAGACATGCATTGGATTTGGAGGAATGGGGGAGATTTCATCTGCTACTGCAGACATGCATTGGATTTGTAGGAATGGGGGATATTTCACCTTCTACTGCAGACATGCATTGGATTTGGAGGAATGGGGAGATTTCACCTGCTACTGCAGACATGAAATAAATTTGTAGGAATGGGGGATATTTCACCTGCTACTGCAGACATGCATTGGATTTGGAGGAATGGGGGAGATTTCACCTGTAACTGCAGACATGCATTGGATTTGGAGGAATGGGGAGATTTCACCTGCTACTGCAGACATGCATTGGATTTGGAGGAATGGGGGAGATTTCACCTGCTACTGCAGACATGAATTAAATTTGTAGGAATGGGGGACATGCCACCTGCTACTGCAGACATGTATTGAATTTGGGGGAATGGGGGAGATTTCACCAGCTACTAAAGACATGCATTGGATTTGGAGGAAAAGGGGAGATTTCACCCGCTACTGCAGACAGGCATTGGATTTGGAGGAATGGGGGAGATTTCACCTGCTACTGCAGACATGCATTGAATTTGGAGGAATGGGGGAGATTTCACCTGCTACTGCAGACATGCATTGGATTTGGAGGAAAGGGGGAGATTTCACCTGTAACTGCAGACATGCATTGGATTTGGAGGAATGTAGGAGATTTCACCTGCGACTGCAGACATGCATTGGATTTGGAGGAATGGGGGAGATTTCACCTGCTACTGCAGACATGCATTGGATTTGGAGGAATGGGGGAGATTTCAACTGTAACTGCAGACATGCATTGGATTTGGAGGAATGGGGGAGATTTCACCTGCTACTGCAGACAGGCATTGGATTTGGAGGAATGGGGGAGATTTCACCTGTAACTGCAGACATGCATTGGATTTGGAGGAATGGGGAGATTTCACCTGCTACTGCAGACATGAATTAAATTTGTAGGAATGGGGGAGATATCACCTGCTACTGCAGACATGCATTGGATTTGGAGGAATAGGGGAGATTTCACCTGCTACTGCAGACATGCATTGGATTTGTAGGAATGGGGGAGATTTCACCTGCTACTGCAGACAGGCATTGGATTTGGAGGAATGGGGAGATTTCACCTGCTACTGCAGACATGAATTAAATTTGTAGGAATGGGGGAGATTTCACCTGCTACTGCAGACATGCATTGGATTTGGAGGAATGTAGGAGATTTCACCTGCTACTGCAGACAGGCATTGGATTTGGAGGAATGGGGGAGATTTCACCTGCTACTGCAGGCATGCATTGGATTTGGAGGAATGGGGGAGTTTCACCTGCTACTGCAGACATGCATTGGATTTGGAGGAATGGGGGAGATTTCACCTGCTACTGCAGACAGGCATTGGATTTGGAGGAATGGGGGAGATTTCACCTGTAACTGCAGACATGAATTAAATTTGTAGGAATGGGGGAGATTTCACCTGCTACTGCAGACATGCATTGGATTTGGATGAATGTAGGAGATTTCACCTGCTACTGCAGACAGGCATTGGATTTGGAGGAATGGGGGAGATTTCACCTGCTACTGCAGACATGCATTGGATTTGGAGGAATGGGGGAGTTTCACCTGCTACTGCAGACATGCATTGGATTTAGAGGAATGGGGGAGATTTCACCTGCTACTGCAGACATTAATTAAATTTGTAGGAATGGGGGAGATTTCACCTGCTACTGCAGACATGCATTGAATTTGGAGGAATGGGGGAGATTTCACATGCTACTACAGACATGCATTGGATTTGGAGGAAAAGCGGAGATTTCACCCGCTACTGCAGACATGCATTGGATTTGGAGGAATGGGGGAGATTTCACCTGCTACTGCAGACATGCATTGAATTTGGAGGAATGGGGGAGATTTCACCTGCTACTGCAGACATGCATTGGATTTGGAGGAAAGGGGGAGATTTCACCTGTAACTGCAGACATGCATTGGATTTGGAGGAATGTAGGAGATTTCACCTGCGACTGCAGACATGCATTGGATTTGGAGGAATGGGGGAGATTTCACCTGTAACTGCAGACATGTATTGGATTTGGAGGAATGGGGGAGATTTCACCTGCTGCTGCAGACAGGAATTGGATTTGGAGGAATGGGGGAGATTTCACCTGTAACTGCAGACATGTATTGGATTTGGAGGAATGGGGGAGATTTCACCTGCTACTGCAGACAGGAATTGGATTTGGAGGAATGGGGGAGATTTCACCTGTAACTGCAGACATGCATTGGATTTGGAGGAATGGGGAGCTTTCACCTGCTACTGCAGACATGAATTAAATTTGTAGGAATGGGGGAGATTTCACCTGCTACTGCAGACAGGAATTGGATTTGGAGGAATGGGGGAGATTTCAACTGTAACTGCAGACATGCATTGGATTTGGAGGAATGGGGGAGATTTCACCTGCTACTGCAGACATTAATTAAATTTGTAGGAATGGGGGAGATTTCACCTGCTACTGCAGACATTCATTGAATTTGGAGGAATGGGGGAGATTTCACATGCTACTACAGACATGCATTGGATTTGGAGGAAAAGCGGAGATTTCACCCGCTACTGCAGACATGCATTGGATTTGGAGGAATGGGGGAGATTTCACCTGCTACTGCAGACATGCATTGGATTTGGAGGAGTGGGGGAGATTTCACCTGCTACTGCAGACATGCATTGGATTTGTAGGAATGGGGGAGATTTCACCTGCTACTGCAGACAGGCATTGGATTTGGAGGAAATGGGGAGATTTCACCTGCTACTGCAGACATGCATTGGATTTGGAGGAATGGGGAGATTTCACCTGCTACTGCAGACATGCATTGGATTTGGAGGAAAGGGGGAGATTTCACCTTTAACTGCAGACATGCATTGGATTTGGAGGAATGTAGGAGATTTCACCTGCGACTGCAGACATGCATTGGATTTGGAGGAATGGGGGAGATTTCACCTGCTACTGCAGACATGCATTGGATTTGGAGGAATGGGGGAGATTTCACCTGCAACTGCAGACATGCATTGGATTTGGAGGAATGGGGGAGATTTCACCTGCTACTGCAGACAGGCATTGGATTTGGAGGAATGGGGGAGATTTCACCTGTAACTGCAGACATGCATTGGATTTGTAGGAATGGGGAGATTTCACCTGCTACTGCAGACATGAATTAAATTTGTAGGAATGGGGGAGATTTCACCTGCTACTGCAGACATGCATTGGATTTGGAGGAATGGGGGAGATTTCATCTGCTACTGCAGACATGCATTGGATTTGTAGGAATGGAGGATATTTCACCTTCTACTGCAGACATGCATTGGATTTGGAGGAATGGGGAGATTTCACCTGCTACTGCAGACATGAAATACATTTGTAGGAATGGGGGATATTTCACCTGCTACTGCAGACATGCATTGGATTTGGAGGAGGAATGGGGGAGATTTCACCTGTAACTGCAGACATGCATTGGATTTGGAGGAATGGGGAGATTTCACCTGCTACTGCAGACATGCATTGGATTTGGAGGAATGGGGGAGATTTCACCTGCTACTGCAGACATGAATTAAATTTGTAGGAATGGGGGACATGCCACCTGCTACTGCAGACATGTATTGAATTTGGGGGAATGGGGGAGATTTCACCTGCTACTAAAGACATGCATTGGATTTGGAGGAAAAGGGGAGATTTCACCCGCTACTGCAAACAGCCATTGGATTTGGAGGAATGGGGGAGATTTCACCTGCTACTGCAGACATGCATTGAATTTGGAGGAATGGGGGAGATTTCACCTGCTACTGCAGACATGCATTGGATTTGGAGGAATGGGGGAGATTTCACCTGTAACTGCAGACATGCATTGGATTTGGAGGAATGTAGGAGATTTCACCTGCGACTGCAGACATGCATTGGATTTGGAGGAATGGGGGAGATTTCACCTGCTACTGCAGACATGCATTGGATTTGGAGGAATGGGGGAGATTTCACCTGTAACTGCAGACATGCATTGGATTTGGAGGAATGGGGGAGATTTCACCTGCTACTGCAGACAGGCATTGGATTTGGAGGAATGGGGGAGATTTCACCTGTAACTGCAGACATGCATTGGATTTGGAGGAATGGGGAGATTTCACCTGCTACTGCAGACATGAATTAAATTTGTAGGAATGGGGGAGATATCACCTGCTACTGCAGACATGCATTGGATTTGGAGGAATAGGGGAGATTTCACCTGCTACTGCAGACATGCATTGGATTTGTAGGAATGGGGGAGATTTCACCTGCTACTGCAGACAGGCATTGGATTTGGAGGAATGGGGAGATTTCACCTGCTACTGCAGACATGAATTAAATTTGTAGGAATGGGGGAGATTTCACCTGCTACTGCAGACATGCATTGGATTTGGAGGAATGTAGGAGATTTCACCTGCTACTGCAGACAGGCATTGGATTTGGAGGAATGGGGGAGATTTCACCTGCTACTGCAGGCATGCATTGGATTTGGAGGAATGGGGGAGTTTCACCTGCTACTGCAGACATGCATTGGATTTGGAGGAATGGGGGAGATTTCACCTGCTACTGCAGACAGGCATTGGATTTGGAGGAATGGGGGAGATGTCACCTGTAACTGCAGACATGCATTGGATTTGGAAGAATGGGGAGATTTCACCTGCTACTGCAGACATGAATTAAATTTGTAGGAATGGGGGAGATTTCACCTGCTACTGCAGACATGCATTGGATTTGGAGGAATGTAGGAGATTTCACCTGCTACTGCAGACAGGCATTGGATTTGGAGGAATGGGGGAGATTTCACCTGCTACTGCAGACATGCATTGGATTTGGAGGAATGGGGGAGTTTCACCTGCTACTGCAGACATGCATTGGATTTGGAGGAATGGAGGAGATTTCACCTGCTACTGCAGACGTTAATTAAATTTGTAGGAATGGGGGAGATTTCACCTGCTACTGCAGACATGCATTGAATTTGGAGGAATGGGGGAGATTTCACATGCTACTACAGACATGCATTGGATTTGGAGGAAAAGCGGAGATTTCACCCGCTACTGCAGACATGCATTGGATTTGGAGGAATGGGGGAGATTTCACCTGCTACTGCAGACATGCATTGAATTTGGAGGAATGGGGGAGATTTCACCTGCTACTGCAGACATGCATTGGATTTGGAGGAAAGGGGGAGATTTCACCTGTAACTGCAGACATGCATTGGATTTGGAGGAATGTAGGAGATTTCACCTGCGACTGCAGACATGCATTGGATTTGGAGGAATGGGGGAGATTTCACATGCTACTGCAGACATGCATTGGATTTGGAGGAATGGGGGAGATTTCACCTGTAACTGCAGACATGTATTGGATTTGGAGGAATGGGGGAGATTTCACCTGCTACTGCAGACAGGAATTGGATTTGGAGGAATGGGGGAGATTTCACCTGTAACTGCAGACAGGCATTGGATTTGGAGGAATGGGGAGATTTCACCTGCTACTGCAGACAGGAATTGGATTTGGAGGAATGGGGGAGATTTCACCTGTAACTGCAGACATGTATTGGATTTGGAGGAATGGGGGAGATTTCACCTGCTACTGCAGACAGGAATTGGATTTGGAGGAGTGGGGGAGATTTCACCTGCTACTGCAGACATGCATTGGATTTGTAGGAATGGGGGAGATTTCACCTGCTACTGCAGACAGGCATTGGATTTGGAGGAATGGGGAGATTTCACCTGCTACTGCAGAAATGAATTTAATTTGTAGGAATGGGGGAGATTTCACCTGCTACTGCAGACATGCATTGGATTTGGAGGACTGTAGGAGATTTCACCTGCTACTGCAGACATGCATTGGATTTGGAGGAATGGGGGAGTTTCACCTGCTACTGCAGACATGCATTGGATTTGGAGGAATGGGGGAGATTTCACCTGCTACTGCAGACAGGCATTGGATTTGGAGGAATGGGGGAGATTTCACCTGTAACTGCAGACATGATTTGGATTTGGGGGAATGTGGAGATTTCACCTGCTACTGCAGACAGGAATTGGATTTGGAGGAATGGGGGAGATTTCACCTGTAACTGCAGACATGCATTGGATTTGGAGGAATGGGGAGCTTTCACCTGCTACTGCAGACATGAATTAAATTTGTAGGAATGGGGGAGATTTCACCTGCTACTGCAGACATGCATTGGATTTGGAGGAGTGGGGGAGATTTCACCTGCTACTGCAGACATGCATTGGATTTGTAGGAATGGGGGAGATTTCACCTGCTACTGCAGACAGGCATTGGATTTGGAGGAATGGGGAGATTTCACCTGCTACTGCAGACATGAATTAAATTTGTAGGAATGGGGGAGATTTCACCTGCTACTGCAGACATGCATTGGATTTGGAGGACTGTAGGAGATTTCACCTGCTACTGCAGACATGCATTGGATTTGGAGGAATGGGGGAGTTTCACCTGCTACTGCAGACGTGCATTGGATTTGGAGGAATGGGGGAGATTTCACCTGCTACTGCAGACAGGCATTGGATTTGGAGGAATGGGGGAGATTTCACCTGTAACTGCAGACATGATTTGGATTTGGGGGAATGGGGAGATTTCACCTGCTACTGCAGACATGAATTAAATATGTAGGAATGGGGGAGATTTCACCTGCTACTGCAGACATGCATTGGATTTGGAGGAATGTAGGAGATTTCACCTGCTACTGCAGACATGCACTGGATTTGGAGGAATGGGGGAGTTTCACCTGCTACTGCAGACATGCATTGGATTTGGAGGAATGGGGGAGATTTCACCTGTAACTGCAGACATGAATTAAATTTGTAGGAATGGGGGAGATTTCACCTGCTACTGCAGACATGCATTGAATATGGAGGAATGGGGAAGATTTCACCTGCTACTGCAGACATGAATTAAATTTGTAGGAATGGGGGAGATTTCACCTGCTACTGCAGACATGCATTGGATTTGGAGGAATGTAGGAGATTTCACCTGCTACTGCAGACAGGCATTGGATTTAGAGGAATGGGGGCGATTTCACCTGCTACTGCAGACATGCATTGGATTTTGAGGAATGGGGGAGTTGCATCTGCTACTGCAGACATGCATTGGATTTTGGAGGAATGGGGGAGATTTCACCTGCTACTGCAGACATTAATTAAATTTGTAGGAATGGGGGAGATTTCACCTGCTACTGCAGACATGCATTGGATTTGTAGGAATGGGGGAGATTTCACCTGCTACTGCAGACATGAATTAAATTTGTAGGAATGGGGGAGATTTCACCTGCTACTGCAGACATGCATTGGATTTGGAGGAATGGGGGAGTTTCACCTGCTACTGCAGACATGCATTGGATTTGGAGGAATGGGGAGATTTCACCTGCTACTGCAGACATGAATTAAATTTGTAGGAATGGGGGAGATTTCACCTGCTACTGCAGACATGCATTGGATTTGGAGGAATGGGGGAGATTTCACTCACTACTGCAGACATGCATTGGATTTGGAGGAATGGGGGAGATTTCACCTGTAACTGCAGACATGCATTGGATTTGGAGGAAAAGGGGAGATTTCACCCGCTAATGCAGACAGGCATTGGATTTGGAGGAATGGGGGAGATTTCACCTGCTACTGCAGACATGCATTGGATTTGTAGGAATGGGGGAGATTTCACCTGTAACTGCAGACATGCATTGGATTTGGAGGAATGGGGGAGATTTCACCTGCTACTGCAGACAGGAATTGGATTTGGAGGAATGGGGGAGATTTCACCTGTAACTTTAGACATGCATTGGATTTGGAGGAATGGGGAGCTTTCACCTGCTACTGCAGACATGAATTAAATTTGTAGGAATGGGGGAGATTTCACCTGCTACTGCAGACATGCATTGGATTTGGAGGAGTGGGGGAGATTTCACCTGCTACTGCAGACATGCATTGGATTTGTAGGAATGGGGGAGATTTCACCTGCTACTGCAGACAGGCATTGGATTTGGAGGAATGGGGAGATTTCACCTGCTACTGCAGACATGAATTAAATTTGTAGGAATGGGGGAGATTTCACCTGCTACTGCAGACATGCATTGGATTTGGAGGACTGTAGGAGATTTCACCTGCTACTGCAGACATGCATTGGATTTGGAGGAATGGGGGAGTTTCACCTGCTACTGCAGACGTGCATTGGATTTGGAGGAATGGGGGAGATTTCACCTGCTACTGCAGACAGGCATTGGATTTGGAGGAATGGGGGAGATTTCACCTGTAACTGCAGACATGATTTGGATTTGGAGGAATGGGGAGATTTCACCTGCTACTGCAGACATGCATTGGATTTGGAGGAATGTAGGAGATTTCACCTGCTACTGCAGACATGCATTGGATTTGGAGGAATGGGGGAGTTTCACCTGCTACTGCAGACATGCATTGGATTTGGAGGAATGGGGGAGATTTCACCTGTAACTGCAGACATGAATTAAATTTGTAGGAATGGGGGAGATTTCACCTGCTACTGCAGACATGCATTGAATATGGAGGAATGGGGAAGATTTCACCTGCTACTGCAGACATGAATTAAATTTGTAGGAATGGGGGAGATTTCACCTGCTACTGCAGACATGCATTGGATTTGGAGGAATGTAGGAGATTTCACCTGCTACTGCAGACAGGCATTGGATTTGGAGGAATGGGGGCGATTTCACCTGCTACTGCAGACATGCATTGGATTTTGAGGAATGGGGGAGTTGCATCTGCTACTGCAGACATGCATTGGATTTTGGAGGAATGGGGGAGATTTCACCTGCTACTGCAGACATGAATTAAATTTGTAGGAATGGGGGAGATTTCACCTGCTACTGCAGACATGCATTGGATTTGGAGGAATGGGGGAGATTTCACCTGCTACAGCAGACATGCATTGGATTTGGAGGAATGGGGAGATTTCACCTGCTACTGCAGACATGCATTGGATTTGGAGGAAAGGGGGAGATTTCACCTTTAACTGCAGACATGCATTGGATTTGGAGGAATGTAGGAGATTTCACCTGCGACTGCAGACATGCATTGGATTTGGAGGAATGGGGGAGATTTCACCTGCTACTGCAGACATGCATTGGATTTGGAGGAATGGGGGAGATTTCACCTGCAACTGCAGACATGCATTGGATTTGGAGGAATGGGGGAGATTTCACCTGCTACTGCAGACAGGCATTGGATTTGGAGGAATGGGGGAGATTTCACCTGTAACTGCAGACATGCATTGGATTTGTAGGAATGGGGAGATTTCACCTGCTACTGCAGACATGAATTAAATTTCTAGGAATGGGGGAGATTTCACCTGCTACTGCAGACATGCATTGGATTTGGAGGAATGGGGGAGATTTCATCTGCTACTGCAGACATGCATTGGATTTGTAGGAATGGGGGATATTTCACCTTCTACTGCAGACATGCATTGGATTTGGAGGAATGGGGAGATTTCACCTGCTACTGCAGACATGAAATAAATTTGTAGGAATGGGGGATATTTCACCTGCTACTGCAGACATGCATTGGATTTGGAGGAGGAATGGGGGAGATTTCACCTGTAACTGCAGACATGCATTGGATTTGGAGGAATGGGGAGATTTCACCTGCTACTGCAGACATGCATTGGATTTGGAGGAATGGGGGAGATTTCACCTGCTACTGCAGACATGAATTAAATTTGTAGGAATGGGGGACATGCCACCTGCTACTGCAGACATGTATTGAATTTGGGGGAATGGGGGAGATTTCACCTGCTACTAAAGACATGCATTGGATTTGGAGGAAAAGGGGAGATTTCACCCGCTACTGCAGACAGCCATTGGATTTGGAGGAATGGGGGAGATTTCACCTGCTACTGCAGACATGCATTGAATTTGGAGGAATGGGGGAGATTTCACCTGCTACTGCAGACATGCATTGGATTTGGAGGAATGGGGGAGATTTCACCTGTAACTGCAGACATGCATTGGATTTGGAGGAATGTAGGAGATTTCACCTGCGACTGCAGACATGCATTGGATTTGGAGGAATGGGGGAGATTTCACCTGCTACTGCAGACATGCATTGGATTTGGAGGAATGGGGGAGATTTCACCTGTAACTGCAGACATGCATTGGATTTGGAGGAATGGGGGAGATTTCACCTGCTACTGCAGACAGGCATTGGATTTGGAGGAATGGGGGAGATTTCACCTGTAACTGCAGACATGCATTGGATTTGGAGGAATGGGGAGATTTCACCTGCTACTGCAGACATGAATTAAATTTGTAGGAATGGGGGAGATATCACCTGCTACTGCAGACATGCATTGGATTTGGATGAATAGGGGAGATTTCACCTGCTACTGCAGACATGCATTGGATTTGTAGGAATGGGGGAGATTTCACCTGCTACTGCAGACAGGCATTGGATTTGGAGGAATGGGGAGATTTCACCTGCTACTGCAGACATGAATTAAATTTGTAGGAATGGGGGAGATTTCACCTGCTACTGCAGACATGCATTGGATTTGGAGGAATGTAGGAGATTTCACCTGCTACTGCAGACAGGCATTGGATTTGGAGGAATGGGGGAGATTTCACCTGCTACTGCAGGCATGCATTGGATTTGGAGGAATGGGGGAGTTTCACCTGCTACTGCAGACATGCATTGGATTTGGAGGAATGGGGGAGATTTCACCTGCTACTGCAGACAGGCATTGGATTTGGAGGAATGGGGGAGATGTCACCTGTAACTGCAGACATGCATTGGATTTGGAAGAATGGGGAGATTTCACCTGCTACTGCAGACATGAATTAAATTTGTAGGAATGGGGGAGATTTCACCTGCTACTGCAGACATGCATTGGATTTGGAGGAATGTAGGAGATTTCACCTGCTACTGCAGACAGGCATTGGATTTGGAGGAATGGGGGAGATTTCACCTGCTACTGCAGACATGCATTGGATTTGGAGGAATGGGGGAGTTTCACCTGCTACTGCAGACATGCATTGGATTTGGAGGAATGGAGGAGATTTCACCTGCTACTGCAGATGTTAATTAAATTTGTAGGAATGGGGGAGATTTCACCTGCTACTGCAGACATGCATTGAATTTGGAGGAATGGGGGAGATTTCACATGCTACTACAGACATGCATTGGATTTGGAGGAAAAGCGGAGATTTCACCCGCTACTGCAGACATGCATTGGATTTGGAGGAATGGGGGAGATTTCACCTGCTACTGCAGACATGCATTGAATTTGGAGGAATGGGGGAGATTTCACCTGCTACTGCAGACATGCATTGGATTTGGAGGAAAGGGGGAGATTTCACCTGTAACTGCAGACATGCATTGGATTTGGAGGAATGTAGGAGATTTCACCTGCGACTGCAGACATGCATTGGATTTGGAGGAATGGGGGAGATTTCACATGCTACTGCAGACATGCATTGGATTTGGAGGAATGGGGGAGATTTCACCTGTAACTGCAGACATGTATTGGATTTGGAGGAATGGGGGAGATTTCACCTGCTACTGCAGACAGGAATTGGATTTGGAGGAATGGGGGAGATTTCACCTGTAACTGCAGACAGGCATTGGATTTGGAGGAATGGGGAGATTTCACCTGCTACTGCAGACAGGAATTGGATTTGGAGGAATGGGGGAGATTTCACCTGTAACTGCAGACATGTATTGGATTTGGAGGAATGGGGGAGATTTCACCTGCTACTGCAGACAGGAATTGGATTTGGAGGAGTGGGGGAGATTTCACCTGCTACTGCAGACATGCATTGGATTTGTAGGAATGGGGGAGATTTCACCTGCTACTGCAGACAGGCATTGGATTTGGAGGAATGGGGAGATTTCACCTGCTACTGCAGAAATGAATTTAATTTGTAGGAATGGGGGAGATTTCACCTGCTACTGCAGACATGCATTGGATTTGGAGGACTGTAGGAGATTTCACCTGCTACTGCAGACATGCATTGGATTTGGAGGAATGGGGGAGTTTCACCTGCTACTGCAGACATGCATTGGATTTGGAGGAATGGGGGAGATTTCACCTGCTACTGCAGACAGGCATTGGATTTGGAGGAATGGGGGAGATTTCACCTGTAACTGCAGACATGATTTGGATTTGGGGGAATGTGGAGATTTCACCTGCTACTGCAGACAGGAATTGGATTTGGAGGAATGGGGGAGATTTCACCTGTAACTGCAGACATGCATTGGATTTGGAGGAATGGGGAGCTTTCACCTGCTACTGCAGACATGAATTAAATTTGTAGGAATGGGGGAGATTTCACCTGCTACTGCAGACATGCATTGGATTTGGAGGAGTGGGGGAGATTTCACCTGCTACTGCAGACATGCATTGGATTTGTAGGAATGGGGGAGATTTCACCTGCTACTGCAGACAGGCATTGGATTTGGAGGAATGGGGAGATTTCACCTGCTACTGCAGACATGAATTAAATTTGTAGGAATGGGGGAGATTTCACCTGCTACTGCAGACATGCATTGGATTTGGAGGACTGTAGGAGATTTCACCTGCTACTGCAGACATGCATTGGATTTGGAGGAATGGGGGAGTTTCACCTGCTACTGCAGACGTGCATTGGATTTGGAGGAATGGGGGAGATTTCACCTGCTACTGCAGACAGGCATTGGATTTGGAGGAATGGGGGAGATTTCACCTGTAACTGCAGACATGATTTGGATTTGGGGGAATGGGGAGATTTCACCTGCTACTGCAGACATGAATTAAATATGTAGGAATGGGGGAGATTTCACCTGCTACTGCAGACATGCATTGGATTTGGAGGAATGTAGGAGATTTCACCTGCTACTGCAGACATGCACTGGATTTGGAGGAATGGGGGAGTTTCACCTGCTACTGCAGACATGCATTGGATTTGGAGGAATGGGGGAGATTTCACCTGTAACTGCAGACATGAATTAAATTTGTAGGAATGGGGGAGATTTCACCTGCTACTGCAGACATGCATTGAATATGGAGGAATGGGGAAGATTTCACCTGCTACTGCAGACATGAATTAAATTTGTAGGAATGGGGGAGATTTCACCTGCTACTGCAGACATGCATTGGATTTGGAGGAATGTAGGGGATTTCACCTGCTACTGCAGACAGGCATTGGATTTAGAGGAATGGGGGCGATTTCACCTGCTACTGCAGACATGCATTGGATTTTGAGGAATGGGGGAGTTGCATCTGCTACTGCAGACATGCATTGGATTTTGGAGGAATGGGGGAGATTTCACCTGCTACTGCAGACATTAATTAAATTTGTAGGAATGGGGGAGATTTCACCTGCTACTGCAGACATGCATTGGATTTGTAGGAATGGGGGAGATTTCACCTGCTACTGCAGACATGAATTAAATTTGTAGGAATGGGGGAGATTTCACCTGCTACTGCAGACATGCATTGGATTTGGAGGAATGGGGGAGTTTCACCTGCTACTGCAGACATGCATTGGATTTGGAGGAATGGGGAGATTTCACCTGCTACTGCAGACATGAATTAAATTTGTAGGAATGGGGGAGATTTCACCTGCTACTGCAGACATGCATTGGATTTGGAGGAATGGGGGAGATTTCACTCACTACTGCAGACATGCATTGGATTTGGAGGAATGGGGGAGATTTCACCTGTAACTGCAGACATGCATTGGATTTGGAGGAAAAGGGGAGATTTCACCCGCTAATGCAGACAGGCATTGGATTTGGAGGAATGGGGGAGATTTCACCTGCTACTGCAGACATGCATTGGATTTGTAGGAATGGGGGAGATTTCACCTGTAACTGCAGACATGCATTGGATTTAGAGGAATGTAGGAGATTTCACCTGCTACTGCAGACAGGCATTGGATTTGGAGGAATGGGGGAGATTTCACCTGTAACTGCAGACATGCATTGGATTTGGAGGAATGGGGAGATTTCACCTGCTAATGCAGACATGAATTAAATTTGTAGGAATGGGGGAGATTTCACCTGCTACTGCAGACAGGCATTGGATTTGGAGGAATGGGGGAGATTTCACCTGTAACTGCAGACATGCATTGGATTTGGAGGAATGGGGAGATTTCACCTGCTACTGCAGACATGAATTAAATTTGTAGGAATGGGGGAGATTTCACCTGCTACTGCAGACATGCATTGGATTTGGAGGAATGTAGGAGATTTCACCTGCTACTGCAGACAGGCATTGGATTTGGAGGAATGGGGGAGATTTCACCTGTAACTGCAGACATGCATTGGATTTGGAGGAATGGGGAGATTTCACCTGCTACTGCAGACATGAATTAAATTTGTAGGAATGGGGGAGATTTCACCTGCTACTGCAGACATGCATTGGATTTGGAGGAATGTAGGAGATTTCACCTGCTACTGCAGACAGGCATTGGATTTGGAGGAATGGGGGAGATTTCACCTGCTACTGCAGACATGCATTGGATTTGGAGGAATGGGGGAGTTTCACCTGCTACTGCAGACATGCATTGGATTTGGAGGAATGGGGGAGATTTCACCTGCTACTGCAGACATTAATTAAATTTGTAGGAATGGGGGAGATTTCACCTGCTACTGCAGACATGCATTGAATTTGGAGGAATGGGGGAGATTTCACCTGCTACTACAGACATGCATTGGATTTGGAGGAAAAGGGGAGATTTCACCCGCTACTGCAGACATGCATTGGATTTGGAGGAATGGGGGAGATTTCACCTGCTACTGCAGACATGCATTGAATTTGGAGGAATGGGGGAGATTTCACCTGCTACTGCAGACATGCATTGGATTTGGAGGAAAGGGGGAGATTTCACCTGTAACTGCAGACATGCATTGGATTTGGAGGAATGTAGGAGATTTCACCTGCGACTGCAGACATGCATTGGATTTGGAGGAATGGGGGAGATTTCACCTGCTACTGCAGACATGCATTGGATTTGGAGGAATGGGGGAGATTTCACCTGTAACTGCAGACATGCATTGGATTTGGAGGAATGGGGGAGATTTCACCTGCTACTGCAGACAGGAATTGGATTTGGAGGAATGGGGGAGATTTCACCTGTAACTGTAGACATGCATTGGATTTGGAGGAATGGGGAGCTTTCACCTGCTACTGCAGACATGAATTAAATTTGTAGGAATGGGGGAGATTTCACCTGCTACTGCAGACATGCATTGGATTTGGAGGAGTGGGGGAGATTTCACCTGCTACTGCAGACATGCATTGGATTTGTAGGAATGGGGGAGATTTCACCTGCTACTGCAGACAGGCATTGGATTTGGAGGAATGGGGAGATTTCACCTGCTACTGCAGACATGAATTAAATTTGTAGGAATGGGGGAGATTTCACCTGCTACTGCAGACATGCATTGGATTTGGAGGACTGTAGGAGATTTCACCTGCTACTGCAGACATGCATTGGATTTGGAGGAATGGGGGAGTTTCACCTGCTACTGCAGACGTGCATTGGATTTGGAGGAATGGGGGAGATTTCACCTGCTACTGCAGACAGGCATTGGATTTGGAGGAATGGGGGAGATTTCACCTGTAACTGCAGACATGATTTGGATTTGGAGGAATGGGGAGATTTCACCTGCTACTGCAGACATGAATTAAATATGTAGGAATGGGGGAGATTTCACCTGCTACTGCAGACATGCATTGGATTTGGAGGAATGTAGGAGATTTCACCTGCTACTGCAGACATGCATTGGATTTGGAGGAATGGGGGAGTTTCACCTGCTACTGCAGACATGCATTGGATTTGGAGGAATGGGGGAGATTTCACCTGTAACTGCAGACATGAATTAAATTTGTAGGAATGGGGGAGATTTCACCTGCTACTGCAGACATGCATTGAATATGGAGGAATGGGGAAGATTTCACCTGCTACTGCAGACATGAATTAAATTTGTAGGAATGGGGGAGATTTCACCTGCTACTGCAGACATGCATTGGATTTGGAGGAATGGGGGAGTTTCACCTGCTACTGCAGACATGCATTGGATTTGGAGGAATGGGGAGATTTCACCTGCTACTGCAGACACGAATTAAATTTGTAGGAATGGGGGAGATTTCACCTGCTACTGCAGACATGCATTGGATTTGGAGGAATGGGGGAGATTTCACTCACTACTGCAGACATGCATTGGATTTGGAGGAATGGGGGAGATTTCACCTGTAACTGCAGACATGCATTGGATTTGGAGGAAAAGGGGAGATTTCACCCGCTAATGCAGACAGGCATTGGATTTGGAGGAATGGGGGAGATTTCACCTGCTACTGCAGACATGCATTGGATTTGTAGGAATGGGGGAGATTTCACCTGTAACTGCAGACATGCATTGGATTTAGAGGAATGTAGGAGATTTCACCTGCTACTGCAGACAGGCATTGGAGTTGGAGGAATGGGGGAGATTTCACCTGTAACTGCAGACATGCATTGGATTTGGAGGAGAGTAGGAGATTTCACCTGCTACTGCAGACAGGCATTGGATTTGGAGGAATGGGGGAGATTTCACCTGTAACTGCAGACATGCATTGGATTTGGAGGAGAGTAGGAGATTTCACCTGCTACTGCAGACAGGCATTGGATTTGGAGGAATGGGGGAGATTTCACCTGCTACTGCAGACAGGCATTGGATTTGTATGAACGGGAGAGATTTCACCTGCTACTGCAGACATGCATTGGATTTGTAGGAATGGGGGAGATTTCACTTGCTACTGCAGATATGCATTGGATTTGGAGGAATGTGGGAGATTTCACCTGCTACTGCAGATATGCATTGGATTTGGAGGAAAGGGGAGATTTCACCTGTAACTGCAGACATGCATTGGATTTGGAGGAAAGGGGGAGATTTCACCTGTAACTGCAGACATGCATTGGATTTGGAGGAATGGGGGAGATTTCACCTGTAACTGCAGACATGCATTGGATTTGGAGGAAAGGGGGAGATTTCAACTGTAACTGCAGACATGCATTGGATTTGTAGGAACGGGAGTGATTTCACCTGCTACTGCAGACATGCATTGGATTTGAAGGAATGGGGAGTTTCACCTGCTACTGCAGACATGCATTGGACCTGAAAGGGGGACATTTCACCTGCTACTGCAGACATGCATTGGATTAGGAGGAATGTAGGAGATTTCACCTACTACTGCAGACATGCATTGGATTTGAAGGAATGTAGGAGATTTCACCTGCTACTGCAGACATGCATTTGATTTGGATGAATGGGGAGTTTCACCTGCTACTGCAGACATGAATTGGACCTGAAAGGGGGACATTTCACCTGCTACTGCAGACGTGCATTGGATTAGGGGGGATATAGGAGATTTCACCTGCTACTGCAGACATGCATTGGATTTGGAGGAATGGGGGAGTTTCACCTGCTACTGCAGACATGCATTGGATTTGGAGGAATGGGGGAGATTTCACCTGCTACTGCAGACATGCATTGGATTTGGAGGAATGGGGGAGATTTCACCTGCTACTGCAGACATGCATTGGATTTGGAGGACTGGGGGAGATTTCACCTACTACTGCAGACATGCATTGGATTTGGAGGAATGGGGGAGATTTCACCTGCTACTGCAGACATGCATTGGCTTTGGAGGAATGGGGGAGATTTCACCTGCTACTGCAGACAGGCATTGGATTCGGAGGAATGGGGGAGATTTCACCTGCTACTGCAGACATGCATTGGATTTGGAGGAAAAGGGGAGCTTTCACCCGCTACTGCACACAGGCATTGGATTTGGAGGAATGGGGGAGATTTCACCTGCTACTGCAGATATGCATTGGATTTGGAGGAAAGGGGGAGATTTCACCTGTAACTGCAGACATGCATTGGATTTGGAGGAATGGGGGAGATTTCACCTGCTACTGCAGATATGCATTGGATTTAGAGGAATGTAGGAGATTTCACCTGCTACTGCAGACAGGCATTGGATTTGTAGGAACGGGAGAGATTTCACCTGCTACTGCAGACATGCATTGGATTTGTAGGAACGGGAGAGATTTCACCTGCTACTGCAGACAGGCTTTGGATTTGGAGGAACGGGATAGATTTCACCTGCTACTGCAGACATGCATTGGATTTGTAGGAACGGGAGAGATTTCACCTGCTATTGCAGACATGCATTGGATTTGTTGGAACGGGAGAGATTGCACCTGCTACTGCAGACAGGCAATGGATTTGTAGGAACGGGGGACATTTCACCTGTAACTGCAGACATGCATTGGATTTGTTCGAACGGGGGACATTTCACCTGTAACTGCAGACATGCATTGGATTTGGAGGAAAGGGGGATATTTCATTGGATTTGGAGGAACGGGAGAGATTTCACCTGCTACTGCAGACATGCATTGGATTTGTAGGAACGGGAGAGATTTCACCTGGTTCTGCAGACATGCATTGGATTTGGAGGAACGGGGGACATTTCACCTGTAACTGCAGACATGCATTGGATTCGGAGGAATGGGGGAGATTTCACCTGCTACTGCAGACAGGCATTGGATTCGGAGGAATGGGGGAGATTTCACCTGTTACTGCAGACATGCATTGGATTCAGAGGACTGGGGGAGATTTCACCTGCTACTGCAGACATGCATTGGATTTGGAGGAATGTAGGAGATTTCACCTGCTACTGCAGACAGGCATTGGATTTGGAGGAATGGGAAGTTTCACCTATTACTGCAGACATGCATTGGACCTGAAAGGGGGACACTTCACCTGCTACTGCAGACATGCATTGGATTAGGAGGAATGTAGGAGATTTCACCTGCTACTGCAGACATGCATTGGATTTGGAGGAATGGGGGAGTTTCACCTGCTACTGCAGACATGCATTGGATTTGGAGGAATGGGGGAGATTTCACCTGCTACTGCAGACATGCATTGGATTTGAAGGAATGGGGGAGATTTCACCCGCTACTGCAGACATGCATTGGATTTGGAGGAAAGGGGAGATTTCACCTGTAACTGCAGACATGCATTGGATTTGTAGGAACAGGAGAGATTTCACCTGCTACTGCAGACATGCATTGGATTTGTAGGAACGGGAGAGATTTCACCAACTACTGCAGACATGCATTGGATTCGGAGGAATGGGGGAGATTTCACCTGCTACTGCAGACATGCATTGGATTCGGAGGAATGGGGGAGATTTCACCTGCTACTGCAGACATGCATTGGATTCGGAGGAATGGGGGAGATTTCACCTGCTACTGCAGACATGCATTGGATTTGGAGGAATGGGGGAGATTTCACCTGCTACTGCAGACATGCATTGGATCTGAAAGTGGGAGATTTCACCTGTAACTGCAGACATGTATTGGATTCGGAGGAATGGGGGAGATTTCACCTGCTACTGCAGACAGGCATTGGATTCGGAGGAATGGGGGAGATTTCACCTGTAACTGCAGACATGCATTGGATTTGGAGGACTGGGGAAGATTTCACCTGCTACTGCAGACATGCATTGGGTCTGGAGCAATGTGGGAGATTTCACCCGCTACTGCAGACATGCATTGGATTTGGAGGAAAGGGGAGATTTCACCTGTAACTGCAGACATGCATTGGATTTAGAGGAATGTAGGAGATTTCACCTTCTACTGCAGACATGCATTGGATTTGGAGGAATGGGGGAGATTTCACCCGCTACTCCAGACAGGCATTGGATTTGGAGGAATGGGGGAGATTTCACCTGCGACTACAGACATGCATTGAATTTAGAGGAATGTAGGAGATTTCACCTTCTACTGCAGACATGCATTGGATTTGGAGGAATGGGGGAGATTTCACCTGCTACTGCAGACACGCATTGGATTTGGAGGAATGTAGGAGATTTCACCTGCTACTGCAGACATGCATTGGATTTGGAGGAACGGGAGAGATTTCACCTGCTACTGCAGACATGCATTGGATTTGTAGGAATGGGGGAGATTTCACCCGCTACTGCAGACAGGCATTGGATTTGGAGGAATGGGGAGTTTCACCTGCTACTGCAGACATGCATTGGATTTGTAGGAACGGGAGAGATTTCACCTGCTACTGCAGACATGCATTGGATTTGGAGGAATGGGGGAGTTTCACCTGCTACTGCAGACATGCATTGGATTTGGAGGAACGGGGGAGATTTCACCTGCTACTGCAGACATGCATTGGATTTGGAGGAACGGGGGAGATTTCACCTGCTACTGCAGACATGCATTGGATTTGTAGGAACGGGAGAGATTTCACCTGCTACTGCAGACATGCATTGGATTTGTAGGAACGGGAGAGATTTCACCTGCTACTGCAGACATGCATTGGATTTGTAGGAACGGGAGAGATTTCACCTGTAACTGCAGACATGCATTGGATTTGTAGGAACGGGAGAGATTTCACCTGCTACTGCAGACATGCATTGGATTTGTAGGAACGGGGGAGATTTCACCTGCTACTGCAGACAGGCATTGGATTTGGAGGAACGGGGGAGATTTCACCTGCTACTGCAGACATGCATTGGATCTGGAGGAATGGGGGAGTTTCACCTGCTACTGCAGACAGGCATTGGATTTGGAGGAATGGGGGAGATTTCACCTGCTACTGCAGACATGCATTGGATTTGGAGGAAAAGGGGAGATTTCACCCGCTACTGCAGACAGGCATTGGATTTGGAGGAATGGGGGAGATTTCACCTGCTACTGCAGACATGCATTGGATTCGGAGGAATGGGGGAGTTTCACCTGCTACTGCAGACAGGCATTGGATTTGGAGGAAAAGCGGAGATTTCACCCGCTACTGCGACATGCATTGGATTTGGAGGAAATGGGCGATTTCACCTGTAACTGCAGACATGCATTGGATTTAGAGGAATGTAGGAGATTTCACCTGCTACTGCAGACATGCATTGGATTTGGAGGAATGGGGGAGATTTCACCTGTAACTGCAGACATGCATTGGATTTGGAGGACTGGGGGAGATGTCGCCTCCTACTGCAGACGTGCATTGGATTTGGAGGAATGGGGGAGATTTCACCTGTAACTGCAGACATGCATTGGATTTGTAGGAATGGGGTGAGATTTCACCTGCTACTGCAGACATGCATTGGATTTGGAGGAATGGGGGAGATTTCACCTGTAACTGCAGACATGCATTGGATTTGGAGGAATGGGGGAGATTTCACCTGTAACTGCAGACATGCATTGGATTTGGAGGAAAGGGGAGATTTCACCTGCGACTGCAGACATGCATTGGATTTGGAGGAATGGGGGAGATTTCACCTGCTACTGCAGACATGCATTGGATTTGTAGGAATGGGGGAGATTTCACCTGTAACTGCAGACATGCATTGGATTTGGAGGACTGGGGGAGATGTCGCCTCCTACTGCAGACGTGCATTGGATTTGGAGGAATGGGGGAGATTTCACCTGTAACTGCAGACATGCATTGGATTTGGAGGAATGGGGGAGATTTCACCTGTAACTGCAGACATGCATTGGATTTGGAGGAAAGGGGAGATTTCACCTGCGACTGCAGACATGCATTGGATTTGGAGGAATGGGGGAGATTTCACCTGCTACTGCAGACATGCATTGGATTTGGAGGAAAGGGGGAGATTTCACTTGTAACTGCAGACATGCATTGGATTTGGAGGAATGGGGGAGATGTCGCCTCCTACTGCAAGGGGTTTAGGAGAGGAAGGTGGAGTCAACAGCTACCCTAGTCATAGGCGCTTTAGGTAGGATACTTTTTTGTAAAAGGTAATAAAGCTAATTTACCACATTTTAGTTAGAGTGTGACATATACGTACACAGATCCATTTTCAAAACAAAAATAAGTGAAATTTATTCGATTTTTAAAGATTAAAAGTCTTTTTCAAAGATAACACAATAATGTATGCCATCCTTGGCACAAAGGACATTTATATATACAAAATTATGCAATACTTGTACACATAGAAAGGGTTAGTACATCAATACTATATGTTATTACATATACTGCTAGTGTTGTGGCAGTATGTAAAAATTGTCGACACACACAAGGTTCAGGTGTTTCTAGTACGGTAGGTTGGTTGTAGCGGCCAGCGATAAGGATTGTGGAGACTGCTGGTCGCTGTACCGGACTGTCTTCAGGACTGGGGGAACTCTTAAGCACGAGGATGGTTGTAAAGTGCCAGGCACCTGAGTGGCGAAGCAAAGGATGGAAGGTTAAAAACTAACTAAAAATAAATGTAAAAGTGTATTTGTTGGAAAACACTAACAAAAAAGGGAGGACCTACCTAGGATTGTTGAAGCGTCATGGCTGCCGTTAGTTGTAGGGGCCAGAATCTGGGCGAGTCGCTGGCGATTTAATTAGGTCCTATTAGTAGGACAGGGGGTCTGAAACAATTGAAAAGACCAGAGGTTTTTACACTTGTCGAAATGGCAAGGGTAACAGCTTATGTATGTGTATAAATAGTATATTTATAATAGTCAAAGGTTTACCTGGTCTGGATAACTAATGTTGTCCCAGGTTGTGTTGAATGAGGCAAAGTCTCTATTCAGGGCGCAGGTAGCCGTAATCTACGGTGGACAAAGGAGAGGCCATTAACAAAGGTTATCTAGCAGTGAAAAGTTTTCTGCATCTAGCCATTTGCGCGTGCCTGCGAAAGCCAATTAACAAGTAATAGTAAATAATAATGATTTAGAAAAATTATATGAAAAACCTGCGATTATGTTTGGTGATTGCGCTGTGCATATAAAACACAGGGAACCGATGTCTAGACCGATGACTATTATAAAAATGTTGTGTTCATTCGGTGGCGCCTTCATAGCAGGGCCGCCATAGTCGAAGAATCGCTTTGAGCCTAAAAGGGCGGAGTGAGGAGAAAAGCATACCTCTTTGGTCGAACTGTGTCAGTGAATGGCAGGGCTTCGTTAGCTACGCGCATGCGTAAGGAGGCTCCATTCTTTAACTTGGGCTAGATGTCATGTGTGAGGGGGAGTAGTGTCCTTAGCTGTGAAAGCGAAGTGAGCATGCGCTCGATCAGTTGTAAGTGTTCCGAAAGTGCGCATGAACACATAAAAGATTCATGCGTGTCGCCAGCAACTAAGTATTGGTCAACTTCTTACGAAAAAATATTATTTGAACAATTATTGCTCTTATTGGTCTTTCAAGAACTGTATAAGGTGCATAGAAATAGTAACTACATCTGGGCAAAATTTGGAAAAACATTCTTGGTAAATAATACAAATACAAAGAGCAAAATGAGAGTATTTAGCGAGTAGTGGTCTCACTAGTGACTTAAAGAAATGCAGAGTATTTACTACATGAACATGCACTTATGAGGAAGCATTGATAAAACATCGTTACCATTGTTAGTCTTTCAACAAAAAAGGAGAAAACGTGGAGGGTATGTTTTTTATATACATTGTCAAGAGGGCTAGCAGGCTCGATGATACTAAATAGCCACAGTACCCTCATGCATTGATGAAAATATCTTAGTCTGCCAAAAGTTTCAAAAAGCATTGAGAAACTCAAAAAGGGGGGGGGGAAACAGATGGAAGAAACAAATTATGAAAAGTTGAAAAAAAGTTGAAAAAAAAGTTGAAAAAAAAACAACAACAATGGCCAGAACTGCATATGTTGGTACATGATATATTTGTAGCTAAACACGGCTATAGGTTGCTCATATACATAAAGGTGAAAGAAAGGGGGGGCAAGACCATGCTTGGCTGGATTACTTGTTAAAGAAGAGATTCCACTCAATGGATATGTTTAAACCATTTTTAACAGAGTCAAGGCGATAAATCCATTTTTGCTCCAGTTTGCGGAGTGCTAGATCACGATCACCTCCCCGGAAAGGATTTTGGACTGTCTGTAAGATGACCCAAAAGATATCATTATGACTATGTTTTTTCTGATTAAAATGGGCCACTAGTGGTTTGTCATCTATGAGGTTTTTTACACAGGAGCGGTGTTCACAAATTCTTTGTTTGATTTCCCTTTTACATTTCCCAATATATATCAGGTCGCAGGGACATTTGATAGCATATATTGACCATTTAGTTTTGCAGTTGCTGAAGTTGGGAAATATCCATCTGGTTTCTTTTAAGTCAATGTGTTTGATGTTTTTAGTTAGACAGCACACTGAGCAATTGCCGCATTTGAAATTGCCTTTCACGCTGGGAAAGTCCCATAGCGTGGTTTGTCTTGTCTTATCTTTTGTTCTGTCTTCGTATGTGTGTACTAGCCGGTCTTGTAGATTTCTATTGCGTCTAAAAGCAAATCTCGGTTTTTCTGGTTTGAAGACATCTGTGTTCAAGATGTTCCAATTGCTAAGAATGTTCTTTTTAATTTGATTGCTGAAAGACGTAAAGGTGGTTACACATGTCATCTTTTGATTGTTCTCACTACTTTTAGAGTCGTATTCGTTGTTAGTACTGCAGTTTCTCCGCAGTCTGGCCAAAAGGTAGATTAGTTTTTAAACCTTTAGGATGGAAACTACTGTAGTCAAGTAGGGTGTTTTTGGATGTGGGTTTCCTATATAAGGTCGTTTCCAGGCCGTTGTTAGGGTTTTTGTAGATGTAAAGATCAAGGAAAGGTATCTTGTTTTGGTTCTGTTCAAAAGTAAATTGAATGCACGGGTTGCACAACGGCCTGGAAACGACCTTATATAGGAAACCCACATCCAAAAACACCCTACTTGACTACAGTAGTTTCCATCCTAAAGGTTTAAAAACTAATCTACCTTTTGGCCAGTTTCTCAGACTGAACTCAGCACACGTCTCAAAGAACGAGGCTATCCTGGACATGTTATACGCCAAGCACGCAGAAGAGCGAAACATATGGATAGAGAACAATGTCTTACTCCTATAGCCAAAGATGTACAAACTCAAAAGATGACATGTGTAACCACCTTTACGTCTTTCAGCAATCAAATTAAAAAGAACATTCTTAGCAATTGGAACATCTTGAACACAGATGTCTTCAAACCAGAAAAACCGAGATTTGCTTTTAGACGCAATAGAAATCTACAAGACCGGCTAGTACACACATACGAAGACAGAACAAAAGATAAGACAAGACAAACCACGCTATGGGACTTTCCCAGCGTGAAAGGCAATTTCAAATGCGGCAATTGCTCAGTGTGCTGTCTAACTAAAAACATCAAACACATTGACTTAAAAGAAACCAGATGGATATTTCCCAACTTCAGCAACTGCAAAACTAAATGGTCAATATATGCTATCAAATGTCCCTGCGACCTGATATATATTGGGAAATGTAAAAGGGAAATCAAACAAAGAATTTGTGAACACCGCTCCTGTGTAAAAAACCTCATAGATGACAAACCACTAGTGGCCCATTTTAAGCAGAAAAAACATAGTCATAATGATATCTTTTGGGTCATCTTACAGACAGTCCAAAATCCTTTCCGGGGAGGTGATCGTGATCTAGCACTCCGCAAACTGGAGCAAAAATGGATTTATCGCCTTGACTCTGTTAAAAATGGTTTAAACATATCCATTGAGTGGAATCTCTTCTTTAACAAGTAATCCAGCCAAGCATGGTCTTGCCCCCCCTTTCTTTCACCTTTATGTATATGAGCAACCTATAGCCGTGTTTAGCTACAAATATATCATGTACCAACATATGCAGTTCTGGCAGTTCTGGCCATTGTTGTTGTTTTTTTCAACTTTTTTTTCAACTTTTTTTCAACTTTTCATAATTTGTTTCTTCCATCTGTTTTCCCCCCCCTTTTTGAGTTTCTCAATGCTTTTTGAAACTTTTGGCAGACTAAGATATTTTCATCAATGCATGAGGGTACTGTGGCTATTTAGTATCATCGAGCCTGCTAGCCCTCTTGACAATGTATATAAAAAACATACCCTCCACGTTTTCTCCTTTTTTGTTGAAAGACTAACAATGGTAACGATGTTTTATCAATGCTTCCTCATAAGTGCATGTTCATGTAGTAAATACTCTGCATTTCTTTAAGTCACTAGTGAGACCACTACTCGCTAAATACTCTCATTTTGCTCTTTGTATTTGTATTATTTACCAAGAATGTTTTTCCAAATTTTGCCCAGATGTAGTTACTATTTCTATGCACCTTATACAGTTCTTGAAAGACCAATAAGAGCAATAATTGTTCAAATAATATTTTTTCGTAAGAAGTTGACCAATACTTAGTTGCTGGCGACACGCATGAATCTTTTATGTGTTCATGCGCACTTTCGGAACACTTACAACTGATCGAGCGCATGCTCACTTCGCTTTCACAGCTAAGGACACTACTCCCCCTCACACATGACATCTAGCCCAAGTTAAAGAATGGAGCCTCCTTACGCATGCGCGTAGCTAACGAAGCCCTGCCATTCACTGACACAGTTCGACCAAAGAGGTATGCTTTTCTCCTCACTCCGCCCTTTTAGGCTCAAAGCGATTCTTCGACTATGGCGGCCCTGCTATGAAGGCGCCACCGAATGAACACAACATTTTTATAATAGTCATCGGTCTAGACATCGGTTCCCTGTGTTTTATATGCACAGCGCAATCACCAAACATAATCGCAGGTTTTTCATATAATTTTTCTAAATCATTATTATTTACTATTACTTGTTAATTGGCTTTCGCAGGCACGCGCAAATGGCTAGATGCAGAAAACTTTTCACTGCTAGATAACCTTTGTTAATGGCCTCTCCTTTGTCCACCGTAGATTACGGCTACCTGCGCCCTGAATAGAGACTTTGCCTCATTCAACACAACCTGGGACAACATTAGTTATCCAGACCAGGTAAACCTTTGACTATTATAAATATACTATTTATACACATACATAAGCTGTTACCCTTGCCATTTCGACAAGTGTAAAAACCTCTGGTCTTTTCAATTGTTTCAGACCCCCTGTCCTACTAATAGGACCTAATTAAATCGCCAGCGACTCGCCCAGATTCTGGCCCCTACAACTAACGGCAGCCATGACGCTTCAACAATCCTAGGTAGGTCCTCCCTTTTTTGTTAGTGTTTTCCAACAAATACACTTTTACATTTATTTTTAGTTAGTTTTTAACCTTCCATCCTTTGCTTCGCCACTCAGGTGCCTGGCACTTTACAACCATCCTCGTGCTTAAGAGTTCCCCCAGTCCTGAAGACAGTCCGGTACAGCGACCAGCAGTCTCCACAATCCTTATCGCTGGCCGCTACAACCAACCTACCGTACTAGAAACACCTGAACCTTGTGTGTGTCGACAATTTTTACATACTGCCACAACACTAGCAGTATATGTAATAACATATAGTATTGATGTACTAACCCTTTCTATGTGTACAAGTATTGCATAATTTTGTATATATAAATGTCCTTTGTGCCAAGGATGGCATACATTATTGTGTTATCTTTGAAAAAGACTTTTAATCTTTAAAAATCGAATAAATTTCACTTATTTTTGTTTTGAAAATGGATCTGTGTACGTATATGTCACACTCTAACTAAAATGTGGTAAATTAGCTTTATTACCTTTTACAAAAAAGTATCCTACCTAAAGCGCCTATGACTAGGGTAGCTGTTGACTCCACCTTCCTCTCCTAAACCCCTTGTCTCACCCTCTGGAGTCAAGCCCCCTGATACAAAAAAGAGGGTTCCCTGCCTTACTTCATACTCCTCCTACTGCAGCCATGCATTGGATTTGGAGGACTGGGGGAGATGCCGCCTCCTACTGCAGACGTGCGCCAACTCTCGTGGGTTTATAAAAAGTCTCATGTTTTTTTCCATTTGAGCAGCGGAACAGCAGAGCAGCGTCAGCGGGCCAAGCAAGGCGATTTCTTTACATTTAAACGTGACTTCATTAGCATTGAGTTCTTGGGAAAAATCGATCTTGTTGCGGTAACAGTAGCGCCTCGTCCTCGTCACATTTGATATTCCTGTTGATTTATAGAGCTGCTGAGTGAGGACAATAAAAAGCCATCACTGCACGACCCGTTTAAAATGATCTTAATGCATGACTGTGCATTTCGGGCCGTTGGATTATTTTCTTGTTCACTGGTGGTGAGTCTGACTCTTCTTGCACCATCGTTCCTCTACCGCGGCTTTAATTTAGCGACCGGCATCTAATACACTTTTTCTATTTTATTAGCACCCGAGGCGGGGATGCCAACCAATCAGGTGAGCTGAAACCGCTAATCTCAGCCCGTGTTCCGAGCAGCCTACTGGCTGTTTCCCCCGCCCGCAGTGCCATTTTACCCTGCCCCACTTACCTGTTTTCAATGGAGGCGGCCCCTCTACCGCTGCTCCCACGCTTCTTCTGTCACTCCGTGGTCGCAGTCGACATGGAACGGGGGTCCCGCCTTCTTTTGACAGTATTTTAAGTCATTTATAGGACGTGCGCGACGTCCCGTTCAATGAATGAAAATACTTTTTTTAGCACCCCTGGTTACCACTTAGGTAACCCAGGATGTTAATAGACTTAAGGCCCTCTCTGGCGGGCCTTTAACTCGGGGCCCTGAGCCGATAAGACCCGATCTTAACACCAAATCATAGACCTAGCCTGAGTGCCGAACCCGTAGTTATGGGCCCTGATGACAGAGCTAAAGGCCCAAGTGCAAGGCTGTTTAACAAGTTCTACAGGGCCATAACTCCCAGTACGGCCTGAGCGCTGGCTCGATAAGGCTATTATGACCTGAGTTGCTCATAATATTATATTGCATGTTTATTCATTCAGTGGACATCCAGATGTTTTGGATCTTATCTCCCATAATGCTTTGCCAGAATATTCACTGTTGAAAGGATCATGGGACTTGAAATCCAAAATATCGGCAGGGGATGGGGGGGGGTCACTAAATGAATATCCATACAATATGTAAGTAGACAGGAGTTTGCAATAAAGAAATCTGTACGAGGCAATTTCAGGGAACTAGCTGTGGCTCGGCATTAAGGTGCAGCAGATGTTGGTGTGAAGCGGAGGAGCAGGACCAACACCGAAGGAGGCTGCCTGTGACTGGGAAGACGTGGAGGGATGACTAGCGATGATGCGCGACACAGAGAGAGACGAGCGCGCGGCCATGTGCAGCGCTAAATGTTGGCCAGGTGGGAATCCAACGAGGAAGGAGGTACGTGACTTGTAGACGAGCTACAGTCTAGACTAGAAATTCCGAGCCATACTGGCTCATATAGCCCAGAGATTTTCCAAAAGGGTGGCCCGTCAATGTTCCAAGGGTCATAATTAAGATTTATAGACCTCGGCTGAGGGGCCGTACCGGGAATGATGGGCCTTGTGAAACCGAGTTAAAGGCCTGAACAGAGCCAGGGCATTTGACAAGGTATACGGGCGCATAACTCCGAGTACAGCCCTAGGTTGAGGTCAACGAGGTTTTTGGCATTTATGTGCCGGGACAGGCGTCCGCACAACGGCTGCTAGTGAGACCACTATTTTAATAGCTTTGATTGTTATATTCTAGCTGTTATTTTGATTCTTTTAAAATTTAAATTGCTGAGACACACAAAATCTGCTAGAGGTGGGAGAGGCACTGAAATATTTTCGAATTGTATCTAAATTGTGATTTCTACTTGATTTTAGAACTCGTGTTAGGTAGTTTTTATCTCAGTAGTCTTTCTTCCATTGAATTGATTGCTCCTTCGCGTCACTGCCCCATGTGGTTTTTGGCATTTATGTGCCGGGGATGCTGTCTGTGGCGGGCCAAAGGTGTGCCAAAGGCAAGGTTGTCTGTGCCCGTCCACGCCGCGGGCGGGCTTTGGAATATCACAGCATGCCAAAATAATTTGGAAAGACTTCTGGCGAGCGAGCAGCATCATGACCGTTGTGCTACAACTACCATTGAGCACACATGGGACGAAGTATTGTCCCTTGCACCGGTCTCTACCTGTTTTCCACTGCGCTTCATGACTGTCTAGACTTTCCGCTTCTATCCTCACTTTCTAACAAGACTGTTGGATTTAGTGGAAGAAAGACTCAGTCGGCTCTGCCTAATTGGGGTGATGCTGTCATACTTGCGGCTTTCTCCCTAGCGGGTCTACTGATTAATGCTAGATCCGCAGTGACACTTTCAGAGGATATTTACGCCCTCTTAATGGACATTCAAACCGATATTTTATGCCTAACAGAAACCTGGTTTACCGCACTATATGACCCTGACATTGCTCTGCTTCTGCCGCCAACCTATACGATCTTACGGTCGGATCGTCCGGGCTCTGTTCCAGGAGGAGGTCTTGCTTTGATTAATTTGGCATCTCAGAACTGCTCTACGGTCCCTTTGACACACAATCAGCCTCATTGCAAGTCCAGTGGTAACCCTTCCAGTGCTACCGGCGTGTTGCTGCCGGACTCGTAACACTTTTCTGGTGCCTGACTTCCCGGTGCCACTGGGACATTACAAGTCCCGGCAGATTGGGAAGTTAGGCGCCGAAAAATGGTAGTCCCCATTCCCGTGGTCCACGCGAATGGGGACACATGAGCACCAGCACCGTTGCTAATGGTGCTGATGCTTCCATGAAAGCTCTGCTAGTGGGTGCCTTTACGCCCAGTAAGCCAGACAAGTCGGGCGCAACGGCCCCCGTCCACAGAGTTGTAGTGTGGCGGTCCAGAAATGGGTGCCGGTACGGTGCGACTGACACCCATAATTCTGGAGCGCCACACTCGTAGTGAGGTCACCAATTAAAGAATCTGATTCTTTAAGAGGCGCTTTTTACATGACACTGAGCTGGAGGCAACATACCCTTAAACACTTTACAAGAACAGCAGGGGGCTGAGTATCAGTCGAACAACAGAACTGAGCGCCCCCCCAACTGCTTTTCTCCATTAGCGGTGGGTGGGGTGCACAAATCTCGCAAAGGGCACTTGCAGACCTGTAGGGCTGGCACTGCATATAGCACTCTAAAGCTCCTTGAGGCCAAGTCTCCAGTGGGCAGAAACCCGTGAATCCATTTCTTGAAAGTGAGTCAGTGAAATATGGGTTCCTGAAACACAAATCTCTGTGCCGTGAAGTCTAAAGTAGTTAAGGCCCTGAAAGGCACATACCCCATGAGAAAGTGCCTAGAAGACCAGTCACTGGACAAGAAGATCCTGGACCGCAAGCGCAGGGCGGGCAAGTCCCTCAGTGGCTAGTCTTTGGTGGGAAGTTCCTAAAGGTGAAAGACCCCCCTAGTCACATACTTACAGGGCACGACCCTGGCCCGCAGGATCATGATAGCAAAGGTTCACAGCGGCATCCCTCGAGACAGCAAGCTCTGGCTGGCAGGTTATGAACGACCAGTGCCTGCACAGCAAACCATCTGTGGCAATTCCATGATAGAAACCCTTTGGTTGCAGGTGTGTGAAGAGCAGAGCAGTTCTGTAGTACACAGGACGTGTGAGACGACCGCAGCCCTCAAAGAGGCCCCCATCCCGTGCACCTCACCCCCCAAGGGCAGCGCATCCAGGCTGCAGAAGGGATCTCCGGAGCACACGCTCTGCTCCAACATGGCCCCCAACCTCGCCAACCACTCACGCTCTGCCCAACCTGCAGCCGTACCTACATGGAGTCCAATCTATTTCCGGAGCCGCGCTTCCCATTGCCCCTGATTGGCCAGAAGGCCAGGAAATTATGTCTCCGAAACATCCACCATCAGGCAATGCCAGCCTCGCAGCAAGGCCCTTTGATAAGGCCCTTGCCCGTCTGGGCACTCATTCAGATAACCACAGCCTCCGAAGAAACTCTGATTCCCTGTGCCTCACCACCGAGGCAACCCATCCAGGCTGCAGAAGGGATCTCAGGAGCACATGCTCCATTCCAACATGGCCCCCAACCTCGCGAACCACTCACGTTGTGCTCAACCTGTAGCCGTACCTACATGTAGTCCAGTCTATTTCCAGAGTCTCACTGATAATGCCCCTGCCTATCTGGGCACTCGTTGAGACGACCACAGCCCCTTAAGAAATTCCTATCCCCTGCATCCAACCCTGACTCTACACTACTTCCTAATCCCACCAACACTCCTCCCTTGCGTATAACAACTGCAACTGCCCAGGCTGATGCCACCCTCAGCCACTATCACAACAACCCCATCCCTTATTCTGCTCATTGATCAATGCCAGATCCATCCCAGCGCATGCGCCCGACATACATGACCTCATCACCACTAACAATGTGGACATTCACGCCATGACCTAAACCAGGCTTCACCCTGCAGCTGCCCTCCCTATTCTATTGCCATCCCGCCTGGATATACTCTCCTCCGCAGAGACAGAATCACTAGCCGGGGCGAGGTGTCGCTCTGATTTACAGAGATTCCGTCTCCATTAGGGATCTTCACTCTAGCCCCCTGCCCAACTGTGACCTCCTATCAGTCAATCTCCCCCTCTCCCCTACTGCCACCATCACCATCCTCCTCATATCCCGGCCCCCAGGACCTATCCTCAAGTTTGAAGAAGACCTCCTGCTCCTCCTCACCGCCAACCTTTAACCTAACTCTAGACTCTGACTTGTGGTGATCTTAACCTAGGTTTCAATGACACTATAGACAAAGATGCCATTTCCCTTACCAACACGCTCAATGCCCTGGACCTTATGCAATGCATTCCTTCTCCCTCTCACATACTAGGATGCATGCATGACTGGCTCGCATACCTCAACTGTGACCCCTTGATCCTTTCTAACATCCCATGCCCCTGTCCAGACCACCAAACTTTCCTCTTCTCCCTCCCCACTGCCAAACACCCCACGAGCCAATGAGTCACCCTGTCACCCGCCTTGTCACACTGCTCACGTAACCTCGCCAAAGAGCATCTTCTCCCCTTGTTCGCAGACTGCCACCTCAACCTTACTGCTATTACTTACCCCGACATGCTTGTTGACCTCTATAATGATATTGCATCCCCAGCAGTTAATACACGTGTCCCTTTGAAAGAACACAACGCTAAACCTACCAAACACAAAACCTCTTGGTTTACCCCCGACCTTCTAGCCCTGTGAAAGAGAAAACGCTCTGCCGATACAGAATGGCAAGAAGGCCCCACAGACGCCAATATGTTGCACTTCTCTATTATCGCTAAAGAATATAAGCAAACCATTCTAGACGCCAAAGCCTCCACCTGTAACACTAGGATTACCAATCCCAAATCTGACCCACCTTAACTATGTATCATCCTACTTGAATTAGAAAACCTGTTCACACCTACTGCCTGCTTCACTAAGGGTGCCTTACCTTTACTAAGGGTGTCTTACATCTGAGGTTTAATAAGGTACAAGACACCCTTATGGCCAAAAGGACTCAGGTCACCTCCCCTGCCTACCAGTCCCCACTACTGCCCTCTTCCCCCCATTCCACTTCCACCCTATGTCGGAAGCGGAAGCAGCTCTCCTCAATAATGGTCTTAACCCTTCTCTATGCGAAGGTGACATCTGTCCTGCCCTTTTCATCAAGGACTCTGCAGAGGCCCTCCTCCCTCTTCTCATGGCTATTATCAACAATTCCATTGCCTCCTACCCCGTACCAGCTAGCCTCAAACAAACTTGGATTTCACCACTACTCAAAAAAGCCTTGCTAAACCATGCTACCCCCACTAACTACTGCCCCATTCCCACTGGCCCCTTCATCCTCCAAATCATATACCCAGGAGGTTACCTTCAGATCCAAGACCAGTTGGAATATAACCACTTCCTTGGCCTTCGCGATAGAGTTTCCGTCTCGGTGACTGTTCTGAATCTGCACTTATGACTTAAAAAGCCAACTCAACTAATTTTGCGACAATGGTAAACTAGCCCTCCTCCTTCTACTAGACCTCTGCTCTGCTTTCGACCTCGTAAACAACCCACCTTCGGCCACCACCTCTACACTGCCACTAAGGTCTCCCCGGAGTCATCTAAATGGATTGCTTCCTCCTCACAGAAAGAACCACCTGAGGCTGCATTGGAGACTCTAAAGCCCCAACCACGCCTGTGCCTCGTGGCATCCCAAAAGGTTCCTGCAACTCCCCTAGCCTCTGCAAGATCTACACAAAACTTCTCTTTGATCATCTGGATGTCCTTGGCATTTCATACACCAATTATGCTGAGGACACAGAGATACTTCTTCCGCTCAAAGACAACTCCCTCAAAGACTCCTCCATGTTGAGATAATCCCAATTTGGATGACCTAACCAATAAGAAAACGGAAATCCTCTACGGCTCCCACCCCAACAAACTCAAACCCTTTTACAGTTCCTTTACCATTGACGGGTTTACAATTCCAGTTTCACAGCAGTAGAAATTCTAGGTGTCTATCTTGACACCATCCTTGATATGACAAGATATGTACACAACATTGGGGGTCATTACGACCCTGGCGGTAGGGGGTTAACGGGGCCGGTAGAGCTGCCGGCCCGTTAACCCCCTACCGCCTCATTACGAGGTCTCCTCGCGGGACCCACTAAGGATGACTGGTTTTAGCAGGCGTCCTTAGCGGGTCCTGCTTGCAGACCAGCATGCTAACAATGGGACCGTCATTAACAGGCCCATTGTTAGCATGCTTCCCATTCCCATTGAGCCCTATGGGAGCTCGAATGGGAATGGGCATGGGTTCCTGCAATGGGGAAATACCGGGTCCTCCAAGGTCGGAATGGCCCGGTATTTCCCCATTCCAGGAACCCGGACCCAGTACCCGGAATGGGGGTAGCCATGCCGCAAATAGCAGTATGGCTACCTCCAAGGTTGTAATGACCTCCATTGCCTCCTATTCTGCCGACACCACACAAAGTTCATAAATACCAGCAGACCCTTCCTTTCCACACTGATAACCCACTCTCCATTGCTTGAGCCACCATAGGCTCCAAACTGGACTACGGAAAGAAACGTCAGCAAGCTGCAATCGACCCAAAACAATGCTCTCTGCGCGACCCCACCTCTGCAGCCAAAATGCCCACTGGCTGTCAGACCACGAATGTATTAAATTCAAAATTCTCTCCATCACCCATCGATGCATCGCCAAGACTGCCCGTGCTTACCTGCCACAAAAACGTACACACCTACCTCGAACAGGCCCACACATTCCACCTACTGCCATTGCCTGACCGTCCAAAGATTCAAACGCACTAGGGTGGGAGGCTCAAGCTTCCCCGTTACAGCCGCCCTGCTTTGGAACTCCCTCCCGATCTCCATCCAAGCAGAACTCTCATGTTAGGCCTTCAGAAAGCCCGTCAAAACCTGGCTCTTCAACTAACCTGAACTGTTCTCATCACCCACTCCCCTTCCCTCTCACTCTCCCACCTGCTTTATGTTCTGTAACCATTGCCTAGTTGCCCAAGGGTTATGCACGCTTTACAAATGAAAAGAAAATATAGATAGCTTTGCGAGGGCAGGGCAGGGAGTAAGATAACCACAAAGGGACGAGACATGTGTGGCAAGCTCACCATCCATAGGTCAATGGTGGGTGTTACCAGTGGGAACAACCCCATGATGTAGAGCAATCCCTTGGTGGGGACAACTCTTCAGGGAAATTCCATGATGGGGACAACTCATGGGACAGTCCCCTAATAGGGAGAAGCTTGTAGGGCAGGGGTTTGCAACCTTTGTCTCTCTGTGAGTTTTGGACTACAGCTCCCATGATCCCTCACCATTGACTGTGCTGGATAAGGCTGATGACAGTTTCAGTCCAAAATATCTGGAGAGCCAAAGGTTTCAGACCCCTGCTGTAGGGCAATTACTGTTTGGAAATCCCTTGGGGGCAATAAACTTGCAGCGTATTATCCTGGTCCGAATAAATCTTTAGGGACATCCCCTGATCGGAGTTTTCTTTTCGATCAATCTCCTGGTTGAAATAAGCCTGTAGTGCAGCCCCATGGTGGTAATAAGCCTGTACAACAGCCCTTCTAGTAGGAATATTCTTGCAGGGAAAACTCTCTGTGTCACTAGGCCTGTAGGGCAATACCCTGGCAGGACTAAACCTGTAGAGAAATCCATGGGTGGGGCTAAGCCTGTAGGGAAATCCTCTGGTGGGGAAAAGCCTGTAGTACAGCCCCATGGTGGCGACATGCATGTAGAAGAGCCCTCTAGTAAGAATATTCATGTAGGGAAATCTCCTGGTGTTACTATGTCTGTAGGCAATACTCTGGGGAGATTGCCCTACAAGCAATAAGCTTGTAGGGCAATCTCCTAGAGGGACTTAGCCTGTAAGACAATATGCCTGGTGGGACTAAGGCTGTAGGGAAATCTCCTGGAGGCACTAAACCTGTAGGGTAATACTGCCGGTCTGACTACATCTGTAGGGAAATCCCTTGGTGCAATAAGCCTGTAGGGAAATCTTCTAGAGGACTAAAGCTGGTGGGACTAAGCCTGTATGGAAATCTCCTAGTGGGACTAAGCCTGTGGGGCAATACTGCTGGTCCGACTAAATCTGTAGGGAATCCCCTAGTGCAATAAGCTTGTAGGGAAATCTTCTAGTGGACTTAACCTGGTGGGACTAAGCCTGTAAGCAATCCCCTGGTGGGTGTTACGTGCCGGGTCCATCGGATTCTGTGCCACCCACACCATGTACCTGTATCGTCGGTGAGGCGGGCAGGTGCATTGGAGTCCGCAAGCCCTGGGATGTGTGCAGGCACAGGGAGGCACTGGCGTCATGTTCCGTGGGGGAGTGGCAGATCGGAGGATGCTTCCGGGTTAGGCTGCGCCGTTCTTTCATCACAGTGGGGCCTTCAATGCTCTGCTCACGTGACTCAGTTCCAGAGGACTCCGTTCGGTCTCCTAGGAGTCTGCTGATGCTATGGGAACACTGCGCTCAGTATAAAGGCTAGCGCGTCCTCTCCTCAGTGCATCTTAATGCTCCCATGGGTTAGGTCTGTTTCCTTGCCTTTTTTCCTAACAGCTTGTTGGATCTTCTTGTATTCTGCAAACCTGCCTACTTCAGCTATTGTCACCTATTAGCTACTTCCCTTTCCTCCTGACAATCAGTTCTTGCTCCACCTGCTCTTACTCTTGCTTCATATCTCTCCCCAATCCTTTGCTGCTTATGAGACCTCTGCCAGAGGGTGGCCCTTCTGATGGATTGCAACATCAACAGCGCTTCTAAGCCCAGTGGGACCCTTGTGGCTCCATTGCCTTTGTACCACATACATTCCAGGAAGCAACATAGCCCGTGGTGTGGGATAACTGCCCAGGTTGACATCTGCTTGGGACGGAAGGGGGCTGTGTCTCCTGCCTGCATAGACCCCGATTCATCTTGGATAACCCGCAATCCAGTTTCTCCAAGAAGAGGGGAAAGGACCTTTGCAGGACCTGGTAAGCAACGTCCTAGCGATCAAGCCCTTGACAATGAGACTAAGCCTGTAGGGAAATCTCCTTGTGGGACTAAGCCTGTAGGGCAATACTGCTGGTGTGGTAAAATCTGTAGGTAAACCCTCTAGTGGCAAGAAGCCTGTAGATAAATCCACTAGAGGACTAAACCTGGTGGGACTAAGCCTGTACAGCAATCTCTTGGTGGGATTAAGCCTGTAGAGCAATCCCCTGGCGGGACTAAGCCTGTAGGGAAATCTACTAGAGGACTAAACTGGTGGGACTAAGCCTGTAGAGCAATCGCCTGATGGAACTAAGCCTGTAGGGAAATCTACTAGAGGACTAAACCTGGTGGGATTAAGCCTGTAGAGTAATCACCTGGTGGGACTAAGCCTGTAGGGAAATCTACTAGAGTACTAAACCTGGTGGGACTAAGCCTGTAGAGAAATCACCTGGTGGGACTAAGCCTGTAGGGAAATCTACTAGAGGACTAAACCTGGTGGGACTAAGCCTGAAGAGCAATCTCCTGGTGGGACTAGGCCCGTAGGGAAATCTACTAGAGGACTAAACCTGGTGGCACTAAACCTGTAGAGCAATCACCTGGTGGAACTAAGCCTGTAGGGAAATCTACTAGAGGACTAAACATGGTGGGACTAAGCCCGGGACTAAGCCCGTAGAGCAATCACCTGGTGGGACTAAGCCCATAGGGAAATCTACTAGAGGACTAAACCTGGTGGGACTAAATTTGTAGAGCAATCTCCTGGTGGGACTAAGCCTGTAGTGAAATCTACTAGAGAACTAAACCTGGTGGGACTAAGCCTGTAGAGAAATCTCCTGGTGGGAGTAAGCCTGTAGGGAAATCTCCTAGTGGAAATACGTCTTTAAGGAGCTGCCTGGTGGGAATATTCTTTGAGGGCAAGCCCCTGGTTTTCTTTTAGGGCAAGCCCAACCCATATTTTGGCGGAAACTCCTTGTGGGATTATGCCTGTAAAGCAATCCGTTGATGGGAACACCATGCAGTGAAATTCTCAATTGGGAATACTCTTTGATATCAATCTCTTGATTCTAATACACTGCTTGGCAATCCTCTGGTGGCAACAAACCTGCAGATCAATCCCCTGGTGGGATTACGCCTGTAAAGCAATCCACAGGTGGGAATATATCTTTAGGGTAATACAAAAAAATCGTCTAGTGGATTATCCTTTAGGGTAATTCCCTGGTTGAATTAAGCCTGTAGAGCAATCCCTGGGTGGGAGTAAACCCATAGAGCAATGCCCTGATTGGATTAAACCTGTGTACTCCTGAGACCCCGGCCGGCCCATAGAGCTGAGGTTTGCTCAGAAGTACTTTAAGACGAGATAGCTGCATGCTTGAGATGGATGGGGGTGCAGATTTTTTACTCCAACACCAATCAATAAGGACAACTCAATGGTTTGGCAAAGGGAGTCTGTTTAATGACAAGTACAGAAAACGGGGAGTCATGCATATCAGCAGTGATGCGATCGTCCTTCTCGCTTCAACTCCAACGAACTTCATACAAGTTGTAACTTTTATACTCAAAACTCGTCATAATTGACGTGTAACACTGAGAAGTTAACATGCAATTCGATTTGTTAGGAAAAGGTAACTTTACTATAGGTACTATATCTGTATATGGTAACGGAATGAGGGGATTGGGTAAACACTGTCAGGTGGGCGTCTAAACCCTTTCTTCAAAAATGACTACAGTAGACGTCACTAAAAGTACGACCTCTGATTGGTTCTACTAACTATAGGTCCCTAGATTATTTGGTCCATTGTGATTGGTTTGGCACCAACCCCATGCATACTTTTCCACTTCGCTTAGCAGCACGCAGAATGGTCGGCCAGGTGCGAGGTGCCCCTTAGTTACCCGGCCTTCCTCTGGTTATGGTTACAATCAATAATCACTTTAGTAGCCATGTGTCAATGAGTTCACTATGGTTGGCCTTGAAACTGCATCTTCTGTCTGGAAAAGTTCTGATATCTCTGCTTGGTCCGGTACCAAGCGTAGGTGCTTCTTCTTGCTCGGCTGGTCACGTGATTCCCACACCGTGAATTTGTCTCGTTTCTCTCAATTTGAGTATTTGATTTTCGTTTCACCCGGCACCTTCCTTCGCCTTCTTATCTCGATCCTCCAGGGGCAGGATATTCTGTTCTTAGTTTAAATTAAAAGTAGCTACTGTTCATAGCTTCTATTGGTATGACCTTGGCTTCCCTGGTACGAGTTGCATCTGCCGAGTTTCGATTCAGCCGCCTGTTCTCGTTTAGTTAGAATATGAATCTTTTCTTGTGTGGCCTCTAGTAACCTGAGATGATTCCACTTTTGTGCAAAGTAGAAATATACTTATAATAAAGTGCTTCATTTGAGGTAGATTATGTATAAAGGCGCTTGCCGCACTACTCTAGCAAGCTGCACTGTTTTCTTAGCTTTCTTGCGGTTCCAAGCATATTTACAGGTGTAAACTCGTCGACTATCTTCACCTTGCTTACAGCTTAAGTCTCTTACATTTAGACATCGGGCCTCATTCCAAGGTTGGAGGTAGCCACCATGGCCAGCCCCTTACCGCATTCCAGATCCGTGTTCCTCGAATGAGAAATTACCGGGCCATTCCAACCTTGGAGGACCCGGTAATTCCTCATTCAAGGAACCCGGACCCGGTACCTCCCCATTCCCATTCGAGCCCCCATAGGCCTCAATGGGAATGGGGCGCATGCTAATAACGGGCCCGTTAATAACGGGCCCGTTATTAGCATGCTGGTCCTTTAGCGGCTCCCACTAAGGGTGCCTGGTAAAACCAGCCACACTTAGCGGAACCCGCTAATGGAACTTGTAATCCGGCGGTAAGGGGTTAATGGCACCGGCACCATTACCGGCGCTGTTAACCCCTTACCGCCAACCTCGGAATGAGGCCTATCATCTTTTATCTTAACTTCATGATATCTTTACTCATGGCGTTTCGTCTCTTTGTGTCATTTTCGGGTCATCATTTCTTCTATCTGTGAGTCTGTCCGGGTCCTCGTGACGTCACCATTAATCTTCCTTTAAGAACTTTTTGGTTTCTTCCGGGACTGTACTTAGGCGATCTTTATTTCGTTTCATTTGTTGATAGGGTTTTCGTAAGGGATACCTTACTGTCCATGGTTATCTTAGTATTGGTACTTCAATAGGTGCTGTACTTCTGACAGGCACTGGGCAGAGCCCTACTGCGGCTCTCTGCTGGTTTATTTGCTCATGATACGTCACATATCTCGGTGTGAACATTCCTGGTACCTCAAAAAGGACGATTGGAGTGCAGGCTTTATTTGGGACCTCTTCTACACCTGTATAGCAACCCCTGTGCAGGATTAAGCCTGTAGAGCAATCCCTGGTTGGGGTTAAGCCTGTAGAGCAATTCCCTGATCGGATTAAGCCTACAGAGCAATACCTTGGTGGGATTAAGGCTGTAGACCTAGCCCCTGATGGGATGCTTGTAATCCACTGTTTTGGGAATCCCCTGGTGAGATTGAGCCTGTAGAGGTTTCCCTTGTGGAACTAAGGTTTCAGAATAATCAGGTGCTAAAAAGAGCAAAGCATCAATAACATGTCATTGCTACATTTCTGAACCATCCTCTTGAAAGAAGCACTGAAACCGGCCAACTGGATATCAGAGCCAAGAGCCTGCAAGCCCTGACCCCTGTAACCGCCTACACTGCAATCCATGGCACTACTCACTGGTGGGGCTAGGACTCTACTAAGCCAACAGTGGATGCCACCGATGACGTCCGCGCCAGTTTCATAACATGCCACACGCATAACAAGGTCGCCTCAGTGCACTAATATATAGTTTCTACTGCATTTATTTATTTATTTATTTATTTACTGTGCATTTCTAAGGTGCTTATGCATTAAGGAATTGTGTTTCAAAGCGCCCACAGGGCAAAGTGAAGGGAACAGGGAACAAAACAAGACACTGGGCTAAATTAATAATGATGAGCCAAAGGCAGAGGCAGTCCTACTAGGCATTGTGAACATCCAGAACGTGCAATTGCATAGAGAGAGAAGGGACAGGGGGGGTAAGTGCTGGAGGTTCGAAAGAGGGGGAAGTGCCAGAGAGCCAGTTGCAGGTCAACAGGTAAGTGCAAGGCAGTGACCACTTGGTAGGAGAGTGGTCACCTGCCAGTACAATAGGTGCAGGCCTGTGAGACAACACAGGCCAGTGGGTGCCCAAAGATTAGTGCAGTGGGAGGGAGGAGGCTGAAGGTGATTGGAAAGAAGGCCAGGACCCAGACGGGTACTTAAGGGCCTAGGGCACCAATCTCAGTGACCGCCCTGGGGTTTAGGACGGGAGGTAGAAGGGGAACTAGGAGGAGAAGATGAAAGTCTTGAGGAGCTTGCAGAATTTGAGGAGATCCTTCTCAAGACGGAGAGGAAGGGGGAGGCTGTTCCAGAGGAGGGAGCCAGCCAAGGAAAGAGATCGGCCACCACTTGATGCTTAGAGAAGCACTTAACAAGCAGAAAGTTGGAACCAGAGGATCAGAGAGATCTGGAGGGAGAGTATTTGGTGGGATCACATTGTAGATAGCTTGGTCTCAGGCCCCAGACAGCCTTATGGCTGATGCAGAGGGATTTGAATTTGATCCTTGCAGTGACCAGGATCCAGTGGAGAGAGTTTAGGGCTGGAAAGATACAGTCCCTGTGCTTGAGGCCAAGGATAAGTCTTGCAGACCTTTCCTGGTTCAACTGGAGGGGCAGAGAAAGGGAGAGGGTAGATTAAGGAAGAGGGTATTGCAGTAGTCCAGCCTAGAGAGTTCCAGAGCTCTAGAAACATTGAGCTTCGAGGGAAAAGTGAGGAAAGGAGGATACCTCTGAGGAGGTGCAATTGGAAATGGGCCTTCTTGGCAAGGTCCAGCATGTGATGAAAGAAAGAGAGAGAGGAATCAAATGTGACTCCAAGGTTTCGGGCTTCATTGGAAGGGGTGGGAGGAGAGCCCATAGAGGGTGGCCAGAGTGAAGGGAGGAAAGAACGAACAGGAGTCCCAATAGGAAGGATCTTAGTCGTGCTGGCATTGAGACAGAGATCAATAGAGGAACACGAAGACTGGATAGCAGACAGGCAGTCAGGAATGGAAAAGGCAGTAAGAAGAGGTTCAGGGGGAAGTTTGAAAAAGAGTTGGGTGTCTCTGCATAACACTGGAAGTGCAGAGAGAAAGTGGAGATAAGGTTAGCAAGAGGGGAGAGATAGGTATTAAAAAGCTAGGGCGAAAGGGTAGAGCCCTGGGGAACTTCACTGATGGAGATAGAGGTGGGAGAGGAGAAAGAGCCTAGGATTACCTGGGTGGCACGGTCAGTGCGGATGGAGGTCAGCCAGTCCAGTGCCCGCTCCGAGATACGTAGTGTATTGTGGCACCGTTTTATGAGGATGGAGTGGTTAACTGTATCGAAATCAGAGGAGAAATCGAGTAGAATAAGAACAGCAGGGGAGTTGGAGTCAAGAGATGTGAGCAGTTCTTAAAGGGTGTTTTGGAGAGCAGTTTGCTTGCCTCTGGATGCTCGGAATCCAGATTGATGGTCGTGTAGGCAATCAACGCGCTCAGTATGCTGGGTTAGTTGGGGAAAGACCAACCTCTCTAGAGGTTTCCCAAGAAAGGGAGTGACAGAGATGGGGTGATAGTAAGCTAGACACGAGGGGTCGACAGAAGGCTTTTTCAGGAGTGGGTGCACAAGGGCGTGATTGAGGGAAGAGGGGAAAGACCTGGTAGCGAGAACAGAAATAAGTGCAGGCGCAAGGAGCTGATGTTGTCCTTAATAGTTCTGGAAGAACAGGAGAAGACCTGTTTGGAAGAGACCTTCATAGAGCGGGCAACTCTAGTGACCTCATCCAATTTCGGGCTGATTGGCCTTCAAAGTACGATCTGGAACGAAGTCCATATATATATATTTTTTTTGTGTGTATGTAAATTAATAAGTGAAGCCCTGCTGGGTTTATGTAGCGTAATCCTAGGTTGTTTCAATCGTGCCGCCTTGTAGGGTCCATGGGGAGAGGTGCACCTGCAGATGTAGGTGGCAGGTGGTGAGATGGAGGAATCGAGATAGAGATAGCTTGAGCAAGCTGTAGCGCCAGAGGGTCTTCTAGGCACTCCATATAGTAAAAGTGCCAGGTGGGGGGAATCCATATCCACGGCCCGCCCCGCCAACCCCACTCTCTTAGATGTTGCGGCACCCCAGTGTCAAAACAAATGGGCCTCATTACAAGTTTGACGATGTGGTGACCAATTGTGGTAACTCTGTTACTTAATTACTGCTGATCATACCACAAGTTCATATTATAGCAACAGATTTGCCTCTTGCGGGACGCTAGAGGCAAACCTCCCCTTTAACACCAAACAGTGGAGGATTTACCCTGGGCAGAATTACCGCACGAGGTAAATCTGCCAAATCCCCAATGGAGTTCTACGGATTCTAAAAATGGGGATTAACACTGACGTGCCCCTTATAACCTGGAAGAAATTGAGATGGACTGAGTGGTGGTAATGTTAAACAAGTGCTGCGATAGTTCTGCTGAATTACAGCCAAGTTTGGACCGAGACCACTGGCTCACCGTAGTGACGTGCCCCCACTTGTAACCCGGAAGTAATTCCGCTGGACTGAGTGGTGGCACTGACAGCGTTAAACAAGTGCTGCAGTATTTCTGCGGAATTACGCCCAAGCTTGGAAAGAGCCCATTGGCTCACCGTAGTGACATGCCCCACTTCTAACCCGGAAGTAATTCTGATTGACTGAGTGGTATTTCTGCTGGAATGAGCCCACTGTCTCCCCTTAGTGGCGTGGCGCCAGCTTGGGAGATACTGTTCTTTACCTCCAAGGTGGGGTCTTGGGTGCATTTCCCCATGCCTACGCAGTCAAATTGGTAGGTTCACTGGCCCTGAAATGCACCTTCTTACTTATTAAATGTAGGGTACTGGGTACACATGCCAGGTTCCCAAATAACCATTACATCTATACGCCATTATCTGCCTGGCCTACCATACCCCCTCTCACTACCCGCTGCACTATGTGCCAAGGCAGTTACGGTGCCCGCATCACCCATCTAGCTGCTGCCAGTTCTCTGGGGGCTGCGTCAAGTGATGGCACATAACAGAAAACAGTTATATGTTTCAGTGACGATTCCTGTCTGCGCCGCTGCTTATAATAGCAGGAAACGGCTGGCACCGCTCTCTCTCCTGCATTCTGCTGCGGGCAAAGAGGGCAGGCGAGAGAAATAATGGCTCTGACAGAATCTGTAAGCATCACTGCTCTCAGCGGTGGCACAGAACCACAGGAACAGAAGAGAGGGCATGGCAGAAGGGAGCCAGGGGCAAACCAGGGCTCTGTGTGCAGAGAGAGCCAGGGGAATGCCAAGTGCAAACAAGGACTCCATGTGCAGAGAGATCAAAGGGAATGCCAAGTGCAGACCAGAGCTCCATGTGCAGAGAGAGCCAGGGGCAATCCATGGCTTGATGTGCATAGAGAGCCAAGGGCACGCCAGGTGGAAACCAGGGCTCCATGTGCAGAGAGAGCCAGGGGAAGGCCAAGTGCAAAAAAGGACTCCATTTTCAGGGAGAGCCAGGGGAATGCCAAGTGCAGACCAGAGCTCCATGTGCAGAGAGAGCGAGGGGCAAACCAGGGTTCTACGTGCAGGGAGAGCCAAGGGCATGCCAGGGGGAAACCAGGGCTCCATGTGCAGAGAGAGCCAGGGGAATGCCAAGTGCAAACCAGTGCTCCATGTGCAGAGAGAGCCACGGAATGCCAAGTGCAAACCAGGGCTCCATGTGCAGAGAGAGCCAGGGGAATGCCAAGTACAAACCAGGGCTCCATGTGCAGAGAGAGCCAGGGGAATGCCAAGTACAAACCAGGGCTCCATGTGCAGAGAGAGCCAGGGGAATGCCAAGTGCAGACCAGGGCTCCATGTGCAGAGAGAGCCAGGGGAATGCCAAGTTCAAATCAGGGCTCCATGTGCAGAGAGAGCCAGGGAATGCCAAGTGCAGACAGGGGCTCCATGTGCAGAGAGAGCCACGGGCATGCCACGGGACAACCAGGGCTGTATGCGCAGAGAGAGCCAGTAGAATGCCAAGTGCAGACCAGGGCTCCATGTACAGAGAGAGCCAGGGGAATGCCAAGTACAAACCAGGGCTCCATGTGCAGAGAGAGCCAGGGGAATGCCAAGTGCAGACCAGGGCTGCATGTGCAGAGAGAGCCAGGGGAATGCCAAGTGCAAATCAGGGCACCATGTGCAGAGAGAGCCAGGGAATGCCAAGTGCAGACAGGGGCTCCATGTGCAGAGAGAGCCACGGGCATGCCACGGGACAACCAGGGCTGTATGCGCAGAGAGAGCCAGTAGAATGCCAAGTGCAGACCAGGGCTCCATGTACAGAGAGAGCCAGGGGAATGCCAAGTGTAAATCAGGGCTCCATGTGCAGAGAGAGCCAGGGAATGCCAAGTGCAGACAAGGGGTCCATGTGCAGAGAGAGCCACGGGCATTCCACGGGACAACCAGGGCTCTATGTGCAGAGAGAGCCTGGGGAATGCCAAGTGCAAATCAGAACTCCATGTACACAGAGAGCCAGGAGAATGCCAAGTGCAGACCAGGGCTCCATGTGCAGAGGGAGCCAGGGGAATGCCAAGTGCATACCAGGGATCCATGTGCAGAGAGAGCCAGGGGAATGCCAAGTGCAAACCATGGCTCCATGTGCAGAGATATCCAGTGGAATGGCAAGTGCAAAACAGGGCTCCATGTGCAGAGAGAGCCAGGGGCATTCCATGTGCAGACCAGGGATCCATGTGCAGAGAGAGCCAGGGGAATGCTAAGTACAAACCAGGGCTCCATGTGCAGAGAGAGCCAGGGGAATGCCAAGTACAAACCAGGGCTCCATGTGCAGAGAGAGCCAGGGGAATGCCAAGTGCAGACCAGAGCTCCATGTGCAGAGAGAGCCAGGGGCAACCCATGGCTTTATGTGCAGAGAGAGCATGGGGCACTCCATGGGCAAACCAGGACCCCACGTGCAGAGAGAGCCAGGGGCAAACCAGGGTTCCACGTGCAGGGAGAGCCAGGAGCAAGCCAGGGCTCTATGTGCAGAGAGAGCATGGACCCTCCATGGGCAAACCAGGGCTCCACGTGCAGAGAGAGCCTGGGGCAAGCCCGGGCTCTACCTGCAGATCTGCTGCTATGACAGCAAAGCTTGACATGGAGCAGAGTGGGCACCAGGCAGACATTGAACCAGTGATCAGTTTCCTGACGTTTCCTTCACCGGAAGCTTTCCCGCCAGTGACCTTCCTTTGCACAGCAAGGAGCCAATAAAGTGGCCCTCAGCTGCAGGGGCCTCCTGTGCACGTGCCGGGGAATCCTTGTAACCAATGTGACTGCAAATGACAACAGAACGGTGATTCATTGAAGGCTTAACAGAAATCCCCCATAGTAGTGTTTAATGTAGTGCAAACGACGTATTAATTGGAACAATGCAAATGCATGCACTTCCCAGGAGCAGAGAAGGCATCCTGGGATCGAAGCCCTTTTATCCTGGAGTTTCCTGCAATTAACAGCCTGCACAGAGCATCAGTGCAATTCACTTTACTGCTTTATATTAAACTCTACTTTCGGCGATTAGAGGTAAGCATTACAAATAACGAGAAGGGTGTTGTCATTTACAGTGACATTGGTCATAGGGATGCCTAGAACCCCATGAGGTTCCTGCAGCTGAGGACCACTTACTGCCATGCCATTACTGTCCACACGGTACTGTGAGTAGTGTGAGCAGGCCCCACTGAAGATGTGTGGGGGCCCATGTTAACATGATGGTTGCGGGGAACCCTTTGCTTAGAGCGGATAAGAGTCTGAGGCACCTGTGGGGTGCATCGATTATAATGGAAACAAAGAAATGCAGCCAGGGGTTAAAAGTTGCCGATTAACACAAGATAGCCAGCCAGCTGGCAGCTGAAACACTAAATGCCCACTGAAAAGCAATAAATCCATCTTTTTTTATTTTATATTTTTATTGTGTTTAACCAAATTGGTTTTTATAAAAGAAATTCGACGCTTTCATTATTAGTACTTGTGGAGTACTTGGGACACCACTTTTGGTCGTGCCGGTTCAGCATGACTAAGTGCAGGCTCCTAGGGTCACAGGGGGCAAGATGGTATCTGACGAGTTGGCTCTTTTTAGTGCCACTACTAAAAATTTAGCTGCCATACGGGACCATCTAGCAGAATCGCCTGCCATCAGTTGAAACCAACCAGTTTCTTCATCTAGAACGGAGACGTCAGAAGTAAGTGGCGCCAAGTACAATTGTCTTTCAGCTGTTAGTGCTGGGCATGACATGAGAAGATGTCGAATGCTTACCACCTGGTCTGTAGTTCCACACAGCCGACAATTAGATACAGTCGAACATGCTCGAATAGCCAGGATTTCCCTAGTGTGGAGCAGATTCAATCGTGCACGCATGAAAGTTTTCCTAAGTTCTTTCTCTGGGAATTTTTCACAGTATTTCAATGGGACTTCCAACTGATTGTGAGACGGAGGTAGGTGCTTTAGAGATTTGTATAGCAAAATGTTCTCAATGGTATTTATCCAATCCTGGTTCTCAAGTTTCGCTTTTACTCGTCCTGGATTTATAATTAGAGTTTCTTCCGAGCAGGCGACTTCTTCGAGCTTTTCAAGAACTTTTTTCACCCAAGCAGCTAACGGTTTACAAGTACCTTTCTTGAATTCCAATGCCACAACCTTAAAAATGGGCAGCGAGCTTGGAGACAGGATTTTCCCGTATAGCTGGACTGCACTTAGGGCCACCACCGAGGCTAAAGATGGAAGGCCTAGGTCGCGCCGAATTGCTGGCATAGGGACGGATTTGGGCAAGCCCAGCACTGATTTCCACAGAAAGCCCTCCAACTCTGCCCAAATCTCTGAGGGCAGATTTAAGTTGACCGCCATATCATAGGTTATCGCTGGCACTACTTTAGCCTTGTAGAACTGAAGTGCTGGTATCCATGAAAATTTACCAAATTTTGTATCCACTGCACGGGTTTGGGCCGTCAAGTTTCTTATTTTTCCCCATAGTGAGTCCTGAGGGGAATTGTCGTTCAGAGAGTTGTCGAACAGGACGCCCAGGTATTTGAAGTCCTTTACTACTTCAATTTTGGTCTTTTCAAGAAACCAGGACGGGATGTTCTGGGTTTCCTTTGGTGAATAACAAAATTTTGGTTTTCTTTTTGTTGATTTGCAGGTTGTTACTTTCCATGTATGTGGTTAATTGGTCAGTTGTCTTTGCAGACCTATTGCCGTCTGATCCATAGGGATCAAGTCATCGGCGTACCACAGTCTTGACACTTTTCAGTCTCCCAGTTTTGGCGGGAAGGGACAAACCATTTTTTCTGACTCCTGAAAGTCACTGATGAAGGCTATGAACAGAGCTGGGGCCAAAGGACAGCCTTGTTTGACTCCTCGTTCCGTGTAAATCTGGCCACAGAGAATTCCTTGTTGGTTTAGGCGAACTCGGAGGGATGTTGTTGTATGGAGAGCTATTATCGGTTCTAATACCGGGCCAGGGCACTTCCAAGTTTTTAGCTTAGTCCATAGTTTGATGCAGTCCACCGTGTCGAAAGCCTGAGACAGGTCCACCATAGCCATATGGACTTTGGGCGCCCCTCCCTTCACATTGGCTTTAAGGATGTTGAGGATTAGGAGGTTGATCGATGTTCCGGCGCCTTTTTGAAAGCCAGTTTGGAACATGTCTGCGGCCGGAGATTTCATGGCCCAATTGTTGAAGTGCAGCAACAGAAGAGACGCAAAAATCTTCCCTATAATGTCGAGTAAGACAATTGATCTGTAATTGGCCAGACTGCCTCTTGTCCCCTTTTTGAAAATCAGCATCAAAACTGCTTCCGTCCAAGTCTTGGGGATTTGTTTCTGTTTGACACAGTAAATGAATAAGCCCACCAATCGCTCCGGCCCAAGCACTCGGATGTTTTTCAGGTCTATATTTGTTAGACTGTCGGGGCCCAGGGCTCTTGATGATTTTAAGTTGGTAATTACTCTGAGGATGTTTGCCACATTTGATAAGTCGATCCAGGGTTCGCCATTCATAGGTAGCAGCTGCCGCACCACAGTAGAGGGCTGGCGATAGAGTTCAGTGAAATATGAAATCCACTTTTGTTCGGCGACCGAGTTGGAAAGCGGTTGTGCATTCTGGCCATTTGCGCTCTTCAGGAGTGACCAAAAGTCTCTCGTATTCCTTGAGGCCCAGGCATTTTGCATGGCTTCAGCATCATTCTGATATAAAGTCTGGCGTTGTTGCTTTAGCCAAATTTTGTAGACTGTTGCTCCGATGTGGTAGGGGTTCCAAGATTCTTTGGTATTAATTTTTAGTGCCAGTCTTTTTAGATTTCTTAATTCTTTCCGCTTTACGACCACCGTGATGTTATACGTGTGGATGTGTTTTTGTTGGCTCTGTTTCTTTCCGGCAAAACTCACTTTGCGGGGGGCCAGTAGGGAGACATATTCAGGTCTTGTCTCTGCCATGCCTCTACTTAAGAGTCCTTGTTTTCTGCATAATTTGTCCTCGAAAGTTCTTATGTTTTCGGACGTTAACCGTAGTCGGTTTTGATGTTTGTTGGACTCGATGTGGGGAAAATAGTGGAGTCGTTCTCGAGATGCCTACCCTACGACATGTGTAAGAGGTTGTGGTCACTTTCGTTGGTTTTTTGGACTTTGAAGGAGAGGAAGAACGGAATCAGGCCTTCTGTGATGAAGATGTAATCCAAATTAGCGGACGATTTCGCCCTTTCCCAAGTTGGAATTTGGATGCCCCAATCCTGCAGTGTTGCCACGTTGTATAGCTTTCTCAAGTTCATTAGGTTTGACCAAGCACAACCTCTTTCATCAATCATCGCCAGGTTGGCAGCTACCCCGCATTTTGCATTTAGGTCTCCACAGATGATGATATTGGGCACATCACGGTCGATTCTGATTTCGTCAATAGCATTGGCTACTAAGTTACAGAAGTCGTTGGTGGATGTTCTATCTGGATTCCAATACAAGTTGATTATGGCTAGATCAGAACTAGCCCAGGAGTCTTGGTCCAGATCTTGGTGATGCCATGTGGTTAGGATAGCCAGCATGCCATACTCTTCTTTAATTTTTTCCTTCGGGGAAATCCCTGAGCCCATGCGTATAGCGGTCAGTAATCCCGCTGATGGTCTGCCCAACATGGGCCTGGTTGCTGGCAAAACTTCGATTATGAAACCATCCAATGCTGGTTTTTCCAGTAACCATGTTTCTTGGAAACAGATCAGATCAAATGAGCCTAGGTTTACGTCACTCGGTCTGGTAAGATGGTGGTGGCCCCTTGTGTTCCATGATGCCATCTGCAGAGCGATCTTGCTGCAGTGAACCAGCGGGTTCTCCGTCTGCCTGTTGTAGTTGAAGGCATCATGCACTCGCTGCTAGTTCTTCTGCTTGCGACCGAAGGTATCAGTGATCCACTTCCATGGTTTGTTTGCCCCTGCTTCATTCATTTCTGTCTTGGGGGATGTCACCTCAGCTCTCCTACGTTGGCCATCCTGGGGTCGTTCCACCGGTCTTTTTGGAGTAGACGCAGTTGAGTGATTTCTGTAGATCCAATTTTGAGAACGATCGGCTGGCTGGGCACTCCACTCTCTGTCTCTTCTCCTCCGGGATTCTTCCCATCTGCAATCTTTCGGGGCAACCTCTGATCTTGAGTGATCATTGCGTATTCTCGATGTACCCCTCTTTTCTCTTCCAGACTCTACTGAAGCAGAGGCGGGGGTCTGTAGTTGTTGTAGTTCAAACCCTCGACGGTGCAGGTCTTTCGACACTTCTTGGGGAAGTTCACTTAGCGCCTTTGTTCTTATATGCAGGTATGCCTTGGCTCTATGCTCCCTATGGTAAGGTTCTACAAGAGCAAAGCCGTCCGTTGATAGGTGGTGGAGCTTATCGACTTCCTCCATTATTTTTAACACCGTCCGTCTGTTAGGACCATATAGCTGTCTCTTGAAGAAATTTGTTCTAGCTTGAAGAGTGAAGTTCCTGCAAGCTTTGCCTATTTCTTGGATTCAGCCTTTTTTAGTCTGTGGGCCACCTTGTACGATGATACTCGGGATCTACCCAACTGAAACTTCCGCTTATGTCTTGAGTCACTTTCCCACTCCACTCCACTCTGTGGTTAGAAGCCTGTTATGTTTGCTTTAGGGTTTTTATTGCCTCAGTGATAGCACTTGGCGTATTCGAGCGGGGCCTTTGGTCGCTGCGAAGAGAGGCTTCAACCTTTTGATTTTTCTCTGTCTGTGAAGGCTGCACCACTTGCTCGGAGGGAGCGTTGAGCGTTTTCGAGAGTTCAGCCACTGGTCTTGTAGTTGGTGGAAATAACACTTCTACGGGAAGGAATGAATCCATCTTTGTCAGAAAGTGGCTGTTGTGGAGGAACCAGTGTTAAAAGACAACGAAGCGATAACACTTCTGCATACCCCGAGGGAGATACTCCAGCAAACCTAGCTTGTAAGACAAGCCTGCAAAGTGCACAGTTAAAACCCAGGAATGAAACTAGTATAGAAAGGAATATATTGCTGTGTTATGAGACTGCTGACTGGCAACATGGGGGCAGTTGCTGAGTGGAAAAAATGAAAGGCCCTGACGCAGTCCCTGAGTGTGGTCAGTGTTTTGAACATGATGCCCTGGGCAGCATTTTGACTGTGTTGCTTGGGAGGAGAATTGCACACTATGTTTCACACCGTTGGTGTCCTCAACGTGAGGTAACATTAAAATCCCTCTTTGGCTACTTAAGAAATTCTGGTGCCTGTTTGAGAACATCCATTCCAACCCACTAACCCCCAGGGTAGGGTGATTAGATGTCCCGGTTTTCCCGGGACAGTCCCCAGAAATCGTACTCGGTCCCGGGGTCCCGGGAGTTTTTTAATTGTATAAACCCTGTCCCAGGATTGGAAGGGTGGGTGGCTACAGTCCCGGTTTTTGCCGGGACCAGATTTCCAAATCCCGAAATCAGGCCCGGTGCAACGCTTCCTGCGCATGAATGGGGCGTGAATGATTTTCGCACCCCCATTGCCTCCCCCTTCTCCTCCCCGGCCACTCTACTCCAATGAGCGGAAAGTGTGCCTGTGAGCACACCCCTGCATTCCCACAACTGGCCAGAGACATAGAAGTAGGACTACAGTTTTTTTGTGTTTACTTTAGTACTACTTCTATGTCATGGCGTGTCCTATTTTTTTCTTAATCTGGTCAGCCTACCCTAGGGGCTGGGCTGCAAATATGTACTATGGATCACATCTTGAGGTGCCCGCCAGCATCTCTGATTTGCAAGTCTTCCCTTATGCCTGGTGCACAAAGCCTGGAACTGAGGCAGACTGCTCCATCCCCACAACTCAGCAGGTGCTAATCTGAGATGCTCGCTGTCATCTCCACGTCTGCAGAGTCAATTTGTATGTACACGTTTGAGAATCAGGCCCTTAGACTTTACCGGAAATTTAAAATTTGAAAGAAAATGTGGTTTTAAATGCACATGTTTTTCAAAATGTCTTTATGGAGCATCCCCTTGACCTCCCGAACTCCCTCTCACCCACACCCACCTCTCTTACTTTTTTTTTAAAGGTGTCTGTGAACCAGGTTCTTCTGACAGCATCCTTCATTGTATGAAAATATACACGAAGACTTGTCTAATTAACTTTCAGAATATATCGATTTCTGAAAGGAACATGTTGCCCTTTGGATTTCGGGTCTTCCCCTGCGTATAATGGCCCCAGCTGTGGATTCAAGAACTGCCAAGGCCTCACGAGCATCGGTACGTCTTTCCTACGAATGGCCAATCCTGATAAGGCCTAGTGAGGGTGGACAAACCTCTTCAGCTAAGCACTGAGACCAAAAACAGGTTGCGATTGACTTTGACACGGCAAACATTTCTGTCTTAAAGTCACTCTGCAGCTCACCTTTTGGTAGCTGTGCTGAGCACAAGGCTTCTCTTAAGAAATGTCAGGAAAGTAGGGATAAATGATGTACAACACAAACATTCTAAAAGTAGCGTGAATTCTATGTTAACAAGCAACACACAGTGCACACCTTTATATGTGTATTTCAGAATAACAAATTGTACGTATTGTGTGAATTGTTGATAGTTACACCTGCGTTCCTCTGGCACCAACTCCTTGTATTTGAAGCGGTTTGCTAAAGAGGGAGCAGGTGGTCGATAGCTATCCTCAGCGGGCTCCCTTCTGTGGAACACCCTCCCCCTCCCTCCTCGTCTTGAGCAGGACCTCCTTAAGTTCCAGAAAACCCTCAAGGCCTACCTCTTTACCTCCAACTTCCCTCCCTTTCTCCCCTACTATTCACACAGTAGTTTGACTGGTGTGCAGGGCCTTATGCATCCTCAGGGCCCTGACCTCCGAGATCTTATCATCCCTACTGCTGTCTATTCTCTGCACGTGCCTGGGCTCACCCTCCACCACTGGAGATTGCACTTACCTTTCTCTTAGTCATCCCCTCTCCAGACCTATGCACCCTTCATATGGTGTGTCTTCTCTGTCCTTTCTCCTACTTTCCCATTAACGGTGGCACTAGGTGGGAGGTCTTCTTGACCCCATTCCACTCATCCAAGACCATCATTAATGTCTATCTGAACGGCACCATCTCAGTACAGGTCCCTCAGCCCAATCTCCTCCTTTTTGATAGCCGTTTCCCGGGTCTTATCAAGTTCCTCCCTTCTCCTGCTACTTCTTCCGCCACCTCTCGGGCACCCTCATCTTCCTCCTCTGCCCACCCTTGGGCACTCTACCACCTCCGCAGGGTGTACCTCTATCCTGTACCCCTCCACAGAAGTCATTCAAAGGTGGCAACCTGCTCCACGTTGCTACTCTCAAATCTCATTCTGCTGTCACACACTCGTTTGACATCTGTCACCTCCCTGAAGAGCTCGACCTAGATGTCCGTGCTCTCACCAAGACATGGTTTATGGCCAGTCTGTCAGGGGATTTGACACTCTCCTCCCTGTGGGCTACAAGATCCTCTACAAACCCAGAACCAACCATCCTGGTGTTGGAGTAGCCCTGATCTTTCCGGAGTGGGACCTGGCCTCTGTCCTCCCTATGCAGGCCTAGTACTCCTTTGAATGTCTGGTCTTGCTATCTCTCCTGGCCTCTCTCTCACTGTGGCAATTATCTACAGGCCACCTGGCCAGGTCACCCTCTTCCTCTCTGAATGGGCTGACCTCTCCTCTCCTCTTCTCTTCTTGCCTTTACTTTATAACCTCGGAGATCCAAAACATCCACTTGGATGCTTCTTGTTAAGATGGATTTCTGAACTCTGTCCTTGAGGGGCAGAGGTTCAGAAGGCCAACCTAGTTTCTTGGAACAGGGTAACCTCTGGACAAGCCAGACCAATCAGGGTAGCGATGGCGGCGGTCAAGACTAAGTCTCAAGAGGGATGAGGGTGACTGAAAGCCCGCAATGAGCACACAAAGCAAAGACACTTACAAATTACTCCAGACAGGTGTTATATTAAAAATATAGACACATTTATTACAAGGCCTTTGTAATTTAGACCATAGTAAAGAATCACAATAACACTAAAGTAGATCAACACATCACAATCAACACAATATATATACCAGAGGGGTCTAAAGGATTAAGAAGCATGAAATATGTAGACCACCGAGATGGGGAGGAAAACAGGCAGTGCAAGTAATCTTTAGACCCGGTTCCACATCAAGAATACACCTAACTAGGTGGAAGTCCAAGCCCTACGAAGAGAGGCGCCTTATGATCAATAGTACATGCACGTGCTTGTGCCAATGGACAAAAATAGGGTCTCTTCAAGGGTCACTTCTCAGGAAGGTGGATAAGGTTGATGAAGAACAAGTCCCCACTATTCAAGCAGGACCTCCACTTGCTGGCAGAGGCAGGTTGAAAGTGCGGGATAGAGTCCCTATTTCGCAATAGCGGTGGAAAGGAAAGGGGCCCTCAGGGGCCACTTTGGGCATAGAAATGGGCTCCTGTGCTAGGGGCCAGCGGTTGGGGTATGGACTACTCACCGGTCCCCGACGCAGGCAGACCCAGACTTCGCAAGTTCAGTCAATTTCGCTGGCAGGTTCGAATGCGACAATCAGGACGTCTGGACACTGTGAAGTTTCTGCGGTAGCAGGCTTCAGGGTCTAGGGGGTCACAAGTGCAGCAAACTTGCACAGGTCGTTCCCACAGCAGGGCAACACGGTAACCGCATTTACTCCGGTCCGGGCATACTCGTCTCACTTCAGACTTGGGAATGCCAAGTGTATGAAATTCGATGTGAGGGTGCCGTGGACACAGAGCAAGCAGTATACCGCGGATCACCAGCGGTTCCTCGACTCGGCTTCTTGTTGCAGGATACTTGGCTCCTTATCCTTTGTTGTGTGAACTCAGGAGATCGACATGGTAGTGGTGTTCTCGGCCTCCTCTTATCCAAAGTTCCCTTCGCGCCAAAAACGGAGAGGACCCAATGGGAGATCTGCTCACTACCACTCACTCCATACATGGACCAATCACGGACCACGGTTGTCCCAGGCATTCAGGACACTCCAGACTCTTTGGCACCCAGGATGTGTATTGGGAACAGACATCCCAGCCCACATCCTGGAGGCACACGCACAAGGCATGCAGAAGCCCGCGAAAGATTTGGTTTTGCGGGAAAGTGCATGTCAAAATAAGGACTGACCTGGGTCGGTTTGACCTGGGGAAGGTGAAGGGGCAAGATGGCTAAAGGACAGGACAAAGAACCTCGTGGCATGGCCATTTTGGAGCCAGGCCACCTAGTCGTGCCAAACGCGGTGAGCGCGGATAACATGGCAAAAAAGGGTTCAAAACATAAGATAAATGATAGCTGCCACCAGTCCTGTCCGTGACACATTTGCACAGTTCATAAAATGTCCAGCGAGAGTTTCTAGGGTCTTTGGAATCACTAGAGACCCAAGGGTGCGGTAAAGTAAGTTACATTGCACTCTTGTTACATGTTGTACAAAAGCTGCAACATGAGGAAAGGACTAAGGGAAATGAAGTCTCCCAGTACTGACTGTCTTAAGGGCATGTCAGTTTCCCCATAAGAAGTGAGCGAAAGCCCAGAGGAGTGCGGCGTAAGGCTGCACTTCTCTGGCAAAGGTTAGATCAGGGTGTAAAACAGCAGCAAAAAGTTTGGGGGTTGACACATGGAGGGAAAATTACATTCTAATATGAAATCTTCTAATCTCTCCTGTGGGCTTTTCTGCAACCTCTGCAACACTCTATCTCTTTCCATTCTGCCCTCTGGCCTGACACACTGTGCCGGGCTTACCTTGGATGTTCTCATCCCCTCAGACATCCCTCTCTCTAACCCCCTCACCACTCCTCTCTCTTGAACTGACCACTTTCTACGCTCCTCTCATCTGAAACTCTATATCTCATGCAAACCCCCCCAGAGCACTGCCACCTACCTTCCTAGTCATTCGGCCCATGAAGCGTGGGTAAGTGGATGCCTTTGCCTCGACTTTCTCTGCTACTCTTACTCCTGTGGTTGACTCACACCCTGACACAGCACTTTCTAATCTGCATCTTTCTATTTCCAACACCCTGGAAATCCTTGTCCCTGTCATGAGAATCTGGCTGAAGCCCAGCTCCAATAGCAACTCTTCCTATGATTCTGACCTTGCTGTTCTGAAATATACGTGCAGGGTGGCTGAGAGGAAGTGCAGGGCTTCGGGTACATCCGCTGACAAACTGGCCTGCCGCCTGCTCCAAAGGAAATGCAGACTCTTTGTTATGTAAAGCACACATTCAAGCCCGTATCTCTGCAGCCTGTAACAACACGACCAAACTCTTTATAATCTGCAAGGAACTGGCCAATTCTGTTGCAGTCTCTACCTCTCCTGTTCCCTCCCAGGACATCTGGGAGGGCCTCTCACTTCTCCTTTAAAACTCAGGACATGCTGTCCTCTATCTCTTCTTCCTCTACCTCTTCCCCTCTCACCCCCTTTTCTCCATCTCTCCCTCTCCTCCTCCTTTCTCTTCTTTCTCTCTGATAATACCTGATGAGGTTTCTAGACAAGTACGATCCATGAAAGTGTCATCGAAACAGGCGCGCTCCTACTCCTCAAGAACTATCAAGGATCATATTGACACCCTTGCTCCAGCCTTGGCCAATTTCTGTAATCACTCTTCCGCTACTGCAACTTTCCCCTCTCCCCTTAAGCATTCCCTTGTGCACCCCTCCTCAAGAAGCCGTCTGGCAATCCTACCTGCCCGGCAAACTATCGCCCAATCTCCATCACCCCTTTCCTGGGCTTACTCTTGGAAAAGCTGGTCATCTCCCAGCTTACTCTCCACTCTAAATCTGTTGGTTGTCTCCATGACCATCAGTCTGGCCTCAGAGCTGCCGGAGGTACGGAAACTGCTCTCTTGATCACCCATGAAGATCTGCTCTCCAAACTTGATTTCAGCATTCCTTAAGTCCTCATCTTCCTTTCTTCTGATTACGACATGGTCAACCAGGCCTTCCTGATCAATTGACTCTGTGAGAAACTATGCATCACGGATCAGGCCCTGGAGTGGCTGACCTGCTTCCCCTTGGACAGCCCCTCCCAGGTCCACTGTTGTCCCTTTCTCTCTGCCAAATCTCCCTCTCTACCTATGGCGTTCCCCAGGGTTCTCCTCTCACCCTGGTTTTTCAACCTCTACTTGGCCTCTTTGGCCCACCTGATCTCTACCCTCTCCTCTACAACTTTCATTGTTATGTGGATGACATTCAGCTTTTCTTCAGGCTCCCCTCAGCCTCCTCTCTACTCATTACTGACTGTCTATTCACGATTCATGATTGGTGCCCCTCCAATGATCTCTGCCTTAATGACAGTAAGACGGAGATCCTTCTCATTGGGACCGCTGCCCCTGCTTTCCCTCTCACTCTGGCCGCCCGCCCACCTTGGACCCTCTTCCTTTGCCTTCCTGCGAGGCAAAAAGTCTTGGTGCCATCTTCGACTCCACTATCTATTTCTCTCCTCACATCTCGGACGTTGCCAAGAAATCCTACTACCAGCTGAATCTCCTCAAAGGGACTCTTAGCTTTTTTAATTCCCCCAGAGGCTCACTGTCTCCAGAGCCCTGGTACTCTCTAAAGTGGACTACTGCCACAGCCTCTTTCTCAATCTTCCTTCCTCTACTCTCCACCCTCTGCAACTAATCCAGAACAGGATTGCAAGACTTATCCATAGCCTTAAGCCCAGGTACCATATCTCTCCAACCCCGCAATCTCTCCACTGGCTCCCGGTGGCTGCAAGGAACAAGTTCAAGACCCTTTGCATGGTCCACAAGGCTTTCTGGGGCTGGGGCCCACACTACATCCAATGCTCTCTTCCAAAATACCTTCCTTCTCAAGCCCTTCCCTCAGCTACCTCCGACTCTCTAATGGTTAGACGCTTCTCCAGGCAGAGATTGGGGGTAGATCTCTCTCCTCTGCAGGTGCCTCCCTCTAGAATTGGCTCCCTGCCCCTCTGAAACTTGAGCCAGACCACCTGAAAGTCCAGGAGCAGCTCAAAACGTTCCTCTTCTCTGCTTTCTCTCTCACCCTTGCACTGCCTCCGGGCCTACCATGCACTTAGGGGCTGTAACAATAACCCTACAGTCCCTTGTTGTCCTTGCACTACCCAGAGCCTTACTGGCCTGACTGCACTTACTGGACAAGACATAAGTTCAATATTAGAATGGCAAACATTAAGTCACCAGTTTATAGACATTTTTGGGATAACCGTCAGACAATCTCTCAAATGAGATGTGTTATTTTGGAGATAGTGCATCCCCTCCCAGGTGATTTGACAAAACAAATGGGCACAACATGAGTTGCACTGGATTTATCACTTGGATGCAATAGACCCTCTGGGAATGAATGAGGAATTTAATGTTATGTTACGATAAAAGAGCTTGTATAGCGCGCAGTGACCTAGGGGTATCATGGCGCTGGAGAAGAGGTAGGCAGGATCAAAAGCAGAAAGGGGTCCTTCAAACAGGTTTTGTTTTTAGTGCTTTTCAAAAGAGCAAGTGATTTAGAAGATTTTTTATGGCCAAGGGAAGGCTGTTTCCACAGTTGCGCTGCAGCAACTGTGAAAGCAAGGCCTCTGATGCGAGTGCGACGGAAGGAGGGTACTACAAGTAAACCTGAGACCACCAATCTTAATGGTTGCGAAGGGAAGTAGCGCGTAAACCCTTCACGTAAATCCTCTGCCCCCTTGTCATGCAGAGCACGATGGACTAGGCATAAAGCCTTAAAAGCAATGCACTGTTGGACAGGCAACCAGTGAAGCATACGCAAGACAAGCAAAAAGTGCACTCCATAGTGAGAGCCTGTGGCCACCTGGGCAGCCATGTTCTAAAGTAACTGGAGCCACTGGACTAAGCCCTTAGGTTGGGCCAGATATAAGGAATTACAGTAGTCCAGACAGCTTAGTACTAGGGCGGCAACAACAGGACGGCGAAGATGAGGAGGAATAAACGGAAGAACCTTCTTTAAGATTTTCAGGTGGAAGTAGCCCGCTTCGCAAACTGCTGCAACCTGTGCCTCCATAGAGAGGGAAGCGGAAACCGCGACCCCTAGGTTCTTCATTTTGGCAGACGGAACTGAAGAGGACCAAAAGATGAAGGCCAAAAGGAAGACACCCAGAGTAAGTGATCAGGGGGAGACCCTACCACCAGCACCTCTGTCTTGTCTCCATTCAACTTTATCTAGGACCATATCTCTAGAATTCTCTAGCATGAGTGATTAAGTGATCCATTGAAGGTGACCTGTCAGCAGGACTGGAGACAACAGTGTTGATCTGAGGGGAACATCTTATCACGATATACTATGAGTGATTCATACCAACTGATGATACTCTTCTGGTACATCTGGAACAACATAGTCTAATTCAGATGGTTAGATTGTAAACTCCAAGGAGTTAGATATATGTGACCAAACTCTGGTGATCATTATGTGCAGATGGATTATGTTCTCTGATTTGGGATAAGAATGTACGCCCCCAGGAGGGATGAGACAACCTGGATACAATTGACTGTAACAGTGATGTAGTTCTACTGTCCACTGTATAATGTGATATGTTCTCATTGGTTATGTATATACTGATCTATCTGACATGATGTGCAACAATGTTATTTGGGTGAGAGTTTCCATTGACTTGTCTTTGAATTCCATATTGGTAGCATTTTGCTTTATTATGATCAGGTATACATAGCACAGTAATATCAGCAGAGTAATATCAGCACAGTAATATCTTTGGTCACACACATTAGTGTGTGGTTTTCATAAACACATGTATTTAAAGGAACAAATCACCCAGAAAAACAACGAACAATAAACGAATTAATTCATACTAACCAAGGTGTCAGAAATAATCATTTCACAAACTACAAGCAAGATAGCCGGGAGCAACAAACCTGTTTTTCATAATTAATTAGTATGAGATTATTTATTAATATCATGATATATTTTCTGCTATGAACTAATATGTACGCAGTAGTTCTAGATACCTCTAATCCCCTTATTTACATCCCAGAATAGCCTTAAAATGTATTCCTACCAAAACCGCATTTGGAATCTGTTTCAAGATGGATTTTTATTGTGCAACTTTACACATCATGCCTTTTTAAGCCTAGTTATTATGCTCGAACACACGTTATGTAATTTTATCGAGTGCCAATGGGGTCTGGCATTTTTTTCAGATCTGTCCAGTTTGGTTATATATATGACGTCATTGCCGTCATTGTAGCATGCTGTCATTACGCTTACTATACACACCGCTATTAATAGCAGCCATCTTGGTTTGCCTGACTTTTCGGGGGGCCGATTGCAGGCACAGAGACAAAGATCCATGGATATAGAGTATTGCTGTGCGTGCTGTGCTTAAGGTAATAGAACATCTTGGATATTATGTATGCTTAAGAGACCACTGCTACCAATCACTGAATCCTTTCTTTGGTACACTCCAACCTGTTTCTTGGCATTTCAGGGGAAGACAATTGAAGTCTCCATCTGATGCCAGTAACTTGTATCCACCTCTACATCCTCAAAACCTATTTGCCATTGAGGAGGTTTGTGGGTAGAGCATAAATTTGCTACATAATATTTTGTAAAATCATCCTGAAATTACTAGTGATACAAAATATGGTCAGAGACTATAATAGTGATTTCTCATCGCGCAGACTGGCCGTACATCTGTTTTTGATTGTTAAGCCATATCACGGCCAGAAATGTTTTAATTCCCTTCTACCTTAGAGACCCCCAGATCTTTTGCTGGACTTTAGGACTTTTCATTTCTATCCTGGAGAGAGGGAGACCTTTATCCCACTCTCATGTATTTTTCTGTGATTTGGACTCTGTTTCTTTTGACTTTGGAGTCTGACAAACTCCATAGGCATCATCTTTGCATTGTGACACACAGCACCTTCAGTGCAGTGGCGCAGGGAAGTCTCTTAGATTTCCCAAAGGTTTAAATACCTTCTCTTGGTGAAAATACTGATTCCAAGAGTAGTGAAGTGAAATTGACTTTAATTACATTGTGTAACGTTCTGGACCCAGCACACACTATCTTACCAGAGGGTGCCGGAGGGGTTACTTAGTATCCCCTTTGTCTAGTTTCTCATGTAACATATTCATGTTACCCTTTCTATGATTAATGGTTAGTGGCAGTGATTTTATTTTAACTACAATTGTTGTTTTTACCGCGGGCTGCGTTCGCAGCTGCAGTAAAGCACCCACAGATGCCCATTTCATCAAAATGGCCCGGTTTTCTTTTTTCGTCATTTCTTGTTGGAAAGGTCCTTCTTGAGATTTACTCTGGATGCCAAACCAGGTTGGGTCCCTTTGTTCATTTTGTCTTTGGCGGGATTCACGAGTGAAGCCTGCCTCTGGCTCCAGTATGTCTGGCAGGAGCAGGAAGAGAGGCAGGTGCCCGAAACTCCCTGTGCTTAATCCCGTTGGTTACAGGAATGCACCCAAAGGTGATTGGCCGGCTGGCTGTCCAGCAAGGACAGCCACCCTGCTGTGTGATTGACAGCTAGGCTGGAATAAATGGGAGAAACCTGAATAAAAGGTGAGGCTTTTTGGCTTGTAGGGCAGAGTCGACCACTGGATAAAGCAATCCAAAGAAGAACTTGGAAGAGACACCTGCTGCAACTCCTGGACTGTTGGTTTGCCCGGTGAAGCCCTGCTGCTGTGCTGAAGCTCAGAATTTGCCTCGACCAGAGAAGCCCCTGCAAGGACAACATCTCCCCTTGAGTTGGTGGGACCAATCAACTCCAAAGTAAGCCTGTCTGGACATCCTCCCGAAGCTGGCTGTACTTCCACTGCTGCTGGAACCGAAGTTCCAGGGAGAGGAACCAGATTGTGTGTGTTACTTTTAAGTTGGACTCGAGTGCACCAGGAAGATCTGCCAGGCTTCCCCGAAGCAGGACTGACCAAGCCTTAGCCACCTCAACAGAGTGCTGGACCCCAGATGCGAGGAAAGTTCCGAGTGGTATCCGAGAAGTGCAGTGTTGCTATTTGCTGTGAGACGCGAGGAGCTGAAACACTGAAGGGCCGCTGAATCGAAGTTTGCCCATTGCTGCTGCTGACCTTCCCATTGCAGAGCAGGAGTCCCCAGACATCCTCCCTCTTGTCCACATGACTGAGGCACAGGAACAACAGGATCTGTAGAGCTGTACAGGAACAGAAGCCAGCTGGAACCATTTCTTCTAACCAGACTGTAAAGTCTAAGAGAACTTAACTCTTGCCTGTGGCCCTTCACGTGTTCTATTTTCAACAAACATTTCTAAAAACATTGTGCAAGACTTTTTCCCTACCTGCAAAGAAGATCTTCAGCTCCCCTATACCATTTGCAATTAACATTGGCTGTCCTGGCTCCCTAGGTGACTCTTTGTTACCTTTGACTCTGTGCTTTATCTTTTCCCCAGTAAAGGGTTAGTTTACTGAACATTGGAAGGTTTCAAATGTACCTAACAGTTTATGATTTATTTGTTAACCTTTGTTTTATTCCCCTATATAACCATTGCACCAAACTCAGTATGGCTCTAAATGTACCAGTGATAAATCTATGTCCACAGTGTCCTAGCTATTTAAGTCACCTGAGGGTGTAGGAAGTGTCTGTGTGCCATCCCCAATGGGTATCATGTGATTTAGAGAAACTAAGAGTGTGTTCTCAAGTGTATTATAAGTGTTACATATATTGCTCCCTTCTGAAGAAGGCTTATACAACTGACTGTGAAATAAATTAATAATTGTTTTATCAGAAAACTGTGAGTGTAAGAGTTTATTTGAATAACTGTTACTGTTAAACTCTCTGTCACAACATTACTGCTCACATTGACCCCTCTTGAGATAAGTCTGGCTGCTCATCACGCTACCAACCTGTGTAGTTAGGCCTTCTACCAAAGGTTGGGTCCCTATTGCCGGGAGGTCAAGGTTATTGTAGTGCAACCAAAGGGTACTGCATACAATCTTGCCTAACATCAGCCATCCCTATTCAGTCCATAGTGTCACAGCTTAAAGGCCTTGTGTTGATTTGTTTTTGCATTATGTAGAAAATGTTTTGGCCTATTTTTTAATTAATTGAATTACTTATTTGTCAAACTGAGGATGCAGTAATACACTTGGGATAAAAATATAATCTTATGTTTTGCCTTTGTTCTGCCATTTAAGGATATATTTGTTTAGAGCCCTCCCAGTCCTCTGGGAAAATGATTAGGAACTGACTAGAGGTTGTAACTCGGGGGCCTGAAATATGTTGGATTTTGAGGATACCCCTCATTAATGTTCATGAGATAAATTTACATACAATGATTCTAAATCTATGCAAATTTATTTTCATAAATATTAATGAGTCGATATGCCCTGAGGTGGTGGGCCGACCCTGTAGGTAAGGGCACGCCGCACAAGTTAAGGGCCTGAGCGCAACAAGCCACCTGATTGGTCAGTGCCGCCACCCAGGATGCTAATGAGCGATATCCTGGTATGATTTTAAATCTATGCAAATTTCTTCTCATAAATATTAATGAGTCGATATGCCCAAGGTGGCGGGCCGACACTGTAGTTAAGGGCCCGCCGCACAAGTAAAGGGCCCGAGCGCAACAAGCCACCTGACTGGCTAGTGCTGCCACCCAGGGTGCTGATGAGCGATATCCTGAAAACCTGTCAGGAGTTTTCAGCCCTCAAAGCCGGAGTTGGATAACCCTAGTAGACCCTCTACTGGTTTATCGAATTGAGCATTTTACATTAATTTATACCAAAATGAAGTCCCTTTCTGTTTTCTTTGCTGACACAGCAGCTCTGTTATGTTTGTTTTTAAATTAAATCACTCTGAGAGATAAAAAAAAAGACATTCAATTATTTACAACCAATAGGCTTCAGCAGCCGCAGTTAAGAGATTGGGTCCTTTAAACTTAAGAGCTGGGCCTCTTGCAAGCTTTGAGGAAATCTTGACATTCAATTCTGTGTCCTGAAAATGTTTGACGCCCTGTTAGTCTAATTTCAAAATCACACAAATTGCAGGCTTTGATACTGTTTATTGGACTAACTGAAAATACTGTGCAGAGATGGAGCAAAGCGTCATCTTTCAGAGTCCCACAGACTTCTTCCTCAGATGGTGCAGTGGGAAATGTCCCAGACATATGCGCACATCACTGTCAGGAAAATGGGATCCATGATGCGATGGGAAAAGAAGCTCGAGAGGAAGTTTCATGGCCAGATATGGGAAGTGGTCGGGCACCCCGCAAAGAAGCCCTCAACATGTCTTCAGTAGAGGAAATCGGCATACAAGTCTCGCACCTGCTAGAGAGGCAGAGATTGGGTTGCCCCAAATCATTCCATTCTGGTAAGAGGTGTCTAGATTTATTTTGAAAATGCTGGCTGTACAGCTGTCCTGGGGCCCCTTGATACTGTATACTAACCCATCATATATATACCCTTGGGGGGAAAGCAGCCCTCCTATTGGCAGCTAAATTGGTAATGGGCATCTACTGGGCATGGGGGTGGGGGGCGAGACGCATTCCGCATAAATATGTGGTGCAACCATCGTTTGCACGTATCAGGTACTGAAAAAACCCATAGCTAAAGCAAACAATGAGGGCAAGATTTTCAAGGCAGCTGGGCACCCCCCTACTGGTCTACCTGACTTGTGAATGTAATGAGATGCCAAGCTCAGTATGTCTCTGTGCCCTCAACTTTCTGAGGTTACACAGTGGCAGTGTAGGGGGCAGAACATGCAACATAGGGATGAACATGGGAAAATGTGGGTGTTACGAGGGATGGGCCGCAAGCAGTGCAACGCACGCCCTCAAATCTGCAGAACAAGACGTATTCATGGATCCGACCGTGCAACCTCTCGTCAGGGAAATGGCCACACAAAGCCCTGATTCTATCCACCACCCGAAGGCAAGTTTTTTTTTTGTTTTTTTTTTATTAAAATGTTTTGTTTGATTTTTACAAACTTTTCATTTAAGAATCCCTTACATTTACTCATATTTATGCATTTCACAGGTTTTAGTTCATTAAGTCTCTTTCATAATTTCCATCCAAAATTTTATTATTGTGATAATAAGCCACTGGTCATTTCCTTGTAGCAAGGTAGCCCATCTTTCTTCAGTTGTCATTGCTTTTTTCGATATCTTGAAAGCGTCTCTGAATAGATCTATTTTTTCTTTTAGCAGAGGACACACCATGATCAAGTGAAATAATGTTTCTATTGTTTGGTCTCCTTTACAAAATCTACAGACTGGGGATGTGTTATCTGTTTTGTTTATCATCGCTAAAAAGTCTCTGGTTGGGAGTATATTCAACCTGAATCGTAGAAACAAATCACGGATCATTCTATCTAGAAATTGCGTTAAATAACGAGGTAATTCGTTAAGAGCTCTTGTCTCGATGTCACATTTGAGATAACGTTTGTAGGTTGTTTGAATCTCTACAGTTTTTATCCAGTCGTTATTTTTTAATTTTCGTTTTGCCTGCTGTGGTCTCTTAATCAGCATGTCATCCGATATTTCTTCCATTTGCATGTTTGTTTTTATATTCATAGACCATGTGGAAAGAGCTGAAGTATGCATATCCAGATCATTTCTTTTTAGAATTTCCAGTGATGGGATATTGTCATCTGAGATTATTTTTCTATAGAGATCCATCTGCTTCCATGTAACTATTGATTGGATCGACTGTAGCCCTAGTTCAAAGCGTATCCTTGCAATAGGGAATGATTTTGGAAGAGCTAATGTTTTCCGCCAGTATAGCCCTTCAAGATAAGGCCAATTAACAACTTTCTGGCTTATTAAGGTTTCGCAAGCATACGTTATTATTGGGACTACCTTTTGTTTGTATAACAAAGTAGTTGCCTTTGCTGAATAGGTTCCGTATTTCAAGTGAAAAAATCTGCCTTGTCTTGCCAATGATCTTGCCTTGCTCTCTATATGATCGCACCATTCTTTTTCATTTTTTGAAGAGTTTATCAAAACACCCAGGTATTTTATTGTTTTTATACAAGTGATTTCTTGACTTTCTAGCAAGATTTGTATAGGATGTTGAGTTTTCTTATTCTGCGTCAAGCGTTTCATTACCTTTGTTTTAGACGTGTTGATTTGTAGATCATTTTCGCACATATACATTTGTGTTTTGTCCAGGGTTTTTAGTAAGCATTTTATGGTTTTGTCAAGTACGATGATATCATCAGCATAGATTAATGTTTGGATTGGCTCACTGTTAATCTTTGGTGGATTTGCTGATGGATTTTGTATTTGTTCTTCAAGGTCGTTCGTGTAAAGATTGTATAAGCAGGCGGCCAGAGGACATCCTTGTTTCAACCCATTCTGGGTTGGAATGGATTCTGTCACTCTACCATCCTTTGTTAGATGAACTCTAACTGATGTATTTGAATTTAGTTGTATTATTGGATTCAGGATACAAGAAGGGCAACCCCATGATGTTAATTTCGTCCAGAGTTTACCCCTATTTACAGAGTCAAACACCATTTTGAGATCTATGAAAATGGCATAGCCTTGTTGTTTTTTTGCAATGGCTTCTGCTTTTACCATATTCAGGAGCAATAGATTGACGTTGGTTCCAATCTTGGTCACAAAACCTGTTTGTCTTTTCGCTTGTCTTTTGTTGGTTGCTGCCCAGTTGTTGAGTTGTTTTTGCAGATAGTTTGCGAAGAGTTTGCCCAACGGATCAAGCAAGGTTGTGGGTCTGTAATTTCCAGGATTCTTTCGATCCCCTGTTTTGTATATTGGTACCAAAATCGCAACTGTCCAGGTTGTTGGAATTTCCCTTCTTTTTTCTATAAGAAGTAACAGATGGAAAAAGAATGTTGCCCATTCCTCCGGTCTTTCTTTGAGGGTTGCATTTGACAGGCCATCCGGGCCTGGTGCTCTAGATGAATTGAGGACCTTGATTTGGTTGGTTATGTCATCAACATCCCACTCAAAGTTCCAGATGCATTTGTCATTTCCTCTGTTGTTTGAAAAATGTGATATTTTGTTATTGTACACTTCTGCGAAGTGCTCGACCCATTTATGAGATTCCACTTCCTGTATAAGTGTTTGTTGTTTTGAACTTGCATTCATCATTGACCATAGATTTCTCGTATTTGTCTTTTGTAGGGCCTTCAAAATTGCTTCAGCATCACATTGTTTTATCATCGCCTTGTTTGCTTTTAGGAAGTTCGAATATTTTTGTTTTTCTTTTTTCATTTGTATTTCAAAATCGGGTTGTTTGTTTTTTTTCAATTGCCGTAACCTCTTCTGGTGATCTTGTTTCATTTTCTTGATTTCAGGGTTATATTGATGATCATGGATGGTCTTCACATTAGACATGGATCTCGTTTGTTTCAGTTTATATTTTTCAAGTATCCATTACATAATTCAGAAACCATCAAGTACCAGAATTGCTTGCATCATTCAATGGGGCTTCTTGGAATGATGCAAGCAATTCTGGTACTTGATGGTTTCGAATTCTTAGTTTATTTAGCCCATTAGATACTTCCAAGTCTGGTAAAATTATTTGTTCCACAATAGACTTTTGAGCTGCCCATGAGATTGAAACTTGATGGTGATCACTTGCACAATGTTGAATGTTTTTAGTTGCAATTATTGAATTTTGTAAGGTTTCCGAGGCAAAGATGTAATGAATAATTGAGCTGGAGGTTTCACTAGTCCAAGTCGAGTATGGTAGTTCTGCCTCATTTGTAGGTTGCTCTGTTAAGGTAATGTTGCAAATTCTCATTTCGTTCATCCATTTACATGCACGTGGCGACATTTGTTGTTCTGTGAGTTTCTGGCCTTTTTTGATGAAGAGATGGATATTGAGATCCCCTGCTATGATGAATTCATTGTCGCTGTTCAAAAGTGCGATGGCATCAATTTCGTCACAAATTGCATCTATTAATGTATTATCGCTGATTGCCATAGGGTTCCAGTATATGTTGAAGATTGAAATACAACAATTTTCCAAATGCTTGGTCACCTTGTTTTCGTTTGGTACAGAATTAAAGGCTGACATACAGATGGTAATATATTGTGCCCACGGGTTGATGTTCTTTCTTGCCGTTATTGACCAGGTAGCATGGATTTTTATTAGGGTTAGTAGTCCTGATGCTGGTCTGCCTAAAATCGAGGGTATTGCGGGGTTCAACCAAGTTATATATCCCTCACAAATTATCTCTTCAGTCAACCAAGTCTCTTGTAGACAAATTATTTCTGATTCCGCAAGAGTGGTAGATGGATTTTCTAAAAGATGTTTATGGCCCCTTGTATTCCATGATGTAAGGGATATTTTGTTTATAGCAACTTCTTTAACCTTTGATTGTTATAGGTATGTTTTTTTGGTCATTTGAGTTCGAGTGTCTCTTTCTCGTTCATATCTTTGTTTTGGAGAATGTGTGGTATTTCTCCATATTGGATTTCTAGTTGTTTCAATCATTGTATGTTTCTTTTTATTTTGGTCAAACAGAGCAATGTTCTTTGATTTTTTTTCGGCCATCATTCTTGTTACCATTATTTCTTCAGTTTTAAATCCAAGTTTTCCAAGCTGGTAATTTGCCTCTAGAACGTGTTGCATAATGTCTTCTGTGTAGAAGTCTATGTGTGCTTCTTCCATATGATTTTTGTTCGGGAAGATTATAACTTCAATGTCAGACGATCCAATTGTTTTGAGTTCAGGTATGACTTTGAATAAGCGTAAGATGTTAGCTCTGTTTAACATCACTGGCACTTCTTCGGATTGCATCGATGGAAACAATGCTACTCTATATGCATACGTAGTACTCAATGGGTTTTGAAATTTGGGTCTCGTGATTAGAGGACTCCCAGATGGGATTGGTTTAACAATGTGGTTTTTTGCACTTTTCTGTCTTTCAACAGATAACCAAGTTTCATCATCTGATATTATTGAGTAGGTGTTACACCTTTCCGTCATCGCTGCTTTTTACATTTGCATAAGTGGAGACTGTGCAGTTCCGCGCTTTGTTGTACGGCAGCGCTGTCTATTCCTGTCAATGCTATCAGTTTTAGCGGTACTGTTGTTCCGCGTTGCCAGCACAAGTCAAGAATAGGTCACATGATTCATCCACGCAACCAGCTGACTCTTACAACAAGTCATGTGGCACTATTTCAGAACCGAAGGCTTTCGCCCTCTCGCGTCGCTACTGACTTGCATGACGCTCCCGTTCCCTTCCAGCGCTCCCTTCCAGCTATTACTACCGTTCAGCCTGCATTTCCGGGAACCCGTTCGATATCCTATCCCAAGCCTTTATTACAAAGTGAAAACAGCGGAATCCCAAGTCTTCCTGACTCGAAGTTCCTGAAGGAACTAGAACTCCAGTCCTTACCTACCTTTCACTCCGAGAAATCTTCACCTCTCATCAACAGCTAGAATCTACCAACACCATCCGTAAGAACATACTCACCTGTATTAATTCTGTTCTTCTATTCCGGTTTCCTCCTATATTTACCTGTTATTTTCTCCCGATAGAACCTGTGATACTGCCATCGAGCCAGGAGTTCTGTGCCTTGGATAGCCATCTTTCTGCAAGGATCTCCGACAACGCGTCCAGGGTTTTTTCCCCTTTGAGGGTTTCCCTGGGGGTCCTGCCTCTCCCTGTTGAGGTTTTCTTTCCTTCCGAAGGGGTAGGGGGCTCAGGACTCTCAGGGAGGCTCTTCATTTCCGCCATTGCTGTCCCGGTTCCGGCGTTCTGACCAGGTTGGTGGAAACTTGTATGTACATTCACCCGCTTGTGGTTTTCTTTTGATTTGCCGGATTAGAGTGTCACAGTAGGTGATGCTGAGGTTGTGGTCTTGTTCATCTGACCTTTGTGTTAGTGTTGAGGAGGATAGGGCTGTTTCATCACATTCATCAATCACTATCAAATCCTCATCTTGTTGATTCATGTAAATTGAATTATCCATCAACGATTCCTCACTGATCAGAGTCCCTGGCAGTGAATTCTTGTCTGATGTCAAATTTGGTACATCAAGATTAATTTCTGCTAATAGTTCATCCAATGGTTCAGGTAGTGGTTGTTTGGCAATTTGTGGTATTATTTGCAGTGTACTTGACATTGCCGGTTTGTTAGTAGAATCTTTGTGCACTAAGGTCTTAGATAGTTTTTGTTGATCAGTAGACTTTGTTTTTTCACCTAAAGATTTTTGAATCGTTTGTATTTTTCTCAAGAACGCACGTGATCCTGTTTGCGATTTCTTAATCGCTTTTCTATGTAGAGGCTTATTTGGAACATCGTGTGCTATCGTTCCTCGTTTAGATAGATCAAATATGTCAAAAGGTGGACACGTCGATGGTTCATTAGTGGCTGTAATTATCGACTGTAAGGTATTATTTGTTTCAGCCGCATATGTTTGCATTTCGTATTGTGTTGACTGGTTAATGTTTGCGCTGGTGATGGTATTTTCTTCATCAGTTTGCGTTTCTTTTGTTATTGCTTGTGTTTGTGGTGTCGTATAGAGCTATTTCTTCCCTTTTTCATCTATTAGTTTTTTAGTTATAGTTGACACAGTTTCCATTAGGTTCTGTTTATCAAAGCGGTCTACTCTTGCCATGTCGGCTAGGTGTGCTTGCCAAGTTCTGGATGTTTCAGCTTCATATTTTATTCGCTCTTGTATAGCGTTAGTGAAAGATTCGAACTGAGTTTGTTTCGTCATAATCATTGCTAGAAGTGTCGCTTGGTCTTTCGTTGCATCAACCATGGATTCCTGAATTTTCAAGAATGGAATCATTGCATTGGATAATACTGCAACCAGAGTGTTTTGTAAATCTAGCATTGTGGTGGGCAGTCTTTGTGGAGATTTAAATGAATCTCTCGTTGGCTCAGAATGTTCTAGGATCCCTGTTCTTTGTCTATTTGCAAGATCAGCCGATTTTTCCATGGATGAATTAGATTTCTTCTGTCTTTCTTTGTGTAGTATTGGTGTCGATGTATTTATTTGATTCGTTTGTACTGGTGGACAAATTCCCTTGGGTACTTCATTTCTCTTCACTTGTGAATCCATTATTGCTTCTATTTCAGTGATATCAAGCGACAGCCGTGCAATCCTAATTGGTAGGGTCTGCATATTGTTATCACAGATAGAGTTGTTAGGACAATAAGTTAATTGACACTGTTGTTTTGCTAACCTTGCTCGCTCTTTAAGAGATGGTGTAAAGCAGGAATCTTCAAGTCTGTTTTTTTTGTGTTTTATTGTTTTCGGATTTCTTTTGGATTGGAGACAAAGTACGTGTTGTAAGATCTACTTCTAAGGTCTTCTCTTTGGATGTGATTTCGATAGGAAGAATAGATATCATCTCCGCAGGATTTCCAGTTATAGAATGAATCTGTTCATCAATGTTGTTGGTCAGAGGGTTCTGTGTCTTCAGAGCTTGATAAATCGTTGTATGTTTTATATCTCGTTTCTGGACAAGATTTACTTTGCTTTTAGCTGATCTAGACTTCTCCTCTATGGATAAAGTACCAGTAGGAGATTTGATACTAGCATGAGCTAAGGCTATAGATTCTTCAATTTTCTCTTGAAGTCTCGTACGAGGTTTAGTAGACTCCATCTTTGACTGTTATTGAAAACAACTAGTAAGTCAAATAACACCTCTATCAATTTTAGGGTACAAATGATGAACGCTTACCAGTCGATAACGCCATCTCCAGCCGTAAACAGCAGTTAACAGCGCGCCCTTTCCTCCACGCGGGCTTCACGCCGCAAGTGTTGCGCTGTTATGCTGAAATAGGATAGTCCAGGGGGCGTGTCTTCAAGATGTCACGTGACACGGGTCACGTGAGAGCAAAATTCAGTCTGCTTTGCGGGCCGCTCTCTTCAACTGCTGCCAGCTGATGGATGCAGGCAGACTCACGCGATGCGGAGCGGCACCAATTTCAAGTAAACAAAGGTAAGAGGGGGCACTCCAAGGGGACTCCAGCCACAACAGCAGTTAACAGCGCGCCCTTTCCTCCACGCGGGCTTCACACCGCAAGGGTCGCGCTGTTATGCTGAAATAGGATAGTCCAGGTGGCGTCTCTTCAAGATGTCACGTGACACGGGTCACGTGAGAGCAAAATTCAGCCTGTTTGCGGGCCGCTCTCTTCAACTGCTGCCAGCTGATGGATGCAGGCAGACTCACGCGATGCGGAGCGGCAACAATTTCAAGTAAACAAAGGTAAGAAGGGGCACTCCAAGGGGACTCCAGCCACAACAGCAGTTAACAGCGCGCCCTTTCCTCCATGCAGGCTTCACGCCGCAAGATTCGCTGTTATGCTGAAATAGGCAAGTGTAAAGCCACTTGTGCATAGGATTCACTTTGCAGAGATGAGATTGCATGTTGGATTTAGGGGTGCGAGTATGGGACTGGGGTTCCGATCTAATTTAGGAGTGCACGTACACAGTGTAGTGGGAAGCAGGACCGGTGTACAGGGGTTCGCATGCAGATATTTCTGAGTTTTACAGAAATGTGTACGTATGTTTCATGGGTGCATGTATCCGTGCCCGAGTAGCACGCACAGGTAGCTGTTTCTGGCTGTTTTTGCTTTGCGTGGGAGCCTATCGGGGGCGTTGCGGCTGCAACTTGCGTACAGACTTACTTTTGAGTAACAATTTCATGAATACGCGGAGCGTGCAGAAAAACAGAGTCGTTCTCGGCCGCATGCTTTGCCGGATCTATGTGCACTTTTCCATGAATCAGGCCCAATGCCTATTGCTTTTTTTGTTGCAAAATCGGCAAAAAATATTTGATTAAAAAGGAAAACACCCTTTAAATTTGAACATTTTTGTGAATTTTAGTAATATTTTCTGCACATAGCGTGCTGCATTGCAGTTCAGCCTTGTGTAACCGGAACAACAGATTTGGCGCTGAAATGGGGCTAAGGGACCAAAAGGGGGCCAGGTAAATATAACACTGTATGGAGGAAAGAAATCAGTCAATCACATAGGAGGCATGCAGATGGAAACATGATAGCATCCCTTACCCAAGCACGCCTCCTTCAGCTCAGTCCGGTCCGTCCGCTGAATTATCTTCACCACAAAGATGACAGCCAAGGGGGTGAGGAAGGAGACAGCCTGTGAAAGAAAGAAAAAGAGTGAGAGAACGAGAACTGAATGCAGACAGACATGTGGCTGTGATATGTTGACCATGCGAGACACCGAGGCTCAGAGAGATACACAAGTGGGAGAAACAGTAGTGGGAGACACATGGAGGGTGGGGGGGGAAGGGTGCATGGAGCCAGGACAGAGTGTGGGCCCGGCGGTGGGATAAACTGAAGGTGAGCAGGGTCCAGTAGAGTAACTTTGCTGAAAATGTTGGGGGGGGGGGCATGACAATGGAAAGAAAGGGCCGGGTGGAGGGATGGCGGACAGTGGCTCTGAGGGACAACACTAAACTACTACACCACAAGAGTCCATTACCAATGCTCTGTTATAACTTCCATTAGACTGGTGGCATATCTTTATAATTCAATTCTAAAGGCACGCCAGTCTTCTGAAACGTATAACACCACAGTTGGTCTTTAGAATTCACTGCATTAAAAACAGTGAACAAAGCCTGTGTCCCCTCTACCTAAAGAGGGCCTGCCAGTAGGTTGAAGGGAGCTGGTGTGTGATTATTGCCACCAGGGCACTGACTCAAACAAGCATATCAACGTAATACAAAATGAATGCCTGCAAGATTTTAAAACAGCACATTAGGTTGCTTATTCTTATTTCATCAATTACTTGCAACATTCTGACTCATTAACATTAAGGTATGTTTTCCTGTGTTCAAATGACCCCAAGCAGCAGTGGACCGAGCGGGAGGCCATACTGGGACATTTGTCAGTGGGATGCCACTCCCGTTTGGCACCTCAAAGAGGGTGCCCAACGGTAAAGGTGTCCCAGTGGCAGGACAATGTGTGCCAAACAATTCCTGCTCAGCACGCCTTACTCTGTCCGAATGGTAGAGGTGTCCTGGTGCCAGGGCAATGTCCCAAGGAGGTCCCAAGCAGGTCCAGGAAGCAGAGGGTCCTCACGTTTCTCTGTATCAATAGAGCATTACACTCTGAGACATTAGGCACTGATGGGGAGGCAGGGGGCGACTATTAGCAGGGACGTTTGTCCCTTTTGATATGTGAATGGGAGGGAGTGATCAGAAGTGAGAAGGGTGCATAATGTTGCATCTTTTATGAAATAATGACTATGGCTTTAAAACCCAAGGGGGATTTGTTAGGCTCACGTTAATATGCATGATACTTTTGTGACTTTGCATGCAGGATGGGGAGAATAAAACTAAAGCCATACTCTCATTCCTCAACATATTTCTCTGACAATATATATAGTGTACAGTTAGTCGACTATGAAAGGCTAGTTTATTATGTAATGTGCTTTGCTTCCAAGACACTGCTATACATAATTATTTAAGCACATGAAATGCAAAGCAATACCTTAATAAATATCTATATCAACTAAACCTGGGAAGATATGCACAGTTGCTTAAATTGTCCACATCCCAGTTTCACTATTTAACCAAATGGTGAATTCCTGGGCAATTAATTTAATCCCACTGTGTCTTATCTGAAGCTCTGTACGTGATTCTGATTCACTTCAAAGTTTATGTTAATATATCATGCTATTATAATAAAAAAGCCTGATAACTATAGAGTTTCTCCATACATAACAATAGTGCATTTTTGGTATTTTGCACCACAAACATATTTGTCACTTGGCTTGCTTATGGCAACTTATTCTAAAGTCACTACCATGGTGCCTCTACATAACAAAGACTGATGCTTCTTGCAATGTTCTTTTCCGTGAAACCATTTCTGTTGGTGCAATCCATATGCAAATCTGGAGGTTTCCATATATTTTGCCCCAGAGCACCTGGACAGCGCTTTAATAAATGCGATCTGCCACAAATGGTACCAAAGAATGTCATCGGGGCAGGGGTGGGCCGTTTGGGGGTGTGAATGAGAATATTACATGCATTGCATCTAGTGGCTCATCTCACGCCCACTCATGCAATGCTAAATACACTCCTGACCCTAAAGGTAATTGTCGAAATGTGAACCCTCACTAGGGCCAGCCCGCAGCCCTGCCCTCCAGCAAAGATACATGCAGCAGAGCACATGCCTGCATTATGTAATGAGACAGCGCAAGCCTGGCTGGGCACCTCAGCCAGGCTCACGCTGTCCACTTTTATGATCAATCAATGCGGCAGCCCCAATGCGGACCCAGGCCCTCCCACCAAAAGATGGGGGGGACAAAAAGGCATGCCACAAATGTTGGGGGGGGGACTTGTCCCCCCCGTTCCCCTCTACAATTACGCCCATGGCAGGGTCCAATTTCAAAATGATATAGCCCTCTCCCATAAACTCCACCGGGGACCAGCCTTGCCCGTGATAGAGGCATTCAAGTAATTCATGAATTGCAGATCCAGCCGTTTTGAGATCTGCCTAGAGAGAGCTGTTCCCTCCATCAGAGCTATGGAGATACTCATTTGAGAGACCCTGCTGCCAATCAGCTTCTCTGTGAGACAGAATGAGAGCCTCTTGGTGAATTCTCTGCTATAACGGTGGCCATTTTATAGGCACGAGCAGAACTGTCTAAGAAGGGAGCTATTTCTTGAAGGATGCTATTAATGGTATGTTTTGTTTCCATCCTGCTGGGTTTATTGGGACAATTACAAGTTTGGAGGTAACTGAAAAAACTGGAGGTAACTGAATTACCGTCAGCTTTTTCAGTGCTCTTGATTTTGAGTTGCAAACCCAACAGGCAGTAATACCTCCAAGCAGATTTATTGAGGGATTTCATCTTGAAAATGAAGGTATAACCTTCAGTGATATTTCCGCTAAAGGTATCTTCTATCATGGTGCCATCTTAGAATGAATGGTAGCACACACCTTATAACGTTATTTCTGAAAGCGTACACATGCAGTATTTTTCATGGGCACCATCTTGGAATGGTAGCACTCACCTTATAATGTTATTTCTGAAAGCTGTTGCATGCAATATTTTTCATGGCACCATCTTAGAAAGGTATTCCCTAACGTTATTTCCGAAAGCGGACGCATGCAGTACTTTTCATGGCACCATCTTATAATGGTAGCACACACCTTAAAACGTTATTTCTGAAAGCCGACAGATGCAGTATTTTTCATGGGTGCCATCTTAGAATGGTAGCACACACTGTATAACGTTATTTCTGAAAGCTGACACATGCAGTATTTTTCATGGACGCCATCTTAGAATGGTAGCACACACCGTATAACGTTATTTCTGTAAGCCTACACATGCAGTATTTTTCATGGACTCCTTCTTAGAATGGTAGCACACATCGTATTACATTATTTTTGAAAGCTGACACATGCAGTATTTTTCATGGATGCCATCTTTGAAAGGTAGCACACACCGTATAATGTTATTTCTGAAAGCTGACTTATTAAGTATTTTTCATGGGCACCATCTTAGAATGGTATCCACTAATGTTTTTTCTGAAAGCTGAGGCAAACAGTAGTTTTCATGGGCGCCATCTTAGAATGGTAGCACAATCCATACAATATTCTGTCTGGTAGGCTGATGGGTCTTTAGCATAAGTTTTAACACAGAGCCCGAAAGGGGCAGTTGCATTCACAAGTATTCTGGACGGAGAGGGGTCAGAACACCACAAAATCTGAGGCATGCGAGAAGCCAGGGGTGCCGAACCAGCACATGGCAGAACTGAAGGCCTGAGCAGGAGCAGCACAGGGTGCAGGTCCTGCTGCCTAGCAGGGAGAAGTGCAACCGGGGAGACAGGGTATGTGTTCACGAAAAAAAACAGTGACTTCTGAGTCTGCTGCACTTTGGACAGTTCAAGTCAGAAATAAGGGCTAATATTAACTCATCCATGTCTTCTCTACTTCGTCTTCTTCCTTAGATGAAAATGCTTAATTTCCCTATTGTTTCTCACTCCCATTAAAGCACTAATTCTTACACTGCAAGTCAATGACTAGACAAAAGCGTGGACCGAATATTGCTGAATGCCAGCTTGTGGGATAGCATGAGAACTATGCATCATTGATATTAAAACAAGATGCTCTGAAAAGCACAGGCCTGGGAGTGAGTATCCCTCTCTCTCTCTCTCTCTCTCTCTCTCTCTCTCTCTCTCTCTCTCTCTCTGTAACTCTCTATCTGTCTATCTATCTATCTATCTATCTATCTATCTATCTATCTATCTATCTATTACATTTGTTTATTACTCCATATGCCTATGAGCCTCAAGGCGCTCACAAGACAGTACAACAAAAAACAGAAATTAGCAGTTACAGTGCAGAACAGTCAGTGTGAGTGAATAGGTGCTTAACCTGCACCAAGTCAAAGAGATGCCTTTTTTGTTGTTTTTTTAAATTGGGCGCTTGACACACAGTCCTTCAGAACAGAAGGGCGCTGATTCCAAAGACTCAGAGCCCAGGCACGAAAGCCTGAACCTCCAGTCTTTTTCAGGGAGACTCGTGGTTGCTGCGGAAGAAGTGAATAGTTTGCTTAAAAGGACGTCTAGAGACTCTGGCTGAAAGATAATTAGGTGCTTCACCTGCCAGGCACTTGAAGACTAGCACGGTGCAATTAAGCCTAATTCTTTGACTAACAGGCAGCCAATGCAGTTGAGCTTAGGGCCCTTTAGGAACGTGCATGCAATGGATGGGTTCACAGAATAACTCTGAGTCCAAATAACCAAACCAACTCAGGAAGGTGGCAAAGTACTGTTTTATTAACAATGATCTAAAACAAGTGTTACAACGAACATCAACAGACGTACGCTCAATTTCTCTCAACAATCTTTTCATAAAAAGATGGTTATATATTAAAAATAAGTCAGAGGTGACGCCATACTACATGGCAAATAATGAAAAAACCTACTGGGGATTGGGTTAGGCTTAAGGGGAACATCTTAGTATATTATCTATAGGAACTAGGATTGTGATTGGCTGCCCACCATCGGGTGGACAACATGTGCCTACCTCTAAAGCATGTCATCTTCAGAAACATTAGATACATGTTTTTTTATTGGTCTTCAAACTACAAGGTCCTTTGCTATATGGACCACTACAATTGGTTGACACACTTGTGCCATGTATGGAACATTCATTTCACTTAGCAACATGTAATCTCAGACCTATGTGCAAGGAGATGGGGCATGACACTACCTCCCCACCCAATTAGCCCAACATCTCTCATCGCCTATGCTTTCTGCCATCAAGATTGACTTTGAACTTGGCCTTGCAAAGTATCCTTGTCTTTAGAATACATGGGAGTGAGAGCGCTCACTATCGTGTTCTAGGACTCCAAGTTCGAACTCTATTTTTATCCATGGCTCACGTAACAGGAGACCACGATTTGGTCCATTTTTCAGCTTTTAAATGCTTGAAATTAATTAAACTTGGCACTCATGATGTTCTTTCTTTGCACCTTAACAGGAGATGATTCATCCTTTGCACTTTCACTGCTTTCCAGAATAGACAGTCAAGCTTGACTGCTTCAGTCTTGACTTCAGGCCAAACAACCTCACCATGCGGCTCCAGGATTCAGCTTATTCTTGCTGCCACACAATTTTCCCCTTCTACTTCACGAGTCCTGGTTTACTCAAATTCATGATACAGATATCCAGCTTCTGTATAATGGTGACATCACGTGCATTCAATTCACTACATATAGCCAGCTTCTATGATAACTCAGTCTACCTTGCATTTCAGAATCTGTACAATTATTAAACGTTTGGTTCTCTGCAGCACTTTGTGTACGTGTAACCTTCTTTTTCATATTTGAGGGTTCTCTTTATTCTTTACTTCGTCATTAGTTTCTGTAGGATCCATACATCCTCTTTAGCCAGTATCCTGAGACGTTATTCATACTCGCTTATGACATCACAGACTTCTTTCTTTGTTCTTTTTTTATATTCCTTCAGGGAATTCCTCCCTCAAATGGTCATCCCTTCGGGGATACATTCGATATGGTTGTCTCAACGGGTATCTTCTTTCGAACATAGGATGCAGTATTGGCACAACTGCTGGTGTCAAACACAGCATAATCTCAGGCTTCCAACACATGGGAGGTACAGGGTGGGTTTCTTGCAGAGGCGTGCAGCTGCTCCTCTGCACAGGCTCCTTTGGGCCTCAGTAACATGGGTCCGATGACCGAGACCACAAACGGCCTGAACTGCTCCATTCTGGATCAGCTGTAGACTTTTTACATTTTGGTGGGGATGACAAACCTACGGATCTGTGTAGGTGCTGGTTGGATGTATTAGTCCAAGAAGTTGCAGTTTTGCCTGTGGTTTTAGTCATGGTCGAGTCAAGGGGTTATTGGTGCATGTGATTTTTTTTATTTTTGTTGGTTTACCAGAACCAAAACAGCATCAATGTGGCAATTATTGCCAATTTATCAACATAATTGAGTGCAAACAGCCGACGCCCGTTTCAACCTAAGTCTTTTTCAAGGCCAATTGAGTATCGTGGTGGGCTCTAGGAGAGCTGGAGTCTGGTCCTCCCAAGTCCGGGCGCCAGTAGGGCTGATAGCCTGGTCGGTTGCCGGGGAGTGAGAAACAATAAGGGAACCCTATCTTGAATAGAAGGAGAATTCTGGCACTATTCAATGAGATACCGAACCTTAGTCTTATCTCAACTGGGGACATCAAATTACTCGATTATATACATCCGGAAAGATATGACTATATCCAGATAGTTTTCCACTCAAGAGCTATCTATGAAGCTGTACTAGCGGAAGTGGAGATCTTTAATCGATTTGGTTATGACCTTGTAAGCTACAGTCGAGGTATACAAGGCGCAGAGGGAGGTGTTGAACTACAAGCACCTAAGGGTATGGGCATGGAACAGGTCGAAAGATTAATAAGTAAGCCCCTGAAAACTAATGACGTTGACTCTAATGAGTCTAGCCTACGATGGTTGGCCTTAACTCTACGAGATTCCATAGTGCAGTTGCAGGGTTTAAAACCGAATATCTAAGATTGAAGATACATTCACCCTTGTGTCATGGAATACGAGGGGTCACTGGTTTTTAGAAAACTCTCTGGAAAGCTGTAATATTTTGTGTAAATGTGCATTCTTCTGCTTGCAGGAGACATGGTTCACCTCTCATTGTGCTCTTGATTGGTTTTATTGTGTTTTATGAACTTGCAACACAAGGAAAATTGGGTAGGCCATCCGGGGGTTTGGCAATTGGAATACATGGTAAATTGGGGCCAATTGTAATTAAAATCTTTAGACTGTCAAATTGGTGCCTTGCTGTACTCCTCGAATTGGTTAACTGTGTGGGACCCACCCACTTTTTGATTGTTAACATTGATTGGAACATTAAAAATCACTTGACTGACTCATTAATACTACTTGGAGCAATGATTGAAGAAGCCTACTTACTACAATCGGAAGCAGTATTGATAGTGGCGGGCGATTTCAATGATAATATTCCTGTTCGTATGGGAGGGAAATGCACCCTTGGACCGGAATGTTATCGTATGAGAGATGATTCTGCAAATAAGAATATCCAGGGACAACTCTGGGGTCATTTTTTGGAGGAATGGGGATTAACGAAATTAGCGGAACTATGGGGTGATACGGTAGATAAGGATACTTGGTCTAATGGTAAATTTTAATCAAAAATAGACTACATTTTTCTTTCTGTCTCTCTGTGCGGTCTGGCCAGTTCAATGTGCATAAGGTAAACCAAATGCAGTGACCACAAGATTCTGCAGGTTGAATTTAGAGGTATTCATTGTGAGGTGAAAAAGGGGGTATGTACTGATACTTATGTGGTTAATCAAGCTGGAACTCGTATTACCTGGCATAAGGATAACGTGGACCGCCTTAAGGCTGTATTTCAATCTGATTTTTACAACACTGGTTTTGGGCAAAAAGTATCAATGTATTGTGTTGACCATTTTGATTACTATGTACACACAACTATTACCCAGAATGTACTTCTACCTAAGACAAATGTGAGGAAGTCAAGCCATCTTCATACCTTTGACGCTGGAATAAGAACATTAAAAAACCAACGGCAAAGGGAAATGCGATGTCTGTGCAGACAGATTGTATCTGATACTGATAGAGAGGCTATGGGGATAAAAATTTAAAACAAATCGAAAAATCTAATTAAAGCTTACAGAGCAAAGTTGCATCAGGGTGATAGCGAAGCAATGTTGGCAGCCTTAAGGGATACCTCTGCAAGATCTTTTTGGGCCCTAATAAATGATCGTAATGTCTAACAGGCCCGAATACAAACCTGTGTAGTATCGGAGCAACAGTGGAGGGGTCATTTTGGCCTGGTCTATGAGAATTCTAAGATCAAGAATCCTCTGCAAAGAACAGTTTTAGAACACCCATGGGACTTTCACTTTGACATAAACAATATCAAACTCTTGATAGACAAGGCCTCCCCGTCGAGGGCGGCGGGGCCCAATGGACTGACAAACATCATCTTCAAGGGTAATGCAATGGTTTGGGCCAAGGTATTGTTCCTCCTGTTCAAGGACATAGTTAGAGTCCGAGTAATTCCTAATACGTGGCACATTGCCTACATAGTGCCAATTTATAAAAAAGGTGACAGGACACCCCCTGTAAATTATAGACCCATTGCACTCTTGGATGCAGATTCAAAGATCTTTTCAGGCTTAGTACAGAAGCACATCCAAGAGTTGGCCAAGACAAATAAGATTCTATCCTGTCTCCAATTTGGCTTTCGGAAAAAAAGTGGCCACGGATGTTGGGGAACTACTTATGAATATTTTATAACAAAAAGCTTGGAAAAAAGGTAGTACTCCAGTCTACGTGGCTTCAATAGACCTAACCACGGCCTTTGACATGGTGGACAGGAGCATTCTCTGGGGCAAATTACATCTACCGGGGTAACCTTCGCACTTACTGACAATCTTGTATCATCTATATGAAGGCTCGAAGCTACAGGTACGCCTAAGCAATACAGGAATCCTTACACAGTCGATCTCCGCTACAAATGGTTTATGCCAGGGGTGCGTATTTGTACCTACAATATTTAACCTGTATGTATCAGATGCTGGCAAGCTCTTTGAAACAGCTGCCTTTGTGCCACCTACAGTTGTGGGAACAAAGATATCCTGGTCGACCTATGCGGACGATTTTATGCTGTTCGATCACACCCCGCGGGGACTGCAGCGCTTGTTAACAAAATTTAGAGAGTATACTATTGCCAATTCCCTCCTGATAAACACAAAGAAAACTGTGATCCTACAGCTACACTGCAGTGCTACAAGGGGCAATCCTGTTTGGTTTTTGAACAACGAAAAACTGTGTGTGAAATCGCACCTGCGGTATTTGGGTTACCCAATTTCGAAATTAAAAGAAACAGAATTATCGGCTATTTCTAGACAAAAAGGAGCTGGTACAAATGATCTATTTTAAAAAAATTGATGCTAAATATGGGAAATTTTCATTTATACCGACCCTGCGTTACTATAAATCTAAGGTGATTACACAATTCTGTTATGGCTTGGAACTGTTCCCTAGGTGGGCAATTGACGAGCTGGATAAATATGAGGCTGATTTTAAGATCAGTCTTTATGTGCCTGCCCAATTGTGTGCCACTTGAAGTGCTGCGGTATGAACTTGGTTTATCCTCCATAAGAAGCATGGTTATGTGGCGCCGAGTTTGTTTATTTAGGAAACTAGTTGTGAGCTACAAAGACACTATGTATGATCTGCTGGGAAACAGGATCTGTACTGGTACATGTGTCTCAGAATATTTAAACGAGCTAACAAGGGAAATCCTGGTGTACCTAACCTCCTTTGGCGCAACGTGTGAGTTGCTTATATTCAAGCTAAATAAGGTACAAAAAATATGCAGAGCAACTGGATTGGAATATTACCTGCGCTAAAATAGCTGGAACCAAATTATATAAGCACCTGGTGTCCGGCCATAAAATTGGGGGTGGTGTGGAGTCAGACTTGACTAAGTTTCCTGGTAGAGGCTGGCGTAATGAATGTATGCGCTTTAAATGCAATGTGTTGCTTACCAGGGAAATCACAGACCATCGGGAAGGAAGGAACGGAACCTCTTCTTTCTGCAGATTTTGTGGTATATTTGGGCTATCTGAAACCTTACAACACGTCCTAATTTATTGTACAGCACTGCAAAGTGAACGTATACATAATTTTTTTAAATTTGTGAACATGGACAATGTGGATCTTGAAAGATTATGACTCGAAATGCTACATGGAAGTAATTTTTCTCTTCAGCTTGTGGTAGGTAGTAAGATTTCTAAGGAAGATCTGTCTGTCAGTCAAACAATATGATTTAGATAGAAACATTTCTTGAAAGTGGGCGTTCTAGTCAGCTGCTGTATTAGTTAAAGTCACTGATACTGAATGTACGTGTAATACACATTTTCTTTTCTGTTTTTTTTCTGTATATATTAATTGTGTATTATGTATTAATGGATGTTTTTATATGGTAAGATGATTTGTAAATATGCATTTAGTTGTGTTGTGTATGTTGAAGTGCTTTTGTAAAGGTTATGAATACCCAAAACAAATAAACAAATAAATACATAATAGATAGCCCTGTTTGCTGCAGTTTGGAGGATATAGGAACAGTTGTGGGGATTCTCCCCCACTGCCCCCTCTCCCACCATTCAGCGCTCTTTGAAGCGGGAGCAGCTGCAGGAATAAATGCCACTTATGTGATGTAGAGCTGGCATTTGACACCAGGTATCCCGGTGCCCCCTCAGGAAAACTGCCTTGGCGTGGGATTCCAAATATTGCTTTGTTCACGCACTCCTGCGATTTGCGGCCGCGGCGGGTGGGAACCACTGGGGACCCCTTGGCAGGCAAGTGTGTCCAGTCTAGTAATTAAGCTGCTGATAACGCAGAATGCAACAGAAAAGACCCCCTGCCTCTGGAGAGCAAACACTCCTGAACACAGCTCCCATTTGCTCCAGGAAAAGCACAGGCACCCTTAGAAGAAGCCACTGCCCTTGGGCGATTCATGCAGCAAATGCACAGATAGGAGGCGCGCTTCTACCAAACGTGCAAGTTATAGAAGTGGACAACATTGTATTTATTTATTTATTTATTTGAATTGATAAAGCACTCACACCATAGAGTAAGGTCAATATTGTCACATCATATTCGACACCCACCATTTGTAAAGTTGCACTATTTCAAATCTTCAACTACTTCCTGGCTAAAGTTTGTTGAAAAAACGTTCATTCATTTGTTATCGATTACCACCTGGTAGCCTTCTGAACCTGTCTCGGAGGATCACGTTGAGTCCTGAGAGGCTTCCACAGGAATCCTGCCTGTAGTAGCTGCACGTTGCACATCGTAGGCGGATCTAGTGCTCGCTCCTCGCGCCCTACATTCTATTTCTCTCTCTGGGTCATATTCCTAAAACCGTTCTGGGCTAGCGCCCCTCCTCACGTGTGACAATAAAAGGAGCTTCTCAGTTCACAAAGGATGAGCGCATCTCAGTGGGATGGACAGAAACAAGGGTGTTCCCCCTGCGCCTTTTCAGAGCGAGACGCACAGGGAGGCGCACATCATTACAAGGTCACATTTGACCGTATCGTGATTTTGGTTTTGGATTTGGATTGGTGATAGCCGCAGTTTATACCGCAGCTGTCACACTTGCATTTCCAAACCCCACACAGGGATGCAGATGCTTTTTTTCCCTCCAATATTTCATCGAGATGGGCCTTTTAACGGCCCGCCTTGGTGAAACGCCCTCCCAACAACAATCTGATTGCGTGTAGCCTGCTATATATATCAGTGTCGGGAGCGCGCTCCCATTACTAATGCATGTAAGAGGTCTGGGCCGCTCATCTTCGCACCACGGGCCACCCCTCCTGAAATGCGCAGGTTACTTCGCAGAATAAGGCGACATGCCGTTTTCAGCAATGAGCGCAAACGAATGGAGCGCATCCTCTGCACGTTTTTCATTTGCACTCATTTTTCAGAATCTGGCCCTCAGTCTGTCTCTGAATCACTCGGCTACTTTCTCTCCCTCTCTACCTCCCTGTGGGAGAGAGTCACATTTTCAGGTACTCATTTTCTAGCTCCAACCCAACTGTTGCCGACAGTGGCAGGACCAGAGAAAAAAAAATATCTGAAGGGGGGGGGGGGGGCTGTGGTTTGTATGAATAAAAGTAGAATGAGAACAGAAGTGGCAAAGGCAGCCCCCATGCTGGAGACCGGCCTGGCATTCGGAAACATACATTATTGTCATTTGTGTCCTGCCGGAATGCCTCCAGCGCACTGAAGGGGCTTTATTTATGCATGACAGACACACAAATACGCTATGCAGGAGGTTCAGGGGTTCTGGCAGACCTCAAAAGGAGACCAAGTGGCAGGGATTACAGTTGTGTTTGTAATGTTCTATTATTTCTTAATTATTACTGTGTGCGAATACTGTAACAAACGTGCAACCAAACAGTGGCCAGTACACACAATTAAACATTGCCTTGATGCTCAGAGAAGAAACAGACTGTAGGTTTTATATTGAGTGCAACCCTTTCCAAGAAAGAAAGACATATTAAGAGGCAAAATGCTGTTTAGTCTCTGCAAAATGCCACATCATATCATATCCAAAGCAGCGATTAAAAATTGAACTAACATCATAAACTAGCCCTTTCTAAAACTTACAATTTTCAGCTTCAGTGATCACTTCCAGTACATATTGCAGTCATTATAATAATGCTACACTTGTTTAACTGATCAAAGCACATTATCAAAACCTAGAATAAACCTAGCCATTATTTTCTAATACAAGATTATCATTCAAGGTGAGCAGTCTCGTACATTCCTACTCCTACACTTTTTTAAACTCTTTGAGAATGAGGAATGGGTCAAATAGCACCAATGAGGGTTATTTGCTTCTTTGCAGAACATCATACACCATTTAGGGAACATAGGAATTACCACAGAACTTAATATTTGAAAATCATGTCTGTGATAAAAGGGCTGTATGCTTGAATCAGCAAGTACACAATGCACACTGAGCTCAGAGCTTATTTAATGTATCACATCACCCCACCTAACAATTCAGTGTTTCAAACATTGAACCATGTGCCCTCATTTGGACAGTCTCAGGATTTGCACGAGAGCATGACATGTGATGGCATGTCATGTTACTATTCTTTTGAACTGCAGAAAATCACCATACTAGTAGTTTCAAAGCCTCACATTCCTCTCGGAAGGGTATTGGGCCCCCGGCCGGGGCAACCAGACCATAGTCTACTGGGATTGATAGCACAAGCAATGGTGAAGTGAGAGGGTGGGGAAGCCGGCTAGGAGTTTGCAGATGCAGGGAGGGAGTTAGGAAGGCTTAAATGCTTGCATTAGAATAGTTGTGTTATACATGGACTACCATCTAGACATACGTGATACAGAAAAGTCAGAGTTGGCATTATGTGTTGAACTAATATAGGCACTGTTACCCTGAGGCATGCATCATACGATGGAGATTGATGAGAAGCTTGACTGCATGCTCTGGCAATCCTGATAGATATGTGGGCTCAGACTACCTGGCGTGCCTATTCATAGTACTGCATGTACATTCCCGAATAATAACTCTAAGGCTGCCCAACTCCGAAGGCGGCTGCAAGTCAACAATGTATGCACCAGTGGGCCCAAAGAGCAGAACCTTAGGGCCCCTCACATCCTGAACAGCCAGATCTATAGCAGTAATAAGTGGCAGACCCTGAGGAGAATGAACTACAACATTTCTTCAGGTCTATTAGACTCAAAGCCCACTTCAAAGACACTGACCAGAGACAAGAACCGGAGGACACAGGTCTGAACCCTAAATCCAATTACTGCCCAAGGGACAACGAGACAGAACGGGCTCTCATTACCTTCGAATGATGTGTCAGACAAGAGATTGCTAAACTCCAGAAAACTCAGAAAACTCAGCCAACCATTAGACACAACCTCACCAATGCTGAACGCAGGGCCCTCAAGCAACTATCCACCAATAACAACATTGCGATTAAAGCTGAAGACATGGGAGGAGGTATTGTGATACAGAACATAACACAATACAAGGAAATGGTGATGGCCTTGCTGGACGACAGAACCAACTATAAAATACTTAACAAAGATCCCACATCCATGATCAAACAGGAAATTATGCTCTGCACCAGATATGCGTGGGAACATGAATGGATTACAGAGAAAGAGGAATCCTTTCTCAATTCTTCGGAGGAGGGAATACCAGCTTTTTACACACTCCCAAAACTTCACAAAAATGCCAAAGAGCCCGCCAGGAAGACCTATCGTTTCAAGCTGTGGTTCCATTCTTGAACCCCTTTGAAAATTCATTGATTTCTTTCTTAAACCCTTATGCCAACTTACTCCTACATATCTCAAAGACACCATGTCGACCATCAATATCTTTGAAAACACAGTATTTGACAAGACGACAGACATCCTGGTAACACTGGATTTAAAAGCTTTATATACCAGTATTCCACAAGAGGCAACCCTCAACTGCATCCGGCACCATTTCACTCATCACATGGAACAGGAGAGAGTTCCAGTTAATTTCATTCTGGAACTACTAGAAATTGCACTGACCAAGAACTTTTTCATGTTTGATGACACCTTCTATCTTCAAACATCAGGGACTGCAATGGGGCGGCTTTCGCCCCCAGCCTGGCTATCATCTATATGGCTGAATTTGAATCCCTTCATGTACAAAACCATCACAACCCTTTCTGGAACTACATCACCCGGTGTTTTCGTTATATTGACGATATAATTTTCATCTGGAAGGGCCCTGCCTACGAACTCATTGATTTTCATGAATGGCTTAACACCCGTTCCACTGTGTTAGAATTTACCATCAGCAGCAGCAGGACAGAAATCAACTTCTTGGACTTAACTATAAAGGCTGAGGAGGGGAAACTGGTCTGCACTCTTTACAGAAAGGAAACAGATAGAAACTCCTTACTTCACTACCGCAGTAATCACCCACAAAGTTTGAAAACCAACCTTCCGTTTGGGCAATTTCTGTGACTGAGGCGCAACTGCTCTGACACTCACAACTGTAGGCACCATGCAGAAATTCTTGAATTTAAATTACCCTAAAAAACTGCTTAAAAACACCAGAAAGAGAGTTCTGTGTATCCCCCGTGAAACATTACTTCAGCCTAAAAATAGAGACACAGAAACAGACAGAATCACCTGTGTAACTACCTTTGGACCTAATACCAACAGGATAAAGACCATCATTAAACAATTCTGGCCACTGATTCACCAAGCACTCCCTGATGAACCACTACCCAGGATGGCCCTCAAAAGGTCCAAAAACATCAGGGAATGGCTCACGCATGCAAGACTCCTGAGGAAAACCCTCAGGACAGGATTATGGAACCTTAAGGAAATCACGGGACACCACCCATGTGGCTCTTGCACAGTATGCCGCTTCACCAATAAAATCAAGTCTTTCCAAATTGAAGGCAAGGACTGGACCTTGCGCCAGTTTACCAATTGCAAAATACCAAATGTTGTTTATGCAATAGAATGCCCTTGTGGCCTGCGGTACGTGGGCCAAACCATGAGACCAATCCACAAACGTATTGTGGAACATCGTTCCAAAATCAGATGCTGGACTTTAACAGCCCCATTAGTACCCCACTTTATAGAATTTCAACACAATCAAGACCAACTCAAATGGTGGGTGCTCGAGAAAATTCAGAAGACAGTGAACATCAGAAGTGCTTTAAACCATAAAGAAGCATTGTGGGTTTTCAAACTACAGTCCATCGAGAAAGGGCTGAATTAAGCTTTGCCACTAGACAACCGCTACTACTGAAGTCTCTTCACAGCAACACCTTCTCTCCATGACTGCGCATCCAATATCTCTCACCTTCTACAATATGTTTTTAATTCACCAGACTATCCCTTTTCTCTAATTCCCCCCCATACAATGGGCTCCAGATTCAGCCCTTACCCTAGCTACCCCTTTCTTTGTAGCCTGTCCATGACATCCTCTGGACACTCCTATAGCCTTGCCTCCAGCACTCCCCTTCATGACAGGGTTCACACATCCAGCACTCCACATTTCGAGTTGTGCATTCCCATGCATATATCGCTGGCCAACATCACTACCACGCCATAGTTGACTTACTTTTACACACCCGCAACCACAGGACCGGCTTGTATGTAACCTTGGTTACAAGCCACTGCTCTGTTCCGACTTATTCCGCATTCTGCGGCTCTCTCCTCCACCGCGCATGCCCCAGCGAGCAGTATCCAACCATCCGGGCATGCGCAGCGCATTTTCACCCCAAGTATACAGCTTCACACTGCAGGGCTCGCGCTACCCCTCTCTTGGACCCGCGCACCGCGCTAATTACAGGTATGCGGCCACACTAGGCTGAGTGCTCTGCCTGCCCATAGTCCGAGCATTACTCGCCGCCATTGACCACCTGTTAACTCGAATCCACATGGTACGATGCACTTACTGCTTTATGCATAGTACTCGCTAACTCCCTGGCGCTCTTTACCTTTGTTCCTAGCACCGTGTCCCACCGTGTACACGCTGTCATGACCGCTGCCTCCAAAGAGTCAGATCCAGCCCAACATCCTTGGAAGCAGGGTCACAACTTCCATTCCAGGCACCAGTCGGTCCCCACAGGGGCCTTTTGGACCTTGTCCTGGCGCCAATGGCGCCAGGCTCATAAGGCAACCCAGTCCCGGCACAGGAAGCGCCGGGCTCATATTGAGAGGAATGGTGCTTGGGTGGACCTACCTGCTGCAGACCATGCTGCTCACTTACCTGTAGGATGATATCCTCATCCATTCCTGGCTGGAACTACTTACCTTCTGGGTGTGGCCAGCACCACTCCCTGGGACTGGATACTGGAACTGTTCTGGAAGCTGGAACTTCTTTCTTGCCTGGGCGAGGCTGTGGAAGGAGACACCTAAGCACTCCATTGGCCTATTTAAACCACACCCGATCAGTGCAACGTGCTTCGCGTTATTCTGCACTAGCAGCAGGACGCTCACCGTGTCAGCTCCAGAGAATCTTCAGCTTCTGCATCTGTGAACAAGAAATCTTCAGTCTTACCTCCCGGAAAACCAGTCTTCAGTCTTCAGCAGCGTCTGAAAGAGAACAAGGACACCAGGTTAGGACAAGGCAAAACCAGCGCTGCACTTGCCTCGTCCATCGGTGCATTCCGAGGCCACGTACCGCACTCTTCATACTCCGGCAACCCTGCGGAAACAAAGAACATTGGTTAGTGAACCTCCGTGATAATTTTGCTTACCTGTGCCACGTACGCCTCGATCTCCGCCAAGCGCTGTTTAACCGCACCTGCAAAAACAAGAAGGACATCATTAGGGGCACTGTACGCCATCACTACTCACGTGCCTTCTAGCTGTAATCTGCTTGCCCATACTCCGGCACGTACCTTGGCGTCCATCTCCAACGCCGGCTGCTACGGCTACCTGAAAAAGGGAAAAGAGACATTAAGAAGTGTATTTAACTTCGAATAACATTCTTTTGCTTACGTGCCTTCACGAGCTCCGGCATTCTTCTCGCTTACCTTATCTGCATACCGGACCTGCAAAGGCAAGAGACATTTAAGTGGACATATAAATAAAACTCCATATTCAAGCAATTACCGTTCGTGCGGCTAACGACGGCCTTGCTCCCCGACTTCATCCTCTGCAATCAAGAGGCTGGGCTATTAACCAGTGAAGCAACTGGCATTAGCGCCCCTGCACAGACGCAGGATGGAGAGCTCCGCTTTCACCTATATAAGGTGAGCACATTCAGCCTACGAATAACGTGGGGAGTCCAGAAAGGAGAAAGTCAGATTGGCCAATCAGACATATATTAACCCCTTGTTCTCCTACTTGCAGACACCTCACCCTCCAGGTCAAAATTACGGTGAGGAGAGGGCCCATCCAGGGTGTTACCAGAGGCCTGCGCGTGACCCTAGAAGACACTGAACTCTCCCAGCCCGGACCTGCGCCTCCGAGGGATTCAGGTGAGCGTTACAGAACGCGAAGCCTACCGCACATTTCCCACCCAGGCGCAATGGAAACCTCGGACACAGATCAATTGGCCCAATTGCTTGGGGCACTGAGAGCTGAAGTACAGGCATCCCGCCACGCCAAGAGACAAATGCTTTACGAAGGGAGTTGATCGTTTCCAAAGAGCGAACGGATGATCTGGCCAGACAGTTGTTACAAACACAAGGGGGACAGGCACCTCTGCCTGCCTCGGGAGGGAGCTACACTCCTACAACCTCAAATAATCCGGTGCAAATTAATCTGCCAGGGAATGTGCCTTTGGCCCCGCCCGAACGTTTTTCAGGTGATCCAAAATGGTTTGCAGTATTCATCAATCAATGCCGCTTGCACTTTCAGTGTAGACCCGCCGCATTCCCAACTGACCAAACCAAAGTAGCGTTCGTACTTTCCTATCTTAGCGGTAGTGCTGCAGATTGGTCCATTCCTCTTGTGACACAGGATGATCCGATCCTCCATAACTTTCAAGATTTCCAGACCAGTATGGAAAAGTTGTTCGCAAGACACTCACAGGGGCAGGCCTTGGACAATGAACTCCTATCACTAAGACAAGGGAATCAGGATCTCCTGGCATACATAGCATCTTTTAACAGACTGGTGGTTGAGACTAGGTGGCCTGGGGATAAGAGAATCACACTTTTCTACAGAGGGCTGCGTGGAGAACTTAAAGATGTCTTAGCACAGGTGGTGAATCCTCCGCAAGATTGTTCCGATTATATCGACCTAGTAGTCCAATTAGATCACCGGCTACAGAACAGGAAGACCGATCGTTCCAGATTTGAAACCCAAATATTTTCAAGACCTCAGAGCTCTGCTAAAGGAAAAGATTCCGTGGAGCCCATGCAGATAGGGGTTGTTAAAGGACCATTAACCCAAAAGGAATGGGAAAGGAGAAGACAATTACAGCTGTGCCTCTACTGTGGGAATTCCGGACATTTCCTTCGTGATTGTTCAGTGAAACCGGTCAAGAAGGATGTAGGAGCTTCCGATAAGAATGCTGGAAAACTAGAATCGGGAAACGACCTCGCCCGACAAGTGTAGAGGTCCGCTTGCCGAGCGTTAAAACCAGTTCCTTGACCTCGCATTTGGTAATGCCTATGGTCCTCATAAGTCCAGATCGACCAGATCGCATGCATGCTATTAAAGCATACATTGATAGCGGAGCGATCGGTAACTATGTAGATCAAGATATGGCAACCAGGATGAATCTGCCTCTATGTTCTAAGATGGTTAAAGACGTAATCACTACAGTGGATGGTACAGAAATAGCTTCCGGACCGGTTTCTCACACCACCATGGAAGTGACGTTGCTATGCCAAGATGGACATCGGGAGAAGATCGTGTTTGATGTAATCAAGGCCCCGCAGTTTCAAGTAATCCTGGGAATTCCTTGGTTGGAAAAGCACAATCCTCAGATAGACTGGCGAGCCAAGGTAATCCGGTTTCCAGAATGCGCCCCAACTTGCTATCCTCGACCCGATATCAGGCTAGCAGCCATCGCTTCCGAGAGCCCCCAATTGCCTCCAGAATACCAAGAGTTCCGCGACGTCTTCCAGAAAGATCAGGCCAACACCTTGCCCCCGCATCGGTCATACGACTGCCAGATCGACCTAATACCTGGATCTACTCCTCCGTGCAGTAGAATATATGCTCTCACTGAGCCAGAAAATCTCCATCTCAGGCAATACTTGGACCAGTATCTGGCTAACGGATTCATTCGTCCCTCGAAATCTCCAGTTTCTTCAGCTTTGTTCTTCGTTCCGAAAAAAGAAGGTGACCTGAGAACATGTATCGACTATCGCGCCCTGAACCAGATTACAGTCAAAAACAGATATCCTTTGCCTCTGATTCCCGAATTATTGGACCAAGTTAAAGGTGCCTGCATATACACCAAGCTAGATCTCAGAGGAGCTTACCACTTGGTACGCATTAAGGAGGGTGACGAATGGAAGACGGCCTTTCGCACTAAATACGGATTGTTTGAGTATCAAGTAATGCCCTTTGGACTATGTAACGCTCCGGCCGCCTTCCATTTCTTTATGAATGACGTTTTCCGAGAACTTATTGATGTATGCGTAATTGTTTATATCGATGACATCCTGGTATACTCATCCTCAGAAGCTGATCACTGAAGACATGTCACAGCGGTTCAACAGAGACTTCGCCAACACCGTTTGTTTGCTAAATTGGAAAAGTGTACTTTTCATGTAAAGGAAGTCGAATTCTTGGGGTTCATCTTGTCACCCAATGGAGTTCACATGGACTCAAGAAAGGTGGACGCTATCACCAAATGGCCGTCCCCAACTTCCGTGAAAGGAGTACAGAGCATGTTGGGCTTCGCTAATTTTTACTGGAGATTCATTCCAGAATTCTCTCGAGTAGTTCAACCCATCACGGCCCTTCTAAAAAAGAATACAAAATTCGAGTGGACTCCAGAGGCCGAACAAGCCTTCCAAGAATTGAAAGCCAAATTTATCTCCGCTCCAGTCTTAAAGCATCCTCGTCCAGAACTTCCTTATATCGTCGAGACAGACGCATCCAGCCTCGCAATGGGGGCTGTGCTATCACAAAGAGATCCCGAAACACACCAATTACACCCTGTGGCATTTTGCTCCCGCAAATTTTCGGCCCCCGAAATCAACTATACAATTACGGACAAAGAACTTCTGGCAATTAAGTCCGCCTTTAAGGCCTGGCGGCATTATCTCCTGGGAGCCCGGCACACTGTCACTGTAATCACTGATCATCGTAACCTCCAGTATCTGAAGTCAGCCAAGGCCCAATCTTCGAGACAACTCCGCTGGGCATTATTCTTCGCGGAATTTGATTTTGTGATCACGTATCGGCCAGGCAATAAGAACGGAAAAGCAGATGCCCTTTCCCGAATAGGGGTAGACGAACACACAGCTAATCCAGAGCCGGTACCAATAATCCCCGAACAAAAGATACTGGGAGTAATCAACACGCTATCTCTTGAAGATATCGAAGCGAAAGTCAGTCAACTAATAACTCCTGAAGATTCATTGAATTGGCAACTGAAAGGAAAAGATTTTACGATAGATCAGAATCTATTGTATTTCCAAGGAAGACTATATTTGCCATGTGTTGACTTACAGAAGCAGGTCATCACCTGCTACCATGATTCTCTAATAGAAGGACATCCGGGAGTTGCCAAAACCTTAGAGAAAATCAAAAGACATTATTGGTGGCCATCTTGGAGGAAAGATATTAAAGATTTTGTGGCTTCTTGCGGCATCTGCGCACAAAACAAGAGTCAGAAGGAAAGACCAGCAGGTCTGCTACATCCAATAGACATTCCACCATGCCCTTGGCATACTCTCTCAATGGATTTTATCACGGATTTACCCCCCTGCTCCGGATACAACACAATTCTAGTAATCGTGGACCTTTTTTCAAAAATGGCTCATTTTATTCCACTGAAAGGTTTACCCACAGCTCCCGTTTTGGCCCGAGAATTCCTTGAAAACATCGTCCAGTTGCACGGTTTCCCTTCAGTGTTAATCTCCGATCGAGGGAGCCAATTTATTTCCCATTTTTGGCGAAGTTGTTGTCGTTTAGCGCAAATTGATGTACGACTTTCCACCAGCCATCACCCCCAAACTGACGGGCAGACTGAGAGGACTAACCAAACTCTGGAACAATATCTACGCTGCATGTTGCAACAATCGGAGGGCACTTGGAAGGATGTCCTTTGGATTGCTGAATACGCCTACAACAATTCAATCCATTCAGGAACTGGAAAACCCCCTTTTTTTCTGCTGTATGGGATTCATCCTCGAACCTCTAATTTGGATCCACCTCAAGCTCTCGGAACGCCCGCTGTAGACCATCTGCATGCGACAATAACTCAAGCATTTAAGGAAGCCACAGCCCACCTTCAACGAGCCAAGGAAATGTATAAGAAAGGAGCGGATCAACATCGAAAAGAGGCCCCTCAATACCAAGTAGGAGATCAAGTCTGGCTGTCCACTAAGCATTTATCCCTAAAAGGACCACGCACCTTCAACCCAAGGTATTTAGGACCCTACACGATCACGGCTGTGATAAATCCGGTGGCTGTGAAATTGGAACTACCTACTCGGATGAAGATACATCCCGTTTTCCATGTTTCTCTCCTAAAACCTATGCAACCCGGAACCCGTTTGACTAAACCTCCAGAGCCAATCCAGGTTGATGGAGAACTCGAATTTGAAATTCGAAACATCTTGGATTCCAAAATTTCCAAATCGAAACTGTACTACCTGATTGATTGGAAGGGATTTGGCCCCCAGGAGAGATCTTGGGAGCCTTCAGAATATGTCCATGCACCTCGTCTAGTCAGGAAGTTTCATCGGACTTTTCCCAACAAGCCAAAGCCTCCGGAGAAGACAAGCTTGGGAGGGGCCTTGAGGGGGGGTGCTGTCATGACCGCTGCCTCCAAAGAGTCAGATCCAGCCCAACATCCTTGGAAGCAGGGTCACAACTTCCATTCCAGGCACCAGTCGGTCCCCACAGGGGCCTTTTGGACCTTGTCCTGGCGCCAGTGGCGCCAGGCTCATAAGGCAACCCAGTCCCGGCACAGGAAGCGCCGGGCTCATATTGAGAGGAATGGTGCTTGGGTGGACCTACCTGCTGCAGACCATGCTGCTCACTTACCTGTAGGATGATATCCTCATCCATTCCTGGCTGGAACTACTTACCTTCTGGGTGTGGCCAGCACCACTCCCTGGGACTGGATACTGGAACTGTTCTGGAAGCTGGAACTTCTTTCTTGCCTGGGCGAGGCTGTGGAAGGAGACACCTAAGCACTCCAGTGGCCTATTTAAACCACACCCGATCAGTGCAACGTGCTTCACGTTATTCTGCACTAGCAGCAGGATGCTCACCGTGTCAGCTCCAGAGAATCTTCAGCTTCTGCATCTGTGAACAAGAAATCTTCAGTCTTACCTCCCGGAAAACCAGTCTTCAGTCTTCAGCAGCGTCTGAAAGAGAACAAGGACACCAGGTTAGGACAAGGCAAAACCAGCGCTGCACTTGCCTCGTCCATCGGTGCATTCCGAGGCCGCGTACCGCACTCTTCATACTCCGGCAACCCTGCGGAAACAAAGACCATTGGTTAGTGAACCTCCGTGATAATTTTGCTTACCTGTGCCACGTACGCCTCGATCTCCGCCAAGCGCTGTTTAACCGCACCTGCAAAAACAAGAAGGACATCATTAGGGGCACTGAACGCCATCACTACTCATGTGCCTTCTAGCTGTAATCTGCTTGCCCATACTCCGGCACGTACCTCGGCGTCCATCTCCAACGCCGGCTGCTACGGCTACCTGAAAAAGGGAAAAGAGACATTAAGAAGTGCATTTAACTTCGAATAACATTCTTTTGCTTATGTGCCTTCACGAGCTCCGGCATTCTTCTCGCTTACCTTATCTGCATAACGGACCTGCAAAGGCAAGAGACATTTAAGTGGACATATAAATAAAACTCCATATTCAAGCAATTACCGTTCGTGCGGCTAACGACGGCCTTGCTCCCCGACTTCATCCTCTGCAATCAAGAGGCTGGGCTATTAACCAGTGAAGCAACTGGCATTAGCGCCCCTGCACAGACGCAGGATGGAGAGCTCCGCTTTCACCTATCTAAGGTGAGCACATTCAGCCTACGAATAACGTGGGGAGTCCAGAAAGGGGAAAGTCAGATTGGCCAATCAGACATACATTAACCCCTTGTTCTCCTACTTGCAGACACCTCACCCTCCAGGTCAAAATTACGGTGAGGAGAGGGCCCATCCAGGGTGTTACCAGAGGCCTGCGCGTGACCCTAGAAGACACTGAACTCTCCCAGCCCGGACCTGCGCCTCCGAGGGATTCAGGTGAGCGTTACACACGCACAGGGCTCCGGTTCCGAGCGGTCTCCACCTTATAAGCGACACTCCAGTTCCTAATTGTCCATCGCTGACACAACTGGAGATGGCACGCACCAGATGATTGTCTGCCAGCAGTGACAGCTTTACCTCAGGAAGGCTCCTTACATGCACAGTGGACCTCCAGGTAAGCTGTCTAGCTTCCCCTTCGCTCACTCTTCTGCATTCCTTCAGCAGATTTCTTTATACTCCCAGCATTCACAGGGGCTTCTCTTTGTTCCCCCCCTCCCCTTTTCTGTTGACAGTGGCTCTTTGGAATCCTCATATGCTTGCTTGCTCTCACGACCTGCGGCACGCAGAGTATACCTTTTCTGTCGAAACTTGGACCAAATAGAAAAAAGTACACGTGAATTCCCCGCCTGTTACCCCGCTGAACCCAAGCTCAAGGTTGGCCTGCATCCGTGCAGATGTTTTTTTTTTTTAAAACATGAGAATGTGTTCTCTTTTTTAATCACACAGGTGTGTGTCCTTGTAATCATCACTGGCGCCACCTGTGCTATATTCCACTTTGTGCTCAGTCTAATGTTCCTCCATTTTGTGTTCACTACCCATAGGGAGACACAATCCTTTGGCCCGGAAGAAGGCACCAAATCCTGGAAGCAGAAACGTCCTAGGATCCAGCATCACTCTTGCTGGCTCCTTACCTACCTCTGGGTATTTTTTTGTCCCCAACGTAGACCAAGGGTCGGTCACCTATAGTTCAATAGACTATTATCTAAATATACTGGACTTGCTTCGATTATGGAAGGACACGTTTCTTTGCGTCTAATGTGTGCTTACACTATAAATTAGTGCTTATAAGACTTGCTCCTGTTTCACTGCAATCTACTTTTATGTTTCACTTCATCAAATTGTTGTCAATGAACTGATGTTTAGGTTCTTTTTGGTTTTCTTGCTATTTTCATGCTTCTCAGTCTACAACGCCTGTGTTTTGACAAAGTATGACTACATGTGAATAACCTGTTCTTTTTGCATATTGACTATTGTAAAATACATTTATGATACATGCTTCTAAAAGTTATCTATCTCTTTTCACAAGTATCAAGATGCCCTACCTTGATTGTAGTTGCCCTGATGTTTTTAGCTTAATGTAATAAATTTGCACTATGTAAAGCTCCCTTTTTTCTTTTTTTTTGCTAGTACCATGCCCATATGTACGAATGAATACAAAACTATGAGTATGCCCTAACTATTGTTCGGCGGTTACCCCTATATGTGATACATTGTATACCTCAGCCTGAGGTTCCGCCTTTTTGGGCTGCCCCTTTAGTTCAATTCCCTGAGGATCTCTCCAGGTGCCGGGGACTGTCAGTAGGCAGGTTCCCTGCTGAGGATTCAGCCCTGTTGCTGCTGCTGAGCAGTCATCTTGCCACCACACCTTTGAGGATTCTTGGGTTGTTGTGGAGACTGGGCCCCCCTTTGGCAGTTGCTGGGCTCCTCTGAGAATGACCTCCATATAATCCACCCATTTCCAAACCATTCCTTGAGCTGCAGCTGCCTAATTAGGTAAACAGGTGACAGTAGAGAGAAACCCGGATAGCTTTGGGAAAATGGCACAGCTTACTGGATGGAAAACCAGCTCTTTCCACAGCATTGAACAGTTTTGAGGGTCACAGTCCCAGGGCAGTCACCAGGCTCAGAATGGAAAGAATGGGACTGAACATTTGACAAATTGTTTTTCGCCATAATCAGACTCAGAGGCAAGAGAACTGGTCACCTGGGGGGCTTGTATACTTGGAAACCTTTTAAAAGCGAAGGTGTGTTTACATTGAAACGTGTCACAAAATAACTGAATTAACTGCAACGCTGACTCCCCAGTTGAGACCCTTCACCAGAATTCTATTTGGCAAGAGATAAGCTAGGAAATCCTTCAAAAACCCCTTCAAACCACAGGTAAGATTACATTAAAGCTTGTGGAAACACACATTAATTTGCACCAACACTGACCCACACCCTGGTGAAACATATTGATTGATTGATTGAATATTTGTTGAGTGCACATTCACCCGGAGGCACCTTGGCACTAAGAAATCATCAGAAGGTGCCAACAGCAGACCACACTAGAGAAGGAGGTCTTTAGAGATCAGCAAAAATCTTGATGATTCTCCATACCCCGCAGCCCCAGAGACAGCCAGTTCCAGAGCTTAGCATCCGCAACAGAAAAGGCGCGACCACCCACGCAAGAGACCTGAATCCTAGGAGCCGCAATAACTACATTAAACTGAGAACGCAGCACGCAGCTAGGGACATAAGGCCGACATTTCTGTTGTAGATATTCCGCCCCAAGTCCATAAATGGCCCATTTAACGAGCAGGAAGATTTAAATTGGACTTCGGTTTTTCAATGGGAGGTCAGCAGAGCTGGCGAAGACCCAGAGAAATGTGAGAGGAAAATTGAGCAAGGGAGACCACTCGTGCTGCCGAATTATGCAGCAGCTGAAGTTGTCGCAAACGGTAATAGCGAATTACAATAGTCCGCTCCACTCAGCACAAGAGAGGCAACCACAGGAGCATGCAGACAAGAAGGAATAAAGGGAAGAACATTACTCAGGACCTTTAATTCCACTCAGAACAAGAGAGGCAACCACAGGAGCATGGAGACAAGAAGGAATAAAGGGGAGAACATTACTCAGGACCTTTAATTCCACTCAGCACAAGAGAGGCAACCACAGGAGCATGCATACAAGAAGGAATAAAGGGAAGAACATTACACAGGACCTTAAATTCCACTCAGCCCAAGAGAGGAAACCACAGGAGCATGGAGACAAGAAGGAATAAAGAGAAGAACATTACGCAGGACCTTAAATTCCACTCAGCACAAGAGAGGCAACCACAGGAGAATGCAGACAAGAAGGAATAAAGGGAAGAACATTACACAGGACCTTAAATTCCACTCAGCACAAGAGAGTCAACCACAGGAGCATGGAGACAAGAAGGAATAAAGAGAAGAACATTACGCAGGACCTTAAATTCCACTCAGCACAAGAGAGGCAACCACAGGAGAATGCAGACAAGAAGAAATAAAGGGAAGAACATTACACAGGTCCTTAAATTCCACTCAGCACAAGAGAGGCAACCACAGGAGCATGCAGACAAGAAGGAATAAAGGGAAGAACATTACACAGGACCTTAAATTCCACTCAGCACAAGAGAGGCAACCACAGGAGAATGCAGACAAGAAGGAATAAAGGGAAGAACATTACACAGGACCTTAAATTCCACTCAGCACAAGAGAGGCAACCACAGGAGCATGGAGACAAGAAGGAATAAAGAGAACATTACGCAGGACCTTAAATTCCACTCAGAACAAGAGAGGCAACCACAGGAGCATGGAGACCAGAAGGAATAAAGGGAAGAACATTACTCAGGACCTTTAATTCCACTCAGAACAAGAGAGGCAACCACAGGAGCATGGAGACCAGAAGGAATAAAGGGAAGAACATTACTCAGGACCTTTAATTCCACTCAGAACAAGAGAGGCAACCACAGGAGCATGCAGACAAGAAGGAATAAAGGGAAGAACATTACACAGGACCTTAAATTCCACTCAGCACAAGAGAGGCAACCACAGGAGAATGCAGACAAGAAGGAATAAAGGGAAGAACATTACACAGGACCTTAAATTCCACTCAGCACAAGAGAGGCAACCACAGGAGAATGCAGACAAGAAGGAATAAAGGGAAGAACATTACACAGGACCTTAAATTCCACTCAGCACAAGAGAGGCAACCACAGGAGCATGGAGACAAGAAGGAATAAAGAGAACATTACGCAGGACCTTAAATTCCACTCAGCACAAGAGAGGCAACCACAGGAGAATGCAGACAAGAAGGAATAAAGGGAAGAACATTACACAGGACCTTAAATTCCACTCAGCACAAGAGAGGCAACCACAGGAGCATGGAGACAAGAAGGAATAAAGGGAAGAACATTACGCAGGACCTTAAATTCCACTCAGCACAAGAGAGGCAACCACAGGAGAATGCAGACAAGAAGGAATAAAGGGAAGAACACTACACAGGTCCTTAAATTCCACTCAGCACAAGAGAGGCAACCATAGGAGCATGGAGACAAGAAGGAATAAAGAGAAGAACATTACGCAGGACCTTAAATTCCACTCAGCACAAGAGAGGCAACCACAGGAGAATGCAGACAGGAAGAAATAAAGGGAAGAACATTACACAGGTCCTTAAATTCCACTCAGCACAAGAGAGGCAACCACAGGAGAATGCAGACAAGAAGAAATAAAGGGAAGAACATTACACAGGTCCTTAAATTCCACTCAGCACAAGAGAGGCAACCACAGGAGAATGCAGACAAGAAGGAATAAAGGGAAGAACTTTACACAGGTCCTTAAATTCCACTCAGCACAAGAGAGGCAACCACAGGAGAATGCAGACAAGAAGGAATAAAGGGAAGAACATTACACAGGTCCTTAAATTCCACTCAGCACAAGAGAGGCAACCACAGGAGAATGCAGACAAGAAGAAATAAAGGGAAGAACATTACACAGGACCTTAAATTCCACTCAGCACAAGAGAGGCAACCACAGGAGCATGGAGACAAGAAGGAATAAAGAGAAGAACATTACGCAGGACCTTAAATTCCACTCAGCACAAGAGAGGCAACCACAGGAGAATGCAGACAAGAAGAAATAAAGGGAAGAACATTACACAGGTCCTTAAATTCCACTCAGCACAAGAGAGGCAACCACAGGCGCATGGAGACAAGAAGGAATAAAGAGAAGAACATTACGCAGGACCTTAAATTCCACTCAGCACAAGAGAGGCAACCACAGGAGAATGCAGACAAGAAGGAATAAAGGGAAGAACATTACGCAGGACCTTAAATTCCACTCAGCACAAGAGAGGCAACCACAGGAGAATGCAGACAAGAAGAAATAAAGGGAAGAACATTACACAGGTCCTTAAATTCCACTCAGCACAAGAGAGGCAACCACAGGAGAATGCAGACAAGAAGGAATAAAGGGAAGAACATTACACAGGTCCTTAAATTCCACTCAGCACAAGAGAGGCAACCACAGGAGAATGCAGACAAGAAGGAATAAGGGAAGAACATTACGCAGGACCTTAAATTCCACTCAGTACAAGATAGGCAACCACAGGAGAATGCAGACAAGAAGGAATAAAGGGAAGAACATTACACAAGTCCTTAAATTCCACTCAGTACAAGAGAGGCAACCACAGGAGAATGCAGACAAGAAGGAATAAAGGCAAGAACATTACGCAGGACCTTAAATTCGACTCAGTACAAGAGAGGCAACCACAGGAGAATGCAGACAAGAAGGAATAAAGGGAAGAACATTACGCAGGACCTTAAATTCCACTCAGTTCAAGAGAGGCAACCACAGGAGAATGCAGACAAGAAGGAATAAAGGGAAGAACATTACACAGGACCTTTAATTCCACTCAGCACAAGAGAGGCAACCACAGGAGCATGGAGACAAGAAGAAATAAAGGGAAGAACATTACGCAGGACCTTTAATTTAAAGTGCCCGGCCTGGTAAACAGCTGTCACATGAGCATCAAGCGAGAGTGAAGCACAAAATGTAACACTCAGATCCCTCACTACAAGAGCAGGGGAATGGAGTGAACCAAGAGAGAAATGCCAGAAATCAAAGGTCCATAGAGAAACAGCAGAAGGGGGACCCACAAGCAAGACCTCCATCTTGTTTTTAACCATTCCTTTGCCTCAGGATCCTTCCCCTCCCCTTTGAAGCACTTCCTTGTGCATCCTCTTCTCAAGAAACCTACAGCTGATCCTTCCTGTCCGGCTAACTATCGTCCAATCTCCATTACTCCCTTTCTGGGTAAACTCCTGGAAAAGCTGGTCATCTCTCAGATTAACCTTCATTCTGATTCTGTTGGCTGTCTCCATGATCACCAGTCTGGCTTCAGAGTGGCCAGAAGCACGGAAACTGCTCTCCTGAACATCCGTGAAGATCTGCTCTCCAAACTTGACTCTAACATTCCCTCTGTCCTCATCCTACTCGATCTCTCTTCTGTCCTTGACACGGTCAACCATACCCTCCTGCTCAACTGTCTCCGTGATAAACTGGGTATCACTGAACAGGCTCTGGCCCGGCTGACCTCCTTCCTCTCCGATCGACCCTCCCAGGTCAAACTGGGGTCCTTCCTATCATCTATCTTCCTCTCTACATGTGGTGTTCCCCAGGGGTCTAACCTCTCACCCTGGCTTTTCAACCAATACCTGCCAACTCTCGCCCACTGCAATGCCATTTTCTGCTCAAATTTCCGGTGCTACGCTGATGACACTCAACTCATTTTCAGGCTGCCCTCGGCGTCCTCCTCTCCCTCTCTCATCTCTGATTGCCTAACTGCCATTCAAGATTGGTGTGCCGCCAATTATCTTTGTCTGAATGCCAGCAAGACAGAGACCCTCCGCATCGGCACACCTTCATCATCCTTTTCCCTCTCTCTCTCTGGCCAGCCTCTCTTGGCCCTCCTCCTACCCCCACCTGCAAGGCTAAGAACCTCAGGGTCATCTTTGATTCCACACTTTCCTTCCCCGCCCACATCTCTGAGGTCTCTAAAAAGTCAAACTTCCTACTTCACCTACTCAGAGGTACTCTGCCTTTCCTTGCCTTCCCCCAAAAGTTCACTGTCTCCCAAGCTCTGGTTCTCTCTAGGTTGGACTACTGTAACAGCCTCTTTCTAAATATACCTGCCTCTACTCTCCGCCCTCTGCAACTAATCCAGAACAGGACTGCAAGACTTGTCCTTGGCCTCAAGCCCTGGGATCACATCTCTCCAGCTCTGAAATCTCTCCACTGGCTCCCAGTGGATGCAAGGATTAAATTCAAAACCCTCTGCATTTTCCACAAGGCTTTCTGGGGCCTGGGTCCAAAATACCTTCAGCTATCCCTCTGCAAATACCTCCCATCTCGAGCTCTTCGCTCCTCTACCTCCAACTCTCTCCAGGTCATTCATTTTTCAAAGAAACGAGATGGGGGTAGATCTCTGTCTTTGGCTGGGGCCTCCCTCTGGCGCAGCTTCCCTGCCACTCTAAAACTTGAGGAGAACCATCTCCGGTTCCGAAAGCACCTCAAAACCTTCCTCTTTTCTTCTGCCTTTGCTCCTCCTCTCCCCTGCTGATCTGCTCTCTCCTGGCACTGTGCACCTGGCCAGCCTCTGTCCCCTGAGCCCAGGTACCTGATCACCCTGCCACCCATCTGCATTGCCTACTGGCCACCCCTTGCACTGGGAACTGTATCTGTACCCATACAGTCCCTCCTTCCCCCTTTTTCTACTTTTTCTGCACTTATTAGACCTACCCAGTTTTGCTGCCGTAAACACAGCACTTGCCACTTGTAGGCTGCACTATCACTGTTTATTGCCTCCATTATCTATTTATTTGTATTTATTATTATTTATCTGCTCTCCTCTGCTCCGCACTTTCCAATCTTCCCCTTCCATGCACTTTCCCCCTTTCCTTTTCCCATGCACTTGCACATTCTCAATGTCACGGGGCCTAGTAAGATCGTTGTTGTGTTCTCCCCTGTTCCCATCCCTTGCCGTGTCCCGCTTTGAAACACTTGTGTACGAGTGCGAGTACACCATTCAGCTGTAGCCAATTATCACTCATCCCCCCACCCACCTCCTACAGACACCCCTGCAGCTGAGATGCAGCCTCCTGCTGAATGAGATCAATACGGACAATAAGCTGCGTATCATCGCCATACGAGTAGCATCAGAGGCTGTGGACATGGACGAGTTTGACCAAGGCCTCAATATACACATTAAACAGAGTACGGGACAAGGCAGAGCCTTGAGGAAAACCACAAGAAAAGGGCAAGGGGGGCAGAATGAAAAGAAGAAAGAGAGAGACTGAGTATGTCCAGTAAGAAAGGACTCCAACCAGGCCAGCACCTGACCGGACACCCCCACCCCCTCAATTCCTGCAGCAAAGAGAGATTAATTCTACTTCATGTTATAAAAATAATGTGAAATACCTTTTTTACTTTAATGGGTTTCCAGAGAGAGCTAGGGTGAGCCCTGCAGTGTTCTGTGTATTTGGTCTGTGACATCTTTGAAAGGCTGTGACATTTGTCACTACATTGCGGTCCAAGGGCATACTGTTTCCTTTCCCATTTGAGGGGTGGCTCTCAGAATTAGAGAAGTAGAGGTGCTGGGTCAGAGGGTAAGGTTGCTGGTGCACATGCCCAGTTCCCAATGCACAGACATCCTCAGACAATTATGCTATTTTATGCTAAAGGTTCTTATACCGCACACTGTTGTCACCTGCATGGTCTCTTGGTGCTCTGGTGGATCTGCAAAGCAAGGGGGGAGGAGGGGCAAGTTGGTAGGACTGAGCGGGAAAAAAGAGCAAGAGAGCTGTAATGTGCTGTTGGCAGATGCAGTTCGGTGACACTGTTCACTGAGCGTAGATGTGTTTCTCGATTGGTAGCCATAATGTGGTGATGGGCAAGCCTATATCTGGTTTGTTTCATTGCTGTGGTGTTGTGAAGTGCCTGCTGTAGAGGTACCGTCAGACATCCTCGCTCCAAGCTCCGCCCCTATTTTGGGAACCAGAGATGACAACATGTGTAGTTACAGTCAGTGTAGCAATACCGCAGATAACCTTCGAGACAAGATACCTATTAAGGAAACCCTATCTAACCAGACGGAGGCATAGCATTCTTTTGGATGAAGTGCCGGAAGAAATGTGCATTTGAACACAGAAAGGAGCCTGTTGATGTCACATGAAAGGGAGTTTACGTATCTAGAAGCTGGATGGAGAGAAGGAACATACCAAGTATTCTCTAAAGATGTCAAGAATAGATGGGACAGATGAGCAACATTTCGGGCTTGAGATGAAGATGCTCAGTCTACAGAAATACTGAAGAATATGTAAATCAGTTTACACGCGTACAGTTGCTGGAAACGCAAGCGGGGAAAAGTATTCAAAAGGCTGGATACGTAGTAAATTAGATTGCAGCGATGCGCCAATGTATAGACATAGGAATGTATATGACCTGGATGTTGCACAACACACTTTTAGCAGCCCTGAAAGTTCATGAACAAGAAAAAGACTTTCAAAATGAGTGGCGCAGCTGGAAATTACTGATGGAAAGGCAAGTTTCAGAGACAATGGGACTGGCCCCGAACCAACCAAGGGAAAACACCACAGTGTAACTGATGCCTGTCAAGAAAGCTACAACAAATGTGAGAAAAGAACATGCTCTTGTTTGAAGCAGTGTGGAAAAAACAGTAAAGGTTTCTACAGGTCATCATTTAAAAGGATTAAATACTGCAAAAGGCTTGAAAAGAGTGGTCTTCAAGTCACATGAGTAAAATCGGAATGGCTTAGGTCAGGCTGTACCGAAACTAAAAGACACAGTGAAGCTATCCTCCCTTTATTTCCCAGACAAAGTCCACAGCTACAAGGCCAAGTTCAAAAGCTTAATTGTCTGAACAAACTGAAGGAGTGTTGACAGATAGTGGGTTAATTGGAGTGGAGGCATGATCACGCCGAGATTGCATGTACCTGTAATGATAGGCTGCGTGCTGCTAGCGTGAGGAATATTCTAGAAGGGTGCCAAACCAATCAGAGTGGGCCGCATAATGAAGAGCCTTGCAGTATGAAGACCCAATGAATCGTTGTGTATTTAGTGACGACAATAGTGACCACTTACTAGGGATGGGTTCTGATACCCACCTGACTTAAGTACCCAATCATAACCAGTTGCTATTTAGAACGTATAATTAGATGTTCACAGAAAGCCAATCACGTGTGCTCATGAGTTTTGTAGTTTTCCACGTAACATGACATCAGCAGTGACAAGATTTTGGTATAAAAGAACTATTTTTTGTTAAAAGCTTTGAGACTGAGCTGTGTGGCCTCGGATGATGCCCGTTATACTCCCTGTTTTAGATCATTGATATTAAAACAGAAAAGCACTTTGCCAAACTCCCTGAGCCGTTTTGATTATTGATATCTGAGTAACTTCAGCCCCCCCATCCACCTCTGTGTATTACTACCTCGTCTCAAAGGGCTCTTGGGAGTAAGAGTTCAGTGCAGTTTGTTTTGCTGTAGAGGTCTGGTGGTGTTTATTTCAGAATTTGAGAAGGTGTATGCAGAAGGGTGAGTTTTTAGTAGGGTTAGTTAGTGGCACTACCTTTCCTACCCCCGCTGTTTAGACTAACTGAGGCCCATATCCCTTACCCTGTCGTACATTGTGGTGCACAGCAATTACCACCCCCGGGTTCCTCCAGGGGTGATGCATTCCCTGTGCCCCGCACTCCGTCCCTTGCAATATATGGCCCGCTAGCACAAATGGGCTAAATGTAAGATTTGGCTCACTAACACAAATGGGCTAAATGCAAGATACGGCTCACTGACACAGATGGGCTAAATGCAAGATACGGCTCTCTAACACAGATGGGTTAACTGCAAGATATGGCTAAGAAAACAGATGGGTTAACCGCAAGATATGGCTCATAGATACAAATGGGCTAAATGCAAGATACGGCTCACTAACACAGATGGGCTAAAGGTGAGACATGGCTCACTAACACAGATGGGTTAACTGCCAGATATGGCTCACTAATACAGATGGGTTAGCTGTAAGATATGGCTCACTAGCACATAAGGGGCTTCATGTGATATGGCTCACTAGAACACATGGGCTAAATGTGAAATATGGCTCACTAACACAGATGAGTTAACTGCCAAATATGGCTCACTAACTCAGATGAGTTAACTGCCAAATATGGCTCACTAACACAGATGGACTAATTGTGAGATATGGCTCACTAACACAGATGGGTTAACTGTCAGATATGGCTCACTAACACAGATGGGCTAAACATGAGATATGGCTCACTAACATAGATGGCTAACTGCAAGATATGGCTCACTAACTAGTTTGGTTAACTGCAAGATATGGCTCACTGACACAGATGGGTTTACTGCCAGATATGGCTCACTAACACAGATCGGATAAATGCCAGATATGGCTCACTAACACAGATGACTAACTGCAAGATATGGCTCACTGACACAGATGGGTTAACTGCCAGATATGGCTCACTAACACAGATCGGATAAATGCCAGATATGGCTCACTAACACAGATCGGATAAATGCCAGATATGGCTCACTAACACAGATGGCTAACCGCAAGATATGGTTCACTAACACAGATGGGTTAACTGCCAGATATGGCTCACTAGCAAAGATGGGCTAAAGGTGAGATATGGCTCGCTAACACGGATGGATTAACTGCAAAATATGGCTCACTGATACAAATGGGCTAAATGCAAGATATGGCTCACTCCACAGATGGGTTAACTGCAAGATAGGCTAAGAAAACAGATGGGTTAACTGCAAGATATGGCTCACTGATACAAATGCGCTAAATGCTAGATATGGTTCACTAACACAGATGTGCTACATGCGAGATAGGACTCATTAACACAGATGGGTTAAATACAAGATATGGCTCACTAAAACAGATGGGCTAACTGCGAGATATGGCTCACTAACACAGATGGGTTAAATACAAGATATGGCTCACTAACACAGATGGACTAAATGCGGTGTATGGCTCACTAACAAAGACGGGTTAACTGCAAGATATGGCTCAAAAACACAGATGGGCTAAACATGAGATATGGCTCACTTGCACAGATGGGTTAACTGCAAGATATGTCTCACTAGCAAAGATGGGCTAAAGGTGAGACATGGCTCATTACACGTATGGGGTAACTGCACAATATGGCTCACTGATACAAATGGGCTAAATGCAAGATATGGCTCACTCGCAGAAATTCTATGCAGAGGATCCATCTGTTGCAAGTAAAATCAGCCGAGCAGGTGTGTCATGTTTTGTAGACTAAAGACCCACTTTGTGTGTCCTCGGAATCCTTCAGAGTCTGTGGGGATGCAAGTCGTGCTGACGTAGGCAACATTACGACCTCGGATCATGCTAGTGTTGAATTGGCTGTAGACAGATCTTCAGTTGCTTTAAGTGGAAAAAAGTATCAAACATTAAATGGACATCTACTGTTGGATAATATTTTGTCAAACATATATACAGCGAGATAACACTATACTTGACGGAGAACCAGGAGTCAGTTAGCAAGATGTCAAGGATGTAGGATATTATAAAACCAGCAATACTTGGCAAATATTTAGCCGTGTGTCTTATAAAAAACCCGAAAAGAGGCTGAATTGCGTGGGCTTGAAACTAAAAGTAAAGTAGCGGAACACAATTATAACGTTGACCCTCTATATATAACAGAAGGTTAATGATTAACATGAGACGCTCCCTTGACTATGAATTACATCTAAAAGTGAAGGACTTATTTTACACTGGGCAAGACTTCTGGGAACATGGGGAAAAAAACAAGTGCATAATTAACAAATGATTTGAGAAGAAGGCAAGACAAGAGGCACGTTCTTTATTTATTTCAGGTGGGGAAGGAAGGATTCTGAGGAAAAACGAAGAGATATCTGTGGTGCCTTTAGGAATGATTATCAAAATGTATACAGTGATGATGGTGGCATTGATGAGCTAGTGGTACAAGATTATCCCTGTCAAATGGAGACCCCCAGTTTGGAAGAGGGGGATAAGGCTGACTTGGATGCAAAATTAACTATTCAGGAAATTGTGGAGTCAATGGAGGCTGCGTGTTCAGGGAAATGACCAGGCCCAGATGGATTTCCATTAGACTTTTATAAAACGTTTAGTCGTGTTCTATCTGCTTCCTTGACAAACTTGTGTATGGATATTATTTGAAAATGGAACGTTACGGATTCAATGCAATCAGGGTTGCTTTTTGGTGATACCAAAACCTGGGAAAAATCACACAGAATGCAGTAGCTTTTACACAATATCTTTGTTAAATGCGGCTGTAAAAACTTTGGGGAAAATGTAAGCTAGAATACGTCATAGACTGTTACCTAACGAGATGTGCAAGTGGCGTTAATAACTATTACATTATAAGGGAATTGATAGATAATATTCACCTAAGGAAAGACTCCTAACAGCACTGACGCTGAGAAAGCTTTTGATAGGCTGAACTGGGTTTACTTACGACAGGTGCTGGTTAAGGTAAACTGTGGCCCACACTTTTTTACAGCTTTGTAAGTCTTCATATAGCGGAGCAAAGCTGAAGTATCCGTTAATGGCTTTACGCTCGGATTCATTTAATATAAAAAGGGGTACACGTCAGGGTTGCCCCTTATCGCCATTATTATTTGACCTTTTTATAGAGCTACTGGCTATTTCTATTAGAATGCACCCCAACAGAAAGGCGATATGACAAGGTAATTGCACCTCAAAGGTACTCCCTTGTGCAGATGGTCTTTTAGTGCTGTTGTCTGACCTGGAACATTCATTTCAAATACTGATGTCAGCGTTAAATTAATTTGGAAGAATGTGAGACTACAAAATGAATGCTTCCAAAACTATGATCCTTCCTATTACAAGTACATGCCACACAGGTGTGTTTAGAGTGGGCCGAGATGCCTGGGCTAATAAGGGTTATCTATGCATCTAAATAACCAAGGATGGTAATCAGCTTCATACCAACAACATGGGGTTAACACTTGTGCAGATAACTGTGTTGGGTAGAAGTTGGGCTTTGCCCCTCAAGTTATTATATATATATATCCTATGCCTCCCCTCCCACATCCGGGTAAAGAGGTATTGGAAATAAACAAAAGTTTTAATAATTTGTTGTGGGGGGTGGAAGGGCAGGCACAGATTCCATTGAATGCATTCCAGAGATCAGTACAACTGGGTAGATTCGGTGACCCTAAAATAAAACAATATCACTATGCATGCACGTTGCACACATTGCATTACAGGCGTCTAACTGTTCAAAGGGAATGTCCAAATTGGGTCCTCAATTTAAATAATATTGATGTGAAGGTTGTGGAGCCATTGAAAGCATTATAGGAACAGGACTTACCCTGAGGAAGACCTCAAAAGGGTTGAAACACGTGTTGGCTGTCGATTTAAATATTTTTCAATTGAAGTGTTGGATTTTTAATTTTCTGGTCAACCTGATTTTGAATTATGTTGTGATAACGCCATCACGGCAGCAAACATGTTCCCATTATTGTAACCCTTAGTGAACTACAACACTCACCTAGCAATCCTAAATCCATGGTAGAGTTATACAACCAAACACTCCTACTAGCCATCAACAAAGTAGCCCCCCTGACGACACACCACTAGCTCACCTAAATGCTGAGTATACCCCAAATCTCAAAGCTCTTGGCTCCACCAAGCGAGCTGCCGAAACCTCGTGGAAAAGGTCCCTGTCAGCTGCAAACAAAGACTCTTTATTTCATCGTTCACATCCTACAAACAGGCCATCCTCCTAACCAGAAGCTCAACCTACAATGAGCAAATTCATAAAGCCAATTCGGGCCCTATCGAACTCTTTATCATCCTGCGAGAACTGGAATCAACCGTCACTCTCCCAGATAAAGACCAACATCCAAAAGGCCCTAACAGGGAAAATTGCTGTACTCCAAACTAAAATTGAGGAAAAAAATAATAAACTATAGCTAAGTGAAACATAACCCCATCGATCCTTGGAACCATTCGAATTCAGCCTTGTCTCTACGCAGGAAGTCACGAAAATTATCCACGACCTGAAGCCCTCCAAATACCAAGGCAATATCTGCCCAGACTCCCTCATTAAAGACTGTGTGATTGAACTCAACCCCTTCATCCCATTGATCATTAACAACTCTGTCTCCTTTGGCAACATCCCCACCAACCTAAAAGATGCGTGAGTACTTCCACTCCTAAAGAAGCCTACACTAGATCCAAACATCCCCACCAACTACCACACCAATCCTACAGTACCCTTCTTGCTCAAAATACCAGACAGAGCAGCATTCCTCAAATCCAGAAATACTTTGAAACCAACAACCTCCTTGGCCTGTGCCAATCGGGTTTTCATCCAGGTCTGGTGTGGTTCCCCCCCAACCCTAGTCCCCTGTGGGGTCCACCAAGGCTCCTCCATCTCCCCAACCCTGTATAATATTTTTACAAAGCCACTCTTTGACTTACTGGACAAGCAAGGTGTCTCCTGCAAGAACTATGCGGACGACACCCAGATTCTCCTTCCCTACTCTGGCAATTACATCTCCGACTCTACTGCTCTGAGCAAAATATACTAAATCATCCAAGTCTGGATGGCTCAACATGACTATGCCTAAACAACGAGAAAACAGAGCTACTCCTTGTAGGAACTCAAACACGTCATAATAAACTAAATGCAGACTGCAAATCCTTTGTCATAGACGGGAATCCTATTCCTGTCTCTAAAGAAGTAAAAACTCTGGGGGGTCTACCTGGACTCTTCACTTTCAATAACAAGACACATGAATGCAATCGCTTTTGCGGCAACATACACAACCAAACTAATCAATGCTTGCAGACCCTTCCTGACCCCTGAAAGCTGCATCACACTAGCCAGAGCCTTGTTTCCAGGATCGACTATTGCAACGTCCTCTTTGCAGGCACAACTACCTGTAATATCCAAAAACGCCAAGTAATACAAAACAACGGTTTAAGAGCAGCCTTGAATATTCCAAAAAAAGAGCACATCTCTTCTGCCAGACGGAATGCTCACTGCTTGCCGGTACGCAATCGTATTAGGTTTAAAACTCTCACTTACACATAAATGTCTATCCAACACCGCCCCGTTATAACTTTCTAGGAAATTCACTAAATCCAAATCCAACAGACCCACCCGGGCGGCCTACTCACACCTCTTCGGCATCCCCAGATTCAAGCAGACAAAGGCAGGTGGCCGTAGATTCTCAATGGTGGCAGCCAAACACTGGAGCGCACTCCCGCTTGCACTAAGATCGGAATCCTCCCTCTGGTCCTTCCGCAAAAACCTCAAAACCTGGCAATTTACGCAAGACTCCTAAATCCTCAGAGGCCACTTTGTTGCATCAGGTAGGGCAATTGTTCACTTACATAAGTGACAGTACCATAGGTCTGGAATGCGCCTTCCTGTAACCAGCAACCAAACACATGTGAAGTACAATTTGATCGTCTGCTTTGTTATCATGGCTATACATGCTATAAATGTTACTTGCATACAGATGATGCCCGCGGGCTAAGAACTCTACAAATGTGAAATAAATAAATAAGTGGCAATAGGTTGGGCGCAAGTGGCCGGGTCTGTCTGATCTTTGCCCCCTCTTGTAACTTTGGGCTCAAGTCTCATTTTGACTCTAGCCTGTGCGGGGCCACCTTCGTGTGAATTGGTGGTGTGTTAACTAAATTAGTTCTAAGCCAAGGAGTTTTTGGTAATTAGCTGAACTTGGTATTAGCCCAGTTCAGTTACTTATACATGGAACACCCCGTGAATTATTTTTCTCTAGGAAGTGTGCTTATTCAAGAAGCACAGCACAGCACACCTGCCTATGGCTGGAGTTTATGGCTCTTCGCCGCGTGCTATAGCTGGCCTAGAGGTGAAGGGGGTGGGGAGAAATTACAGCCAATAAATGGATACTTTATTATGTCATGGCATGTCCACTCTGAGCTATTGATTTCATTGCCTTCTGCGACACCTCATTTTAGGGAGATGTGAAACTTTTAACAGTTTTGGGGAGATCAGACACATTCCTAATTCCAGGGAGAACTGAGCCCGTTATTAATTTCCACGAGGTCTGAGCCATTTTAAGACTTGAAATATCAATAACCATTTTATTTATTTCCCAAAAATCTGTGACGTTTTTATTAATGTCAACATAGTTAGGACACTTTGATTACTCTCAGGGAATTTTCTAATGAAGCAATCACTGTGTGTCCCAAGACACTTTAATTCATTTCTTTGAGTAGGGCTGACCACAGTGTGTGCTTAGAAAACGGCTCATTACACGGAAGACTCATCCCAGAAACGTGCTAACCTGGCCTATCACAGCCTAGGGACACCCCTGCCAGCAAATCACTCTATATTACTGAGATGCTCTTCAAGAAAAAAGAAAGTCAAGCTGGCTTTGTGGAGGTGAGCCATGTCTCTGATAACATGAGAAGGTTGTTGGTAACTATCTTTGAGAGTAAAGATCATCAGAAGGAAGTGGTGGTGTTGTCATTGGATACGGAGAAAGCTTTCGACAGGATAGAATGGGAGTACCTCTTGGCAGCCCTGGATGGTTTTGGTTTTGGGTGTAACTGAATAAATTGGATTAGGATCATATACTCTTCTCCAACTGCATTTGTGAAAACAAATGGATATGTCTCTGAGACTTTTCATCTAGAGAGGGGAACGAGACAAGGCTGTCCGCTCTCTCCTATCTTGTTTGTGATTGCAATGGAGTTACTTGCTGTCCGGATTAGAGAAGATGAGGTGATTGAAGGAGTGCAGTTTGGAGAGGCCTACTAAAAAGCTTGGCTCTACTCTGATGACATGCTGCTGGTCCTGCAAAACATCAAATCATCAGTTCCAGCGTTAATGGATCAAATTGAGGCTTTTGATAGCATCTCGGGTTATAAGATCAATTGGATGAAATCAGAGGCAATGCCAGTGTCAAGTTCTTGCTTGATCTTAAGTATGAGTACGTATGGATTTAATTGGTGTCCTGAAAAAATGTGTTACTTCTGAAAAGATGGAATGAACTGAAATTGAGCCTTTGGGGCAGGGTACATGCTATCAAAATGACGTTGACTCAAAGAATCAATTATGTAATGAGCATGATTCCTCTACAGGTCAAAAAAGGTTTCTTTAAGAAAATTGAGAGCTTGATTCAAGCCTTTCTATGAGAAGGTAAGCAGCCACGATTGAAATTGTGCAAGCTGCTGTTGTCTCAGGTAGTGGTGGTCTGGGTTTTCCCGATTTTGACACTATCTACTGGCGTTCGTTGAAAACTCAAATGATGTTTGGACGCAGGTGGAGACATGTAGATCTTCCCCTTTCTCCCCTAGAGCTATTCTCACTTCTGTGGATGGAGCGGGCTGCAAATCCCTTCTTCCAAAAACATTTATCATAGCACGTTGGAGAGCTCTTATGAAGAAAGGCAAACAGGATACAGTAGGTAATTCCATCACCTCAATATGGCTGAATCCTGACATAACGATGGACGGGAAATCCCTTCTCTGGCTGAACTGGTTGCTAGGGGGCATCCAGTGTCTGGAAGACCTAGTGGATGGACGGAAATGGCTCAATTTCAATCAACTATCTACAAGTAAAGATCTCTAGGATTGTACTCTCAGGGAACACAGAAAACTAAAGAAGGCATTGATGAACAAAACTCCTGGTGCAGACGCAGGGTGGCATACCTGGCTGAAGGAATATAAAGCAGGAGGTCATATGGCCTCAAGAGTATACACAAAGCTGAATCAATTCAAGGAGCCAAATTCAGAATTATTGGACAAAAGGTCAGTTATTCTAGACACAGAGATGAAACATCTGGTGGAACATCTGCAAACATGTGGCTTTAACATCTATAAATCTGGGTGAGAGAAGTCGTCAGATTAAGATATTGAACAGGGTTTTTTGGACACATGAAAGGCTTCATGTAAGGGGCCTTCTTGACTCAGAGGCGTGCTGGCGATGCAGACATTCCAAAGGAACGTTTGAATCTATGACTTGGGAATGTTATGAACTGAGGCACTTTTGGAGGAAGGTTTCACTGAAAAGTAATGAGGTTCTCATGCTTGATGTGGAATTTGACTATGTAAGTGTGGTTCTGGACGAGGATGAAATGGTGTCTGAGCTCACATATCCTCAAAGATGTTGGTTTCACAGGGCATCTAACTCTGCCAAAAAGGTTATTCTAAGGAAGTGGAAAGATGTGGAAAGACCTAAGTTGGCAGAAGGGATTTCAGATCTAAGACAGGTGGCCAGAATGGAGAGAATTATCCTTTTCAGAGACACAACAATGAACTTATTTGACCAGATTTTGGGAAGGTTTTTAGAACTGATTACCTGAGAATGTCTTTTTATCCTGAATTATTTTACTTAATAACCTAATGTGATGAATCTTATATTTGTATGTATCGTATTTGTCTTGTTGAATTGTTATTTTCCTGATATATGTTTTTCACTTATCTGTTATGATTGAAAATCTAATAAAAATGTTAATACAAAAAAAGAAAAAAGAAAGAGGCTTCTTATAGCCTTACATTTCCTTCCACCCTGACTTCTGTCCATGGCTCGTTGTGCTCTTTCTCTTCCCCCCACACTGCAATTGTCTCTCTGAGCCACCCCCCCCACTCCTCTCCCTGTATTTCTCTGCCCCTCTCTGGACACACATCATTGCTGCCTCCAGCTTAATATGTCCTCTCGGCTCTCACTGCAGCTGTACTTGTCTCATTTTAGCCCTGTCTTATCTCCCAGTATTATGAGGCCCACATATATTTGGTCTGTGCAGTCCTTCATCACTCTGCGTTGCTAAGCAACATGTAACCACAATGTTTATTTCTAACCAAAACATCCATGGTGGTCCTGTGTTACGGTATCCAGTGATTACAGAGAAAACAATTACAGAGAGGGAATTTATAATGAAACCAAACACTGCATTTATGAGGAAACATAGATGGGGATGGGGTAAGGAGGTTTGTTACCCGACCATTGTCATAGGCTGTGGATGATCAGTGTTGTGAGTGTAATTTCTTAAGGGCGTGCCCCATTCATCAGACAGTCTCATTGAGTCTCGACACCAACACAGTTTTCTTGATTGTGATATGGTTCTAAAAAGTAAGCCTTTCACATAAAACATTTCAAAACCGGGTAACGATTATATAACACCAAAATAAGATTCTACATGACGAAAGCCACACTTAAACCTCAAAGGGAAAAGCATAGCTCAGCTTCAAATGAGAAGACTGGCCCACCTGAATTTCAAGGCGGTGCATGCAAGTAGCGGCACAGCTCGCCATCTCCGGGGGCCAGCGCAATGCCAGAGGCCACAGCACTGCAAGATTGCAAGTTCCCACCCTCCTTGAGAGCTTTGTAACACTTGCCTTGTGCATAGGCGCTTTATAAATAAACATTACCATTACCATTTCCATTGGAAACATTAAAAAAATGCAGGAAGAAGAAGAACAGAAAATTGAAATTCTCCTGTCACGCGCAGGTACTGTGGAAAAACCTTGCGAAGAGATCATGGGCATGGGCTGGACTGGCCTATAGGGAACTCTGGAGGGTTTCCCTGGAGGCCTCTGCACCCTGGCCTGGGCTGGACTGGCCTATAGGGAACTCTGGAGATTTCCTGGGAGGCCTATGCACCCTGGCCTGGGGTGGACTGGACAATAGGGAACTCTCGAGATTCCTCGTCAGGCCTCTGCACCCTGGCCTGGGGTGGACTGGCCTATAGGGAACTCTGGAGATTTCCTGGGAGGCCTATGCACCCTGGCCTGGGGTGGACTGGACAATAAGGAACTCTCGAGATTCCTCGTCAGGCCTCTGCACCCTGGCCTGGGGTGGACTGGCCTATGGGGAACTCTGGAGATTTCCTGGGAGGCCTATGCACCCTGGCCTGGGGTGGACTGGACAATAGGGAACTCTGGAGATTTCCTGGGAGGCCTATGCACCCTGGCCTGGGGTGAACTGACCTATAGGGAACTCTGGAGGGTTTCCCTGGAGGCCTCTGCACCCTGGCCTGGGGTGGACTGGCCTATAGGGAACTCTGGAGGGTTTCCCCGGAGGCCTCTGGACCCTGGGCATGGGTGGACTGGCCTATAGGGAACTCTGGAGATTCCCCGGCAGGGCTCTGCAGCCTGGGCATGGGTGAACTGAACTATAGGGAACTCTAGATATTTCCTGGGAGGCCTCTGTACCCTGGCCTGGGGTGGACTGGCCTATAGGGAACTCTAGAGGGTTTCCCTAGAATCCTCTGCACCCCGGCCTAGGGTGGACTGACATTTAGGGAACTCTGGAGATTCCCCGGCAGGCCTCTGCACCCTGGGCATGGGTGGACTGGCCTATAGGGAACTCTAGAGATTTCCTGGGAGGCCTTTGCACCCTGGCCTGGGCTGGACTGGCCTATAGGGAACGCTGGAGGGTTTCCCTGGAGTCCTCTGCACCCCGGCCTAGGGTGGACTGACCTTTAGGGAACTCTGGAGATTCCCCGGCAGGCCTCTGCACCCTGGCCTGGGGTGGACTGGCCTATAGGGAACTCTGGAGATTTCATGGGAGGCCTCTGCACCCTGGCCTGGGGTGGACAGGACAATAGGGAACTCTCGAGATTCCTCGTCAGGCCTCTGCACCCTGGGCATGGGTGGACTGGCCTATAGGGAACTCTAGAGATTTCCTGGGGGGTCTCTGCACCCTGGCCTGGGCTGGACTGGCCTATAAGGAACTCTGGAGGGTTTCCCCGGAGGCCTCTGCACCCTGGCCTGGGGTGGACTGGTCTATAGGGAACTCTGGAGATTTCCTGGGAGGCCTCTGCACCCTGGCCTGGGGTGGACTGGACAATAGGGAACTCTCGAGATTCCCCGGCAGGCCTCTGCACCCAGGGCATGGGTGAACTGGCCTATAGGGAACTCTAGAGATTTCCTGGGGGGTCTCTGCACCCTGGCCTGGGCTGGACTGGCCTATAGGGAACTCTGCTGGAGGGTTTACCCGGAGGCCTCTGCACCCTGGCCTGGGGTGGACTTACCTATAGGGAACTCTGGAGATTTCCAGGCAGGCCTCTGCACCCTGGCAATGGGTGGACTGGCCTATAGGGAACTCTGGAGATTTCCTGGGAGGCCTCTGCACCCTGGCCTGGGGTGTACTGGACAATAGGGAACTCTCGAGATTCCCCGGCAGGCCTCTGCATGCTGGGCATGGGTGGACAGGACTATAGGGAACTCTGGAGATTTCTTTGGAGGCCTCTGCACCCTGGCCTGCGGTGACCTGGCCTATAGGGAACTCTGGAGATTACCCGGGAGGCCTCTGCACCCCTTGGGCCTGCTTTACAAAGCATTGTTCACCTGTGTTTCCCAACTGAAAAAATGCTTTTGTAAATCAGACCTATTAAATGCACATGATCCAACCCTCCATATGAATGTGTGCCACTAGGCAGCCTGCTTTTCAATGATAAGGATGTCATCTCATTTCTTGGTTGCTGCTATTCGCTTCATAAATTAATGTATAGAGGAGGCTTATTTCTCCTCCAGTGGAAAGCAGGTTTTGTATAAATACCCCACACTCTTAATTTATATACCCAGAACTATTGGCTTTGCAAATGCTGGTTTTCTTTGAATCGTGGGCTTACAGTCCTGGATTTACAATGAGAAAAACAAAAGTACACGCCCTTAGAATGACAATGAAAATTGAGTATTGCCTGTTCATTGCTCAAATGTCATGGGACACGTTGGCCTGAGTGGACATGTACCCACATGAAAAAAACATGAACACGCATGATCCCCAATTACTAAAACATGTATGCAAATGTTAAAGCAAAGCTGGAAATGGTGTATGAGCAGGATGATTCAAGGCCAGGGGCCTGATGATGTGAGGCCCCCCTGGTGTCTGCACAGGAGATGCAACTTGTCTGCAGTAAATCTCATACTTAAGACCCGATTAATGGAATATTGTGCCGAGATCGTGCAGGGCCTGTGCGCCGAGAACGATTGTGCATGAGCCTCCATGCAGAGGTCTGTCTGCGCACTCCGCGTATTCATGGAATTGTTCATGCACATTAACCGTATTGGTCCCCGACATGCAGGCCTGCATCTCGGGGACCCTGCACGTGACCCCTGTAACTGTTACCGGCATCCCGACAACATGCGTACAATTTATCATAACTCGGGGAAAACTTGGAAAATCTGTGTGCAAACCTCTGTAAACCGTGTCTGCACCCCACGATATGGCATACACGCACCCCTAAATTAGATTGGAACCCCGGCTGCATACACGCACCACTAAATCTGACACCCAATCTTACCTCTGTATGGTGGATCCTATGCGCAAGTGCACCAGTGGTCCAGGGATGAATATCGGCTTCTAAACCATCAATCAGCCCCACACCTCTAGTACACCAGAAGGGAAACACAAGCAGATTATAAACCTCCCTGTCCAATTTTGGTAATGTGGATGAAACGGCAGGTTTATCTCTGCAAGGTCATGGATCGTTGGTTAGTGGCAACACAGCGAAAATACAATTATTAGCCAATGATAAAAGGTACAGTCAAGGTTGTATAAAAATATCTACTTTATTATTATTATTGCAACAGACAGTTCTAGCACACTACAAAATACAGCCCACCCTGTAAAGGAGCGCAGAGGACAGACAGTTTCACGAAGGAAAGGGGTGCACTCTGGATACTGACAGGAGGTAGTCTGTAAAGCAATCAGTCCTAACTGTTCTAGGTTATTTAGTTTCAGCACCAAGGGAGCAAGGGGTCATAAATGTCACTAGGGGCCTTCGGAGAAGGGCCAGGGAGACAGAACCACAATGTACATGGTGCTTGAGACAGCGTCGAGTCGGTTCCAGGACGGTTTGCAGCTCCTGCGGCAGAGTTCAAGACGGGAGACGGCTGCGGGTATCAGGCAGCAGGCAGTTTGGCTAACAAGGCTAAATGGACGGCGGCAAGCTGGCCTACACGCTGGCTCAGGGTCAGGAATCATTGTTTCTATGCTGTGCTGGTTGGTGGATCAGAATGATGGTTTAGGCATTTCGGACGGCTTTAGTGATTGCAGCGTGACAACAGTCAGTGGTGCAGCCGGTCACGGTTTGAGGGCTCCACTGCCTCGAAAATGTCCTTAAAAGATGGATGCTGGGCTAGTTGTGGCACTCCTCCTAGCTTCTTCTCAGGGCGGGAAAAGACATTCTGTCTCCATCAAATCACATACTTCTTCCCTCTGAAAGAGGGTCACCTTGCAGAGGTTGCCTACTGTAAACAATTGTCCCAGACATGACATTCACTGCCCTTCATACAGAGGGGTGGGAGCTAGCTTCCAGCTGACACATTGCAAATAAAAAGGTGTTGGGGTTTCCTGCCGTTTGTTACTTCTGTGAACAGGCCTCTTTGCAGACCTGCTTCAATTAACTCTCATCAGTATGCGCTGCCACCGCACAGAATTTAGCAATAGGCAAGGCGGATCCATTGAGCTTTTGATATTTTAATCAGGCTGGCCATGGCCGGAGGAAGGTGTTGCCTTCCCCCTCCTTGAGATGCTTTGATGTGCCAGTGGCTGTCACATTTCAGCTGAACATGACAGGAGGACTGCACCTGTAGGTTCTGTCCCCCAGAGTACACTTGACTATGTGTTTGTTGTGGGGTGGGCATTGGGAAATGTGTGCCGATTAGTCCCACACATTTCCTAGAGGTTTAACTACCAACCTTCAATTTCTTTAATAAAAAAATATAAAAACAGCCCAGGCGAGTGCACACTCCCCATGCAGATGGTAGAATTCCTCACAGCTTGCCTTTGGGTGGCAGATAGAATGAGGGCTTGGCATGGCCATTTCCCCGCCAAGACCTTGGGTGGTCAAATCCATGTATACGTATCATTCCATACAATAGTGGGCGTGCGATGCACTGCCTGCAAGCCGTCCCTCGTAACATCCACATTTTGCCTTGTTCTTCCTCATTTTACGAGTTCCGCCCACTTCCCTGCCCTCTGCGGAAGCCACACCCATGCTCTGCATGGTGTCTCGTACTAACTTGGCACTCGGCCGCTCACAGAGACATGCCAAGCATGCGTGAAGTCCATGCAAAGTACGAATAAATGCAGCGCAGTCGATTCCATGAATCGACAATTGGGATTTTGCATGCAGTTTGGCACGCAAAGTTCCTTTTTTACTACGCAAATAATTCTATTAATCACCCGATTAATCTATTTCAAGCACCAGCCACCACCCCCTGGCTAAACCAACACATGGCAAAACAACAGGGGTGATGGCTGGAAGGTTTAGAATGAATCTTACCCTCTGGCATTTCTCTGGGCGACCCTCCAAACCATCGTTCTTCGTCTGCCAAGCCATTACAAAAGGGGAAAGATCAGCATGAACAGCTTAGTCACATCCCTTCTGCGCGAGATCACAAGCACCCCCAGACATGTTTCTGACTCATTGGGCCTCAGCAGTCTTGCTCCCCCAAACATTCAGGGATGACCATCTGGCTCCGCAGGCCACCAGCAAAGGCACAGGATTTCTTCCTGAAAGCCAAGGCAGCCCTCTGATATGAAAGTGTAGGAAGAAGTTGAAACTTGCACTTCAGTGCACTGCACGGAGCGTTCCCTTAACAGCAGGTGCATGTGTCTGGGGGTATGTATTGCACGTCGCAGGGGCATGTCGATGGGGTTAGTGGGGAGCTGGGGCAGCCCAGCAGGGAATCTAGTTCCACTACTTCTTTTCGTACACTTCGACCACAGACCACCTGTCAAGCTTTGACCAAAGGTAGCTAGCTGAACTCTCTGGATGTGGTGAGAGGGCAGGCTTTCCCTGTCTGCTGGCCAACGGGGGTGCTGCTTCTCAGTGTAGCACGACCAAAGTAAAATTTACAGACAAATGATGTCGGTGTTAGGACATTTAGCTTGATTGAGGACAACCCGCCTGGCTTGAGGAGCGTCTGTCAAAAACACATGGGCCCTCATTAGAAGGTTAGCAGAATGGGTTTACCGGCACCGTTAAAGGCGCTGGTGCGGGTAAACCCATACCGCCCTACCACGAGGCTTTTGGAGCCTACCAGTTGCAGCGCCTCCAGAGCGCTTACAATACATATGTTAGGTTTCTTTTTGCCTGAAAAGGACTAAACCTATTGCTTTGTCTCGCCTCCACTTCAATGGTCACCGGTCTACAGCAGAACTATCTTTAAGACATGCTGCCTCACTGTTAAATGCCTGCATGGCCTGGATCCCGCCCCTTACTCTGCAGCTAAACTAAAAGGGCACCGCCATCTTTCTTCTCTTGCTCTCTGTTTCTGGGTCCAACTTCAGGATTGGAGACGGGAGAAGTTTTTTCAGTGCAGACCTCCAAGTTGCCGAACGCTCTTCTGAAACACATTTTCACTTTCGGCGTTCTGCTGCACACTTAGAACCCTCCTCTTTAGCTAAGACTGGGGCTAGTCTCTATGCACCTCAGAATTGTCTGTTCTATAAAATCCTTCAGTGAAAAGAAACACACGTGGGGGCTTTCTGGTGCACAGGGCAGCATCCAAACAACCTTCCCTTTCTGCTTGTCTGTCTTTGCAAGAGGAGCGCAGTAAAGGTAGACTTCCTGGACCGCCTTCCTTTACCCAAGCTGAAAGACCTATGGCTGCTTGTTGGAAACTGTTGCAGCTGATTTTCCTGTTTCTCTGCCTGGGATACACTACGTAGCCAACCAGCATGCGCTGAGTCGTGTTGGTATTCTATGTCATTTCGTGTTAGGGTGTGTCTACCAACCTGCGGCTCTCCATGTTTTGGACTAGGAGTTCCTGGTTGCTACTGTTGACTGGTTCCTACAGCTGTTTTTCCGTGGAGACTGGTTCCTGCTGCTGTCGTTTGCTGGAGACTGGCTCCTGCTGCTGTTCTCTGCTGGACACTGATTCCTGCTGCTCTTCTCCTCTGGAGACTGGTCCCTGCTACTGGTCTCCTCTGGGTACTGGTTGCTGCTTCTGTTCTCCTCTGGAGACTGGTTGCTGCTTCTGTTCTCCTCCAGAGACTGGTTACGACTGTTCTGCTCTGGAGACTGGTTGCTGCTTCTATTCTGCTCTCGAGACTGGTTGCTTCTGTTCTCCTCAGGAGACTGGTTGCTGCTTCTGTCCTCCTCTGAAGACCCGTTGCGACTGTTCTGCTCTGGGGTCTGGTTGCTGCTTCTATTCTGCTCTCGAGACTGGTTGTTTCTGTTCTCCTCAGGAGACTGGTTGCTGCTGCTGTTCTCTGCTGGACATTGATTCCTGCTGCTGTTCTCCTCTGGAGATTAGTTGATGCTTCTGTTCTCCTCCGGAGACTGGTTGCGACTGTTCTGCTCTGGAGACTGGTTGCTGCTTCTGTTCTGCTCTTGAGACCTGTTGCTTCTGTTCTCCTCTGGAGACTGGTTGCTGCTGCTGTCCTCCTCTGGAGACTGGCTCCTGTTGCTGTTCTCTGCTGGACATTGATTCCTGCTGCTGTTCTCCTCTGGAGACTGGTTGATGCTTCTGTTCTCCTCTGGAGACTGGTTGCGGCTTCTGCTCTCCTCTGGAGACTGGTTGCTCATGTTCTCCTCTGAAGACTGGTTCCTGCTACTGGTTTCCTCTGAAGACTGGTTGCTGCTTTTGTTCTCCTCTGGAGACTGGTTGCTTCTGTTCTCCTCTGGAGACTGGTTGCTGCTTCTATTCTGCTCTCGAGACTGGTTGCTACTGTTCTCCTCAGGAGACTGGTTGCTGCTGTTCTCCTCTGGAGACTGGTTGATGCGTCTGTTCTCCTCTGGAGACTGGTTGCGGCCTCTGCTCTCCTCTGGAGACTGGTTGCTTATGTTCTCCTCTGAAGACTGGTTCCTGCTACTGGTCTCCTCTGGAGACTGGTTGCTGCTTCTGTTCTCCTCTGGAGACTGGTTGCTTCTGTTCTCCTCTGGAGACTAGTTGCTGCTTTTCTCCTCTCAAGACTGGTTGCTGCTGCTGTTCTCCTCTGGAGACTGGTCCCTGCTACTGGTCTCCTCTGGATACTGGTTGCTGCTTCTGTTCTCCTCTGGAGACTGGTTTCTGCTTAGGTTCTCCTCCGGAGACTGGTTGCAACTGTTCTGCTCTGTAGACTGGTTGCTGCTTCTATTCTGCTCTCGAGACTGGTTGCTTCTGTTCTCCTCTGGAGACTGGTTGGTGCTGCTGTCCTCCTCTGAAGACTGGCTCCTGCTGCTGTTCTCTGCTGGACATTGATTCCTGCTGTTGTACTCCTCTGGAGACTGGTTGATGCTACTGGTCTCCTCTGGAGACTGGTTGCTGCTTCTGTTCTCCTCTGGAGACAGGTTGCTTCTTTTCTCCTCTGGAGACTGGTTGCTGCTGTTCTCCTCTCAAGACTGGTTGCTGCTGCTGTTCTCCTCTGGAGACTGGTTCCTACTACTGGTCTCCTATGGAGACTGGTTGCTGCTTCTGTTCTCCTCTGGAGACTGGTTGCTGCTGTTCTGCTCTGGAGACTGGTTGCTGCTGTTCTCTTCTCGAGACTGGTTGCTGCTGGTCTCCTTTGGAGACTGGTTGCTGCTTCTGTTCTCCTCTGGAGACTGGTTGCTGCTGTTCTGCTCTGGGAACTGGTTGCTGCTGGTCTCCTCTGGAGACTGGTTACTGCTTCTGTTCTCATCTGGAGACTGGTTGCTGCTGTTCTGCTCTGGAGACTGTTTGCTGTTGTTCTCTTCTCGAGACTGGTTGCTACTGGTCTCCTCTGGAGACTGGTTACTACTTCTGTTCTCCTCTGGAGGCTGGTTGCTTCTGTTCTCCTCTGGAGACTGGTTGCTGCTGTTCTCCTCTCAAGACTGGTTGCTGCTTCTGTTCTCCTCCGGAGACTGGTTGCTGCTGTTCTCCTCTCAAGACTGGTCGCTGCTTCTGTTCTGCTTTCGAGACCTGTTGCTTCTGTTCTCCTCTGGAGACTGGTTGCTGCTGCTGTCCTCCTCTGGAGACTGGCTCCTGCTGCTGTTCTCTGCTGGACATTGATTCCTGCTGCTGTTCTCCTCTGGAGACTGGTTGATGCTTCTGTTCTCCTCTGGAGACTGGTTGCGGCTTCTGCTCTCCTCTGGAGACTGGTTGCTCATGTTCTCCTCTGAAGACTGGTTCCTGCTACTGGTTTCCTATGGAGACTGGTTGCTGCTGTTCTGCTCTGGAGACTGGTTGCTGCTGTTCTCTTCTCGAGACTGGTTGCTGCTGGTCTCCTCTGGAGACTGGTTGCTGCTTCTGTTCTCCTCTGGAGACTGGTTGCTGCTGTTCTGCTCTGGAGACTGGTTGCTGCTGTTCTCTTCTCGAGACTGGTTGCTGCTGGTCTCCTCTGGAGACTGGTTACTGCTTCTGTTCTCCTCTGGAGACTGGTTGCTGCTGTTCTGCTCTGGAGACTGGTTGCTGCTGTTCTGTTCTCGAGACTGGTTGCTACTGCTCTCCTCTGGAGACTGGTTACTACTTCTGTTATCTTCTGGAGACTGGTTGCTTCTGTTCTCCTCTCGAGACTGGTTGCTGCTGTTCTCCTCTCGAGACTGGTTGCTGCTGCTGTTCTCCTCGGAGACTGGTTGCTTCTGTTCTCCTCTGGAGATTGGTTGCTGCTTTTCTCCTCTGGAGACTGGTTGCTTCTGTTCTCCTCTGGAGGCTGGTTGCTGCTGTTCTCCTCTCAAGACTGGTTGCTGCTGCTGTTCTCCTCTGGAGACTGGTTGGTGCTGTTCTGCACTGGAGACTGGTTGCTGCTGTTCTGCTCTGGAGACTGGTTGCTGCTGTTCTCCTCTGGAGACTGGATGCTGCTGTTCTCCTCTGGAGACTGGTTGCTGCTGTTCTCCTCTCGAGACTGGTTGCTGCTGTTTTGCTCTGGAGACTGGTTGCTGATGTTCTCCTCTGGAGACTGGTTGCTGCTGCTGTTCTCCTCTGGAGACTGGTTGCTGCTGTTCTCCTTTGGAGGCTAGTTGCTGCTGTGTGCTTTTTGGGGACCACTTGTTTCCAGCAGGCTTCATTCAGGGTTCAAGAACCCTTCCAGACTATTCCCTTCTCCTCCTCTGCCATTTTCTTGGTGCAAGGAACCAGATTCTCTTGCCACTCCAGGTTGGGGACGATCGTGAAAAACACATACTTGAGAATGACATAAAGATGGGACTGAGCCGTCGGAAAGGGGCGTAAAGCATAGGAACGCTGTTGGTGGCCCTCCTGCCTATGTCCTAGGTTTACCCTTTACCGACCCTGATTATTATGTGTGTGGGATATACCACTCCATGCATCAATGTGGCTACCCTTCCGTAAGCACGATGAGTCGCTACTACTGTTGCAGTATCCACCTCTTCCTTCCCTCCTGTATCTCGTCCCTATATAAATTAAATGCTTTACGCTCCAATATATGGCACCTGAATTGTAAATACTGCTCCCCACTTATCTTGTGCACCCTTAAATAGGGGTTCAGCTGTTACATGCTCATAAACTTGCTGGTTTTATATTGAAAAAAGTACTTGCGCATTTCCTAACCTTGTAGGCTTTACTGCCTGGTACTTAAACGTGCTAGCTTCCCCGGTTATCGCCTCTGACGTGTTTCCCTCCTGGCATATAGGAGCGTGTTTAGCATGCCACTTCCCTAGACACGCTGGCTTTAGCAGACGGATGTTGTCATCTAGTAAACAGGCTTGCGTGCCCCTGACACGTGCATGAACTGTAGAAGTAGCTTACCCAGCAGGATCAGAAATGTATCAATGTTTGCCTCCCATCCTGGTTATGCCGTCCTGAGCGCGAGGACGCCGCCTCTGCCTAAGACATGCACGCTGAGACTCTGTTCATTCACCTGAAACATTGTTGCTTGACGATATCATGCCATGTCTGAGGCCGCCGTCTCGATTGAAATGCTGTGTGCTCTCTGGTGTAAAGATCAGGGATTGGAGGGGCGTGTTGCTGCATCGTGTCTCGTTTACTGTTGGATTGCTGTTTGTCCTGCGTGTGCTTGCTTTGCTGATTGCCATTAAATGTCATTCAACATTCCGCTGGAAGAGTCTGTGGGTTTTTGTCCACGACACTGCCAAGTGAGGCTACTCACTGCTTAAGCCTGACCTCTGCTGCTTATTCAAAATCTCACCAGGAGAGGAGACCAATGAGAGAGTGACCACTCATGACTGACCAAGGATAAAGTATCTCACTAGTCTGCAGAGATGGTTGTAAGCCTACCAGTCTTTAAAAACAATACTCCTAGGAAGTCATTTTATATGGGTTAGTCTGGGAATTGAAGACGTAAAACCGACTGTAATGTTTTCATGCCTTCATTTTCTGCTATATTTGCAATTTCTTTCACGGTGGAAAAGTGGCACAGAGCAGAGTTTAGAGCTTCCCTGTCCTTTCCTCCTCCGACCTATGCCTACACAGAGGCATAGAAAGGGTGGGGCCTAAGCGGGCAAGATCCACCCAAAATATGTAAATGCCCACTCAGCGGCACTTTGTGGCCATTTACAGATCTTAATGTCACTGTGGTTTGCCCACCTACATTAGCTTCAGACCCCACTTGTAGGACAATACTGGCTGTGCCTCTGTGCCTACACACGATTTTCATGCAGGTGAAAAACAATTGCATCCCATTTATCACCTGAAAAATAGATATTTTTTATTATTTATTTATTCAGATTTGTAGAGCGCACGCCAGCCCGGGGGCATCGTGGCGCTTGTTACAGACAATATCTTGGTTACATAGGATACAGTAATTACATACAATACAGAATTTACAATAGACATGTATACATTAATGACGCAGTATATTTACAGGATTCCTGAGAGTTACCTACTTATTTTGCAAAGTCCGAGGTTTTCAGTTTAATGCGAAAAATAGGGAGTGAGTTTTCCGCTCTAATGTCTGCAGGGAGAGCGTTCCATGTCTTGGCTGCAATGTAGGGGAAACTTAAACCTCCGGCTTTGGCTTTTCTGATGCGTGGGATGCAGATTAGGTTGGAGTATTGTGTCCTGGTGGGACGGGAGGAGGAGGGTTTGAGGATGGTTTCAGATAGATAGGACGGGGCGGAGAGAGGCATTTATGAGTGAGGGTGAGGATTTTGAGGGTGATCCGCTCTTTGACCGGGAGCCATTGTGCTGAGTGCCTGGCATGGGTGATATGCTCTCTTCTTGGGATACTAAGAGCGGCCCGGAGAGCATTGTTCTGCGTGACTTGGAGTCTGTTTAGGTTTTTGGCTGATGTGCCTGCTAGGAGTGCATTGCAGTAGTCCAACTTGGCTCCAATGGTTGCCCTCGCTATAGAGAGGCAGTTGGGTTTAGAGAGGTAGGGTTTGATGGCGTTTATGAGTTTGGTGGTGTGTGCAGATGCGGAAGTGACAGCGCTGACTTGTCTAGTCATAGATAGTGAAGAGTCAAGGTATACTCCCAGTGTCTTTACGGCTGTGGATACGGGGATAATGGAGTTGTCAATGGAGAGGTTGGCGTACAGTTTGTCAAGTTTGTCTAGGGTGTTCTGCTGACCTAATATCATGATTTCAGTCTTGTCACCATTGAGACAGAGGCCATTAACTCCCATCCACGCCTTGATGATGGTGTAGATTGTGTGGAGTGCCTTGGCGTCTTCGTTGTATGATCCTGTGAGTGGTAGGAGTACTTGTGTGTCGTCTGCGTAGTTCGTGTATGTGATGTCGTATGAGTCAAGTTTGTCAAAGAGGGGCTTGGTGAACAAGTTATAGAGTGTGGGTGCAGTGCAGGATCCTTGAGGGACCCCACAGTGAATTGTCGTGGGTGTGGCGTTGGCGATGTCCGAGAAGACTTTCATGGCTCTACCCTCTAGGAAGGAAGTGATCCAGAGGGCTGCTTCTTTGGAGAAGTTGGCTGAGTGTGTGAGATGTGAAGTGAGAGTCTTGTGATCAACCAGATGGAAGGCGGCTGAGAGATCTAAAAGGAGCAGCAGAGCAGGCTTGCCTTTATCCATGATTTGGGAGATCTGACTCTTCAGATCTACTAGGGCTGTTTCTTTGCTAAATACCATCTGCAAAGCACAATTTACAGGTGGTATTTACGTCTTGGCAAGACAGAGAGTAAAAGTGACGAGTAAGGGCGATTTCACCTGGTTTTACTCTTCCCGCCATCTTGTACATGCTTCATGTACATCCTCGGACAAACTGGCCTGCTGCTGCTCTAACGGCAATACAGGATCTCTGTCCGCACCAAGAAGAGAGCTCACATCCAAGCCCGCGTCTCTGCGGCATCTAACAACTCGGCTGAACTCTTCAGAATCTGCAAGGAACTGGCCAACTCTGCTGCAATCTCTACCTCTTCTGCCCTTCAAAAGCCCTCTGCACAGCACTGACTTTTCATTTCATCTCTAAAACCCAGGACATCCTCCTCCTCTCCCCTTCCTCCCTCTACTCCCTGCTCTTCCTCTGGCCCTGCCTCGGCCACCTCTCCCCCCTCCTTCTCTGCCTTTCTCCTGTTCTCCCCAGATGAGGTTTATAGACAAGTCCGTTCTATGAAAGTCTCATCAAAACAGGTTCATCCCTGTTCCTCCAAAACCATCAAGGACCACATTGACTCCCTGGCACCTGCCTTGGCTGACTTCTGCAGCCACTCCTTTGTCACTGGAGTCTTCCCTTTTCCCCCCTGAAGCACTCCCTTATGCACTCTCTCCTTAAGAAACCATCTGCCGACCCGTCCTGCCTGGCTAACTATCGCCCAATCTCCATCACTCCTTTCCTGGGCAAACTCTTGGAAAAGCTGGCCATCTCCCAGCTCAATCTTCACACTGAAACTGTTGTTTGTCTCCATGATCATCAGTCTGGCTTCAGAGTTGCCAGAAGCATGGAAACGGCTCCCATGAACAACCTTGAAGACCTGCCCTCCAACCTTGATTCCTACACCCACTGTGTCTTCATCTTACTTGATCTCTCTTTTGCCTTTGACACGGTGAACCATGCCATCCTGCTCAACCGTCTCCATGATAACCTGGGGATCACTGGTCAGGCCCTGGCATGGCTGAGTTCTTTCCTCTCTGATCGACCCTCCAAGGTTCAACTTGGTCCTTCCTCTCCTCTATCTCTATCTCTACCTGTGGTGTTTCCCAGGGGTCTAACGTCTTCCCCTGGTTGTTCAACCAATCCCTGGGACTTCTTGCCCACCGCATTGCCGCGCAATGCCCCAACTTCCAATGCTATACGGATGACACTCAGCTGATTTTCAGGCTACCCTCAGCCACCTCTTGTCCCTCTCTCATCTCTGACTGTCTGTCCGCCATCCAGGAGTGGTGTGCCGCCAATGATCACTGCCTTATGCCAGTTAGTCCGAGATTCTCCTCATCGGCACACCCGCTTCCTCCTTTCCTGTCACTCTCTGGCTGGCCTCTCTTGGCCCTCTTCCTGCTCCCACCTGTGAGGCCAAAAACCTTGGGGTCAACTTCAACTCCACACTCTCCTTCTCTCTTCACATCTCTGACATCTCTAAGAAGTCTCACTACCAGTTGCACCTCCTCAGAGGTATCCTTCCTTTCTTCACCTTCCCCCAGAAGCTCACTGTCTCCAGAGCTTTGGTTCTCTCTAGGCTGGACTATTGCAACAGCCTCCTTCTAAATCTGTCTGCTTCTACTCTGCACCCGCTGCAACTCATCCAGAACAGGAGTGTGAGACGTGTCCTTGGCCTCAAGGGTATCTCTCCAGGACTGAAATCTCTGTATTGGCTCCCAGTGGCTGTGGGGATTAAGTTCAAAACCCTCTGTGTTGTCCATAAGGCCTTCTGGGGCCTGGGTCCTCAATACCTTCAACTCTCTCTTCCTAAATATCTTCCTTCTCGAGCTTTTCGCTCATCCGCCTCCAACTCCCTCAGGGTCAGACGCTTCTCCAAGCAACAAGTTGGTGGTAGATCTCTTTCTTCGGCTGGAGCCTCCCTCTGGAACAGCCTCCCTGCCTCCCTTAAACTTGAGGAGAACCATCTCCAGTTCCGGAAGCACCTCAAAACCTTTCTCTTTGCTTCTGCTTTTTCTCCTCCTCTCGCCTGCTGATCTCCAGGCTGAAACTGAAACTGCACTGGTTACCTGGCCACCCTCTGGTCTCGGACCCAGGCCCTCTCCCCCGCCATTCGCAATCCTGCACTGCCTTCCTGGCAACCCCCGCCCTTGGTGACTGTTTTTCTGTATCCCTACAGTCCCACTACCAGCATTTGCCAGCTAATGTCTGCACCTATCCTTGCACTTACCACCTGCTGGCCGTACTTCTTCTTGTTTATTTATTTATCTTATTATCCCATGTACTGCACTGTCCCTTCCCCCCTCCGCACTTTCCTCCTTCTTCTTCCCATGCACTTGCGCGATCTGAATGACACCTGGCCTAGTAGGATCGCTGTCTGTCTTCCCTCTGTTCGCCCTCCCTTGCCTTGTTGCGTCTCGAAACACTTGTATATAGGCGCGTTATAAATGCCATATCATATCATATCAAATGTTTAGAATTTCATGCATATAAGTGCTAACATTGTTTGTACCCTGCATTCAATTTGCATTTTTTTAATCAAATGTCCCCCTTAATAGGTTTGCTAGATCCACCCTAGCTAGACCTGGGACAGATTATTTTGTGCTCCCAAACTTGAACGGGAAAGTTTTGGCTTTACTGGGATGCTTGCTGTGATGCCTGCAACTAAACCGGCAGAGCAGTGCTTTTGCATTGCTCAGCTCTGTGTTCTGCAGACGCGACAGGAATTGCTAGTAGCTAGGAGTGAGATTTTAAATGGAATAACAGACCCTAGCTGTGGACTAGGATAAAGCGCAGCACTAGCTGGCATGGGACAGTACAGTGGAACCGACAATAAAACAACCACATACCCTGAGCCAAACCTAATTACTACCCCCACCGCTACTTTCTCCTCTCCCGCATACCTCCCACACACTACACGCGCCCAAAAGGGCCAGCCATACTACACAAAAAAAAACGCAAGCCTGCTGCAAGAACAAACAGCCGCAAACAACAAACAACCTAGACACTGGAGGTGACTCCTCAAGACGCAGCAAGCCCAGTACACAAAACAAAGCACACTCAGAAAGCCGACACACACAGACGCCTTTTTCTCCTGGTTCTGCAAGCATCAATAGAAGAGCACAACCTCTATCATATCCCTCTTCCCACATTAACCGTCCCCCCACCCACTTTCTTACAGAGCCATGTGAGCGCCTGGAGACCATGCAAATGGTAGCAGTGTGTGGTATAAATCAACATAACCTTACAACATAACATACACATGGAGGACAATAAACAGTGCAACACAAGTCCCCAGTCACCTGCCACTACTGACGGCAGAAGTTGGGTTATGCTGTGTAGGGGCAAAGCCGCATTCAAGAATAAAAGTCCCTAAACCCAGGAGAGACCCTCTCACCAATGTCAAAAATACAGAATAAAGAGTTGTTGGATGCTAGCGGTGGACCAAGGGAATGAGTCGCCCTCCTTTGGGGATGAAAGTCATTCGCTCTACCCCGACACTAAAAAATAACACTGTCGTCCTACATTAGCATCTACCCTGATCACGCTCCGTCCGCTAATATTTATTCCATATAGAAAGTAGTTTGTGATTGAATGGCACTGACTGCGGTCCAATCTACATATACAGCCATTATACATGCAGATCCGTCTAATTATAGGAACACGTCTCCATCATGTAGCGTCTCCTCGCGGCATGATAGACCGATCACATTATCCAGGAGCAATGTCTCATGCAAAGGGGGGAACATTTAATGTCTTCGTACATTTCCTGAAGTGACGGAGAAGGATGGTATCCTGCGTGCAGCTCAATTACAGCGGGAGATCAACCTTGAAACACGGCGAATGATGTGGTACGAACGGCTTAGTAGTGTTTTTAGCGGTTTAATAGCATCCTTCAAGAATTGAAAATTGAAAATCACTGCCGGTGAGACCTCAATGAAAAAACCCAGTGCCCTCTGTTTTCAGAGTAGGGGTCACTGCAACCCTTTTATGCCCCTGCCACTTCTCTGACAACAGGACCAGATGTGCGGCTTTTAGGGTCAATCTGATGCCCACCTCCCGGGTTCTCCTGCTGGTGTTCCTCCAGGAGAAGGCCTAATATGTCCTTATGGTATTTATATCATTTTAAATGTATTTGGTGTAAAAATTCAAACCTTTTAAAATCGAGAAACAAATATTATTTACACGAAAATCCATATTAACTAATAGAGTCTGGATTTACAATCATGCAAACCATGAAATCATTTTGTAATTAAAAATTTTAATTCAGTAATTCTAAATCTCTTTGTAAAAAATATGTAATTCTGTATTTCCTCATGTTATTATTTTAGAATGGGACCAGAAAGTAGTGCTTGGAGTCCAATTCTAGGGTGAAATGCTAGGGGGTGAAGTTAACTGATTTAATGAGTCATTCACAGTTTCACAGAATTCTCTGCTGAGTGTCATCAATGCTCTGAAGATAACGAACATGCTTGCCCACCATCCAAACTTTGCGAGTCCCTAAGTCTATATTTTAAGCATCACTGCAAGAGGAATCGCCATTAGCAGCTGCTCCATGCAGTACACCTCTAGATTTTCCAAAAGATATGAAGGTGGCAACCTTCTCTCATGGATGAGTTTGTGCTTAGTGCATGTCCTAACGGTTCACACTGAAAGCCTGTCATATAATTCCTCAACATGGTGAGCCGTAAGCACCTCCCAGCAGTTTGCCACTTTTGCACCTGAGTTCCCTTCCTGCTGTTTATCTTTCCAAAGATTGGATGACGGATTTTGGAGCATCACTACGAAATGGAAAATAGACTCAATCTAGCCCTTTTAACAGAATTCACCCTCGCCCTGGGAGCCTGTGAAGAGATCTGAGGGTGGAGTTGAGATGATCTCTTCACCTCATTCCCCTCAACTAAACGAACTGCCGAACTCTGAACTGTCTGGAGCTTGCTGATCAGAAACATAGGTAGGACTCCACGCAGGGCTTATTCAACAGGTGAGGTAGGCCTCCAGGCAAGGCTTAGTTGATAGTCGAAGTACCTTTTCAATAGTTGATGTAGGCCTCCAAGCAAGGCTTATTCAATAGTTGAGGTAGGTCTCCAGGCAAGGCTTAGTCAATAGTCGAAGTACCTTTTCAATAATTGAGATAGGCCTCCAGGCAAGTTTTAGTCAATAGTCGAAGTACCTTTTCAATAGTTGAGGTAGGCCTCCAGGCAAGGCTTAGTCAATAGTCGAAATACCTTTTCAATAGTTGAGGTAGGCCTCCAAGCAAGGCTTATTCAATAGTTGAGGTAGGTCTCGAGGCAAGGCTTAGTCAATAGTCGAAGTACCTTTTCAATAATTGAGGTAGGCCTCCAGGCAAGGCGTAGTCAATAGTCGAAGTCCCTTTTCAATAGTTGAGGTAGGCCTCCAGGCAAGGCTTAGTTGATAGTCAAAGTACCTTGTCAATAGTTGAGGTAGGCCTCCAAGCAAGGCTTATTCAATAGTTGAGGTAGGTCTCCAGGCAAGGCTTAGTCAATAGTCGAAGTACCTTTTCAATAATTGAGGTAGGCCTCCAGGCAAGGCTTAGTCAATAGTCGAAGTACCTTTTCAATAGTTGAGGTAGGCCTCCAGGCAAGGCTTAGTCAATAGTCGAAGTACCTTTTCAATAGTTGAGGTAGGCCTCCAAGCAAGGCTTATTCAATAGTTGAGGTAGGTCTCCAGCAAAGCTTAGTCAATAGTCGAAGTACCTTTTCAATAATTGCGCTAGGCCTCCAGGCAAGGCTTAGTCAATAGTCGAAGTACCTTTTCAATAGTTGAGGTAGGCCTCCAGGTAAGGCTTAGTCAATAGTCGAAGTACCTTTTCAATAGTTGAGGTAGACCTCCAGGCCTCGTGGCAAGGCTTATTCAATAGTTGAGGTAGGTCTCCAGTCAAGGCTTAGTCAATAGTCGAAGTACCTTTTCAATAGTTGAGGAAGGCCTCCAGGCAAGGCTTAGTCAATAGTCGAAGTACCTTTTCAATAGTTGAGGTAGGCCTCCAGGCAAGGCTTAGTCGATAGTCGAAGTAACTTTTCAATAGTTGAGGTAGGCCTCCAAGCAAGGCTTATTCAATAGTTGAGGTAGGTCTCCAGCAAAGCTTAGTCAATAGTCGAAGTACCTTTTCAATAATTGCGGTAGGCCTCCAGGCAAGGCTTAGTCAATAGTCGAAGTACCTTTTCAATAGTTGAGGTAGGCCTCCAGGTAAGGCTTAGTCAATAGTCGAAGTACCTTTTCAATAGTTGAGGTAGGCTTCCAGGCCTCGTGGCAAGGCTTATTCAATAGTTGAGGTAGGTCTCCAGTCAAGGCTTAGTCAATAGTCGAAGTACCTTTTCAATAGTTGAGGAAGGCCTCCAGGCCTCCGGGCAAGGCATATTTAATAGTCAAGGTAGGGCTCCATGTAGGGCTTTTTTGCAATAGTCGAGGTTGGCCTCCAGGCCTATGAGCAAGGCTTATTTAATAGTCAAGGAAGGCCTTGTGTAGACCAGGCCTACAGTCGACCTCCAGGCCTATGGGCAAAGCTAATTCAATAGTCGACCTCAGGCCTACGGGCAAGGCTTATTCAATAGTCAACCTCAATGCCCACGTGCAAGGCTTATTCAATAGTCAAGGTAGGGCTCCATGTAGGGCTTTTTCAATAGTCGAGGTAGACCTCCAGGCCTACGGGAAAGGTTTATTCAATAGACCTCAGGTAGACCTCAGGCAAGGCTTAGTGAATTGTTGAGGTAGACTTCCAGGCCTACGGACACAGCTTATTCAATAGTCGAGGTAGACCTCCAGGCCTACGGGAGAGGCTTATTCAATAGTCCAGGTAGACCTCAGGCAAGGCTTAGTCAATTGTTGAGGTAGACCTCCAGGCCTACGGGCAAGGCTTATTCAATAGTCGAGGTAGACATCCAGGAAAGGCTTAGTCAATAGTTGAGGTAGACCTCAGGCAAGGCTTAGTCAATAGTTGAGGTAGACCTCCAGGCCTACGGGCAAGGCTTATTCAGTAGTCGAGGTAGACATCCAGGCAAGGCTTAGTCAATAGTTGAGGTAGACCTCCAGGCAAGGCTTATTCAATAGTCAAGGTAGGGCTCCATGTAGGGTTTTTTCAATAGTAAGGGGGGGACTATTGATAAATGCTCCAATGATTACTGCACATTAATCTTTGGAGATAAAAAAACATTACTGTCATGAGCCACTGTAATGATCTGTGGGTCCATTTTGCTATCCACTATGGCTCCCAGAGATTTTATTTTATTTAGGGGTGCAATGTTTTTATCGATGATTATCTGGGGGGTCTGATGCCTTGGAATATGTTTGTTCTAGCTGACTATAAGTGCCTTATATTCACCTTTATTTAACTGTAGCCAAACCTCAGCCAGAAAGATTTGTATTTGATCAAGTCTTGCTGAGAATACTCGTACTGGATGCCCCAGTCCATTGTCATTATGATTCACTCTGTATCATCGACATAGGACTGGAAGTAAAGCCCATGAATTTGCATCAAGTAGATCAGAGGGGGCAAATGTGTATAGAACAGAATGGGGGAAAGAACCAAACCCCGGGGACTCCACAACCGTACACCTAATGGGGGATTGAAAGCTTCCCATTGCATCCCATTGGAAGTTTTTCATTGGCAAGGACTGACACCATTTCAGGGCTTCATCTCCAATATTCCCAACCGTCGGTAAGCAGGACAGAAGAAGATCAGCCTCCAAAGGATCACGCTCCACAGGCAGGTCCAATAGCGCTAGGGTGAAGGTAAGTGGGAACAATAAAGTTGGGGGGAATACGGTGATCCAAAAATCACAATTCTAAGTGGGCTTTGCACATTCACAGTCAGCGGGTGGATTACAATAGAACAATAGGTAGAATCGATAATACAAATAATACAAACCCAAATTAACCCGATGAGACATATGCCTGAAATGCAATGCGGCAGCCTGAAATCCCAGATAAATCCGGGTCGAAACATCACCGCCGCCTTGAATTTTTTGCAATCTTCAGATCCACAACTGAGGGATACATTTTTCCAGAGATTTGCTCCAAACACTGGGAGAAACTTTCTTCTGTGTCTACGTTGATGAAAGGAGGCTGGGCAAGGTTTTCTGGCATGCGATAAGCTTAGCTTCCTTATTGGGCATTGTCATTGAAGTCTTTCACTGGGGTTGTTTTGGGACCATGCCCCAATAGTCTTTAACGTATGATGCAGAGCACTTTGAGTACAATTCTTGGATCTACAACTAAGTAGCGTGGAGCAACCCGGCCATCAATTGTGGTCACTTGCTCCATGACCCATCTATATTCCCACTGTCCTATTTATTTATTTTATTCGTATTCACAACGGGGCTGATTCATGGAATTATTTGCGCCGAAACACAGGGATTTGTGCACCATTCTGCCCGCAAATCCCACATATTTTGCTTAGAACAAGGGAAGATACTTAGCACAATTGCACAGAAAGATAGCACAATAGATGAGAACACAAATGATAGTGATAGTATCGATATCAGGTCGGGAGCGGAGACGTAGTTAATCAGTGAGCCCTTTCATGCTCTCGCATTCACAATGGGAGGCCATTCTCAGTTGACGCTGGGGATCGTCTCCCTGTAGCTGGTGACCACGTTTGGTGTTATATGCAAGGAGGAGATCTTTAAGCCAGTCAGTGATGGTTGGTGGAAAAGCTTGTCACCAAGTCCTAGTTATAGCCAGTTCTGCGACAGTGATGGAATTGAAAACAAGGGATAATGACACTGATGTTTTAGACCCAGCGAGCCCAGAGAGAATAGGAGGTGGGGTAAGAATGAAATACCAGATGCCCCCATTTGGTGGATCTCCAGAGACAGATCTCAGCAGAATAGGATTAGGACAGGGCCGGCTGTCAGCAATTTAATCAGCATTAGCAGGTTTGCCTTGGTGTCCCTGATCCTCCATTTATACATTTTAACAGAAATTAGGTCAAGCTTAAAAAGGGTATTGTGTTGAATTTTCAGATTAGCTCGAGTTGATGACGAATACTTTAACCTGAGTGGTTTTTGTAATGTTTCCACAGAAATCTCTTTCCTCAAATCCTCTGTCCAACCGTGCTTGAATCTCGTGTGATCATCCTGGATGAATGAATTCATGACACTGTAACATTGCTGAACCATGCTTGAATCTTGTGTAATCCACCTAGATGAGTGGATTCATGACCCTGTAACCTTGCAGATCAATGCTTGAATATCATGTGATCATCCTGAATGAATGGATTCATGACTCTGTAAACATTCGGAATTATGCTTTTTTCCCAAAAATTACCAACTATCCGATGGTCTAGGGGACAATAATTGTCCTTGTGCCATTTGGCAAGAGTGGAGATGTTTTGTAACTTTTTTTGGGCGGGCCAGATGTATGACATTGCAATGGTCTAAGCTGTTCAATATTAACCTCATAGCATCTCTACCCTGTGTGTCACGGTAGGTAGAAATTACTTTGTTCGTAGTTCTTTCAACTCCTGTTTTTACCATTACCAATACTTCTGCCAATAAAATCTATTTTCCTATGAAAAATGACTGTGTTTTTTATTGATGGTCTCTTTACATTCCTTTAGTACCCTTATATTGATGTTTTGTCTCCATTATATTCTATGTTCCTGGAACCTTCTTGAGTGCGTGGAGTGGTTTGTCCCTCTATGCCATTTCCCGTCATTATTTGTTCACCTCCAGCTACTTTCTAGGGCACCTTGTCTCCACCCTTACCCACTTTGCCAGCCTCCGTTTCCACAAGGGCAAGTGGGGTGCTCTGACTGTGGGATACCAGAGGGGCAGGGAGAGGTGCAGAGCAGATCATGACACGAAGAAGCCCTGATACAGGCTTCTTTTGCCAAATGTCACCTTTCATTATCTTTGCGATGCAGTGCAACACCCCAGCACTGCTTCTTGAAATCGTCCCTTATTCCCCTCTGGTAGGGTGGTTGTTCGTGCATGTGCAGTCTTGCGGCCTGGACAGGCTGGCGATGCCGAGAAGACGGAATGATGAACTAACTCGGGGCAGGGTGAGAACAGTGGGTGAAGTAGCTTTTTAGTAGCTGTTTAGTAGATTCCTGTATTTTGCTATAAAAATGTTATCATGGTTGGAAGTCCAGTAGAAGATCCTATCACTTGTGGATATCTTTTCCAACAAAGTCTTCTTTTGGTGCTGTAATGGTGGAGTCCATGGATTTCCACTCTAGGGAAATTATCTCTTAGAACTTTGCTGAGGAGTTAAATAAAAACAAAAGGAACTTTTTTAAATGTTCTGTTGTCAGTGCAAAAACACTCCTGACTAGGAGGCGTGTACACAAGCAGGATTTTGATTATGCAAGAGTGGTCTAGTGCGTTGGCATAGATAGGAAGATATAATGGTATCCGTATGCCTGTCAAATCCAGTTCTCTAATGGACTTTAAGGCGACTGTTCCGGACAGAATCACACAGATTACTCGCATTACAGAAAGAATGCCACCCATTGTGCTAGCCGTCAAGTCAGCAGGTCGGCTGCGGATAGGAGACAATTTGGCAGTCGATTTCAGAGATATGCCGCTCTCCCTGTCTTTGACGACAATCACTGGTAATTGGAAGGACGCCTGTTACATAGCAACGGTACCACCGTGGAATTAGATATGTTTCAGCAGAAAATGGGACGCTGTTCTGTTTCTAAAGAACATTACCTTGGTATGAAAAGGCAAGACATCTGGAAACGGGTATTACAATTTGATAATTCACTTGCTGCTGAGATAACCATGCGATTATAAACAGGCTGAGTATTGCCAGGGATTTAACCCATCCTTGATGCCTCTTGATGGATTCATTTAGATGAAATTCGGCGGTCAAGTGCTGCCTACCCCAACATACGCTATCACCACTAGGAGAGATTGGTGTTAAGATTATTACGAGGAAGGGGACCCCAAACATCTGACTACAGTGCCGGGAAGTAGGATAAGTGGTGTAGTTCCTTCAGTGTCTAGTGTCATAGACAGATATCTGACATGAATGAATGAATGAATGGATCATTGCATGAAACACTGGTATCTTAAGCCATTCGTATCACCAGCTCACGCTATGCTCCTATTGCAATAATTGATGCGGGAGAACTGTCTGTGCCTAAAAAGGCAAACCCCAAAATCCTTCCGAGGGGCCACCAATCAGTAAATCAGATCCCATTCATGAGAACTGGGGCATTTGTCCGTCATATCAAGTGCTCCAATTTAGGGATGATCTTTGAACCCCGCATTTCACTTCAACCATAAATGAACAGAGTCCCCAATGGAGCCCGGTTCTGTCGGCTGTGTTGCAGGACAATACCAGCGTCTATTCAATGGACTGTAAAGCAGCCTAGCCTAGACCCTGGGCAACTGACCGATCTACGTGAGATTTCTGCGCCCTGTGGTACGAGTATGCCTCACAGCACCTGTAAGTACTATAAACTCTGCCCTTTTCCCGCCCTAAGTTAAACAAGGGTGTGTATATATGTGTGTAAACACACAATCATGACAAATAAACATTTCCAGGTATGGAGCAATCGGAAGAAATCAAATACGGCAGCGTTTGCTACTTGGTATCAGCTTCTCCTCTATATTTCCATGGGGTAAATATACATTTTCCTGTTTTGTTAATACTTAAAAAGAAGTGAACACAATTGTTCTGGTTAACTCTTACATCATCATTTATTGAGTGCATTGCAGGGCTTAAATAGTTTTCATTAAAACACCATAGCTAAGGCGCCATGACATAAAATGGTTTGCCCAGGATCACACATTATGGTTAAGGGGTAAATCCAGGTTTTAAGACCAGTCTGCAAATTGAGCAGCTGGCTACATATCTTCTCAGGCCTGGTTGGTAGGAGTATATGTTAATGTTTGGCTTTCAAGAATACTCTGCTTTATAAAGATGACTTGAACAGTTCAGAAATCATAAACAGATTGGCATGCTTATAGAAATATGTTAAGTGAAAACATTATAATTGTAGCTTTGATCCTCCACCTCCTTGCATGGAGGACTACAAGTATCCGAATGCAAAGTAACATAAGCCTTAAAAATGGCCTAAGGCTTTTGCAAATGTTCTTTGAAGAGTTAGACATACAGCAGCGCCACGAACCCCTGCTTAGTGACTGCCACAGACATCCTGATTATTCATAGATAGCATTAAGAAAATGTCAAATTCCACACGAGCGCCAACCCTTCTTCCTGCATGTCAAATAAGGACACATCACGAACATGAGAGATAGTTTCACTTTTTGTCTTGATATAAGACAAGAATTGGATATTTAAATGGACCTTTGTTTGGGGATTTCTGTTGCAAAATAGAGAATGACCCCCTCAGCTCTTTTACCACCACTGACAAAGAGCCCCAGTGGGAGGGAGAGGCCAGTGGACTCCACTGGCATCCAGTGCTTTAAGTGGGACATGGCTTGCTGGGGCAGAGCCGCGGCAGGAAATTGTGTCTGCGACGGGGCCCTACCGGCGTTCCCTAAACTCCCCTGCTGACCCCAGCCCACTAGAAGCCAAGGGATTACATATATTTTTTATTTTTTTATTGAATTTAGCTGAAATTAATCAACTTTTTCAATTATTACAAAATAACAATTCATCAATCAATTTACAGAGAATAGAATAAAAGGAACATTTAACAATCAATTTACAATTGCGTTACCTCAGAATGAACGTTAAAATAAACAAGGCTTTTTTTTAAAACTCTGAAGCTCTTGCACATGGCTGGCCTTAGAGGCAGCAGCACCCTGAGCGAATTCCCCCCCCTCCCCTCCCCTCGTGCTCCTGGTCAACAGGAGGAGAGGGGGATATTTGGGGGCGGGGTCAGGAGCACCACATTTGTTTTGTCCCTCCCTGCTCCGGCACCTCGCATGGGGTTAATCACTGGACTAGGGCACTGATGCTAATGCATGAGCGTCCTAGTCCAATGAAAACCTCCTCACTCCCGCATCGGAGCAGTGACGTAATCATCATGTGAATAGGGTGCTATCAGCACGCTATTGTTATTAAATGCGTCCCGCCATCACGTGCGCATTTAATAACATAAGGGCGACTGCAGTGCCTTTTCCCACTATGCCAGCTCGGGGGAGCTCTTAAAATACTCCCTGAGCTGGCGTGGCGTGGGCTAATAGCACCCTGGGGGGCATGGAGCCCCGGGCGGTCGCCTGGCCCGCCCTGTCCTAAGGCCGGCTCTGTTCTCGCATATAAGCGCGCGCCTCAGGCTTTAGAAAAAAAAGCTTCACCTGCGCCAGACACCCCTTTCATTATAAATGCAGGGATCATCACCGTCGCGCCCCAGGTGCGAGGGTGATGATCAACGCAAAGTGGTGCCTGGCAGGAGGTCGGTGGCGCAATTAAGCGGCACCACTAACCTGATCTGGATGCCACCTGTAGGCCCCAGCCCCTTTGCATAATAGGGGACATAGCCCAAGAGGCCACACCCCCTAAAAGCCCCGACTCGATGTTACAGGCCACTTAGGGCACTGGTTGGGTCCCTGATCACTGCCGAGGGACCGTGATGTCATTTATCTCAGACCCTGACAGTCCCGCAGGTTAAAGCTCTTCCAGGGAGATCTGGAGAAGAGCATGAAAGCCCTGAGACTCTGGGCCAATCCCAGAGGGTAGGCGGGTCTTCTGGGCACGTGGCATCCACATCATCGATTATAGAACACACTAATAATAAAACAAGTGAACCTGCTCGAGTATATGCCAAATAGAACAGCTAAGCAAATATGGAGTCTTAAAAACTGACAAAGCAAAACACACACTCAACACCCAGCCTCGTTTCCCGATTAAGAAACGCATTACATTCAAAGCGTTACTCCGGATTCTCAGACAATTCTCAACAGGAGAATCGCCTGCCCATGGAAGACCATCCGGCACAGCCAGCCCGCAATAGGCACAAGACCCAGTTGTGTGCAGACAGCGGCCACTAGAGTGCAGGACAGACACTGCATCTCTGGCAGAGATAGTCTCACAAAAGGCAAGAAGCTTGGAGTGCACTCACTGACCATCCCCACACTACCAGAAGCAGTGCTGGCGATTGGGCCGTCTCTCGCCGGATCGCAGATCCTGCACCAGATGCGTAGCTGGATCTTGGGATCCGGCCAGAGTCAGCGCTGGGGAAAAAAACAAAACACCCGCGGGTCACCAGAGGAAGTTACAGTCCTCAGCCACGAAGAACCGGTTTGTTTGTTTATTTATTTATGCAATGTTTGTCGGATACATGGATCTGGATTATTTATTTATTTATTTATACTATATTTGTCCGATACCTGTATCCGACAAACATTGAATGAATAAATAAATACCCCTATTAACATTGCAACCATCCCACACTATGCAGCCACCCAAATTCTTTCAGAGGGGAGCTGCAGGAGCTGTGCTGGGTGGGGTTCAAGTAAAAGAAAACGTTGCTTTTGGGGAACAGACATCACCCTGTTTGAATAGTACCCAAGGAGGAGTTTTTTTTAAATTTTTTTAATAAAATGGGATGCAAATTGTGCATTTTAAAGAATATTTACTCAGCAACACAGGTCAAAACTATTATCTGTATAGTGAAGTAACTCATCACCAGGGCCATGGAAGTGGGTTAAAGTTGAATTGATATATAGTTTGGAAAAGAAGCCGCATGAAAGAAATAGCGCCGTTTTAAACTATTATTTTGGACATTTCCTGTAATCGGAAGTCAACTGCCAGCTCTGCCCCCATAAACCCCACCTCCTCAGGCACCCCCCTCCAGACTCCACCCCCACCCCGCCCCTTGTGGGATAACCCACCAATTTTTTTCCATTTCCACCACTGACTGGAAGCGCTAGGCCGAGCAAAGGGTGAACTCTGGATGTTTATTGGACCCCCAACACGCCTGGCCCCTCGTCCCTCCATAGAATCTTTTCCCATGTTGTGTACACATACCTAAAAAGAATGAAGGACAGGAGCAGTGCAAGTTCAGAAGAGACACGGAAGGGGTTTCACACAGAGTTGCATGGAAAGGAGGAATGCATCTGCTGCACTGCTGCCTTCTGTCCCTGTCCTGTTTGCATGTATGTGGTCACAAATACCTATCTCAGTTCTACTGCAACTAAGAGTACAATTTCCAAAGGTTTTTTAGGACACCCTCAAGTAGTACATAGAGCAAGAATTACCTACACAAATGGATTCCAGCGCGGGTCATTGGTACATATATGTTCAAACTAACTCTCAAATACGGATGCACCAGTCCAGACCAAACTGTAGGCAAGTTATGCTCCTGGAAGCAGCCTTTTGGGCGCATGTGTACCCAGGTGACATGAAACAAATGCAAACAATGATAGAAATATCAGTTTCTGAAAACCCTGTTGACACTTTCACTGGCAGGTGCAATGGGGGAGGGGGTTGTCGGGCGGTTCTTACACCCTGTGGGAGTGGGCCCATGTGCGGCTGGCATGAAGCGTGAACAGCAGCCCGGGACCAATTTGAAGGCTAGGCCTGGTGCATTAACCTTGAAGCAGAGAATGGTGATGGAGTGCGAAAGGCTGGACTCCCTAAGGATTTGCAGCAGTTTTTACACCTGTCAAATGCAGACGGAATCCATAGCGAGGCGTTGTGGTGCCATGGCTGCCGGAGTTTGTTCTGTGCAAGAGATTTCAGAAGGCACTTCTTTGTGTGCAATTCACTTGTGATTTAAAATGACTCGCAGGGTAGGTGTACAGAACAGCGCTTGATTGGACGAAACGATTTGACATCTTTGTTGGGGGCATATACTTCGAACAGAAGAGGATGGATGTGTGGGCAGGACACATGGGGGTCCTACAAGAGGACAATGAGGAGAAACCAAGGAATACAGTTTGAAGGTAAAAAAGATGATACCCACAGGCCACTGCTCTCACAGCGGCTTCATCTGTGATCCCGCAGGTGGAGGGGTCTGGGGGGTCTGGAACAAAAGTAAAGACACTTGGAACTCCCTACCTCTCTCTATCCGCTCCATCCCCACCTATTCCTCCTTCCGCACCTCCTTGAAATCACTCCTTCTTCATTCCCCTCCCTGATCACTTTTTCCCTCTCACCTTTCTCTCTCTCCCTCTTTACCTCGGTCTTAGTTCTCTTCACCTTCCCCCTTCACTCCCAAGCCTTTCTCTCGTCCTTCTGTCTCACTTTTCTCCTTACTCTCTCTCCCTCTTCTTTCCTTCCCCCTCCCTCCTCTTCTTCATCCTAGTATGTAAATTGTCTACTTACTGTTTTACTGGTTTGATTCTTACATGTTGTTATTTGCTTCTCCTGTTTCATGTTCGATGTGTTCTTGTTGTTTAACTGTAAAGTGCTTTGGATTAAAACGCTATATAAATAAAATATATACAAATACAAATGTTCAATGGCGGGAAACGTCAATGAAAGCCGTAAAAGCCTTGCGTAAGGCCTTCCTTTGACGCCACGGCTCATTTTCATTCATTTGTATGGCGGAGAGCAGAGGCAGAGGCAGAGCGCAACTTGCGTTGCCGCCACCTCCCTTCCTCTCCGCCATACAAATGCTCAGGTATTTGCACCAGCATGGATTTTCATGCCGGCACAAATACTGGTGATCTCTATGGGGTCCATTGTACATGATCCCTGCCATGTGAGCGTAGCAAGGAGTGTGTACAATTGCAATGTTACCCTCCCCGACATGCGAGCATATCTGCAAGCATTTAACTACAATTGGGAACACTGCTCACCATGCATAAGCATAAAGCAGGCGGACCCCATAGGGAGTCATTGTACACGTTTTCTGTCGTGCGACCACGGCAGGGAGCGTGGGCAATTGCAATGAAACCCTCAGTGACATGCCCGCGTGCTGGGGAGGGTTTCATTTCAAATGTGAGCACCACTTGCCATGCACACAATGAAAGGTACACGCTTGCACGCCGTCTTTTGCCCTTTACATTTGCACCCTGCAGTGCAAATGATGAAAAATATTCACAAATGTGACCTGGCTACGCCTGAGTGCAAACGTACCAAGTCCCCATCGTCAAATTACACTCAGGAGCAACGTGAGCTCCTTACTTCCCGATTCAGACGAAATGACCCGGAGAAATTTCCCGACCATTATGACATGATAGGTTATTCATAATGCGTTTAATACCCAGAGGTTTCTAAGCGCGGACGCGGGAGATCGAGCCTGTGGTGCTCTGTGTCGTTTGCTTCCAAGGCGAGCGCGTTGCCCCTGAGCTATCCTCCAGAGACATTTCATGGTTTACTCTGAATGGAATAGGCAACAAGTGGACAAGAACACAGAGTATCCGCTACCGCACAGGCAATGGTCGTCTTCAATCCTCAGAGTATGCACGAGGAAAGCCTGCACCACCACACACAGCCTGCGTGACCACTGAGTATCCACAAACACGGTTACTAAGTGGCTGTTGATGTGTGAATTGAATTCTAAGTGAAACAGGAAAAGAAGCACACCCCAACCTTTTTAGAGGTGCACGAGAGCTACCAGAAGGCTCCTCAGTGCAGTAAAACATGTACACCCCCAAACCACCACAGACTGCCCTCAACCAAAGGCTGCAGAGAAGTCTGGAGGAGTCCAACAGGTGCCCCACAACCTCCCCAGAGGACCAGTGCCACGCCTAGAAGTGGCATATCTGTTCTGGGGACCCGTGCAGGGTGTGGCCACGGCTCCCTTCGTATGTCTCTGTGTTGACTCGGGCCTTGCCAGGCGTGCACGTGCTACATGGGTAGCTATTTCCCACATGGAAAAGTGGAGCGCTCAGTCGCTTTCGCTGTTGTGAGCTAGGGTAGGTTTGGGTGTCTTATCGTGGTCTCCATGGACTCTTCTTGTGTTCTTATCCTTCCTCCATTTTGTGGAATACCCAGCGATCCTTTTCCTGCCATTTTGGGGATTGTCTATATTTGGGTTTACTTTCTAGGCATTAATGCCTGGGTATGTCAGATTTTTCAGAGTTCCGATGGGTATCAATTTTGATATTTGTGGGCAGAATAAGCGGCATTTGGGCGCTGATCGAAAACAGAGCTGCCAATTTAAACCGAAAACACGCAGAGAAGTAATACCTCAACAGGTCAATCAAATAGGTAGGTTTTTAAACCTTAACGGAATGCGAGTAGCGAGTTGGTATTCCGGAGCTCCATGGGCAGGTAATTCCACAATCGTGGTCCCTAAACTGAAAAGCGCCTGTTTCCTCTTTGGATACAGCGGGTAGAGGGTACCAACAGTCATTTTGTATCCTCTGATCTGAGTGTTATCGTTGGCTGAGGAAAGAAAATCCTGTTTGCTAGAAACGCCGGAGAAAGTCCCTTCACGCATATTTACATTAGACATAAGTCCTTAAAGTCAATTCTTTGACCCACTGCCACTCAATATAAGGAGGTTCGATAGTTTGACACTGATGTAAACTTTGAGACGTTAAAGATCGGATGTATACGGTTTGGCCGTGGCACAATTGTTCGTGGCCGGATTGACCATGGTCAATTTGGCCGTGAAGCCAATTTTGCAGTGGCCAAATTTGCCCAAATTAAAACCCCCCACCTTCCCCCTATACTCTCACCCACCGACCCCCTACTTACCTTTTCGGCGTCCGCTCATCTTCTAACCCTGCAGCGTCGGACCCATCCCTCCTACGCGGGTCGGATCCGACGCTGCAGGGTCCGCTTTTGTTTTTTTATTTGTATTTTTAGTTTTTTTCTTCCCGTCCCCTGCCTCCAAAACTCCGGAAGTGGGGGACACCCTGCTACCCCAAAGACCCTCACTACCAAATATGGGGAGCAAGGGACACCCCCGCAACCCCTGTTCACCATGTTTGCTAGTGATTATGCAAATTAATCATTTCCAAATTATCGAATGGTACTGGCCGAATTTGGCCAGATTTACCATACGGTCAATTGGAAATGATCAATTTGGGTACTACCTAAACATCAGTCTGACGGCAGCATTCTGAGCTATTTGCATTCGTTGTACTTGATATTTGGGGTGACATTGTCATAATCTAGTTTAGAGTTTACTAGAGTACCTACAACCACTGGAACGTCCGCTGGGGCCAGCAATGGAAGAGCTGACGGAAGTAATCGAAGAGTGTAGTATACCGATTGAACAATGGAAGCGATTTGGTAAATACAACTCAGATCAGACGCCAGTAGTTGCCTATGGTCTTGAGTCTAGAGGGATATGTAGAACGTAAACCAAACAGTTGAGCAGGTGGAGGGACTGCCGCTGGATCTTTCATTCATATTTTGGTCCTAACAGCATAATTTCTGTATTCGTGGGATTCAGCTGCAGTCTGTCCAAGGTCATCCATTGGGTAAGCTCTTCAGTACATTGTTCAATATTTTTCCAGAGGTACAGTGGTGTCCTTGATCCGCAGGTATAACTGAGTATCATCTGTGTAAGAATAAAACAGCTTGAGTTTGGAACGGGTTGCACATAGATGTTAAAAATAATTGGAGACAGCAAGGAACCCTGTAGACCTCCACAGAGTTCAGAAGTTTCTGTGGAAACAACATTTCCCAGCTTAACGATTTGCGATTTGTTGGCCAGCCATCAAATAAGAACGAAACCAAGCCTCGTGCTTGGTTTGACACCTCTGCCACTCTATAAACTCCAGAGAGTAAAGAATCGTAGTCCACTGCATCAAACGCTGCAAAGAGGTCCAACATGAGCGGCAGTGATGGTGCAACATGATCGGCAGTGTTAGTGCAACATGATCGGCAGTGTTGGTTCAACATGATCGGCAGTGTTGGTGCAACATGATCGGCAGTGATGGTGCAACATGATCGGCAGTGTTGGTTCAACATGATCGGCAGTGTTGGTGCAACATGATCGGCAGTGATGGTGCAACATGATCGGCAGTGTTGGTGCAACATGATCGGCATTGTTAGTGCAACATGATCGGCAGTGATGGTTCAACATGATCGGCAGTGTTGGTGCAACATGATCGGCAGTGATGGTGCAACATGATCGGCAGTGATGGTGCAACATGATCGGCAGTGTTTGTGCAACATGATCGGCAGTGTTGGTGCAACATGATCGGCAGTGATGGTGCAACATGATCGGCAGTGTTTGTGCAACATGATCGGCAGTGTTGGTGCAACATGATCGGCAGTGATGGTGCAACATGATCGTCAGTTTTGGGTCAACATGATCTGCAGTGTTAGTGCAACATGATCGGCAGTGATGGTGCAACATGATCGGCAGTGTTGGTGCAGCATGATCGGCAGTGTTGGTTCAACATGATCGGCAGCGATGGTGCAACATGATCGGCAGTGTTGGTGCAGCATGATCGGCAGTGTTGGTTCAACATGATCGGCAGCGATGGTGCAACATGATCGGCAGTGTTGGTGCAACATGATCTGCAGTGTTAGTGCAGCATGATCGGCAGTGTTGGTGCAACATGATCGGCAGTGATGGTGCAACATGATCGGCAGTGATGGTGCTACATGATCGGCAGATGATCGGCAGTGTTGATGCAACATGATCGGCAGTGATGGTGCAACATGATCGGCAGTGATGGTGCTACATGATCGGCAGTGATGGTGCAACATGATTGGCAGTGTTGGTGCAACATGATCGGCAGTGTTGGTGCAACATGATCGGCAGATGATCGGCAGTGTTGATGCAACCTGATCGGCAGTGCTGGTGCAACATGATCGGCAGTGCTGGTGCAACACGATCGGCAGTGTTGGTGCAACATGATCGGCTGTGCTGGTCCAACATGATCGGCAGTGATGGTGCAACATGATCGGCAGTGTTGGTGCAGCATGATCGGCAGTGTTGGTTCAACATGATCGGCAGCGATGGTGCAACATGATCGGCAGTGTTGGTGCAACATGATCTGCAGTGTTAGTGCAGCATGATCGGCAGTGTTGGTGCAACATGATCGGCAGTGATGGTGCAACATGATCGGCAGTGATGGTGCTACATGATCGGCAGTGATGGTGCAACATGATCTGCAGTGATGGTGCAACATGATCGGCAGATGATCGGCAGTGTTGATGCAACATGATCGGCAGTGATGGTGCAACATGATCGGCAGTGATGGTGCTACATGATCGGCAGAGATGGTGCAACATGATCGGCAGTGTTGGTGCAACATGATCGGCAGTGTTGGTGCAACATGATCGGCAGATGATCGGCAGTGTTGATGCAACATGATCGGCAGTGCTGGTGCAACATGATCGGCAGTGCTGGTGCAACACGATCGGCAGTGTTGGTGCAACATGATCGGCTGTGCTGGTCCAACATGATCTGCAGTGATGGTCCAACATGATCGGCAGCAATGGTGCAACATGATCGGCAGTGTTGGTGCAACATGATCGGCAGCGATGGTGCAACATGATCGGCAGTGATGGTGCAACATGATCGGCAGTGATGGTGCAACATGATCGGCAGATGATCGGCAGTTTTGATGCAACATGATCGGCAGTGATGGTGCAACATGATCGGCAGTGATGGTGCTACATGATCGGCAGTGTTGGTGCAACATGATCGGCAGATGATCGGCAGTGTTGATGCAACATGATCGGCAGTGCTGGTGCAACATGATCGGCAGTGCTGGTGCAACACGATCGGCAGTGTTGGTGCAACATGATCGGCTGTGCTGGTCCAACATGATCGGCAGTGATGGTGCAACATGATCGGCAGTGTTGGTGCAACATGATCGTCAGTGCTGGTGCAACATGATCGTCAGTGCTGGTGCAACATGATCGGCAGTGTTGGTGCAACATGATCGGCAGTGTTGGTGCAACATGATCGGCTGTGCTGGTCCAACATGATCGGCAGCAATGGTGCAACATGATCGGCAGTGTTGGTGCAACATGATCGGCAGTGTTGGTGCAACATGATCAGCAGTGATGGTGCAACATGATCGGCAGTATTGGTTCAACATGATCGGCAGTGATGGTGCAACATGATCGGCAGTGTTGGTGCAACATGATCGGCAGTGTTAGTGCAACATGATCGTCAGTGATGGTGCAACATGATCGGCAGTGTTGGTGCAACATGATCGGCAGTGCAGTTTGGTGCAACATGATCGGCAGCGTTGGTGCAACATGATCGGCAGCGATGGTGCAACATGATTGGCAGTGATGGTGCAACATGATCGGCAGTGTTGGTGCAACATGATCGGCAGTGTTAGTGCAACATGATCGTCAGTGATGGTGCAACATGATCGGCAGCGTTGGTGCAACATGATCGGCAGCGATGGTGCAACATGTTCGGCAGTGTTGGTGCAACATGATCGGCAGTGTTAGTGCAACATGATCGGCAGTGTTGGTGCAACATGATCGGCAGCCATGGTGCAACATGATCGGCAGTGATGGTGCAACATGATCGGCAGTGTTGGTGCAACATGATCGACAGTGTTAGTGCAACATGATCGGCAGTGTTGGTGCAACATGATCGGCAGTGTTGGTGCAACATGATCTGCAGTGTTAGTGCAACATGATCGGCAGTGATGGTGCAACATGATCGGCAGTGTTGGTGCAGCATGATCGGCAGCGTTGGTTCAACATGATCGGCAGCGATGGTGCTACATGATCGACAGTGATGGTGCAACATGATCGGCAGTGATGGTGCAACATGATCGGCAGTGATGGTGCAACATGATCGGCAGTGTTGGTGCAGCATGATCGGCAGCGTTGGTTCAACATGATCGGCAGCGATGGTGCAACATGATCGGCAGTGTTGGCGCAACAGGATCTGCAGTGTTAGTGCAACATGATCGGCAGTGATGGTGCAACATGATCGGCAGTGATGGTGCAACATGATCGGCAGTATTGGTGCAACATGATCGGCAGTGATGGTGCAACATGATCGGCAGTGTTGGTGCAACATGATCGGCAGTGTTGGTGCAACATGATCGGCAGATGATCGGCAGTGTTGATGCAACATGATCGGCAGTGTTGGTGCAACATGATCGGCAGATGATCGGCAGTGTTGGTGCAACATGATCGGCAGTGTTAGTGCAACATGATCGGCAGTGTTAGTGCAACATGATCGTCAGTGATGGTGCAACATGATCGGCAGTGTTGGTGCAACATGATCGGCAGTGATGGTGCAACATGATCTGCAGTGATGGTGCAACATGATCGGCAGTGTTGGTGCAACATGATCGGCAGATGATCGGCAGTGTTGGTGCAACATGATCGGCAGTGTTAGTGCAACATGATCGGCAGTGTTAGTGCAACATGATCGTCAGTGATGGTGCAACATGATCGGCAGTGTTGGTGCAACATGATCTGCAGTGATGGTGCAACATGATCTGCAGTGATGGTGCAACATGATCGGCAGTGATGGTGCAACATGATCGGCAGTGATGGTGCAACATGATCGGCAGTGTTGGTGCAGCATGATCGGCAGCGTTGGTTCAACATGATCGGCAGCGATGGTGCAACATGATCGGCAGTGTTGGCGCAACAGGATCTGCAGTGTTAGTGCAACATGATCGGCAGTGATGGTGCAACATGATCGGCAGTGATGGTGCAACATGATCGGCAGTATTGGTGCAACATGATCGGCAGTGATGGTGCAACATGATCGGCAGTGTTGGTGCAACATGATCGGCAGTGTTGGTGCAACATGATCGGCAGATGATCGGCAGTGTTGATGCAACATGATCGGCAGTGTTGGTGCAACATGATCGGCAGATGATCGGCAGTGTTGGTGCAACATGATCGGCAGTGTTAGTGCAACATGATCGGCAGTGTTAGTGCAACATGATCGTCAGTGATGGTGCAACATGATCGGCAGTGTTGGTGCAACATGATCGGCAGTGATGGTGCAACATGATCTGCAGTGATGGTGCAACATGATCGGCAGTGTTGGTGCAACATGATCGGCAGATGATCGGCAGTGTTGGTGCAACATGATCGGCAGTGTTAGTGCATCATGATCGGCAGTGTTAGTGCAACATGATCGTCAGTGATGGTGCAACATGATCGGCAGTGTTGGTGCAACATGATCTGCAGTGATGGTGCAACATGATCTGCAGTGATGGTGCAACATGATCGGCAGTGTTGGTGCAACATGATCGGCAGTGATGGTGCAACATGATCTGCAGTGATGGTGCAACATGATCGGCAGTGTTAGTGCAACATGATCGGCAGTGTTAGTGCAACATGATCGTCAGTGATGGTGCAACATGATCGGCAGTGACGGTGCAACATGATCTGCAGTGATGGTGCAACATGATCGGCAGTGATGGTGCAACATGATCGGCAGTGTTGATGCAACATGATCGGCAGTGATGGTGCAACATGATCGGCAGTGTTGGTGCAACATGATCGGCAGTGATGGTGCAACATGATCTGCAGTGATGGTGCAACATGATCGGCAGTGTTGATGCAACATGATCAGCAGTGATGGTGCAACATGATCGGCAGTGATGGTGCAACATGATCAGCAGTGATGGTGCAACATGATCGGCAGTGTTAGTGCAACATGATCGGCAGTGATGGTGCAACATGATCTGCAGTGATGGTGCAACATGATCGGCAGTGTTGATGCAACATGATCGGCAGTGATGGTGCAACATGATCGGCAGTGATGGTGCTACATGATCGGCAGTGATGGTGCTACATGATCGACAGTGATGGTGCAACATGATCGGCAGTGTTGGCGCACAGGATCTGCAGTGTTAGTGCAACATGATCGGCAGTGATGGTGCAACATGATCGGCAGTGATGGTGCAACATGATCGGCAGTGATGGTGCAACATGATCGGCAGATGATCGGCAGTGTTGATGCAACATGATCGGCAGTGTTGGTGCAACATGATCGGCAGATGATCGGCAGTGTTGGTGCAACATGATCGGCAGTGTTAAGGCAACATGATCGGCAGTGTTAGTGCAACATGATCGTCAGTGATGGTGCAACATGATCGGCAGTGTTGGTGCAACATGATCGGCAGTGATGGTGCAACATGATCTGCAGTGATGGTGCAACATGATCGGCAGTGTTGGTGCAACATGATCGGCAGATGATCGGCAGTGTTGGTGCAACATGATCGGCAGTGTTAGTGCAACATGATCGGCAGTGTTAGTGCAACATGATCGTCAGTGATGGTGCAACATGATCGGCAGTGTTGGTGCAACATGATCGTCAGTGATGGTGCAACATGATCGGCAGTGATGGTGCAACATGATCGGCAGATGATCGGCAGTGTTGATGCAACATGATCGGCAGTGTTGGTGCAACATGATCGGCAGATGATCGGCAGTGTTGGTGCAACATGATCGGCAGTGTTAGTGCAACATGATCGGCAGTGTTAGTGCAACATGATCGTCAGTGATGGTGCAACATGATCGGCAGTGTTGGTGCAACATGATCTGCCGTGATGGTGCAACATGATCTGCAGTGATGGTGCAACATGATCGGCAGTGTTGGTGCAACATGATCGGCAGTGATGGTGCAACATGATCTGCAGTGATGGTGCAACATGATCGGCAGTGTTAGTGCAACATGATCGGCAGTGTTAGTGCAACATGATCGTCAGTGATGGTGCAACATGATCGGCAGTGTTGGTGCAACATGATCGGCAGTGATGGTGCAACATGATCTGCAGTGATGGTGCAACATGATCGGCAGTGTTGATGCAACATGATCAGCAGTGATGGTGCAACATGATCGGCAGTGATGGTGCTACATGATCGGCAGTGATGGTGCTACATGATCGGCAGTGTTGGTGCAACATGATCGGCAGTGCAGTTTGGTGCAACATGATCGGCAGTGCTGGTGCAACATGATCGGCAGTGCTGGTGCAACATGATCGGCAGTGTTGGTGCAACATGATCGGCAGTGATGGTGCAACATGATCGGCTGTGCTGGTCCAACATGATAGGCAGCAGTGGTGCAACATGATCGGCAGTGTTGGTGCAACATGATCGGCAGTGTTGGTGCAACATGATCGGCAGATGATCGGCAGTGTTGGTGCAACATGATCGGCAGTGATGGTGCAACATGATCGGCAGTGTTAGTGCAACATGATCGTCAGTGATGGTGCAACATGATCGGCAGTGTTCGTGCAACATGATCGGCAGTGTTAGTGCAACATGATTGGCAGTGTTGGTGCAACATGATCGGCAGTGATGGTGCAACATGATCGGCAGTGTTGGTGCAACATGATCGACAGTGTTAGTGCAACATGATCGGCAGTGTTGGTGCAACATGATTGGCAGTGTTGGTGCAACATGATCGGCAGTGCTGGTGCAACATGATCTGCAGTATTGGTGCAACATGATCGGCAGATGATCGGCAGCGTTGATGCAACATGATCGGCAGTGCTGGTGCAACATGATCGGCAGTGCTGGTGCAACATGATCGGCAGTGATGGTGCAACATGATCGGCAGTGTTGGTGCAACATGATCGGCAGTGTTGGTGCAACATGATCGGCAGTGCTGGTGCAACATGATCGGCAGATGATCGGCAGTGTTGATGCAACATGATCGGCAGTGCTGGTGCAACATGATCGGCAGTGCTGGTGCAACATGATCGGCAGTGTTGGTGCAACATGATCGGCAGTGTTGGTGCAACATGATCGGCAGTGTTAGTGCAACATGATCGGCAGTGCTGGTGCAACATGATCGGCAGTGTTGGTGCAACATGATCGGCAGATGATCGGCAGTGTTGGTGCAACATGATCGGCAGTGTTAGTGCAACATGATCGTCAGTGCAGTTTGGTGCAACATGATCTGCAGTGATGGTGCAACATGATCGGCAGTGATGGTGCAACATGATCGGCAGTGTTGGTGCAACATGATCGGCAGTGTTGGTGCAACATGATCGGCAGTGTTGGTGCAACATGATCGGCAGTGCAGTTTGGTGCAACATGATCGGCAGCCAGGGGAGACCATCAAGTGGCCGATAATTCTGAAGGGTTTATGCGTGAAGTGATTTCTTTTTGTTGTTGCAGATTTATAAGGCTGCTCATTTCTAGCGCAGAGGGAACAGTCCCCATATTAAGTGAGGAAATGACAAAGGTTGTCATGTAATCCATCAGATGCGAGGCAGGGATTCCGTCAAACACGTGTCTGGTAGGTTTAAGATTTTTGAGGAGCTTAAATATAATATCTGGAGTCGTGTCAGAACATTCAAAGGCAACCGCATCTGATGTAATTTCTGCAGGTTTCAGGTTTAACTCGGTTATTTCCAGATTAATATCTTGTTGCATAGCGTCTATCAGTCGTTTGAAGAAGAAATTGAAGTCATTGGTATCAGAAGGAGATAAATTAGAGAATGTGCTAGGAGGATTAAGAAAATTGTGTATTGTTAGGAAGAGATCACGTGGTCTACATAAGGCTGATGCAATATTATTCTGGAGAAAGGAGGACAAAAAGCTTTCTTATAATCAATGTACCCACGGATTACACAAGTAAAGCACATTTCACCAGATTCATGAGTTAAGGGCATGTGGTATATCCCTGGGTCACCAAATTCCCTAGCTAAGGTTGGGTGGTGCATCCCTAAGTCACCAGATTTCCAATGTAAGGTTAGGTGGTGCATCCCTAAGTCACCAGATTCCCAGGTTAAGTGGTGCATCCCTAAGTCACCAGATTCCCAGGTTAGGTGGTGTATCCCTAAGTCACCAGATTCCCAAGGTAGGGTTAGGTGGTGTATCCCTAAGTCACCAGATTCCCAAGGTAAGGTTAAGTGGTGCATCCCTTAGTCACCAGATTCCCAAGGTAAGGTTAGGTGGTGCATCCCTAAGTCACCAGATTCCCAGGGAAAGGTTAGGTGGTGTATCCCTAAGTCACCAGATGTCCATGGTAAGGTTAGGTGGTGCATCCCTAAGTCACCAGATTTCCAGGGTAAGGTTAGGTGGTGCATCCCTAAGTCACCAGATTCCCAGGGTAAGGTTAAGTGGTGCATCCCTAAGTCACCAGATTCCCAAGGTAAGGTTAGGTGGTACATCCCTAAGTCACCAGATTCCCAGGGTAAGGTTCGGTGGTGTATCTGTTACGCTCACCTGGTCTCCACAGGGGCGCCGAACGGAGCTGGGCGGTCCGGTGTAGATGTGTTCCTTGTGTCCCCCTCTGATTCCCCTTTTCATCATGAAAGCAGGTTGCCTAAAATGTTAAATCAAATGTTACCCAACCATAAGGACAAGGGCAACTCCGGCCTTGCATGACCTATTCTTGCACCCCTCTGCTATGTCTCACCTTTATGTTATGAATGGCGGCCTCTCCATCCTGCGACTGTATGCCGGGGTGCGTAGTAGTTCAAGGATCTAGTTACTTCACTGATCCTGCAGCGTTCCAGAAAACTGTGACTCAATGGGTAAGTCTTTATTCCAAGGTATGGATTGCTTAAGAGTTCAAGTTGCTAAAAGTTCATTCCTGTGCCTCTTCCTTACAGGTTTCCCCTCAGTGCTTTAATATGGAGCAGGGTCCCTTCCAGAAATGGCAGCTGGCTTCCAAGGTAGGTTTAGCGCCAGCGTTATGCAATAGTCTTTCCACACGGTATTGTTCTGCAACTAACCTGCTGTTCTTGTGTTCTGCAGGTGCGGTATATCCAAGACAGAGATTGCGTGGTGATGTCTTGCGGGACCGTGAGGAAGTGCTACCTTCAGGTGAGTAGCGGCGCTGCGCAAGATTTAAACGTCTGAATGAGGCCTTTCCCCACTGCGCGGCTAACCTGATGTCTTCTTTTGTGTTCTACAGATGCAGCAGCTCCAGAGCAGCGATCGGGTGATGGAGCGCCGATCGAGTGATGGTGCTTCGATGGATCGCTGGTATGAGCAGCCTTTTGGTAAGTATTAGCGTAACGCAGCTAACCTGGTGTCTTTTCCTTTGCAGCTTCAGCATAAGCGGAGACTGCAGAGCGATCGAGATGGAGCATCAGGTAAGAGTCTTGTTCTGTTCTGTTGTCTCTCTTTCTTCCTTGCAGGTGGCTCGAGAGAACTGGACAGGCGTGGCTGAAGACTGGCCTGGAGTTTGTAGACACGGTGAGCGTTACGCTGCAGGAGTGCAGAATAACGCGAAGCGTGTTCTGTACTGAAGGCGTGGTTTATATAGCCTTCAAGAAGTAGTTCCTAGGTAAAGTAGTCCCTCCAACCACAACTTGTAGTTCGTTGGCAAAGTAGTCCCTTCAGCCTCAGACTGGTCTGCACATGGTTCTCTCCCTTTGAAACCTGCCTTACTTGAGATGGCAGCATGAGCCTGGCACCAACGGTGCCACGACCGAGTCCAGGAAGCCCTGAGGGAATCCTTTGGGGCCTTGAAGGTCCCATGGGTGCCAATACCCTGGGCTGGTTGGTCTGTTCCTGATGTCTGGGGGCAGGTACCGTGACAGTATCCCTAAGTCACCAGATTCCCACGGTAAGGTTAGGTGGTGTATCCCTATGTCACCAGATTTCCATGATAAGGTTAGGTGGTGCATCCCTAAGTCACCAGATTCCCACGGTAAGGTTAGGTGGTGCATCCCTAAGTGACCAGATTCCCAGGGTAAGGTTAGGTGGTGCATCCCTAAGTCACCAGATTCCCACGGTAAGGTTAGGTGGTGCATCCCTAAGTGACCAGATTCCCAGGGTAAGGTTAGGTGGTGCATCCCTAAGTGACCAGATTCCCAGGGTAAGGTTAGGTGGTGCATCCCTAAATCACCAGATTCCCAGGGTAAGGTTAGGTGGTGCATCCCTAAGTGACCAGATTCCCAGGGTAAGGTTAGGTGGTGTATCCCTATGTCACCAGATTCCCACGGTAAGGTTAGGTGGTGTATCCCTAAGTGACCAGATTCCCACGGTAAGGTTAGGTGGTGTATCCCTAAGTGACCAGATTCCCAGGGTAAGGTTAGGTGGTGCATCCCTAAGTCACCAGATTCCCACGGTAAGGTTAGGTGGTGCATCCCTAAGTGACCAGATTCCCAGGGTAAGGTTAGGTGGTGCATCCCTAAGTGACCAGATTCCCAGGGTAAGGTTAGGTGGTGCATTCCTAAGTCACCAGATTCCCACGGTAAGGTTAGGTGGTGCATCCCTAAGTGACCAGATTCCCAGGGTAAGGTTAGGTGGTGTATCCCTATGTCACCAGATTCCCACGGTAAGGTTAGGTGGTGTATCCCTATGTCACCAGATTTCCATGATAAGGTTAGGTGGTGCATCCCTAAGTCACCAGATTCCCAGGGTAAGGTTAGGTGGTGTATCCCTAAGTCACCAGATTTCCATGATAAGGTTAGGTGGTGCATCCCTAAGTCACCAGATTCCCACGGTAAGGTTAGGTGGTGCATCCCTAAGTGACCAGATTCCCAGGGTAAGGTTAGGTGGTGCATCCCTAAGTCACCAGATTCCCACGGTAAGGTTAGGTGGTGCATCCCTAAGTGACCAGATTCCCAGGGTAAGGTTAGGTGGTGCATCCCTAAGTCACCAGATTCCCAGGGTAAGGTTAGTTGCTGTGTCCGTAAGTCACTGATCATCATGAGTGAATGATGAAACATAATGGAGACTGGTCTGTTTATGGCAGACCACCAAGGGTGTGACCTGTTTCCTGTGTCATGGTCACAACACAGAAACAGGAAATGACACCATCTGGTCAATGGTGGCAGCACTATTTTTAAAGGGGATGGGGGAGCAAATATTTTCCATGAGTTGGTGCAAGTACAGTGACCAAACCGGAACCCACCCAGTGACTTCTCCCCCAAGAGATTTGTTCTAAAACATTCTGCATTTTTAGCTCAATTTCTGGGTGACATCTGATTGGAAAATAGCCACAGGACCTACAGGCACCTCTGTAGTAGAACACACATGTTATTATAATGCTTCAGATTCCAGGTCCTCAACAGTGCCCAGGAGCACGTGGCCTCAGTAAATCACAGATTTACCAATTCATAACATGCAATCAGAACCGCCATAACCTAGAATACAAACAGGATTAACTGCAAGTGAACTTGCTGTCGGTGAAATCTCTGTTCTAGGATTTCTCCATTATTTATTGGTTATTTGTAATGCGCACTATTACAGCAGAACTGTGTTTCAAGGCGGATCAAGACAGGGCGGGGACGGTATGAGGAAGAGTGGTTCAAAGAAAAACAAAACGTTCTTAAAAGGTCTTGAAGCATTCGGAAATGTGCACGTGCTGGGGCATGAGAGCAGGGGAGAGAGGGGAGGGGGAGTGCAGGCGGGGGGTATATGGAAGAGACAGACAAAAAGCGTTCTGACTAGGTCGTGAGACGATTTGGAATGTGCAACTGCCAAACATGAAGAGGGGTAGAGGGGGAGGAAGCAGAGTGCAGGAGGGTGACGCAGGTGAGAAACAAGTTAAAAGTGCAGGAACAAGTAGGTACATTGTATTGAGGACAGACCAGAAATGCAATTGTGACAAGCAGGCATGAGTGACTGCAGCCTAGAAAAGCCTCGCCTCGTGGAATGAGGGGCTACATCAGACATGCAGGCAAGCAATTCAGAACTAAACAGGCATGAGTGACTGCAGCCTGGAAACGCCTTCCCTCGTGGAATGAGGGGCTACATCAGGCATGCAGACAAGCAATTCTGAACTAAGCAGGAATGAGTGACTGCAGCCTGGAAAAGCCTCGCCTCATGGAATGAGGGGCTACATCAGACATGCAGGCAAGCAATTCAGAACTAAAAAGGCATGAGTGACTGCAGCCTGGAAACACCTTCCCTCGTGGAATGAGGGGCTACATCTGGCGTGCAGGCAAGCAATTCAGAACTAAGCAGGAATGAGTGACTGCAGCCTAGAAAAGCCTCGCCTTGTGGAATGAGGGACTACATCAGGCATGCAGACAAGCAATTCAGAACTAAACAGGCATGAGTGACTGCAGCCTGGAAACGCCTTCCCTCGTGGAATGAGGGGCTACATCAGGCATGCAGAGAAGCAATTCATAACTAATCATGAATGAGTGACTGCAGCCTGGAACAGCCTCACCTCATGGAATGAGGGGCTACATCTAGCGTGCAGGCAAGCAATTCAGAACTAAGCAGGAATGAATGACTGCAGCCTAGAAAAGCCTCGCCTCGTGGAATGAGGGACTACATCAGGCATGCAGACAAGCAATTCAGAACTAAACAGGCATGAGTGACTGCAGCCTGGAAACGCCTTCCCTCTTGGAATGAGGGGCTACATCAGGCATGCAGAGAAGCAATTTATAACTAATCAGGAATGTTTGACTGCAGCCTGGAAAAGCCTCACCTCATGCAATGAGGGGCTACGTCAGGCGTGCAGGCAAGCAATTCAGAACTAAGCAAGCATGAGTGACTGCAGCATGGAAAAGTCTCGCCTCATGGAATGAGGGGCTACATCAGGCGTGCAGGCAAGCAATTCAGAACTAAGCAGGAAAGAGTGACTGCAGCCTGGAAAAGCCTTGCCTCATGGAATGAGGGGCTACATCAGGCGTGCAGGCAAGCAATTCAGAACTAAGCAGGAATGAGTGACTGCAGCCTAGAAAAGCTTCTCCTCATGGAATGAGGACTACATCAGGCGTGCAGACACACAATTCAGAACTAAGCAGGAATGAGTGACTGCAGCCTAGAAAAGCCTTGCCTCATTGAATGAGGGGCTACATCAGGTGTGCAGGCAAGCAATTCAGAACTAAGCAGGAATGAGTGACTGCAGCCTGGAAAAGCCTCGCCTCATGGAATGAGGGGCTACGTCAGGCAAGTGACTGCAGCCTGGAAAAGCCTTGCCTCATGGAATGAGGGGCTACGTCAGGCATGCAGGCAAGCAATTCAGAACTAAGCAGGAATGAGTGACTGCAGCATGGAAAAGCCTTGCCTCATGGAATGAGGGGCTACATCAGGCGTGCAGGCAAGCAATTCAGAACTAAGCAGGGATGAGTGACTGCAGCCTGGAAAAGCCTAATGAGGGGCTGCGTCAGGCAAGTGACTGCAGCCTGTAAAAGCCTCGCCTCAGGGATTGAGGGGCTACGTCAGGCATGCAGGGAAAACAATTCAGAACTAAGCAGGAATGAGTGACTGCAGCCTGGAAAAGCCTCGCCTCATGGAATCAGGGACTACATCAGGCATGCAGACAGGCCATTCAGAACTAAGCAAGAATGAGTGACTGCAGCCTGGAAAAGCCTCGCCTCATGGAATGAGGGGCTACATCAGGCATGCAGACAAGCAATTCAGAACTCAGCAGTAATGAGTGACTGCAGCCTGGAAAAACCACATACAGCAATTGCACAATGCATGATTAAAATCAATACAATGTTCCAATCATCCTACTTGCCCAACATGAAATTATTAAAAAACATCCCTAAAATACATTTAAATAACAATTGTAAGACCAGATAAAAGCCAATTTTTCCATTGATTATAGTAATTCCTGCAGATTAGCAGAACATGCCCCAAATCCCAATCAACTCCCATTCCACAGTTGCATTTCTTGGACGCCCCTAAACCCCCTTTCCAGGTGCTACGGGCATTTAATGGGAGGACTCTGAGTCTGAGCATTAACACGCATTTCATGCAGTCGTATGATTTATTCTTGCAAATGTCTCCTCTAACATGGAGAGGCAGCCGAGTAGCCGGGTACATTGCAAGGGAAGGCAGGGTCCACGCATTGGCCCTATCAAGCTCTTTCTCATAGCAAATCGCTTCCCTCAACCACTCCTTTTCATTTTTAAACATTCCAGGAGAGTTTGTTCCTTCCCTTCCTTGCAACCCCACTTATTTAAAAAAAAACACCCCTCATTATACCATGTATATTTTCTCCTTGATTCTGAACAAACTATCGCCATCAAAGTATTCTGTGCATTAGGGCTCCTTAAGCCTAACACAAGTGTGCTTTGCCACCATATGTCAAGTTTCTAAATATTTCAAAGTTCAGCTACGCCTATCTGCTTAAACATTGTCATGACACTTTACTCTTTACCAAGCGAGTTTTAAACTGCTCCAGTTAACCACGTACTATCAATATTGCGCTATTTTCATCAGTGATATGTATGGCAGGTTTGCAGAATTAAAACATATTATTGTCATTCTGATGTCTAAATACACCCAGAAAGAAATGATGCCAGTTTCAACATATCCATGCCAGTATTGCCACACTTAAACATATGACCATGGTAGCATCTACATTGCCCTGAGAAAAATGTGATCTCACGCTCAAAAATGTCATGCCAGCATCTTCGTTGCTCCGAGAATATGTTGGTACCAGCCAAAAGGCAATACAATTTTGCCCCAATAAAAACATTATCATGCCAGCCTGATAGCCTTCCCGCATGACAGTGTGTTTTTACTGGCGCAAGAGTGGCATGGCATATTTTAAACTGCATCACAATTCCAGAGGGCAAAGCAGATGCAGCTACACTGCCACTAGTAATTAACAAATGCCTAAGAAATGCTCAAATAAAATAAAATAGAAATTGATGATAGAAGCCTCAGAGATGCCATGCCCATATTGGGCCACTTCTGCACTTTGTTATTTATGTTGCCACATAAACTGCCTTATGTCGGGTTCCTTTGCCTTCTAAAATTACACAAATACCTCACACAGCCCACAAAGCGTCTTCGTGTCACTTTCCATGTCTCCTAGACGTGTGCCATGCCACTGTCATTACCTTTAGGTCTGCTCCTTAGACCTCTTAATGTCACTAATTACCCTCAGAACTGACCCACTGCCTCCTGCTTTCCCAACATCACTCTCATTCCTCCTACAAATGCCTCATGTCATGTCCTGTTTGCCCATTGCCACTGATTTGCCTAATGCCATTCTCATTGCCCCACGCTGCTACTCCTCTTTTCCTCCACCCCTGCTCCATTTCATCTACAGACTAAGCTCTGGAAGATGTATACTAATTGACCTTTTCACAATTGACCTCCGGAGAATTTACCTAATTTAAAAGGTCAATTAGGATATATATCCGGGGGAAAATCCCTGCAACCCCCCACCCATTCGAAAAGAACCTGCAGCCCCTGACCCAAACCCCTTATATTATTTATAATCCAAAACCAACCCAATACATATATAAAATAACTAAAATAAAATAAAGGTCAATTGTGCAGAAGGTCAATTAGGACGACTATACTTTGGTCAATTAGGATAAAAGATCAATTGTAAAAGGTCAATTTAGGTAATACTGCTCTGGACACCGTATGCAGGGACATGATATGCCAACTTCCAGTTGACCACGGGTGCTTTCAGAACCCTCTGGTGGGGATTTGACACAGTAAGAAAGCTTCATATCATCACTTCCTATTTCACCCCTGATTTGCTCCACATCACTTGTGCTGCCCTCAGAATTGGCCCATTGCCTCAAGATTTGACCAATGTCGGTGTCATTGCCCCAGAACTGGCCCATTGCTGCTTTGTTTGCCCCATGTCACTCACATTGCTCCAAAACTGCCCCATGTCACCTTTACCTGCCCTATCATGTGTCTTTGTTTTTGGCATTGTGCTCTAACTATCCCTCAACAAAAGTCACACATTAGATAACTTGTGTAGCTGCAAAAGGGTTAATTTACTTTGCATTGGGGGGTTTCAAAAGTAATTAACTGCTTAAGAATATTTTTTAACCATTGTTTTATTCCCTCATCTTTTCATTTTGACACTACCCTCAGTATTGCTCTAAATGTGCCATTGATATATCAATGTCCACAGTGTCCATGTTATTTAAGTCACCCCAGGATGTAGGAAGTGTCTGTGTGCCATCCCCAATGGGTATCTACTGATTTAAAGAAACTGAGAGTGTATTTTGAAGTATATTTTTGTGCTCCCTTCTACAGAAGGCTTATTCAACTGACCATTAAATTAATAAATAAGTGTTTAATCAAAAAATCTTGAGAGTATTTATTTGAATACCTGTCACTGTGAATCTCTATGTTACAACCCTACAGTTCACACTGACCCCTCCTGAGATAAGCCTGGCTGCTCAGACTCTCTACCAACTTGTGTAGTACATGCTTATAGCAAAGGTTGGGTTACCTATTGCCAAGAGGGCAAGGCTGGTGCATTCTCCCACAGTGCACTGCATACAATCTTGCCTAAATGTGTGTCAATTCAGAAAAGTACTGTTCATCACAGAAGGGCACTTTTATTGTTGTACATGCAGCTGAAGAAGTGTTTATACTCATGAACGACACCACACAGGGTGCCATTAATCCATTAATAACGCTTCTTTAGGCTGGAGCAGGTAGTGCTGCACCAGCTTCTGAATCACGTCCCTTGCAGCACCCTACGCCGGAGCTGGTTTGCACGGCTGCGGCTTTGCCATAAATCACGGCTTTGCATGAGTGATGCACCTGGATTAATCTTTTAAGTCTTATCTGTTATCACCGGGCAGGGGCAGACACAAGTGTGAAATAAAGAGTGCTAATGGCCCCTTTCTCTGACAAATGACAGGTCACTGGGAAGGGGCCCTTAGCATTCCAAAGTCCTTGATTCTGTACATGCCACAGTACATGCCTGCACCATATAAGCCTGATTTCTTTCTCGCTGTGTCTAGTGGACATGAAAGCAGTGAGATAATAATGGATACTGTGAGAAACCAGAAGGTGACTCACTCGCTAGTCCCCGGGGATCTCTCTCTCAGGTGGCCAGAGCACGGCCATTGCTTTTGGATCCAGACCCTGGGGGTGGACCAGTGCGGGAGGATCACCTGGGTGAGGGGTTTTCGGGGAGTTGGGGTGATGCCGGCAATGGTGAGACAGGGTATTCCCCTCTCTTTTGTTTATCTAACCCATCCAATTTTTTAGGTTTCTCTGAGGTTCCAACTCCCCCGTCCCTTTGCACACAAACACTGGGCCGAGGAAGAGGGTGGCTGAGAGTAACTAGACTAACTCTCACACATTGTACTGGACATGTCCCGTTAAATGGGTCAGGCAAAGTCAGGCACCTGACTCTAAGTGCATACACCTAATTCCAATTAGCTCTCCTCACATGAATAAAAGGCAGAACCGAGAGGCACACTCTGAGCAAGGCGGAACAAGAGTAAGAGCCGGACTCCCAGGGTCAAGGCAAACCTCCTGGAGCAGAGCGATGGACCAAGGAATGAGAGCAGCGGGTGGAAAACCCCAAGAGTTCCCTATTGGAGGCCGAGGCCTCAGACAGGCAGCGAAAGACACATGGAGAAGGCCAGATCCCGGAGTAGAAGGCTGCACTGTGTTGCAAGGATGCTAACAACCCTCCCGGGTGAATGGCAGAGCTAGGGAGGCGAGGCCAAGCCTGTGGTATTAACCTTGACTCGTGAATTGGAAACCGTAAAACCAAGAAGGAAACGCACAAAGCCGGTGACTTGGCAAGCGACCTGAGAGACCTGTGTGTGTTAAAATTTTACGTAAAGTAACATTATGTCGTAAGTGAAGGCTGCATGCGTGTGGATGAGGCTCAGGGAGAGGCAGACCTATAAATGAACTTTGAAGTAAGGAAAGCTGTAGAATCAGAGATACTGAGTAACAGAGAGTGGTCCGGTGAAAGGAAGTAGCCCACTCGAAAGTCTCAGTGAAAGGTGTATTGTTTGTAATGATAAAGCAAATTAACTGCAAAAGTGAATTAAGCAAAAGTAACTCCTGGAGAATGGGAGAGTGAAAGTTGAACCTGGAACTTTGATTCTAAGTGATCCTGAGGAGTCTGTAAAGAAAGCCACACACATTTGAAAGTCTTTGACCCTGGCAGAGGGGGACCTATGTGAACTTTGTTGTGAAGAGGTCTGAGTCCGACAGAGGGGGGACCCACACAAACTTTTTGTTGAAACATTATATGGAACTCAAGAAAGAGAGACTTTAACGCGGGAGGCCAGGCGGGACTCAAACCAACATTTTGGAACTGTTTATTGTGTTGAAAAGCCGACCCAGAGTGTGTCATCCTGCCTACAGGGACCGATATACTCTGTGAGGTCTAACGTGGGAAGGAGAGCTGGTTCAACCAAATGCATTCTTTTGAACACTGATTTTTCCTTTGCATACATTTCTCCTTTATACACTTTTTGCACAAGAGATAGGGCAGGCATTAGGCCATTCTGATTTGATGGAATCCACTAGGACTGTTTTGTTTAATGTTTGATGGTCGAGACTGCTCCCATCTTAGTCATAGGGCAGAGTAGGAGTTAAAACACTTGTCTATAGGCATGTTATAAATGCCATATCATATCATATCAACCACAGAAACTTCAATAAAGGTTTTTACAAATTGTACCTATTGTGTCAGTGTCATACTTGTGATACCATGCCTCCCCTACAATACACAACTGCACATTTTATTCAGAAGATGCTTGTGTCAAACAATTCTGAGTGAAGACAAGTAGGGAAATGCACAGAGATGTCTAGTTTTCTTGTGCAGGTTGTAACATTTCAAGAATCAGGGTGTTGTAATCGTTTTACGGACTCCTTGATTTCTGAAATAAGGGGTGTTTAACATGAATGTTGAAAACAAGGAAAGGGGGTGTTTTAATAAATTGGAGCCGAGCATGGGTACAACTTTAGACTGAGAGTGCCACCACCATCATCATTTACCCGTCTTCTGCCTCAGGACAAAGAAACATTCCATAAGCAAGTTGCTGTTATTCAAACAGTATTAAGCTGACATTCCAGGTGAGTTCAAGTTGCACATGACCTCAGACCTCTGTCTGACCCCACTTGGTCCTTTCCACAATGTCCAGTGCCACCCTCAAAGGCGTGCATCAAGGAACCTCATATCCTTATGCATGCGAACAAGACTGCGTAAGACCTGAAAGATTCTAGAGTTCACTCTACCCACCAATATATAGTCACAACCACACACTTCTATTAAGGTTCAATTACGCCCATAGGATTCATTTTAGACTTTTAATTTAAATTTAAGGACAATGTATCATGTTGGAATTCTTGTCTTAGTATCATATCCACCATAAATCGTGTGCTTGCTAAACAAAGATTTAAATGACAAAATAAGCAGGAAAATTATTACACTACTAAATACATTTTCAGCAAGCTTTCTTTAATATTTCACATTTTTAATATAAAAACCAAGTTGTGTTTTATTGATTCACAGACATTTTAATCATTCCCATGAAAGACACACAGTTGCTTCAGGGTGGAAAAAGGAACGCATTTTGGGAGGGGGCGTGGGTAGTAGGCAGGATAAGCAGGGGTACACTACGAGGGGAAGAAATACACAATTTTCATAGAAAGAGCCTATGGGACATTAGGCTCTTGCATGCTCTTATAGCGACCGTCGCAGTTGGGCAGCGTATTCGATAATCCCTCTTGTGCGACTGTGTATTTGGAAGAAATGGATAGGATAGACTTGAACCTTGTGTACCTCCCATGATCACTCCTTATCTTCTGAGAGGATCGACTCTGCGCTACTCTCCACCTCCTCCAGGTCGAATTAGAGAACAATGTATGGTCACGAAGTCCCGCGTATGGTTGTGCGCATGGGAAGCCCACATAGGACCATGCACGGCTGGGATTTACCTTAACCTGTCATGAACGCAAAGCTCTGGAGCAATCTCCGTATCGCCCTGAGAAAAGAACATTCTTACTGGACCTTCAGGAAACACCTGAAAACCTGGCTTTTTAACTAACACGCCCTTGTCATGCGCCATATCCAATCTTGGCGCATGTGGCCCCGAGTCCATTTCCGTGCCCCCTGAAGCTCCTTTCACGTCCGCTTCTACGTACATCCAAGCGGTCTAGTCTTTTTTCCCGCTTCCGGATGTACGTAGGCCTACATTAGCCACACCCCCCATTCCGCGCATCGCGTTGCAACCGATACGGTCAGCTACTCTGCTTTGCTGCCGCCATTGCTGTTAAGCTGGCTTTTCCCTTATTTTCACTCCGTTCCTCTTGCGGAGCACCCTTTGTTCCTGTGCTTACCCTCTCCCGCTTTCCTGTATTCTCTCTTCCTTCTCCGTTCGGCTCCTTGCATCCGTTCGGCTCCTCTTTCTGCTCTCTCTCTCTTGTGTTTACGGTTACTCCTCCCTCTTATTGTATCCTTTGGCTCCTTCTGGTCTGCTCTGCCTATTGTTGCTGTTTTTTGGAACTCACTGTTTCCGCCATCACTGTTCCGGGCGCCGTTGGAATTCATTGCCCACATTCTATTCTCCGAAGGAGCCCAGTTTCCAAGAGGATTTCTGTTTGCCATCAGCAGGGTTTTTTTCTGCCATCAACGGCTTTTTCCCCTCAGTGTCCCTCCCGAGAAAGGGGTCACAGTGGGGTACTTTTCGTCAGCCTTCATTGTGGCTTCCTCCCGTGTGAGACACAAACTTCAGACAAAAAAGGAAAAGGATTATAGAGCTAGAAGATCCCTCAGTCCAGAGGACGGCGATTACAACAGTTCAGGTGAGGAGGAGGAGGAGGGAAGTTGGGACATAACAAACACACAGAACAGAGTCTGACAGTTTGCAACGCTAATTACCAACGATGGCTACTGATGAACAAGTACAGGAATTAGTAGCCGCTGTTCGAAATCTCTCTCTAGAGATGCAAAATATGCAGGCTGAACACAATCTGTTGAAGCAGATGGTAGCAGCTTGAGAACCTCCATCCACAGATTTACCCCCTATGGCTCTTTCTTCAGGCAAGTTTGAAGGGTGACCAAAAAAATGAAAGGAATTTTGGATGTCTGCAAGGTGTACTTTACATTTAGATTTCGCACTTATGCCTCCGATCATGCCAAGGTGGGCTTCCTGATATCTAATATGTCAGGAAACGCCCTAGCTTGGGCTACCCTCTGGTGACCAGAGCAGACCCGGTGCTTCAGGATTTCGGGGCTTTTGCAGAACTCTGAAAAAACACTTTTGAGAGGCCTGAGATCACCATGGCAGCTGGTGAAGATCTGCTAGACGTTCGCCAGGGACTCAGAGAAGATCTGAAAGATGAACTGGCTCGTTCTCCACGTCCTCGCTCTCTCGCAGATTTGATGACCGCTGACCTCGAAATGGAATTCAGAAGGCGACATGAGAGATGTCGGACTCTGCCTTTTTTCTCAAGGAACCCCTCTCCTCCTCCTTCTTCTACGGTCAAACGGACTGAAGAACCCATGCAAATTGGTGCAGCTTGTCCTTTTCATACTCCAGAAGAAAGGAAGAGAAGGAGTGAACAGGGGTTATGTGCTTACTGTGGATCAGACGAACATTCAGTAAGAAACTGCACTGAACTACCCAGCAAACAGCCGGAAAACGAAAGCCCTCAATCCTAGAAGGGACGGGATATCGAGGGAAACCCAGTAGTCCCGATGTATCAATGTCAATTGGCTCTACCGATACCTCAGAGGATTCTCGCCTCATGGTTGTGAGTGCAAAGGTTACCATCGGTGGTAACCAAATCGAGGCATTAGCATTGCTTGATTGTGGAGCTGCAGGCAATTTTGCAGACACTCTTTGGGTGGATAAAGTTGGAGGTAGGCGCATTGACCGCTTGCAAGGCCAGAAAGCGGAGGGTGTGGATGGAAAACCTTTGAGCTCTGGCCCAATCACCCAAACCACTGAACCACTGCAACTCATCATCCACCAACATTCCAAAACCATAACTTTTGACATCATATGTGCTGCACATTTTCCACTCATCTTGGGAATTACATAGCTACGCCAACACAATCCATATATTGACTGGGCATCCAACCGTCTAGACTTCAACTCAACTTATTGCCATAAGAACGGTTTTCAGGAAGTACAATACCAAACAGTAAAGACAGTTCCCAGTACTCTCAACACAACTGTTGGTATTAATTCCATCACGCAGATTCTTGATGAATATGATACAGTGTTTGCCAAAACCATTCCCCTGGAATTACCACCTCATAAGCCAGAGGATTGTGCCATAGATCAGGTACCGAATGCATTGGTACCTTGGCAGAATGTTTGCATTATACAACAAGGAGAAAGAAACTCTTAGGAAGTACCTGGACGACAACCTATGTAACAGTCTAATTAGGCCCTCTAAATCACCTGCCGGGCCCCACTGTTTTTTCATTCCTAAACGGGATTCCACTGACCTCCGACCATGCATCGACTACAGAGGCCTTAATAAAGTAACAGAGAAAGATCGGTACCCTATGCCCTTAATTCCAGATATACTGGAAGCCGTTCAGGGAGCTTCTGTTTTTTCCAAACTAGACTTACGGAGTGCCTATTATTTGGTCATAATAAGATCAGGAGACGAATGGAAGAGCGCGTTCAGGACACCCTTCGTTCTGTTCGAGTACCACGTGATGCCTTTTGGGCTCGTAAATGCTCCAGCAATCTTCCAGAGGTTTATGGACCGCATCTTCTCTGATCTTTTGTTCCTATCAGTCGTCGTATACCTCGACGATATCCTGATTTTTTTCCCAAAATATGCAAGACCACTTAAAACACCTTACAGAAGTGCTAACTCTACTTAAAAGACACCACCTTCTGGCAAAAAGGGAAGTGTTTTTTGGGGTTTCTTCAGTTCCCTATTTGGGGTTTATTTTATCACCTCAAGGGGTTCAGATGGACAAGAACAAGATAGAAGCCATTCTTCAATGGCCTGCTCCGACTTCAATCAAGGAGGTACAAAGATTTTTGGGCCTGGTAAATTTCTATCAACGCTTCATTTCCGGTTTTCTGAAATAGTCCTGCCTATAACCAGTCTCCTTAAAAAGTAATGTATGCCTTTTACCTGGAATACACAGGCAGAGGATAGTTTTCAATGCTTGAAAAGGCAGTTTTGCCGTGCGCCAATACTGCGGCAACCTGATCAGAGGAAACAATTTATACTGGAAATTGACGCGTCAGCTGCCAATATAGGGGCAGTACTCCTACAAGGACACCAAGATGAAGAACATCCTGTTGCATATTTGTTCAAAACTCTCACTGAAAGCCAACACAACTACTCAGTCATTGAAAGAGAGCTTCTGGGAATGAAAAAGGCATGCGAAGAATGGAGGCATTTGCTGCAAGGGAGCAGCCACCCCTTCATCATAAGAACTGATCATAAGAACCTACAGGTTCTACAATCCATGGAGTGTATAAACTCAAGGCAAGCTCGTTGAGCACATTTTTTTCCCAGTATGATTTCCGAATCACCTACATCCCTGGTAGCCCGAATAGTTTGGCTGATGGTCGCTCTAGAAAATCTTATGCCTCAGGCACTCCTCCCCATACACCAGAAAGAATGTTTCTGAGAAACCAAATCATCAGTAACGTTTCCTTATTCATGCAACAAATCAGAGAGGCAGCCACCAATCATCATGAGCCCAAAGGACTGACCAAGACGGATGGTTTACTGTTCAGAAGGAAGCAGTTGTGGATACCTTCCAAATATCTTCAGGAAAAAGTTTTGTCATGGTGTCACGATCATAAGACGGCTGGGCATAGAGGGCAAGCTGGTACACTGGACTTGGTCAAAAGAGCTTTCTACTGGCCCGGTTTGTCGAATGATGTCAAACAATATGTACAAACATGTAGCATTTGCAACCAAAGCAATTACAGTACCAAGAGACCTGTAGGTCTATTGAAACAAGATGCCATCCCTACTCATCCTTGGAGTCATGTCACTACAGACTTTATTGTTGATCTGCCGGTTTCACAAGGTTGTTCTTGCATCCTTGTAACCATAGATTCTCTCACTAAGATGGCTCACTTTTCTCCTCTTCCTGGATTACCCACTGCAGAAGGAATGGCCCAGATTTTCATCAGGGATATATTCAGACTCCATGATCTCCCGGATAAAATCCTCTCAGACTGCGGAAGTCAATTTGTGTCCAAATTCTGGAAATCGCTTTGTCAGAACCTCGGCATCGAAAGAGCTTTGTCTTTGGGCTATCATCCCCAGACAAATGGACAAACGGAGTGGCTAAACTGCAGTTTGGAACAGTATTTACGTGCCTATACCAATTCGGAACAAGACAACTGGGTATCTCTATTGCCCACAGCAGAATTTGCTTATAACAATGCAAGGCATTCTGCCATTAGGATGACTCCATTCTACTGTTCGTACAGATATCATCCCCGTTACATTCTTCTGCTCTCTCCCAAACACTCTTCTCTTCCCGCTGTGGAGGAAGTACTGTTTCGGATAAGAGAAGCCCAGAAGACGGCGAAACTCAGTTTGTCGGAGAGCCTCCAAACATATAAACATCAGGCTGACAGGCATCAACGGGATGTTCTTGACTGAAAAGTGGGCTAAAAAGTATGGCTTTCTACTAAATATCTACCACGGTGGCTCATCCTTCTAAACTCTCACCACGGTTTCTTGGCCCCTTTTCTATCACTGCCAAAATCAACCCAGTGGCGTTTCGACTTAAACTGCCCTCTTCTTTGAAACGTGTCCACCCTGTCTTTCATGCTTCTTTGTTAAGAAGTGCGGATCAGTCACGTGTTTTTCGACCTATTCCTATTCCAGCTCTCACTGTCAGAGATACCGAGTATGAGGTCTTGCACTTACGAGATTCCAGATAACGAAGAGGGCGGCTGGAATACCTTGTTCATTGGAAGGGTTTCTCTAGTGCTGAGGATTCCTGGGAACCTCTTTCTCATATCCATGCCCCCATCCTTCTTTGGAAGTTTCATAGGGCTCCTCCTAGCAAGCCAGGGGGTTTCGGTGTTGAGAGGGGGGCATACTGTCATGTGCGGTATCCGATCTTGCGCATATGGCCCTGGTCCGTTTCCGTGCCACCTAAAGCTCCTTGCATGTCCACTTCTACGTACATCCAAGCAGTCTAGTCTTTTTTCCCACTTCCGGATGTACATAGGTCTACATTAGCCACGCCCCCACTCAGCTCATTGCGTGGCAACCGCTACGGTCAGCTACTCTTCTTCACTGCCGCTGTTGCTGTTACGCTGTGCTTTTCCCTTATTTTCACTCCGTTCCTCTTGCGGAGCACCCTTTGTTCCTGTGCTTACCCTCTCCCGCTTTCCTGTATTCTCTCTTCCTTCTCCGTTCGGCTCCTTGCATCCGTTCGGCTCCTCTTTCTGCTCTCTCTCTCTTTTGTTTACGGTTACTCCTCCCTCTTATTGTATCCTTTGGCTCCTTCTGGTCTGTTCTGCCTATTGTTGCTGTTTTTTGGAACTCACTGTTTCCACCCTCACTGTTCCAGGCGCCGTTGGAATTCGTTGCCCACATTCTATTCTCCGAAGGAGCCCAGTTTCCAAGAGGATTTCTGTTTGCCATCAGCAGGGGTTTTTTCTGCCATCAACGGCTTTTTCCCCTCAGTGTCCCTCCCGGGAAAGGGGTCACAGTGGGGTGTTTTTCGTCAGCCTTCATTGTGGCTAGTTCCTCCCGTGTGAGACACAAACTTCAGCAAAAAAGGAAAAGGATTATAGAGCCAGAAGATCCCTCAGTCCAGAGGACGGCGATTACAACAGTACAGGTGAGGAGGAGGAGGGAAGTTGGGACATAACAATCACACAGAACACAGAGTCTGACAGCCCTGCGCTAAGACTCTAAGACACGTGGTTCCTGCACCCCTGCAACTGCATTCTTCTCTGTTGCTACCATTTGATACCCAAGCCCCCTGTTCCCACCCCAATCTACTTTACCTGTATCCTCATTCAATGTAACGTGCCTAAATACCGAAGGGTTCAGTGTTCTGCAACAAATGCAAAAAAAAAAGAAAAACTTTAGTGGAGCGGCTGAGGTCAGGGTATTGTAAATCCTACGTGTTAATCAATGGCAGCTCTGATTAGTGGCCCCCATCTGTCTGACAGTGCCTTGGCTCTGCAGTTTACAGGAATATAATTCTCCAAGCAAGCTTTGCCCTTTGTTAAAATTAAACTAATACTGTGTTCTTGAGTGAGTCTCACCTTGACTCTGTAGAAGATGCTTTAATGGGGCTTAACTTGCGCTCTCCGCCCCCAAAACTAGTTGTTGCTATCATAAGAAATTGCTCTTTTTCTGAGTCCTAGAAAAATGACTTTCTGCCCATTACTGAGCAGCAAGTTCCTTGCCAGAAAGTCTGAGGACCTAGTGTGCGTCTTCCTCCTTTCAGAACTGAAGTCAAGTTTCTTCATCAACATATCGCAGCCTGTGCTCAACTTACCTCTGCACTATACAGTGCAAAACATTGACACATGAGACAAACTAACCCTGTCCTTCAGTTACGTATATGCCCAAGGAGGTATCCAGTGAAAACGTACCCAAACAAAATATAGTCTGTGAAAAAGTCATGGTGAAAATACCTCTGTAGTGAACAAGTTGCCACGCAAACGTAGTCACAAAATGAAGCTGAAAAGTAGCCAAACATGAAGGGCTGCCAGGGCAATTGTTAGGGTAAAGCAGGGCTGTGATTGCCTGGTTTAGACTTTGGATAGGGGCTGGGGTAAGGATAGGGGTTAGAGTAAAGAAGTTGGGTTTTGGTTAGATGTTAGGGAAGATGTCCAAAAGAACTCATGACAATCTTTTTCACGGAGATAAATGTAAATGGGACAGCACAGGTTAATGGAGGAAAAATACAAAAAAATGTCTCTAACAGACATTACGTCCATCTTGGGCGGGTTCTTAAAATGTAGCTCAAATGAAAGGAGTGCAGTTATTGCGCTTCTTTCATTTGTGCTAGTTTTAGAAATGCTCAGGTCACCTTGTTCTCAAAAAAGGGGACCTGCATATTTCAGGAGGTGCTTGACAGTGGTGCAAAGATGCGCTGTCCAGCTGTTTTGCATTTATTTCTTTTTTGGTTTTGTTTAGTTGTATTGCTTGTAGCGCGACCCTAGCTCAAGTGCAGCACAGTGCTTTACAACAGGTTTGTTCCAGAATTGGGCTTGACATTTTATACAATAACACAGTCCTGTTGTTGGAGGGAGAGAGGGAATTTTATTTGACCAGCAGGTATTGTTGAAAGAGACACGTTTTTAGTGTTTTGCGGAAATGGAGGATGGTAGGGGCATTTTGAGCATCTACCGGGATTGAGTTTCTGAAGGTCGGGCCGTGGCAGGAGAAGCACTGCTTGCAAGTCTTCTCTTTGTGGGCTAGTTTTGGTTTAGTTTAGTTTATTATTTATAGGGCGCGCCATACCCTGGGGCATCAGGGCGCACAGGACAAGAAAATGCTCCAACCTTTTGATAGTTTTACTACATGAGGTGCGAGAGCCTCCAGAGGTGTGGAGTTTAACCGCCAAGTATGTTGGTGCTCCATTTGAGACTACTTTGTAGGTGAAACATGCAGTTTGGAATATGATACTGGCAGAGAGGGGGTGCCAGCAAAGCGTGCACAGTGTTGGACAGATACAGTCGAATTTGCGGGCACCTGTAATGGGGCGGGCTGCAACGTGGTGTGCTACTTTGAGATGGGCCAGTTGAGCAGCTGGAAGCCCAGTAAGAAAGGAATTTCCCCCCATCAATGTGTGAGATAATGAGGTTTTGGAGCACCGTACAGAATTCATTCGGAGGAATGAAGGGTTTAATTTTGCTGAATGTGCGTATCTGTAGCCACACAGTTTGGTTTTTTTTGGCGGTGTGCTTTTGGAAGGAAAGGCTACTGTCAACAATGAAGCCCAGAGATGTGGCTTTAGTTTGACTGCTGGGGGGTGAATCCTTCCAGGAACATTTCATCCAGCCATTGCTGCATGAGTTGTTTGTTGGGGGGGCGATGAGGATGAATTCAGTCTTGGTCGGGTTCAGTTTGAGGTAGACATTTGACTTCCTTGTTTGGATAGTAGCCAGGCATTCGTGGAAGCAAGCAATATTTTGGGGCCACTGGCCTTAAGTTACAGCCGAGTGTCATCAGCGTACTGATGGATGGCTATGTTGATGTCGTTTAGGGGAGTTCCCAAGGGTTTCATGTATAGACAGAAGATGATTGGGGAGAGAATGTAACCTTGGGGAAATCGGTTCATTCTAAATGAGCCCCCATCTGTACAACCTGGTGCCTACCGGATAAGTAGGATGCAAACCATTTTAGCAGAGTTCCAGAGAAGCCCACCCTGCCGGTGAGGAGGGAGAGCAGTATTTGGTGATCAACTGTGTCAAAGGCAGCCTGTGAGGTCTGAGAGGACTAGGAGACACAAGTCCCCATTGTGAGTGCATCGTCCACCACTGGGTTGGTTGCAGTCTCAGAGATGAAGCCAGACTGGTTATCACAGAGGCGGTCAAGCTGGTCGATTTTGCCAAGTAGTTGTGCCACTACTTTCTCAATAAGCTTCCCGATGAACGGGAGGCTGGGGACGGGTCAGTCGTTGGCTCGGTCCACTGGGTCAAGCAAGGGTTTGTATGAGACCTGTATTGGACATGTCTGGCATACACCTTCACTGAGGCAGGTGTTCACAGTACCGAGGAGTGCATTAAGTGCTGGGTCAGTGAGTCGTTTAATGAGGGAGGCTGGGAGGAAGTTGTCTATGTAAGTAGTGGGTTTGAGTGAAGCGAGTGTGTCTGAGAGATCCTTAGGAGGGAGGAGGGTGAAGTCATTCCATAAGGCAAGTGCGCACGGGAGCTGGGGTTACCAGGCCTCTGTCTGATTTTGAGTCATCAATGTGACCCCTGAATTGTATCACTTTTTGCAAACATTAGTGTCGGGAGGGCGCTCCCGACACGGGTCTATAACAGACTGTGATTGGCCCTGAAAGGGCCCATCTCGTGAAATGCTTGCACAAAAAAAGCATTTCCATGGCTATTTGCGGGATGGAAATGCAAGTGTGACAGCCATGGTTCAAAGCACAGAGTCACACTCACAAAGAAAATCATGAATGGGTCCGAAATGACCCTGCCATGATTTGCTGTGTGTCCTGTGCCTGTTTCAAAAGGCGCGGGGGGATGAGCCCACTTTCTGCGCATTTAAAAGCGGATATCATTTGTGAATTTGACATTGTAGAAACACCCCCGGTTATTTGAGCAAATGCAGCACGGGGTGAAAAGGGGCATGTGAGTGGGCGTCAGAAGCCCCTTCACAATGGGCCGCTCCTTGTTTTGCCGAAAGGCCCCTTGCAACCAAAGACGTTTTGCAAATCTGGTCCCATGTACTCCCATGCACACAAGGGTGACGCTATGACAATTCGATCTGCCCTCATCATCACTCCCTTTCTAGTTCCCCTGCATCTTTTTGGCCGTAAGCTGGAAGGGTGCAAGACTTTGAGGCTTAATCTTGAGGTACATATTGCACAATGCAGTTACCACCTCCACTCAGGAAAAACAGGTGGTATTTGAAATGATGCCTCGCTTTACCACTGCTGCCTAGCTCATAAAGGCCCCCTGGGGGCTAACTACCAGCGCTGTGGTCAGACCTCCGCCCGCCTTATTACATTATAATGACTCTTTTAAAACCTAGCATCTCATACATATTTAATTCAGTTTGTAATTCGTAAGGGGCTCTGGCATTCGTCTCACCACTGCGGCCAGGAAGCGGAAGTTCAGCTGCTCCAAACTTTGACATGTCCGTGCAGTCCTCCTGTTAATGCTGCAGAGGGAACATGAATGGTCGCGCGCCTTCTTGACTCTTCTCAATTATCCGCGCATCGAGTGTAGTAATCGGAGCCGCATCATCGTCATATGGAATTTCATGCTCCGCAGAAATTACCCACAATGCCAAGGCCCAGCAAATGACCTGCAAATCAGAAGGATTCGCTTTTACTTGTCTTCAGGTGACCCGGAGGTCCATATTCATATTCATGGGTGGCATCCCCGCCAGCGAACCCTCAGTTCTGCTCTGCAGCACACCAGGCAGGCACGCATCAGCCACTTTAAGTTCCCCAGCACCACCACACACAACTGCAAAGCGTATCAGGTAAGTACTGGCTACGTGGTGTGAAGGTGACGAACGGAGACCCCAAGGGAATGGAGGAGGCACCCCGATAACCGGGGCAGGGGCCTTCCTCCTTCAGCTCTCTCGTCCCTCCCCCCACAGGGGCAGGGGAGAGGGCGGCAGGAAGCACAAAGGAAAGAGCGCCAAAGCTCACGAAAAGCCCGCGAAGGGCAACAAAAGAAAAGGGAGGAGCTTGGGCTTCATAAGCGGCGGGTGCCCGGCACGGGAGCACTTGCAGCTCTTCCAGCACCCAGGCGCCCGCCAAACTCGGAGGATTTCGTTCCATTCCAGGATTTTGTGAAGCTTCAAGGAGGATCGTGTTGGTCGGGTCGCCAGGCGCTGAACACTACCGAGGGGCCGCGAGCAAGGAGAGAGGAGGTCGAGCCCCAGTCGGCAGTGCGGTCGTCGGCAGCATCGGAAGAAGCTGCGCACTGGAGCGGCTGGTACGGGGAAAGAGGAGGTCGCAACCACCGGACGGGTACCGGAGCCGTGGACAGGGGCAAGAGTGAGCATTAGGCGGCACCGGAGCAAGCTGCGGTGAGAGAGCGCCAGAAGGCACCGCGCGGAAGCCAAGCTTCCGACACAACACATTGAAGCAGCTGACCTCGCGGGAGACTGAGTGTTGTGGGGGTGAGCTTCCACGTAAGTAAGCCCGGAAGAGAGAGGTGGCGAGGAGGCGGTGCTATCGCGGGTGCAACAAAGGAGGTCGCACCGGTCAGCTGATCAACAGCTAAGCCCCGCATTTCTTGTTAAGCGGAGTACCTAACACTGGGCAGTACCCGAGCTGCATTGCGCCAAGGAGAAAGATGGAGGTACAAGGAAAAAGTCACGAGGAGCAGCAGAGGGACAACCTGGAGGCCTTCTTAGCAATGGCAAGGAGGGCTGGGGACAAGTATGGCACCAGCTGGATGCAGCAGATGGCATCACAGGTTGGGGCCGAGGTTGCAGGGCGCAGCCAGAGGTCCGACTCACCGGTGTTGTTTCCACCAACGCCAGTGGAAGAGGCATGGGTGGAAGTGCACTCCCAGGAGGGAGAGGGGCAGGACATTGAGGAGCTCGAGGAAGAGGTCGAACCGGTCGGCAAAAGGAAAAGGGTGATGACCAAGAGAGCCAAGGACAGCCAGCAGCAGGCGGCGGCAGCACAGAAACGGAAAGCCAACCCCAGGGGAAAGGGGAGGGCGCAGGAGGTTGAAGCCACACCGGCACCTGTCCCTGCTGAGGCTCCAAGGCCAATGGGAGGTCCTCGCGGTGCACCTGTAGCCACACCGGCGGTAGCAGCGGAGGGTCCGACCACCTTGGAGATGGTTAAAGGTATGTTCAGGAAATGTATGGAAGCATGGGGAGCTGGAGTAAATGGACAGATGCCTTTTAACAATAATAATGCCTTGAACCTAGTGGGGAAGGGGGCTGAATCGATTCACCAGCAAGGGGGAAGTGTGGTCTTGGAGCATGGGGGACTGTTGGGGAGTCAGCCTGTTGTGGGGGTGAGTCAGCCCGTTGTGGGGGTGAACCCGGTGCAGACGGGTGGAACAGGCCAAGTGACATAAGGAGCAACCAGCGCATATGCGCCCCAAATAGGGGGAACACCATGGTGGGGCGCACAGGCGCCTCCACAGGTTTAGGGGCAGGAGCCGGCTAGCAATGCCACAATATATGGGAGGCCCATGCCAGGATTTGCACCGGCCAGAGTGGCGATTAACGCGCTGACTTGGCACATCCCTCTGGCATACAGAGAGCGGGTATGGAGGAAGGAGTCATGGATATTCTGGAGTTGGTGGGGATGCTCCCCGTGGGACAGGGGTTCAGTGAGCCAACTGAAAGGGATAAGGAAAAGAAGGAGAGGGAAAGGCCTAAAGTTGAGCTCAATATTCATAAAAGGTTGATGGCATTCCAGGTGTATGCCACCATCATGTTAGAGAAATTCCCACAAGATGGGGTGGCTTTGATGGCTTACAAGCAGTATATTCATGAGCAGTATTTAAAGCATGGGGGAGATGCATGGATCAACTATGATAGGGGTTTTAGACTCAAAATGCAGGTATGGCCGGCAATGACCTGGGATGAAGTGGACGTGGGAGGATACATAGACAAAAAAATGGTACCACCCAGGCCAGTGGACCAGATTGTTCCAAGCGAAAGAGCAACACAGGGCAAGGGCAGGGGGTCCTACTCAAGGGGGAGGGGGTCCTTTCGAGGGAACTCCTCCTGGAATAACTGTGCCAACTACTAGGGGGAGTTACCAGAATGTTGGTTGTTTGCAGAGGGGAAGTGCACCTATGGAAATGCATGCAGGTTCAAGCACTCAAAGGGCCCGAGCTCAAGGAGGCACAGCTCCTCCAGCAGAGAGAGTAAGGCGAAGGGCAGCACAAAAACCAAAGAAAAAAGCAAGCATGATTAAAACACAACTACCAACGCCAATACGTTTGCAGGCAGTGGAATTGGTAAAAGCCTTAGGGGAAGGGGCACTCATGGGGAAGGCCGACATAGAATCAGCTTTTCGCTTACTACCTATCCATAAGGACAGCCATCATTTGCTGGGGTTCAACGTGCTACAGGAATACTTCTATGACAAATGTTTACCGATGGGGTGTGCAATTTCATGTGCCTATTTTGAGAAGTTTAGCCGATTCCTTGAATTTTCAGTAAGGCAAAGATCCAAGGTCGGGGGGATACTCCACTACCTCAATGATTTCCTTTTTATTGGGAGAAAAGGAACACAGGATTGTAAGGAACTCATGGGGGTATTTCAAGGGCTGATGGAGGAGTTTGGGGTTCCGCTGGCCAAGGGGAAAACTGTGGGTCCGGTCACGACAATGGTATTTTTGGGAATTGAAATTGACTCGGTGGCCGGAGAATGCAGACTGCCAAAGGAAAAAGTAGTGAAATTGAAGGATGTAATTGCAAGGATGTTGGGCAAAGAAAAAGCCACCTTGAAGGAGCTTCAGTCTCTAGCGGGCAATCTGAATTTTGCAGGCAAGGTGATTCCGGAAGGAAAAGTGTCTGCTAGAAGTATAGAGCTAAAGACGGTTGGCTTGCAGCATGCGGGTCAACATGTGTGCCTAGGGAAGGAGGTGAAAGAGGATCTTAAAATGTGGAATACTTTTTTGGACTGTTTTAATGGGGTGTTGTTGTGGAGAGAAAACTTGGGACATGGAAGTAGCCGGAAGCTGGTTACCGACTCGTCAGGGGCCCTGGGGTTTGGCGCCATCTTGGGAAAGAGATGGTGCGGACAGGCATGGCCTGCACGATGGCAGGCAGAGGGGATCACCAAGGACATTACGGTGCTGGAGTTGTTCCCGATAGTGGTGGCATTCAAGCTCTGGCCAGACCAGCTGCAAGACAAAAAGGTGATGGTTTGGTCGGACAACTTAGCGGTAGTTCAGATTATCAACCAGGGAACAAGCAGGAATGGCAGGGCACTGGGGTTACTCAGGGAGCTAACAAAGTGCTTGCTGCAGCTGAATGCAGAGGTCAGGGCACGGCATATCCCTGGGGTTAAGAATGTGGCTGCTGATTCTCTTTCTCGTTTACAATGGGGAAAGTTTTGGGGAAATCACCCAGAGGCGAGCACGAGGATGACACCCTTCCAGACACAATGGTGGGGCTTGGTTGGGGAAATCTGAGCACACTGATCGACGCGGCACTGGCACCTGGCACAATGCAAAGATATAGAGGGTGCTGGGACCGATTCGTAGCCTTTCAGAACAGCATCTTGCCCGAGAGTGAGAAGGAAAAGCCGGTGCGGGCCTTTGTGGGATGGTGTTGGCAGCAAGGAAGGTCCAGATCTTGGGTGGTTTATCACCTGGCAGCGGTTGCTCATTTCTACAAATTGGGGGGCAGGCCCGATCCCACTAAGGAACATTACATTGTCATGGCAATGAGGGGTTGGGCCAAACGGGTGATAACCAAACCAGATGAGAGGCGGCCCATAGATGTGGGGAAGTTACACAAAGTGATCAGGAGCTTGACGGGGGTGTGTAGGGATGAGTATGAAAAAGCATTGTTCGCAGCAGCCTTCTCACTGGCATTTTTTGGGGCGCTAAGAGTAAGCGAATTGGTGCCAGCCAACAAGAAGGGTAAAGGTTTGAGTTTACTGAGGAGCTGTGACATAGGGGTACAAGGAGAGCGGGTATACATATTTCTGAGGATATCCACGACGGATCAAACAGGGAAAGGCAGAAGCATCATGTCAGGGGGTACCCCGGACAGCCGGTTTGTCCAGTAGGATGCGTAAGCGCGTATTTGAGGTTGAGGATTCACACGGGGGAGGAGGAGCCTTTTCTGGTGCATAGCGATGGGTCAGCTTTAAGCCTTTTTCAGTTTAAAAAGGTAATGGACATGGCACTGGTGGAAGCAGGGTTCTCGATGGGGGTCTACGGGACACATTCCTTCAGGATAGGGGCAGCCACGTCAGCAGCAGGGATGGGCCTGGGAGCAGAAGCAATCAAGCAGATTGGGGGCTGGAAGTCCGGTTGTTTGAAGCGGTATGTCAGGCGGGAGAAAATGTAAGATTAACGGTTCCCCCGTCCTCTCTCCTCTCAGTAGCATCGACGAAAGGAAGGCGACGGTCCGCCTGGGTGGTGGGCCATTCATTTGTGTCAAGGGCCAGGGCAAGTTGGACAGCCAAGCAAGAGGAGTTGACCGCCGGGGAATACCGGGTGCAATGGCATGGAGTGCCAGGCATGAAGTGGGCACAGCTGCGGGGGCACATGCGCAGACTCCTGAGGGAACATCGGAGGCCCGATGTGTTGATGGTGCACCTCGGGGGCAACGACCTGGCTAGTCTAGGGATGGGGATCTGCTCAGGGAAATGATGTCTTCTTTACAGGAGTTATCGGCAGAAATGGGGGAGACCGAAATCGTGTGGTCAGAAATCATCTCGAGGCACGAATGGAGGGGCACTGAGAGTCAGGCAGCCGTGGAGAATTCAAGGAGGAATTTGAATTGAGCGATGTCAAAATTTTGCAGAGGAAGGGGCTTTCAGCATATCAGACATGGTTTGATCAATCTCAAAAACACGGAGTACTACTTGAAAGACGGAGTTCATTTGTCAGAGCTGGGAATGGATTTGTTTTTCTGGAATATCTGCACAAAATTGCTGGAATTGTAAGCAAGGAAAGGAGGGAGCCACGGTGGGCGGTAACCCACCTTTGGCGTGGCGGGTTGTGGCAACCAATGATAAGACAAAGACTCCGAATGAGCCATTGCTAAACCGGAAGGGGCTTCGCCCATTCTAGACAGCGCCTCCTGGGAGCCTAAATGGCGGGGGTGTCTGACGGTAGCAATTGGGGCTCAGCTTCCCCCCAACAAACGGCACTCCCCCAGTCTGCAAAGACCTGCAGGGGCAGGCGGTTCTCAGACTCGAAGGCCTAGGGGGAGTTGGCCCTGCAATGGACATGGAGGTAAAGGGGGAAGCAGGACGGGGAGCACACACTTTTGGAACTATTTTCAATATCTGTTTGCAGTGGTTGTATATATGTAAAAATAAATCTGCGGCCTTGTTATGCCAAACTAAAGGGAATGTCTCATGCAGCACCTTACTGGAGGGGAAAGGAAAGGGGCTTGCAAAAATGGGACATGGGTGATACAAATGGCATAGCTAGTGGACAAATGCCCAGGTTATGAAGGTGACGAACAGAGACCCCAAGGGAATGGAGGAGGCACCCCGATAACCGGGGCAGGGGCCTTCCTCCTTCCGCTCTCTCGTCCCTCCCCCCACAGGGGCAGGGGAGAGGGCGGCAGGAAGCACAAAGGAAAGAGCGCCAAAGCTCACGAAAAGCCCTCGAAGGGCAACAAAAGAAAAGGAAGGAGCTTGGGCTTCATAAGCGGCGGGCTCCCGGCACGGGAGCACTTGCAGCTCTTCCAGCACCCGGGCGCCCGCCAAACTCGGAGGATTTTACCCTTGGCTGAATCAGGCACTCACTCCCAAGTCACCTTAGTCCGCTTGTGGCATCCAGGGCACAAGCTGGGGTGTTGCTGGGTCTGGAAAACATCCAGGGCTATGCTAACGTCGGGAACGCCAGGACTCGGGGCTAGCGAGCCTTTTCGTTGTAGCCCACTGGCTTCTATCTGGTGCTACAGCCAAAGACCCAGAGCTATTTCCTCCCCCTCCCACAGACTTCGACCCTAGCAATGTCTCTGGGCACAAGTGCTAAAAAGATAAGTGGACTAATTAGCAAGCGCCATGTGCAACAGAACCGGAAATGATGTCAGAGGAAATGAAGTCACTGCAAAGCAACACCAGCCCCGTTTACTGAATGGCTTCTTGGAATAAGTAAACTTGATTGGCTGTAGAATATGCTTTCTGCCTAGGGTGACCAGACATCCCGGTTTTGCCTGAACTGTCCGGGAATTTGCACCTGTGTCCCGGGGTCCCGAAACTTTTTTAAGTTTAAAAACCCTGTCCCGAGATTTTGGGATCGGGTGGATAGCATCGCGGTTTTTGGCCGGATATCATGATTTTTCACCAGTTAGCCAAAAATCCGGGATGGTATCCACCCGATCAACACATTCCGATGGGATTTTTAAACTTAAAATAGCCTCGGGACCCCGGGCGCAGTAACATGACACGGCCCACCCCAACCACATAGAAGTATGACTACAGTTTCACTGCTGAAGCTGTTGTCCTACTTCTATGTCAGTGGCCTGTCCCAGTTTTTATTTTCGAAATATGGCCACCCTATTTCTGCCCCACCACCGAGTGCTAATGTGCAGGTAAAATAACTCCTGATAGGGGAATGCTGAGCTACAGCAAACCTAAAAATGTACTGAAAAACGATAGGACCATTAACTCATATTAAGTCATTCCTTGATCATTTACGCTCATTTCTGAAAAAAATTGCAAGTGATGTTATGCACGCCCTGGCTTTTGGAATTCCTGTAAAATATGTCTAGTCTTATTTTCCTTTTATAAATGTAGACTACAAGCACCAGAATGGCAAAAACTATATGTGATGTGAGTGACACACGCCGAGGGCCTCTGTCCTATGCAGCTTAGTTCCCAAAATGTTATCTCTCATCCAATCTTCCATGGAAGGACACCAATCTCTGAGCTTGGCTCAGGGTAAATAAGAACACTTTTCTAAAAGTAAATCAGACGAATTCGATTTAAGTAGTGGCGACATATATAGCTTAATGATAAAGGATCGGATATGGTGCACAGCCCTATAGCACCCCACAAGTCAGCTACCATGTTTCACTCGCCTCTATCCTGCCTCTGTCCCTCACTTCCTCTGCCTCCACTCTAGCACTTCATCCATCATGGTCACGTCACGAGCGCAGCTGGCCTTACCAACTACCTGCACTAACAATGTCAAATGTTGGTTGTCCTTAATCTATGAATGTCCACTTAATGTATTGTCCCAGGTGACGGTTCCATTTACTCCCCTCCACAACCTGGTCAGAATGTCACTCAAACATCGCCCCAAGCTCACTGCTTCCCATCAATTCTGATTTCTTATCTATTGTACTTTCTTTTCTGATCAAAAGAGCATTGCTCCTCCTGATTATGAATAAGTAAATAAACAAATAAATACAATTATTAAAGGTCACACTATAGGAGAATATTGCAGTTGACTGAGTGTTGTTGGAGACAAAACATTGCAGCCACTTAAGTGTTGTACCAACAACTCCAAATGGTACGAGACTCTTAAGTAACAACTCTGCTCAAGTTTAAAGGTTATCATTATTTAAAATCTAAGTGCTGATGCCAGGCTGCTGTGTTTGTATTTTGTGTGAATTCCTTGAAATGTAAGGGCTGGCCCAAGCACCCCCGCCTCTCTTACACAGATATATGCACAGCCATACGCAAGTTTACACATATGTATGCATGAACGAACAAACACAGAGGTGCATGCCTTTTCTCTCTCTCTCTCTCCCTCTCTCTCTCTCTCTCTCTCTCCCTTCTCTCTCTCTCTCTCTCTCTCCCCCCCAGTGGTCAAAATGCATTTTTAGTCTTTGGGGGTACTTACACATAATACTGTCATTCACAGATTAGTGCATGGGGGAAGCACCCTGGGGCCTTCTGTGGACAGAAAAAGCAGGACCCAAAGAGACAGGTGCCTGACACTTCTCTCTCTGCTAGTAACTTAGTTCATACTCTGTTTTTGGCCAAATCAAATACTATTTGCAGAGTGAGTCTTTTTATTTCTTGGTAAGCAAGATGATTATATTCCGTGGCTGTAAATAAGTGCACTGTCTTTTAGTGGCCCGACGAAATACTTGTAGCAGGTTTGAAGTTGTAAATAACAAATGGAATTCTATTTAGGCAAAAAAGGGCTATCTGTGGCTGAGTGAACCATCATTTCTACGGCCAGACCAAATTCTACTTGAAGAGGAAAAGTAATTTACTTCTTGGTAGGCCTCTTTCCTCAAAAAGTATAAGCAGACCCTTTCTGATCAGACAACAATGGAGTTGCTTTTTCAATCGTTCCACTGTATTTTGTTTAGATCGCCCGTGACTTGTTTCTGCTCTGTTCAGCTATCTTCGTAGTACGAAGCCTCTGTAAACAGGTACTTACATTGGCAGAACTGTTTTCAATTGTTACTTGCATTTTATTTAAATATTTGTCGTATGATGGCAACAATACAGCCCCACCAGTACGAGCTTGAGTATTCTGAGAAGGAACTAATGGAAAGATAACAAGGCAGAAACGATGGGGAATCGGACGATAGTTGGGAAGATGAATCACTAGAGCATGAGCCTGAGTCCAGTCGCATGGAAGACGTTTCCGCCTGGTGTACCTGCAATTGTTGCGAGGTCATGCCAACCGAGTTGGAGAACTGCTGCTGCAAAGAAAACTCTGGATGCTCAGCCTACATAGCCGAAGAAGATACTCCACCGCTATGCGTTACTGAGATGCATGACTTCAGGGCAGCCGGCCTCACAAGGTCCGTGTTGAGGATTATGATGGTCCTTATGCACAAACTTCACCCAACAGTTCGCGCTCGCAATCCAAGTAATGAGTAAGTGTACTCTAGATGTGATGTAATTTTGACCACTAAGATGACTAACATTTCACGCTGTTCTGCTACATTGTCGTAACTTCGATCGATCACTGACAAATTAATTTAGTATGTAAATTGAATACATTTCTCTCGCTTATTGCAAATCAGAGTGTTCATCGCTTACGTCTCTTTCAATTTCAACTAAAAAACAATATTTCTCTGTAGCCCAAACTGTTCTGGCTTGAATGGGTGTTCACTTTTGTAATGTGTCGAGACTTCAAAGCCCAAGTTCATTTTTCCATAAAGTTACTTTTTTAAGGGCAACCATGCCATAGAATTTAGGATGTATTTTCAAGTAAGGTGGTACAATTATCAGGTGCATTCAATTAAATTATGTATGTTTCTCTTTCACAGATGGTACAGGCTGGTACCCTATCATTCGTTTATATGTTGGCTTTATGGGAGGCTTGGATTCCGCATTCGACGAGCAATACCTGCCTGTGTCGTTCGAGCCAATTCCCCAGTGACAGCGTACAGTACAGGGGTTTTTCACAAACTGTGCTGCAACCTCAAGTATACAATTTGTAGTTTGTTTGTGCCATCAACATCACCAAACTAAATAAAATACAAATGAACAAATACATTTAGTTGTTTGAATTTTTCATTGAGTCAAGAACACGCCCAATCATCTATGAGGATCATGAATGAATGGTTGGTGCCCTTTTGCGCTCACCTTGTCCCCATCCATCCCCTCTTCAGTATCCCCCCCTCCGGTACTGGCTGGGTGGAAACGGCCAAGGCGCCAAACACCATGTACAACGCAAAAAGGATCCTCCAGAGTCCCCTCTTCAACACCCTGTCCAAGCAATCAACACATGTTTGTTTCCCTTTAGTGGTGTTCGTGGCCTTTTGCGCTTGCCTCATGCCCATCCATCCCCCCTCCAGTAACAATGGCAGTTCACACCTATTGCCATGGGGCTGGGTGGGAACACTCTAGTTGCCAAACACCATGTACACTTCAAAGGGATCTTCCTCACATGGACCATTGCTCACATAACCTCACCCAAACCCGTTGTCTGCAGACTCCCCTCTTCATCTATGCATTCATGCTTGAAGGTATTCAATACCTTAGATGTACCACATGTCGACATATTATTTATAATGACACATATTGAGTCCATCAGAGGATTTAATGTTGTGTACAGGGTCATCACCTTCTCAGTGGTAAGCAAGAAAGTAAGTGGTTGTAATCCTAATTTCAGCCTTACAGCCGCCATTGGGGTAGACCTTGGAAGACCTATTATTCCCTTCCAAGCGGTACCCTCGAGCCTATCCAAGTCCCCTTCACTGGGCGTATCAACGACTTCCATTCTGTAAATTAAGGAAGGAATGACTTTTGTTTATAAAATAGCACCAGAGGCCGGATAGAAAATGTATACAATTGTTGTTTGATTCTCTTCACTTGGAAAACCAAGTGTATTGACTCACTCGTGAGATGTTTTACCACTTCAGTTTTGTTAGAGGAGTTAACTATTGAAAACCCTAAATATGTCACAGACTCACAAGCCCTTAGTTTCTCGTTATTCAAAAACCAGCGTACTATCAACCCTTTTCTTATTACCCTCAAATATCAAAATGGATGTTCTGGAAGTGTTTATCGCTAAGTTACTAGTGTCCAAGTACACTTGTGTAGCACTTAGAAGCCCTTGGAGCCCGTCCTTCGTATGGTCCAACAAAATGATAGCGTTGGCAAAAACTAAAAATCCCCAATGTTGATGTCCTATCTCAGGTGGGAAGGATATCTCCAATATTGATGTCCTATTTTAGGTGGGAAGGAGATCTCCAATGTTGATGTCCTATCTTAGGTGGGAAGGAGATCTCCAATGCTGATGTCATATCTTAGGTGGGAAGGAGATCTCCAATGTTCATGTCCTATTTTAGGTGGGAAGGAGATCTCCAATGTTGATGTCCTATTTTAGGTGGGAAGGAGATCTCCAATGCTGATGTCATATTTTAGGTGGGAAGGAGATCTCCAATGTTGATGTCCTATCTCAGGTGGGAAGGAGATCTCCAATGTTGATGTCCTATCTTAGGTGTGAAGGAGATCCCCATTGTTGATGTCCTATCTTAGGTGGGAAGGAGTTGATGTTGCTAAGTGCATCAGTCAGATCCCCAAGATCTAGGTTAAAAAGGCAAGGAACCAATACCCAAACCTGTCTGAAACCGACGCTTGTAAGAATTTCCTTCCTTACATTCCCATCCATGTTCAGTACCACTTGTACTGAAGTGTTACTGTGGAGTAACATCAGTTTTAAGAGGCCTGGCAGAACGCCCCAGCTCCATAGTTTGTACCTTAACCCACCGCGGTCAATGGAATCAATGACGGTCAAGGAAAACAATATACACTGTTCTTAAATTGGGACTGTTCTCCTGGAGTTTTTATCAAGAAGCCATGCAATCCTGCCCCCACTCCTTTCCTAAAACCTGCCTGATAAGTGGGTACTCTCGGTGAGGACCGCACCCATAGATGAACATTTGAGGACCGCACCCATAGATGAACATTTTTTCGATGAAAAGACACAGAACCATCTTTTTTGAGTGCACTGATTGCTGCACAGGTGTTACCTCAAGGGTCTTTCCCTCGCAAAAACTGGTCCATGCAGCATATATAGAAAAGAGGCGTAGGCAGGAAAAGTCGCACAAATGGGATGGATGAGAACCTCGAAGAGGACAGCAGGAGGAAAGAAGGAGCCGGGCAAGGAGGAAAGGAGAGTGGGAGTACTGGGATGGTGCAATGGGAGTGGTGTGGCATGCAGTGGATGTGGCAGAGAGGCGGGAGAAGCGGGGTAGAGAGGAGGCGGTAGGAGGAGAGTGAAGGAGGTATCCCCCTCCAACGGTAACATCACCATTTGACATTAGGCCGAGCAATGTCCCGGCTGTGATACAAATATAGAGAAGAAAAGACTGCCACAGTAATAGAAGTCACCACACAGACCTGGCATCGGTCACACTATGCGATGAAAGACTTCCTTAAAATGGGGCAGATTTAATGATTCCAAGGGACAAATTGTGCTCCCTCTTGCTCCTCTGTTAGTGGCCCCCAGAGGCCATCGCCTAGAATGGAGTATTGCCCCCTCCCCTTTCCTCAGTCACATATCACTTGATTTCACAGGCAGATATAGCGCCTGATTCTCAGAACGTGTTCCTATGGGATTGCACCATTATAAAATGCTTCTGTGAATCCGGCTCATAGTCTCACGAGCCAGTCCGTGCACGAGAGATTCTAGCATAGCGTACAGACTTCAGCAGTGCTAACACTCATTTCCCTCACTGTTGCTGCCAGTCCCTGCAGTTGCTTGGGCTGTCCAGAGTTCTGCTCCACCGGAGAATGAGTGAAACTCGTTTGTATGCCCCTGCTATGCCCTGCTATGCTATGGTACGCAGTCTTGTGAAGCTTTACCCTCGGCCCTTTTCACGGTTTCTTGGAGCTTCAGGATCTGCGAGATTTGGGGAAGAGGTCTAGTGTGGAAGAAGAGGGGGCAGGGCAAGGTTGCTTTGTTGCAATGTTGATGTGTGCGGATCTGAAAAGATAGGGCTCTCTGTGGTGTGCAGTTTAAGATGATTTGTGAGTTCACTGTTTAATGATACCTTTATTCGCACCGATTAAGACTCACCTTATCCGATAGCAGACAGTTATGCGCTGCTTAGATTTGCCCACATGCTTTTTTTAGAGCTTGGATTTTCTCTTTTGTACAACTTTGATATTTAAAAAAAGGCATCGTCACCTTTCCGGCCAAATGTAATAGGATAATACACTGCAGATTTTGCAACCTTGAGCACGGAAAGTAGAGTGGGCAGTGTGTCCTTAGGTCTGCAAAAACTCCTAGTTGGCATAATGCATGCTGTTGCAGCATAATGCATGCTGTTGCAAATCTCATTTTCTCTAGTTCCCTGTTTGCTGCTGCGGCCCCTGGAGTGCCTGAAAGTGCAGTGCTTGCTGCTACGCAAAGAGGGGCGAGTTTTTAATCTTGTTCTGATTCGCAGCTGATGAAGGATTCTGCCTGTAGGCCGCGCACAAAAGGTTGCACCCACGATTGCAGCACGAAAGGTTGCAATCTCATGGGTGTGGGGCCCTCTCCCCCGCTGAGACCCAGCTGATAATTAGCACCCTGCCTCCGAACCCTACTTACCTCCTCTGAGCTCTTGCTTCCAGCTGCCAAGTTCGCGGTTCCTTCTGCGCTCTGCAGAGCGCGCACACGCGCGAGCCCACAGCATTAACCGGAGCCTCATCACTGAACCTAAGAAAATGTCAAGTGCAACAGAACAACGTTGTACACAATGCGAAGAATCTAACCAGACGAGAACACATCTCCAATCACAGACCGGAACTCCATTGGTTGGCAATTCAGGAACGGGTCAACTTTAAAGTAGGAACACTGTTTCCCAAAAGCATCTGCGGACTTGCGCTTCTCTACCTTAAAGCATTACTACCCAATACCACCCGGCCAGAACACGGCGGTCATCAAACGGGAAGCAGACCATCCGCTGGAATTACAGACGCGCAAATGGCCTTGGAAGATCTTTCCCAGTTAAAGCAGCAGAGCTCTGGAACGCCCCCGCAACCACTCTGACAGCTGAACCTCAAATAAGATCCTCCAAGAGACCCCTAAAGACTTTGCTATTCAAGTAATCGATCCCGTTCTCAGCTGGCCCACCATACCGTGTCCTGTATTTGGATGTATGTCCTCTTGATTTGATTTCTTTGCGTCCCAATGCCCGCAGGCTTTCGGCGCACAATAAATAAATAAATAAATAAATGGCGCAAACCTTTGTGACCCGGGTATGGTATGACGTCCTTTTATCGTGGGATGAAATTTCTATGGGATTTTTCTGCTGAAATTTCAACAAAAAAACTCATTGAAATGTTTAGTAGGGGTTAGAAAAGTATATATATGGGGTGTGGGTGTTCGGGAATTGATACAAAATTAAAGGGGATGGGAGACTTGGGGGAGGGGGTTGGGGATTTGGGGGGGGGGGTCCACCAAAAATAAAACAAGAAAAATTAGATGAGTTTTTCATTAAAATTTCTGAAGAAAAACCCCCGCGTAATTTCATCCCACGATGAAATGACATGGAACCCTGGGTATGGCTCTGCAGACTGCGGGTGAGTGAAGGCAAGTATTGCAAATACATCTGCAGAGTAAGGACAGATGTGAAGGGGTGCCCTCTTCTTCTACCAGATGTTGCTTCACTAGCGCAGAGAAGCGCAGAGCAGAAGAGAAGAGCGGGGACGTGCGCGCCGCCGCCCGCTGCCTGTGTGCGCACCAGGGATGCACACGCACCTCGGTCAGAAATGAGGCCACTAAGAGACTCCGACACTGGTAACATTCAATCAGTTTCAGAGGGTGCGCAGGCAACAATGATGGGGAGGTTTTAGAAGGCACAACTGAGGCCAGAGGTTTGCAGCCGCGCTCTCTAGATGTTTTGGACAATGACTCCCATGATGCTTCAGCATTTTCTTTGCTGGCTAGGAATAATGCGACTTATAGTGTGGAGAGTCAAAGGCTGTTCACCCCTGACTTAAGAGAATGCTCACTGACCATTGGACACTGAAGGTGTCCTGTCAGTGGCACCATTGCTGCCCAACGCTCCTTGTATGTGTAGGAACACCCGCCTATGGAGGGGAACTAAGATTGCAGTGCAGAGGTGCTACACAATGGCATCCGGGGCTCTTGGACCGGACACCCAGAAGCCAGCATACCAGGGGAAGACTGTGCTCCCCTCCAGATCCCTTTACCTGCATGCAGACAGCAGCCTACAGCCATTGGGGCAAGGACCTCCACGAGCCCCCTGAAATGCAATCTAGACACATGCTTTCAGAGCAATTATACTTCTGTCTAATGCAGGGGTCTGCAACATGTGGCTCTCCAGATGTCTTGAACTACAACTCCCATCAACCCTAGCAGCGAGGGATAATGAGAGCTACGGTATAGAACATGTTCGGACCTCTGCTCTAATGTGCCATTCTTCCTTTAAGCACAAATACATTAAATCATTCGTTGAAACAGTAATTTCTTTGAGCAGAAACTTCACAACATCCTGGTGGGCTCTGAAATGTCACCTTCTCAGAACATGGCTTCTAGGAGCACAGCATGAAACAAAGCACCAAGTCTTTTCTTCTGCACATAAGTGTGTAACATGAAGGGGCTCCTCTGTTGGAATGTGTCCAGTTACATTGCTTATCTCTGAGGGAAGGGGGTTCACCCTTAATTTGATGATGAACGACCCTATTTCTGGAAAGTTGGTTTGTTAAAGCCCTGCATTGCGCTATTCACTTCATAAATAGCGGAACACGTTTGAGTCTGAAATTGAATAACTCCTCTTTCATACGTCCAAAGCTTTCTTCTTCGCTGTCATCCAGACTCTGCCATATAATCCACCTTCAGGCACTGGTGTGGCAGGGGCCCCTGCAGACCCCGTAGTGCCAGGTGCCCCGCCATCAAATGTCCTGGGAGGGGGAAACCTTGGACTAAAAAAATAAAGAAATATTTCTTTATGAAGACAGAGTGACTACAAAAAGAAACAATTTCTTTTTGAAGTCTGAGGGCTCCCCACACCCCATGATATGGTCTCAATGTCATGGGGTGGGGGAGCCCTATGACTTCAAAAATAAATAGTTTCTCCTGACGCCTCCAGATCCTCTGCAGATGACGGCAACAATCGTTCCCGGCTGCTGCAGGGACCTGAACTCCTAATTCCCTGGACCAACAGATTAAAGGTAAGAACATACATTTTCTTTAATGTGTGTGCAGTGCACGTAAGTATATTATATATATGTATATAATGTAATGTGCATGAATGAGTGAGTGCATGATGGATGGGTGGCTGCCTGGGTCTGCCTGTGTGAGTTTATGCTGAAAGGGTACACACTTAAATGTATGGGTAGCTGGGTGTGCGTGTGTGTGTTATGGGAATGTGTGTGGCTTGGGGCACTGGGGATTGTGAAATGGTCATCCATGTCCAGGCTAAGCAGGCATGATATGTGGTATTAGTGGCTATGTAGCATCCCGGATACGGCGGCATTCTATTTTGGCATAGGTGGAGAGGCAGGGCCGTTTGTCTGTCTTCACCCAAGATAGTGCTCTCTGCACCGTGTGCAGGTCTAGTCTTTTCTGCAGCTGACTTCCTGGTTTTCCCTCATTCCAGCATCAGAACAAGTCTTATGCAGTCTACTCCAGCGACCCGCCCGTCACTACTCTTTTCTCTGGACACTTTGTAAGTTTGCCCTCTTTGTATCTTTGGTGCTAGACCTACCTGTTCTGTGCTGCTTCTTACATCTACTACTCTCCTTCTTTCTTAATTTAGAACCCCATCAGAGTCGTAGAGATCTCCCTCCATATTGCGCATTACGCTGAACTTGCAAACCATTCGGTACGTTTCTAAATGCAGAAAGTCGATCTCAGCCTTTCATTCCTTGTCTTCTGTATCTTACCTAAGTGTTGTTTCTTTCTCTTAGTGTGACAAGGGCAGGCTTAGTCCCGAGACCAGAACGCTGCATGAAGATTAGACCAAGCAGGTAGAAAGACGCTCCTACAGCCAACATGCTTAACATCCACCTTGGTGACACCACAAAAGGCTGATCCAATTCTGAAGCCCTGCAGTTCCCGATACCAGGGTTCTCTTCCCCAGAGGGTTTCCCTGAGGCTGCTGTATCTCCTACTTCATTCTATTACAAGGAAGAGGAGTGCAGGGGTCTTAGGGGATTCTTAACTACTCACCGCTCTGTACCTGATCAGTTTAGTTATTTACTGTATCTATCTGTTATATCAGGCTTAAAGGGTCTATCTGTGGTTTCCTACTGAGTGAGCATAACAGTTAGCGATGCCAAAAAGAGAAAATAGACCCATATGCAACTACGGATCAGATGCAGCAGAGAAGAGAAGGGTCAGGTCTATGAAACCCTCTATCGATCCACCTCATGTAGCCACGAAAGCAAGCGAACCCGATGAACCCATGCATCCATGCAGTCAGGGGTAACCCGTGGTCCCCTGTCTCCAGAGGAACGAAACCATCGAAGATCTATGGGCCTGTGCATGTATTGTGGGTCGAAGGAACATTTCGTCCGGCATTGTCCGATAACTCCTCCTAGGTGACAGGGGAACACTTCTTCCTGATCGTAGGGGGAACCATGATCAGGGAAAGGGAGATTGGTTCCTGTAAGCGATATTCAATCAACCCTACAGCTAAGTCAGTGCCTAGTCTGGGATGCTGAGGAAAACCCTTATTGATGTATTTTTATATCCAGTTCAGTACTCTGGATGACAACCCTTGTATAACACCCCCGTCTTAGAATACCCCTGACCCCACTGAGCCAAGAAGTAGGTTTGTTTTGCAAATTTAAAAGGTTTATTTGGACAATTTAACAATATCTATCTATCACACTTTATAAATAAATTGATAACTGATATCACACTTCAGAATACGACCGTGATCAACAATGGATACTGTTACAGGGGTACACTGATTTGGTTACTTAGGAGTAGTGTAGAGGATGAGGTAGCTGAAAATGCTTGATGGTTTCAAGGAAATCCAAGGTGGAATAAAATGCAGTACAGAAATAACTTGTTATGATTTTAGCAAAAGGTAATATGATCACTTTTTCTTTTGCCAATTCACTCCCCCCCATGCAATACAAGAAATGGAAGGAGAGCACACAGTCTTCAAGAATCCGTCAAATCACACTTTATAATGCAATACACAGTTCCAGTTCCCCCAGCAAGCTTAGAGAAAACAGGGATGAGTTTTAAACACAGGCAAATTACTTTAATGTGGTTTGCAAGGAAGTGGAAAGGTGCTAAAATTGCTTTTAATTCCCTCTAGAGGTTCAGGATGAGTGAGAGATGCTTGTTGGTATTAGTTCAGGCTCACTTTAGCAATGCCCTATGAGTTGTTACCAGGCTGCAAATGGATTTTAACAAAGAGAAGCAAAAAGCGGCTGATTTCTACAGATGAAGAAATCGGGTCAAATCGCAAATTGCGGTAAATTTCGCGAGTGCGTGTCTTGCGATTGCGGAAAAAGTATAAGAAGTAGGAAGCCTAGAATCACAGCTTTAAAATGAAAGTTCAATTTTGTTCCTAGTCCAAACGGTTCCAGAGATACGGACGATTTAATAATGGTAGATTTTCGGATTTAAAGTAAAACTCAAAATGACAGGTGACAGCTTGCAGCTGCAGAATTGACAGGTGACAGTTGTGCAGCTTTAAACATGACAGATGACACGATTTCTAGGAGGCTGTTCTAATTAGGTTAAAATAGTTTGGATTAGATTATTTTAACTAAGAGATTGGGTTCTGCACAGTTCTGGCGGATACTCACTCCTAATTTTGAAGTGAATGGGCCTCGTCACAGATCTGGTCAACTGGACTGGACTGGGCGGTTCTGCTCACAGCGTCTGGGTCAGCTCTGCTCTGCTGGTATAGCCACTCTGGATACGGCGGGTCAATCAGGCACCGGTTCTGCTCACAGCGGTCTGGGTCTGGTCTGCGTTTCCAGCAACAGTTCTTGGCAAAGAATTCAAACAGCTCGCCCGGCTGTTGAATAGTTTGGTTAAGTTTGCTAGATTCTGAAGGCCTGCTGAGAATACTTTTGCTTGCAGTGGGCCTTCTAGGTTCAAAGGTCTGTAGTCTATGTTTAGCTTGGAAGTCTAAGTGTTGGATCTCTGGATGTGAAGTCGTCGGTCAGCATGCTCCGCAGAAAATGAAATTGAATGTCCCTACCTGTCCGAGCAGTCTCTTTTTATGTGTTTTAGAAGTGGGTGTGTGCGTGGCATAACTGAGCCTGCCCCTCTCTACTTGATAGGTAAATAGATTATTTGGTCCCTGAATTGGGAAGGGATAGTGTGTCAGAGTGATGTCATTTTTATGACCTGCAGAAATGACACTCCCCTGGTCAACGTGCACACAAACCTATTCTGATCCAAATACATATTTCCCAGGTACACAGTTGTTTGACATCACATACACACATCATATATTACTAAAGATAGTCCCTGTCCCGACTCTGGCGTTTCTAGGAGCTTGCATTCAAAAATGGCAACTTATTTTCGATTTTAGTAGATTTTGCAACATGGGTTTTTCATCAAAAATTATACAAAGGTACATTTCCCTTCCACATATATACCAGTAACTTTCCATGTCTCTAGCTTAAACATATTGTCTACAATAATCATAATTAGCGGGGTTTGGCCCCAGAACATGGTACAAATTGGAGTTTGGACTCAAATCGTGAGGGCATTTTTCAAACTAAAACTCTCAAAGTTGTACATTCCTGTCATTTGGTTACAATAAATTATCACTGTTTCTATAAAATATATATTTGTTGCAATTCAACTCCCCCAAGTGTTTGGGTCTGCCTCGAGGAGTCTGGGTGGGTCAGTGATCACATGTCTCTCCTTGCTGGCAGAGGGCTGTTGACAGGAAAAACTCAAAATTAACATACCCCATTCAACAGAAAAAGCCTTTTGTGTGGGCTCCAGCAGGCTGCCTGGAAGTCTCTCCTCAATCAATCAACAGGGTCATGTGATATCCTGCCTCCTGGTGTGAGAATCTCTGAGGTGTTAAGGTTTCCCAGCCTCTTGGCCTCTGGGAACAGCAGGTGGCTAGATTTTCAATTAACCGACACGCTTTCAAGTCCCTGCCCCTCTTGCAACTCCTAAATACAGTTTCCCTGTCAGAGTTTAGACCGCTAGCGCCACCTTGGGGAATTTGTCAGTACTGCATCCATTTTTGAGTTGTCTTGAATTACTGCATCTCAATAGAGTGGTCTTTTGCTTGATAGTATAGGACCCTTGCTTAACATTGTTTTGATGGCATCCTTACAGTAGAGTGGTGATGTGGAACCTCCCACAAGAAGGTTGTATCTTTGGAGTGGTCTCGTGCCAACTGCGCAGTTCTCCTATTCTGGCGTGAATGTGGGCGGCGATAGCTCATCCCCACATCCACCCAGTCTATTGATTTAGTTTGTCCTGGGATAGAATAATGGGTGGCGACAGCTCATCCCCACATCTACCCAGTCTATTGATTCAACATGTGTCAAAACCCTTCACATTCCCCATTACAACGTGCAGTCCCCCTTACCACAAGGCTCCTATCATGCTAATACTTCTATGGTTCTACTGAACGTGAAGTTCATTCTCCCCAGTTTGGAGACACACAACATTCCCGCCTCACCAGATTATGGAGTGGTGGGTAACTTTATCGATGACCAATGGGCCTGTAAGAACGGAATATCACATACACCCAAGGATGTTTCAATCCCTGTATAAGGGGTAGATGGCAGTCCTTTAGTTTCAGGTCCCATAATTGAACAGACTGTTCCCATCTTAAATCTCATAGCATCTCACAAGGAACTGTTAACTTTTGACATAATAAAGGCCGCTCACTATCCGGTCATTTTAGGGTTACCCTGGTTGAGGTTACACAATCCTTATATTAATTGGGTTCCGAACACTGCATTAAGCACTGTCTTTCAGACGGCTCTGTAGGCTTTCATTCCTCTTTGATCTCTGTGACACATCCTTCAGCAACCACACAGATCGATAACATTTGTGTCCTACCTGAACTGTACAGAGAATTTAAGGGATTTTTGCCTCTTGAGAATACTCGGAATTACCTCCACATCGTCAAGACGATTCTGCTATACCACTCTTTCCAGATCATCCAATACCCTTTGAAAGGATGTATATTCTTTCCGAAAAAGAAAGGTTGGTACTGAAGGAGTACTTGCACAACAAACTCTGGAACGGGCTGATTACCGAATCCACTTCCCCCGCTGGAGCCTAGTTATTTTTTGTCTCCAAAAAAGACACTGATGAACTGCTCCCCTGCATCGATTACCCTGGACTTAATAAGATAACTGTGCCAGACCGGTTTCTCATGCCTTTAATTCCAGATATCTTAGAAGCTGTTAAGGGTGCTTGTATTTACACTAAATTGAATCTTACAGGGCTTACCACCTCATTCGAGTCAAGACCGGAGATGAATGGAAGACAGCATTCCGTACCTCCTTTGGGCATTTCGAATATATGGGGTCAGGCCAATCAGTGATTGGGCCCATATTTAAAAAACAAGAACATTCCCTGCCCTCAAACTATAGACCTATTGCGCTCTTAGATGCGGCCTGGAAAACATTTGCCCAATTTGTGCTCAGGGACTTCAATGATTGGACAAAAATATATCAAAAACTTCACCCAAGCCAATCAGGATTTCTGGCGGGTATGGGCACGGTCATCAATTTGACGCCCATCACAGTATTTAAAACACAAGCACACATCTCCATGCAGCCACTCTATCTGACCTTTGTCGATTTTTGGGCCACGTTCTACTCCATTTCTAGAGAGCTCTTAATGAGAAAATTGGAGAAAGCAGGTTTCCCGGCTACTTTGAGAGCCATTATCAATTTACTGCATTCAAATACATCAATACAAATACAATTAAATTTGGAAGGACTCCTTTCTGCTTCTATACAAACTTATAGAGGGCTGAAGTAGGGCTGTTTACTTGTTTCAGCCCTCTTTAACTTTTTTTTATCTCAGACTTAAAGGATTCCTTTGAACAAGTCATTGAACAAGTCATAACTGATGCGCCAAAGATTAGTGCGAAACATCTACCAGCATTACTGTATGAGGATGTTTTAGTCCTGCTTTCAAAGACTCCTAAGGGACTGTGAATGCTCCTCAATGCCTTGGCTCTATATATCCAGAAAAATCAATGAACAATTAATCTGAATAAAACCAAAGTAATGCAGTGCAGATCTAAACGTGCCACAAGTACAAAACTAAAATGGACGCTACAAAACCCAGAGCTAGAAGTAGTCTATCCATATATGTATTTGGGAATGAATATCATGGATAAACTGCAGGACAAACATCTGTTGCTTTCACTAGAAAGTAAAATAACCACTGCAATAGCGCAAACAAAAATCATTCTTGCAAAGTATGGTACATTTTCTACTTGCCGAGCAGTGACATATCATAGCCAAAAAGCAACACCAATATTTCTCTATGGAGCCGAAACCAGGGAGATTATTCCTGAAATCTATACTAGAATAGAAGGGAAGTATTGGAAACAAGTTTTAAATCTACCCCAATGCCTTCCTGTTGCATTACTCAGATATGAATTAGGCTTAATCTCCTTGAACGGTATATACCATTGGTGCCTTTATGTGCTATTCAGGAAGTGTATTTTGATTACAAAGGTAGACAATCAGCTTAATACACTGGCTACTTATGTGTTCTTTCTGAACACCATTTTGTAAAAAAATTGCGGACTTTTATCATGCAAATATTAGCTGAAGTTGATATCGCATTAGATTTGCTCCTTGCCAATCCAACCCGATCCACAATGAAATTATACCAGAATGATTGGATTGCCACTCGGACACAATGCCTAACTTATAAAGATGTCAGCAATAACCCGTTTGGTGAAAAGAAACTCTGCACCATTGAACCATACTTTATAAAACATCTGTCACCAATGTACGGATCACAAGTGTTATGTTTAAGATTCAACTTGTGGTCAACTAGAGAAATATAGGCAAGATGAAAAATTATCAGTACAAATAGGAACATCTGTCGATTCTGCAATTATAACAAAGAACCAGAGACTTTGCAGCACTTGATAGTAGATTGCCCCAAACTCAATATAAATCATCAGAGGTTCCTAACCAAACACTTTGAACAATTCAGGATGATTACACCAGACATAATATGGCGACTCATATTTACCACCAAGTACACCACAGTCGAATTGCTACAATTCATTTTATGCAATCATTACTATTGGATCAAGATGACTTGGTTGATCTTTGAATACACTATGATATTGTGATTTGCAAATATGACCTATTGAACATGCCCGAAGTAACGATTTAAGTAAGATCGCATGCATATATGATAAGATGAAATGTGACTTAAGAACGAGCATACTCCTGTGATAAATACCTCTTGATCAATGCATATGCAAATTCTCACGCTGTTACAAACATTTAGATGCTAATAAGACTGTTGCAAATGGAAATAGAGTTGGGAAATGTCCTATTTTAATAGACGTTGTTTTAATCAAATTTTAAGTTTAATAATCCAGTAACAGATTTCAATTTCTTTTAATTTCCTCAAACAATGTTTTTTTTGTTGTTGTTTAAACTGATGTTTGTTTAGAGTTCACTTCACATTTAATCAAATCAATTTGTTTCTAAAATGTTGTGATCATTATCATTTGCTTAATTGTTTAATATTTTATCAAGATTATTTTGCATACAATGTAAAACAAGACAGGAAGGAGAGAGAAAGAGAGGCAGACAGAACCACAAAGGTTGAAGTCTTCCTCCACTATACAGATCACTCCTGACTATTCAAACTTCTCCTCTTGCTTTCTTTCTCATTAGGATCAAAGGCCTTTAGAAGTGCAGCAATCTGGTGTGATGCTACTCCCTTTGAATAGTGGTGGTCCTTTGATGCCTGGGCTTAGGAAATCTGACTGTTGGGCAGCTGGCTCTGGCGGAGGGTGTTACCTACCCTCACAAAGAGATCAAAGAAGAGGCATGACAATGGGTCACCATCACGGGCTACTTATAACATCATAGTTTTGGCACAGTGGTGGATATATTAGATGCAGCCCAGCACTGTAGACACGTGGCTGTCACTGCAGCTGTCAAATAGGCAACTCTCTGAACCTCCTCTGTGCCACTGATAGAGCGGGCGCTGCAGATCAGGATGCTGATGCAGCAGGACCCAGCTACACCCTATGCTTTTGGCATGGAGTTTATGGAAGGGGAATCTGATTAGCAGATTACCCTCTCAGAGATGGAATTACCTGCATCCTTTTATTATTTAATACAAATCAAAAAATCCAGGGCTTTCACACCCTTGCCAAATGGCAATCCATCACAGGTACACAATCAAAATGCTCAGCTTGAGACAAGCCTCTGAGTCAGATCGGCGGAACAATGAGAATGCTTAGATGGGCGACAGCACTCAAGCTCAGATAGGGGGACAGTGCAAATGCTCCAATGGGGACAGAACTCAGGCTCAAGTAGGAAAACAGTGAAAATGCTTAGTTGGGAGACTGCATCCAGGCGCAGATAGCATAACAATGCAAATGCTCAGATAGAGGGAACAATGAAAATGCTCAGATGGGGAGAGCACTCCGGCTCAGATTGGGGAACAATGCAACTCTCAGATAGGGGACAGTGCTAAGATTCAGATAGGGGAATGGTGCAATTGTTGAGCTGGGGCACAACTCTGGCTCAGAGGAACAATGCACATTTCAGATGGGGACAGCACCCAGGCTCCGATGTGGAACAATACAAATGTTGAACTGCGGACAACACTTAGGCTGTGATAGGAGGAACAATGAAAATAGTCAGAAGGGTGATAGCACTCAGGCTCATATAGGAGTGTAAATGCTGAGATATGGGGTAGCACTCAGACTCAGATGCTCTGATAGGGGCAACACTCATGCACAGATGGGTACAGCACTCTGACTCAGATAACATGCAACGTCTCAGATGGAGGAAAAACGCTAATGCTCAGTTGGGGGACAATACTCCGATTCACATCGAGTGGGGGAAAAGGAAAATACTGAGATCAGGAAAAGCACTGAGGCTCTGATGTAAATTATCAGTTGGGGACGACACTCAGGTGCAGATAGGATAGCAATTCATCTGCTAAAATGGGGAAGCAATGCTCAGACTCGTTTCGAGGGAACAATGAACATCCTCACAGGCAGGACAGCTCTCCAGCTCAGATAGGGGAACAATGGTAATTGCTCAGATGGGGGAACAACACTCAGGCTTATATATGGGAGTAATACAAAAGTCCAGATGGTCGACAGTACTCAGGCTCAGATAGAGGAACAATAAAAATGCTCAGATGGGCGACAGCACTCAGGCTCAGATAGGGGCACAATACGAATGCTCAGATAGGCGACAGCACTCAGGCTCAGATAGGGGAACAATCCAAATGCTCTGATGAGTTACAGCACTCAGGCTCAGATAGGGGAACAATACAAATGCTCATTCGGGAGACAGCACTCAGGCTCAGATATGGGAACAATACAAATGCTCTGATGGGCGACAGCACTCAGGCTCAGATATGGGCACAATACAAATGCTCAAATGGGCGACACCACTCAGGCTCAGATATGGGAACAATACAAATGCTCTATGGGCGACAGCACTCAGGCTCAGATATGAAAACAATACAAATGCTGAGATGGACAACAGCACTCAGGCTCAGATATGAAAACAATACAAATGCTCAGATGGGCGACATCACTCAGGCTCAGATAGGGGAACAATAGAAATGCTCAGATGGGCGACAGCACTCAGGCTGAGATAGGGGAACAATACAAATTCTGAAATGGGGACAGCACACAGGCTCAGATAGGGGAACATAATAGTTCCAGTGGTGCCTCTAGCGCTGCCTTTGACAGCATGCCTCTAGTGCTGCCCATGACACTGTGTCGCTAGTGGTGCGTGTGACACTGTGCCACTAGTGGTGCCTGTGCCACTGTTTCACTAGCAGTGCCTGTAACATTGTGCCACTAGTGGTGCCTGTGCCACTGTGTCACTAGCGGTGCCTGTGCCACCATGTCACTAGCGGCGCCTGAGACACTGTGTCACTAGTGGTGCCTGTGCCACTGTGCTGCTAGTGGTCCCTGAGACAGTGTGCCACCAGCAATGCCTGTGACACTGTGTCACTAGCGGTGCGTGTGACACTGTGTCACTAGCAGTGCCTGTGACAGTGTGCCTCTAGCCCTGCCTGTGACACTGTGTCGTTAGCGGTGCCTGTGCCACTATGTCACTAGCGGTGCCTGTGACACTGTGTCGCTAACAGTGTCTGTGTCACTGTGTCAGTAGTGGTGCCTGTGACAGCATGCCTCTAGCGCTGCCTGTGACAGCGTGCCTCTAGCGGTACCTGTGACACTGTGTCGCTTGTGGTTCCTGTGACACTGTGCCACTAACGCTGCCTGTGACACTGTGCCACTAGTGGTGCCTGTGCAACTGTGTCACTAGCGGTGCCTGTGCCACTGTGCCACTAGCAGTGCCTGTGACACTGTGTCGCTAGTGGTGCCTGTGCCACTGTGCTGCTAGTGGTCCCTGAGTCAGAGTGCCACCACCAGTGCCTGTGACACTGTGACGCTAGCAGTGTCTGTGTCACTAGCGCTGCCTGTGACAGAATGCCTCTAGCGCTGCCTGTGACAGCGTGACTCTAGCGGTGCCTGTGATACCGTGTCACAGTGGTGCCTGTGCCACGTGACATTCTGCCACTAGCAGTGCCTGTGTCACTTTGTCACCAGCGGTGCCTGTGCCACTGTGTCACTAGCGGTGCCTGTGACACAGTGCTGCTAGTGATCCCTGTGACACTGTGCAGCTATCAGTACCTGTGCCATTGTGTCACTAGCGGTGCCTGTGACAGCGTGCCACTAGTGGTGTCTGTGACACTGTGTCACTAGTGGTGCCTGAACACTGTGCCACTACCAGTGCCTGTGACAGTGTGCCACTAGCAGAGCCTGTGACACTGTGTAACTAGCAGTGCCTGTGACAGTGTGCCACCAACGGTGCCTGTGACACTGTGCCACTGTGCTGCTAGTGGGCCCTGAGACAGTGTGCCTCAAGCAGTGCCTGTGACACTGTGACGCTAGCGGTGCCTGTGCCACTGTGTCACTAGCGGTGCCTGTGACTCTGTGCTGCTAGTGGTCCCCGTGACAGTGTGCCGCTATCGGTACCTGTACCATTGTGTCATTAGCAGTGCCTTTGACACTGTGCTGCTAGTGGTCCCTGTGACAGCGTGCTGCTATCGGTACCTGTGCCATTGTGTCACTACCGGTGCCTGTGAAAGCGTGCCACCAGCGGTGTCTGTGACACTGTGTCACTAGTGGTGCCTGGACACTGTGCCGCTAGCAGTGCCTGTGACAGTCTGCCTCCAGCGCTGCCTGTGACAGCGTCTCTAGTGGTGCCTGTGACACTGTGTCACTAGCGGTGCCTGTGACACTGTGTCACTAGCAGTGCCTGTGACAGTGTGTCTCTAGCGCTGCCTGTGACACTGTGTCATTAGCGGTGCCTGTGCCACTATGTCACTAGCGGTGCCTGTGACACTGTGTCGCTAGCAGTGTCTGTGTCACTGTTTCAGTAGTGGTGCCTGTGACAGCATGCCTCTAGCGCTGCCTGTGACAGCGTGCCTCTAGCGGTGCCTGTGACACTGTGTCGCTTGTGGTTCCTGTGACACTGTGCCACTAACGCTGCCTATGACACTGTGCCACTAGTGGTGCCTGTGCAACTGTGTCACTAGCGGTGCCTGTGCCACTGTGCCACTAGCAGTGCCTGTGACACTGTGTCGCTAGTGGTGCCTGTGCCACTGTGCTGCTAGTGGTCCCTGAGACAGGGTGCCACCACCAGTGCCTGTGACACTGTGGCGCTAGCAGTGTCTGTGTCACTGTGTCACTAGCGCTGCCTGTGACAGCATGCCTCTAGCGCTGCCTGTGACAGCGTGACTCTAGCGGTGCCTGTGATACCGTGTCACCAGTGGTGCCTGTGCCACGTGACATTCTGCCACTAGCAGTGCCTGTGCCACTGTGTCACTAGCGGTGCCTGTGACACTGTGCTGCTAGTGATCCCTGTGACACTGTGCAGCTATCAGTACCTGTGCCATTGTGTCACTAGTGGTGCCTGTGACAGCGTGCCACTAGTGGTGTCTGTGACACTGTGTCACTAGTGGTGCCTGAACACTGTGCCACTAGCAGTGCCTGTGACAGTGTGCCACTAGCAGAGCCTGTGACACTGTGTAACTAGCAGTGCCTGTGACAGTGTGCCACCAACGGTGCCTGTGACACTGTGCCACTAGCGGTGCCTGTGCCACTGTGCTGCTAGTGGGCCCTGAGACAGTGTGCCTCAAGCAGTGCCTGTGACACTGTGACGCTAGCGGTGCCTGTGCCACTGTGTCACTAGCGGTGCCTGTGACTCTGTGCTGCTAGTGGTCCCTGTGACAGTGTGCCGCTATCGGTACCTGTACCATTGTGTCATTAGCAGTGCCTTTGACACTGTGCTGCTAGTGGTCCCTGTGACAGCGTGCTGCTATCGGTACCTGTGCCATTGTGTCACTAGCAGTGCCTGTGAAAGCGTGCCACCAGCGGTGTCTGTGACACTGTGTCACTAGTGGTGCCTGGACACTGTGCCGCTAGCAGTGCCTGTGACAGTCTGCTTCTAGCGCTGCCTGTGACAGCGTCTCTAGTGGTGCCTGTGACACTGTGTCACTAGCGGTGCCTGTGACACTGCGACACTAGCGGTGCCTGTGCCACTGTGTCACTAGCGGTGCCTGTGACACTGTGCTGCTAGTAGTCCCCATGACACTGTGCCACTAGCAGTGCCTGTGACTATGTGGCATCAGCGGTGCCTGTGACAATGTGTCAGAGCAGTGCCTGTGACAGTGTGCCACCAGCGGTGCCTGTGACAATGTGTCACTAGCGGTGCCTGTGACACTGTGCTGCTAGCAGTGCCTGTGACACTGTGCCACTAGCGGTGCCTGTGATACTGTGCTTTTAGTGTTCCCTGTGACAGCATGCCACTAGCGGTGGCTGTGACACTGTGCCACTAGTGGTGCCTGTGACAGTGTGCCACCAGCAGTGCCTGTGACACTGTGCCACCAGCGGTGCCTGTGACACTGTGTCACAAGCGGTGCCTGTGACAGTCTGTCACTAGTGGTTCCTGTGACACTGTGCCACTAGCGGTGCCTGTGACAGTGTGCCATCCGCGGTGCCTGTGACACTGGGTCACAAGCGGTGCCTGTGACAGTGTGTCACAAGTGGTGCCTGTGACACTGTGTCACATATCACCAACGGTGCCGTTGCCCCTGTTCCACTAGTGGTGCCTGTGCCACTGTGTCACTAGCAGTGATTGTGCCACTGTGTCACCAGTGGTGCCTGTGACACTGTGCCACTAGCGGTACCTGTGCCACTCTGTCACTAGTGGTGCCTGTAGCACTGTGTCACTAGCGGTGCCTGTGACACTGTGCCACTAGCGGTGCCTGTGTGCCACCAGCGGTGCCTGTGACACTGTGTCACTAGCGGTGCCTTTGACAGTGTGCCACCAATGGTGCCTGTGACACTGTGCCACTAGCAGTGCCTGTGCAACTGTGTCACCATCGCCAGCGGTGTCTGTGCCCCTGTGTCACTAGTGGTGCCTGTGACACTGTGCCACTAGCGGTGCCTGTGTGACTGTGTCACTAGCGGTGCCTGTGACACTGTGTCACTAGCAGTGCCTGTGACAGTGTACCAGCAGCGGTGCCTCTGACACTGTGCCACTAGCGGTGCCTGTGACACTGTGTCACTAGTGGTGCCAGTGCCACTGTGCTGCTAGTGGTCCCTGAGACAGAGTGCCACCACCAGTGCTTGTGACACTGTGTCGCTAGCCGTCTCTGTGTCACTGTGTCATTAGCAGTGCCTGTGACAGCGTGCCTCTAGTGCTGCCTTGACAGCGTGCCTCTAGTGCTGCCCATGACACTGTGTCGCTAGTGGTGCATGTGACACTGTGCCACTAGCGGTGCCTGTGCCACTGTGTCACTAGCAGTGCCTGTGACATTGTGCCACTAGTGGTACCTGTGCCACTGTGTCACTAGCGGTGCCTGTGCCACCGTGTCACTAGCAGTGCCTGTGACAGTGTGCCTCTAGCGCTGCCTGTGACACTGTGTCGCTAGCGGTGCCTGTGCCACTATGTCATTAGCGGTGCCAGTGACACTGTGTTGCTAGCAGTGTCTGTTCACTGTGTCACTAGTGGTGCCTGTGACAACATGCCTCTAGCGCTGCCTGTGACAGTGTGCCTCTAGCAGTACCTGTGACACTGTGTCACTAGCAGTGTCTGTGTCACTGTGTCACTAGCGGTGCCTGTGACAGCATGCCTCTCGCGCTGCCCATGCCACTGTGTCGCTAGTGGTGCGTGTGACACTGTGCCACTAGCGGTGCCTGTGCCACTGTGTAACTAGCAGTGCCTGTGACATTGTGCCACTAGCAGTGCCTGTGACACGGTGTCACTAGCAGTGCCCGTGCCACTGTGCTGCTAGTGGTCCCTTAGACAGTGTACCACCAGCAATGCCTGTGACACTGTGTCACTAGTGGTGCTGTGACACTATGTCACTAGCAGTGCCTGTGACAGCATGCCTCTAGCGCTGCCTGAGACACTGTGTCGCTAGTGAAGCCTGTGCCACTATGTCACTAGTGGTGCCTGTGACAGCATGCCTCTAGCGGTTCCTGTGACACTGTGTCGCTAGTGGTGCCTGTGACACTGTGCCACTAGCAGTGCCTGTGACACTGGGTCACTAACAGTGCCTGTGACAGTGTTCCAGCAGCAGTGCCTGTAACACTGTGCCACTAGCGGTGCCTGTGACACTGTGTCACTAGTGGTGCCTGTGCCACTGTGCTGCTAGTGGTCCCTGAGACAGAGTGCCAGCACGAGTGCCTGTGAAACTGTGTCACTAGCAGTGCCTGTGACAGTGTGCCTCTAGCGCTGCCTGTGACACTGTGTCACTAGCAGTGCCTGTGCCACTATGTCATTAGCGGTGCCTGTGACACTGTGTCGCTAGCAGTGTCTGTGTCACTGTGTCACTAGTGGTGCCTGTGACAGCATGCCTCTAGCGCTGCCTGTGACAGTGTGCCTCTAGCAGTGCCTGTGACCTGTGTCGCTACCGGTGCCTGTGACACTGTTCCACTAACTGTGCCTGTGACACTGTGCCACTAGTGGTGCCTGTGCCACTGTGTCACTAGCGGTGCCTGTGCCACTAGCAGTGCCTGTGACACTGTGTCACTAGCAGCACCTGTGACAGTGTTCCACCAGCGGTGCCAGTGACACTGTGCCACTAGTGGTGCCTGTGACACTGTGCTGCTAGTGGTCCCTGAGACAGAGTGCCACCACCAGTGCCTGTGACACTGTGTCGCTAGCAGTGTCTGTGTCACTAGCGGTGCCTGTGACAGCATGCCTCTAGCGCTGCCTGTGACAGCGTGACTCTAGCGGTGCCTGTGACACTGTGCCACTAGTGGTGTGTGTGACACTGTGCCACTAGCCGTGCCTGTGCCACTGTTTCACCAGCATTGCCTGTGCCACTGTGTCACAAGCATTGCCTGTGCCACTGTGTCACTAGCGGTGCCTGTGACACTGTGTCACTAGCGGTGCCTGTGCCACGGTGCTGCTAGTGGTCCCTGAGACAGTGTGCCACTAGCAATGCCTGTGACACTGTGTCACTAGCGGTGCCTTTGACACTGTGTCACTAGCTGTGCCTGTGACAGTGTGCCTCTAGCGCTGCCTGTGACACTGTGTCGCTAGCGGTGCCTCTGCCACTATTTCACTAGCGGTGCCTGTGACAGCATGCCTCTAGCGGTGCCTGTGCCACTGTGTCACTAGCGGTGCCTGTGACACTGTGCCACCAACGGTGCATGTGACAATGTGCCACTAGCGGTGCCTGTGCAACTGTGTCACTAGCGGTGCCTGTGCCACTGTGCCACTAGCAGTGCCTGTGACACTGTGTCACTAGCGGTGCTTGTGACACTGTGCTACTAGCGGTGCCTGTGCCACTGTGTCATTAGCTGTGCCTATGCCACTGTGCTGCTAGTGGTCCCTGAGACAGAGTGCCATCACCAGTGCCTGTGACAATGTGTCACTAGAGGTGCCTGTGACACTGTCCTGCTAGCAGTGCCTGTGACACTGTGCCACTAGCGTTGTCTGTGACACTGTGCTGTTAGTGGTCCCTGTGACAGTGTGCAACTAGCGGTGCCTGTGACACTGTGTCATTAGCGGTGCCTGTGCCACTGTGTCACTAGCAGTGCCTGTGACATTGTGCCACTAGTGGTACCTGTGCCACTGTGTCACTAGCGGTGCCTGTGCCACCGTGTCACTAGCAGTGCCTGTGACAGTGTGCCTCTAGCGCTGCCTGTGACACTGTGTCGCTAGCGGTGCCTGTGCCACTATGTCATTAGCGGTGCCAGTGACACTGTGTTGCTAGCAGTGTCTGTGTCACTGTGTCACTAGTGGTGCCTGTGACAGCATGCCTCTAGAGCTGCCTGTGACAGTGTGCCTCTAGCAGTACCTGTGACACTGTGTCACTAGCAGTGTCTGTGTCACTGAGTCACTAGCGGTGCCTGTGACAGCATGCCTCTCGCGCTGCCCATGCCACTGTGTCGCTAGTGGTGCATGTGACACTGTGCCACTAGCGGTGCCTGTGCCACTGTGTAACTAGCAGTGCCTGTGACATTGTGCCACTAGCAGTGCCTGTGACACGGTGTCACTAGCAGTGCCCGTGCCACTGTGCTGCTAGTGGTCCCTTAGACAGTGTACCACCAGCAATGCCTGTGACACTGTGTCACTAGTGGTGCTGTGACACTATGTCACTAGCAGTGCCTGTGACAGCATGCCTCTAGCGCTGCCTGAGACACTGTGTCGCTAGTGCAGCCTGTGCCACTATGTCACTAGTGGTGCCTGTGACAGCATGCCTCTAGCGGTGCTTGTGACACTGTGTCGCTAGTGGTGCCTGTGACACTGTGCCACTAGCAGTGCCTGTGACACTGGGTCACTAACAGTGCCTGTGACAGTGTTCCAGCAGCGGTGCCTGTAACACTGTGCCACTAGCGGTGCCTGTGACACTGTCACTAGTGGTGCCTGTGCCACTGTGCTGCTAGTGGTCCCTGAGACAGAGTGCCAGCACGAGTGCCTGTGACACTGTGTCACTAGCAGTGCCTGTGACAGTGTGCCTCTAGCGCTGCCTGTGACACTGTGTCACTAGCAGTGCCTGTGCCACTATGTCATTAGCGGTGCCTGTGACACTGTGTCACTAGCAGTGCCTGTGCCACTATGTCATTAGCGGTGCCTGTGACACTGTGTCGCTAGCAGTGTCTGTGTCACTGTGTCACTACCGGTGCCTGTGACACTGTTCCACTAACTGTGCCTGTGACACTGTGCCACTAGTGGTGCCTCTGCCACTGTGCCACTAGCGGTGCCTGTGACACTGTCACTAGTGGTGCCTGTGCCACTGTGCTGCTAGTGGTCCCTGAGACAGAGTGCCAGCACGAGTGCCTGTGACACTGTGTCACTAGCAGTGCCTGTGACAGTGTGCCTCTAGCGCTGCCTGTGACACTGTGTCACTAGCAGTGCCTGTGCCACTATGTCATTAGCGGTGCCTGTGACACTGTGCTGCTAGCAGTGCCTGTGACACTGTGCCACTAGCGGTGCCTGTGATACTGTGCTTTTAGTGTTCCCTGTGACAGCATGCCACTAGCGGTGGCTGTGACACTGTGCCACTAGCAGTGCCTGTGACAGTGTGCCACCAGCAGTGCCTGTGACACTGTGCCACCAGCGGTGCCTGTGACACTGTGTCACAAGCGGTGCCTGTGACAGTCTGTCACTAGTGGTTCCTGTGACACTGTGCCACTAGCGGTGCCTGTGACAGTGTGCCATCTGCGGTGCCTGTGACACTGGGTCACAAGCGGTGCCTGTGACAGTGTGTCACAAGTGGTGCCTGTGACACTGTGTCACATATCACCAACGGTGCCGTCGCCCCTGTTCCACTAGTGGTGCCTGTGCCACTGTGTCACTAGCAGTGATTGTGCCACTGTGTCACCAGCGGTGCCTGTGACACTGTGCCACTAGCGGTACCTGTGCCACTCTGTCACTAGTGGTGCCTGTAGCACTGTGTCACTAGCGGTGCCTGTGACACTGTGCCACTAGCGGTGCCTGTGTGCCACCAGCGGTGCCTGTGACACTGTGTCACTAGCGGTGCCTTTGACAGTGTGCCACCAATGGTGCCTGTGACACTGTGCCACTAGCAGTGCCTGTGCAACTGTGTCACCATCGCCAGCGGTGTCTGTGCCCCTGTGTCACTAGTGGTGCCTGTGACACTGTGCCACTAGCGGTGCCTGTGTGACTGTGTCACTAGCGGTGCCTGTGACACTGTGTCACTAGCAGTGCCTGTGACAGTGTACCAGCAGCGGTGCCTCTGACACTGTGCCACTAGCGGTGCCTGTGACACTGTGTCACTAGCGGTGCCAGTGCCACTGTGCTGCTAGTGGTCCCTGAGACAGAGTGCCACCACCAGTGCTTGTGACACTGTGTCGCTAGCAGTCTCTGTGTCACTGTGTCATTAGCAGTGCCTGTGACAGCGTGCCTCTAGCGCTGCCTTGACAGCGTGCCTCTAGTGCTGCCCATGACACTGTGTCGCTAGTGGTGCATGTGACACTGTGCCACTAGCGGTGCCTGTGCCACTGTGTCACTAGCAGTGCCTGTGACATTGTGCCACTAGTGGTACCTGTGCCACTGTGTCACTAGCGGTGCCTGTGCCACCGTGTCACTAGCAGTGCCTTTGACAGTGTGCCTCTAGCGCTGCCTGTGACACTGTGTCGCTAGCGGTGCCTGTGCCACTATGTCATTAGCGGTGCCAGTGACACTGTGTTGCTAGCAGTGTCTGTTCACTGTGTCACTAGTGGTGCCTGTGACAGCATGCCTCTAGCGCTGCCTGTGACAGTGTGCCTCTAGCAGTACCTGTGACACTGTGTCACTAGCAGTGTCTGTGTCACTGTGTCACTAGCGGTGCCTGTGACAGCATGCCTCTCGCGCTGCCCATGCCACTGTGTCGCTAGTGGTGCGTGTGACACTGTGCCACTAGCGGTGCCTGTGCCACTGTGTAACTAGCAGTGCCTGTGACATTGTGCCACTAGCAGTGCTTGTGACACGGTGTCACTAGCAGTGCCCGTGCCACTGTGCTGCTAGTGGTCCCTTAGACAGTGTACCACCAGCAATGCCTGTGACACTGTGTCACTAGTGGTGCTGTGACACTATGTCACTAGCAGTGCCTGTGACAGCATGCCTCTAGCGCTGCCTGAGACACTGTGTCGCTAGTGCAGCCTGTGCCACTATGTCACTAGTGGTGCCTGTGACAGCATGCCTCTAGCGGTTCCTGTGACACTGTGTCGCTAGTGGTGCCTGTGACACTGTGCCACTAGCAGTGCCTGTGACACTGGGTCACTAACAGTGCCTGTGACAGTGTTCCAGCAGCGGTGCCTGTAACACTGTGCCACTAGCGGTGCCTGTGACACTGTGTCACTAGTGGTGCCTGTGCCACTGTGCTGCTAGTGGTCCCTGAGACAGAGTGCCAGCACGAGTGCCTGTGACACTGTGTCACTAGCAGTGCCTGTGACAGTGTGCCTCTAGCGCTGCCTGTGACACTGTGTCACTAGCAGTGCCTGTGCCACTATGTCATTAGCGGTGCCTGTGACACTGTGTCGCTAGCAGTGTCTGTGTCACTGTGTCACTAGTGGTGCCTGTGACAGCATGCCTCTAGCGCTGCCTGTGACAGTGTGCCTCTAGCAGTGCCTGTGACCTGTGTCGCTACCGGTGCCTGTGACACTGTTCCACTAACTGTGCCTGTGACACTGTGCCACTAGTGGTGCCTGTGCCACTGTGTCACTAGCGGTGCCTGTGCCACTAGCAGTGCCTGTGACACTGTGTCACTAGCAGCACCTGTGACAGTGTTCCACCAGCGGTGCCAGTGACACTGTGCCACTAGTGGTGCCTATGACACTGTGCTGCTAGTGGTCCCTGAGACAGAGTGCCACTACCAGTGCCTGTGACACTGTGTCGCTAGCAGTGTCTGTGTCACTAGCGGTGCCTGTGACAGCATGCCTCTAGCGCTGCCTGTGACAGCGTGACTCTAGCGGTGCCTGTGACACTGTGCCGCTAGTGGTGTGTGTGACACTGTGCCACTAGCCATGCCTGTGCCACTGTTTCACTAGCAGTGCCTGTGACATTGTGCCACTAGTGGTGCCTGTGCCACTGTGTCACAAGCATTGCCTGTGCCACTGTGTCACAAGCATTGCCTGTGCCACTGTGTCACTAGCGGTGCCTGTGACACTGTGTCACTAGCGGTGCCTGTGCCACGGTGCTGCTAGTGGTCCCTGAGACAGTGTGCCACTAGCAATGCCTGTGACACTGTGTCACTAGAGGTGCCTTTGACACTGTGTCACTAGCTGTGCCTGTGACAGTGTGCCTCTAGCGCTGCCTGTGACACTGTGTCGCTAGCGGTGCCTCTGCCACTATTTCACTAGCGGTGCCTGTGACAGCATGCCTCTAGCGGTGCCTGTGCCACTGTGTCACTAGCGGAGCCTGTGACACTGTGCCACCAACGGTGCATGTGACAATGTGCCACTAGCGGTGCCTGTGCAACTGTGTCACTAGCGGTGCCTGTGCCACTGTGCCACTAACAGGGCCTGTGACACTGTGTCACTAGCGGTGCTTGTGACACTGTGCTACTAGCGGTGCCTGTGCCACTGTGTCACTAGCTGTGCCTATGCCACTGTGCTGCTAGTGGTCCCTGAGACAGAGTGCCATCACCAGTGCCTGTGACAATGTGTCACTAGAGGTGCCTGTGACACTGTGCTGCTAGCAGTGCCTGTGACACTGTGCCACTAGCGGTGTCTGTGACACTGTGCTGTTAGTGGTCCCTGTGACAGTGTGCAACTAGCGGTGCCTGTGACACTGTGTCATTAGCGGTGCCTGTGATACTGTGCTTTTAGTGTTCCCTGTGACAGCGTGCCACTAGCGGTGGCTGTGACACTGTGCCACTAGCAGTGCCTGTGACAGTGTGCCACCAGCAGTGCCTGTGCCATTGTGCCACCAGCGGTGCCTGTGACACTGTGTCACAAGCGGTGCCTGTGACAGTCTGTCACTACTGGTTCCTGTGACACTGTGCCACTAGCAGTGCCTGTGACAGTGTGCCATCAGCGGTGCCTGTGACACTGGGTCACAAGCGGTGCCTGTGACAGTGTGTCACCAGTGGTGCCTGTGACACTGTGTCACATATCACCAGCGGTGCCGTTGCCCCTGTTCCACTAGTGGTGCCTGTGCCACTGTGTTACTAGCAGTGATTGTGCCACTGTGTCACCACCGATGCCTGTGACACTGTGCCACTAGCGGTACCTGTGCCACTGTGTCACTAGTGGTGCCTGTAGCACTGTGTCACTAGCGGTGCCTGTGACACTGTGCCACTAGCGGTGCTTGTGTGCCACCAGCGGTGCCTGTGACACTGTGTCACTAGCGGTGCCTTTGACAGTGTGCCACCAATGGTGCCTGTGACACTGTGCCACTAGCGGTGCCTGTGACACTGTGCCACTAGCGGTGTCTGTGACAATGTGCTGTTAGTGGTGCCTGTGCCACTGTGTTACTAGCAGTGATTGTGCCACTGTGTCACCAGCGGTGCCTGTGACACTGTGCCACTAGCGGTACCTGTGCCACTGTGTCACTAGTGGTGCCTGTAGCACTGTGTCACTAGCGGTGCCTGTGACACTGTGCCACTAGCGGTGCCTGTGTGCCACCAGCGGTGCCTGTGACACTGTGTCACTAGCGGTGCCTTTGACAGTGTGCCACCAATGGTGCCTGTGACACTGTGCCACTAGCGGTGCCTGTGCAACTGTGTCACCATCGCCAGCGGTGCCTGTGCCCCTGTGTCACTAGTGGTGCCTGTGACACTGTGCCACTAGCGGTGCCTGTGCCACTGTGCCACTAGCAGTGCCTGTGACACTGTGTCACTAGCAGTGCCTGTGACAGTGTACCAGCAGCGGTGCCTGTGACACTGTGCCACTAGCGGTGCCTGTGACACTGTGTCACTAGTGGTGCCAGTGCCACTGTGCTGCTAGTGGTCCCTGAGACAGAGTGCCACCACCAGTGCTTGTGACACTGTGTCGCTAGCAGTCTCTGTGTCATTGTGTCATTAGCGGTGCCTCTGACAGCGTGCCTCTAGCGCTGCCTTGACAGCGTGCCTCTAGTGCTGCCCATGACACTGTGTCGCTAGTGGTGCATGTGACACTGTGCCACTAGTGGTACCTGTGCCACTGTGTCACTAGCGGTGCCTGTGCCACCGTGTCACTAGCAGTGCCTGTGACAGTGTGCCTCTAGCGCTGCCTGTGACACTGTGTCGCTAGCGGTGCCTGTGCCACTATGTCATTAGCGGTGCCAGTGACACTGTGTTGCTAGCAGTGTCAGTGTCACTGTGTCACTAGTGGTGCCTGTGACAGCATGCCTCTAGCGCTGCCTGTGACAGTGTGCCTCTAGCAGTACCTGTGACACTGTGTCACTAGCAGTGTCTGTGTCACTGTGTCACTAGCGGTGCCTGTGACAGCATGCCTCTCGCGCTGCCCATGCCACTGTGTCGCTAGTGGTGTGTGTGACACTGTGCCACTAGCGGTGCCTGTGCCACTGTGTAACTAGCAGTGCCTGTGACATTGTGCCACTAGCAGTGTCTGTGACACGGTGTCACTAGCAGTGCCCGTGCCACTGTGCTGCTAGTGGTCCCTGAGACAGTGTACCACCAGCAATGCCTGTGACACTGTGTCACTAGCGGTGCTGTGACACTATGTCACTAGCAGTGCCTGTGACAGCATGCCTTTAGCACTGCCTGAGACACTGTGTCGCTAGTGCAGCCTGTGCCACTATGTCACTAGTGGTGCCTGTGACAGCATGCCTCTAGCAGTGCCTGTGACACTGTGTCGCTAGTGGTGCCTGTAACACTGTGCCACTAGCGGTGCCTGTGACACTGTGTCACTAGTGGTGCCTGTGCCACTGTGCTGCTAGTGGTCCCTGAGACAGAGTGCCAGCACGAGTGCCTGTGACACTGTGTCACTAGCAGTGCCTGTGACAGTGTGCCTCTAGCGCTGCCTGTGACACTGTGTCACTAGCAGTGCCTGTGCCACTATGTCATTAGCGGTGCCTGTGACACTGTGTCGCTAGCAGTGTCTGTGTCACTGTGTCACTAGTGGTGCCTGTGACAGCATGCCTCTAGCGCTGCCTGTGACAGTGTGCCTCTAGCAGTGCCTGTGACCTGTGTCGCTACCGGTGCCTGTGACACTGTTCCACTAACTGTGCCTGTGACACTGTGCCACTAGTGGTGCCTGTGCCACTGTGTCACTAGCGGTGCCTGTGCCACTAGCAGTGCCTGTGACACTGTGTCACTAGCAGCACCTGTGACAGTGTTCCACCAGCGGTGCCAGTGACACTGTGCCACTAGCGGTGCCTGTGACACTGTGCTGCTAGTGGTCCTTGAGACAGAGTGCCACCCCCAGTGCCTGTGACACTGTGTCGCTAGCAGTGTCTGTGTCACTAGCGGTGCCTGTGACAGCATGCCTCTAGCGCTGCCTGTGAGAGCGTGACTCTAGCGGTGCCTGTGACACTGTGCCGCTAGTGGTGTGTGTGACACTGTGCCACTAGCCGTGCCTGTGCCACTGTTTCACTAGCAGTGCCTGTGACATTGTGCCACTAGTGGTGCCTGTGCCACTGTGTCACAAGCATTGCCTGTGCCACTGTGTCACAAGCATTGCCTGTGCGACTGTGTCGCTAGCGGTGCCTGTGACACTGTGTCACTAGCGGTGCCTATGCCACGGTGCTGCTAGTGGTCCCTGAGACAGTGTGCCACTAGCAATGCCTGTGACACTGTGTCACTAGCGGTGCCTTTGACACTGTGTCACTAGCTGTGCCTGTGACAGTGTGCCTCTAGCGCTGCCTGTGACACTGTGTCGCTAGCGGTGCCTCTGCCACCATTTCACTAGCGGTGCCTGTGACAGCATGCCTCTAGCGGTGCCTGTGCCACCGTGTCACTAGCGGTGCCTGTGACACTGTGCCACCAACGGTGCTTGTGACACTGTGCTACTAGCGGTGCCTGTGCCACTGTGTCACTAGCTGTGCCTATGCCACTGTGCTGCTAGTGGTCCCTGAGACAGAGTGCCATCACCAGTGCCTGTGACAATGTGTCACTAGAGGTGCCTGTGACACTGTGCTGCTAGCAGTGCCTGTGACACTGTGCCACTAGCGGTGTCTGTGACACTGTGCTGTTAGTGGTCCCTGTGACAGTGTGCAACTAGCGGTGCCTGTGACACTGTGTCATTAGCAGTGCCTGTGATACTGTGCTTTTAGTGTTCCCTGTGACAGCGTGCCACTAGCGGTGGCTGTGACACTGTGCCACTAGCAGTGCCTGTGACAGTGTGCCACCAGCAGTGCCTCTGACACTGTGCCACCAGCGGTGCCTGTGACACTGTGTCACAAGCGGTGCCTGTGACAGTCTGTCACTAGTGGTTCCTGTGACACTGTGCCACTAGCAGTGCCTGTGACAGTGTGCCATCAGCGGTGCCTGTGACACTGGGTCACAAGCTGTGCCTGTGACAGTGTGCCTCTAGCGCTGCCTGTGACACTGTGTCGCTAGCGGTGCCTCTGCCACTATTTCACTAGCGGTGCCTGTGACAGCATGCCTCTAGTGGTGCCTGTGCCACTGTGTCACTAGCGGTGCCTGTGACACTGTGCCACCAACGGTGCATGTGAGAATGTGCCACTAGCGGTGCCTGTGCAACTGTGTCACTAGAGGTGCCTGTGCCACTGTGCCACTAGCAGTGCCTGTGACACTGTGTCACTAGCGGTGCTTGTGACACTGTGCTACTAGCGGTGCCTGTGCCACTGTGTCACTAGCTGTGCCTATGCCACTGTGCTGCTAGTGGTCCCTGAGACAGAGTGCCATCACCAGTGCCTGTGACAATGTGTCACTAGAGGTGCCTGTGACACTGTGCTGCTAGCAGTGCCTGTGACACTGTGCCACTAGCGGTGTCTGTGACACTGTGCTGTGTTAGTGGTCCCTGTGACAGTGTGCAACTAGCGGTGCCTGTAAACACTGTGTCATTAGCGGTGCCTGTGATACTGTGCTTTTAGTGTTCCCTGTGACAGCGTGCCACTAGCGGTGGCTGTGACACTGTGCCACCAGCAGTGCCTGTGACAGTGTGCCACCAGCAGTGCCTGTGACACTGTGTCACAAGCGGTGCCTGTGACAGTCTGTCACTAGTGGTTCCTGTGACACTGTGCCACTAGCAGTGCCTGTGACAGTGTGCCATCTGCCGTGCCTGTGACACTGAGTCACAAGCGGTGCCTGTGACAGTGTGTCACCAGTGGTGCCTGTGACACTGTGTCACATATCACCAGCGGTGCCGTTGCCCCTGTTCCACTAGTGGTGCCTGTGCCACTGTGTTACTAGCAGTGATTGTGCCACTGTGTCACCAGCGGTGCCTGTGACACTGTGCCACTAGCGGTACCTGTGCCACTGTGTCACTAATGGTGCCTGTAGCACTGTGTCACTAGCGGTGCCTGTGACACTGTGCCACTAGCGGTGCCTGTGTGCCACCAGCGGTGCCTGTGACACTGTGTCACTAGCGGTGCCTTTGACAGTGTGCCACCAATGGTGCCTGTGACACTGTGCCACTAGCGGTGCCTGTGCAACTGTGTCACCATCGCCAGCGGTGCCTGTGCCCCTGTTTCACTAGTGGTGCCTGTGACACTGTGCCACTAGTGGTGCCTGTGCGACTGTGTCACTAGCGGTGCTGTGCCACTGTGCCACTAGCAGTGCCTGTGACACTGTGTCACTAGCAGTGCCTGTGACAGTGTACCAGCAGTGGTGCCTGTGACACTGTGTCATTAGTGGTGCCAGTGCCACTGTGCTGCTAGTGGTCCCTGAGACAGAGTGCTACCACCAGTGCTTGTGACACTGTGTCGCTAGCAGTCTCTGTGTCAATGTGTCATTAGCGGTGCCTGTGACAGCATGCCTCTAGCGCTGCCTGTGACAGCGTGACTCTAGCGGTGCCTGTGACACTGTGTTGCTAGTGGTGCATGTGAAACTGTGCCACTAGCGGTGCCTGTGCCACTGTGTCACTAGCAGTGCCTGTGACATTGTGCCACTAGTGGTACCTGTGCCACTGTGTCACTAGCGGTGCCTGTGCCACCGTGTCACTAGCAGTGCCTGTGACAGTGTGCCTCTAGCGCTGCCTGTGACACTGTGTCGCTAGCGGTGCCTGTGCCACTATGTCATTAGCGGTGCCAGTGACACTGTGTCGCTAGCAGTGTCTGTGTCACTGTGTCACTAGTGGTGCCTGTGACAGCATGCCTCTCGCGCTGCCCATGCCACCGTGTCACTAGCAGTGCCTGTGACATTGTGCCTCTAGTGGTGTCTGTGACACTGTGTCACTAGTGGTGCCTGAACACTGTGCCACTACCAGTGCCTGTGACAGTGTGCCACTAGCAGAGCCTGTGACACTGTGCCACTAGCAGTGCCTGTGACAGTGTGCCACCAGCAGTGCCTGTGACACTGTGCCACCAGCAGTACCTGTGACACTGTGTCACAAGCGGTGCCTGTGACAGTCTGTCACTAGTGGTTCCTGTGACACTGTGCCACTAGCGGTGCCTTTGACAGTGTACCAGCAGCGGTGCCTGTGACACTGTGCCACTAGCGGTGCCTGTGACACTGTGTCACTAGTGGTGCCAGTGCCACTGTGCTGCTAGTGGTCCCTGAGACAGAGTGCCACCACCAGTGCTTGTGACACTGTGTCACTAGCAGTCTCTGTGTCACTGTGTCATTAGCAGTGCCTGTGACAGCGTGCCTCTAGCGCTGCCTTGACAGCGTGCCTCTAGTGCTGCCCATGACACTGTGTCGCTAGAGGTGCATGTGACACTGTGCCACTAGCGGTGCCTGTGCCACTGTTTCACTAGCAGTGCCTGTGACATTGTGCCACTAGCAGTGCCTGTGACAGTGTGCCTCTAGCGCTGCCTGTGACACTGTGTCGCTAGCGGTGCCTGTGCCACTATGTCATTAGCGGTGCCAGTGACACTGTGTTGCTAGCAGTGTCTGTGTCACTGTGTCACTAGTGGTGCCTGTGACAGCATGCCTCTAGCGCTGCCTGTGACAGTGTGCCTCTAGCAGTACCTGTGACACTGTGTCACTAGCAGTGTCTGTGTCACTGTGTCACTAGCGGTGCCTGTGACAGCATGCCTCTTGCGCTGCCCATGACACTGTATCGCTAGTGGTGCATGTGACACTGTGCCACTAGCGGTGCCTGTGCCACTGTGTAACTAGCAGTGCCTGTGACATTGTGCCACTAGCAGTGCCTGTGACACGGTGTCACTAGCAGTGCCCGTGCCACTGTGCTGCTAGTGGTCCCTGAGACAGTGTACCACCAGCAATGCCTGTGACACTGTGTCACTAGCGGTGCTGTGACACTATGTCACTAGCAGTGCCTGTGACAGCATGCCTCTAGCGCTGCCTGAGACACTGTGTCGCTAGTGCAGCCTGTGCCACTATGTCACTAGTGGTGCCTGTGACAGCATGCCTCTAGCGGTGCCTGTGACACTGTGTCGCTAGTGGTGCCTGTGACACTGTGCCACTAGCAGTGCCTGTGACACTGGGTCACTAAAAGTGCCTGTGACAGTGTTCCAGCAGCGGTGCCTGTAACACTGTGCCACTAGCGGTGCCTGTGACACTGTGTCACTAGTGGTGCCTGTGCCACTGTGCTACTAGTGGTCCCTGAGACAGAATGCCAGCACGAGTGCCTGTGACACTGTGTCACTAGCAGTGCCTGTGACAGTGTGCCTCTAGCGCTGCCTGTGACACTGTGTCACTAGCAGTGCCTGTGCCACTATGTCATTAGCGGTGCCTGTGACACTGTGTCGCTAGCAGTGTCTGTGTCACTGTGTCACTAGTGGTGCCTGTGACAGCATGCCTCTAGCGCTGCCTGTGACAGTGTGCCTCTAGCAGTGCCTGTGACCTGTGTCGCTACCGGTGCCTGTGACACTGTTCCACTAACTGTGCCTGTGACACTGTGCCACTAGTGGTGCCTGTGCCACTGTGTCACTAGCGGTGCCTGTGCCACTAGCAGTGCCTGTGACACAGTGTCACTAGCAGCACCTGTGACAGTGTTCCACCAGCGGTACCAGTGACACTGTGCCACTAGCGGTGCCTGTGACACTGTGCTGCTAGTGGTCCCTGAGACAAAGTGCCACCACCAGTGCCTGTGACACTGTGTCGCTAGCAGTGTCTGTGTCACTAGCGGTGCCTGTGACAGCATGCCTATAGCGCTGCCTGTGACAGCGTGACTCTAGCGGTGCCTGTGACACTGTGCCGCTAGTGGTGTGTGTGACACTGTGCCACTAGCCGTGCCTGTGCCACTGTTTCACTAGCAGTGCCTGTGACATTGTGCCACTAGTGGTGCCTGTGCCACTGTGTCACAAGCATTGCCTGTGCCACTGTGTCACAAGCATTGCCTGTGCCACTGTGTCGCTAGCGGTGCCTGTGACACTGTGTCACTAGCGGTGCCTGTGCCACGGTGCTGCTAGTGGTCCCTGAGACAGTGTGCCACTAGCGCTGCCTGTGACACTGTGTCGCTAGCGGTGCCTCTGCCACTATTTCACTAGCGGTGCCTGTGACAGCATGCCTCTAGCGGTGCCTGTGCCACTGTGTCACTAGCGGTGCCTGTGACACTGTGCCACCAACGGTGCATGTGACAATGTGCCACTAGCGGTGCCTGTGCAACTGTGTCACTAGCGGTGCCTGTGCCACTGTGCCACTAGCAGTGCCTGTGACACTGTGTCACTAGCGGTGCTTGTGACACTGTGCTACTAGCGGTGCCTGTGCCACTGTGTCACTAGCTGTGCCTATGCCACTGTGCTGCTAGTGGTCCCTGAGACAGAGTGCCATCACCAGTGCCTGTGACAATGTGTCACTAGAGGTGCCTGTGACACTGTGCTGCTAGCAGTGCCTGTGACACTGTGCCACTAGCGGTGTCTGTGACACTGTACTGTGTTAGTGGTCCCTGTGACAGTGTGCAACTAGCGGTGCCTGTGACACTGTGTCATTAGCGGTGCCTGTGATACTGTGCTTTTAGTGTTCCCTGTGACAGCGTGCCACTAGCGGTGGCTGTGACACTGTGCCACTAGCAGTGCCTGTGACAGTGTGCCACCAGCAGTGCCTGTGACACTGTGCCACCAGCGGTGCCTGTGACACTGTGTCAAAAGCAGTGCCTGTGACAGTCTGTCACTAGTGGTTCCTGTGACACTGTGCCACTAGCAGTGCCTGTGACAGTGTGCCATCAGCCGTGCCTGTGACACTGGGTCACAAGCGGTGCCTGTGACAGTGTGTCACCAGTGGTGCCTGTGACACTTTGTCACATATCACCAGCAGTGCCGTTGCCCCTGTTCCACTAGTGCTGCCTGTGCCACTGTGTTACTAGCAGTGATTGTGCCACTGTGTCACCAGCGGTGCCTGTGACACTGTGCCACTAGCGGTACCTGTGCCACTGTGTCACTAGTGGTGCCTGTAGCACTGTGTCACTAGCGGTGCCTGTGACACTGTGCCACTAGCAGTGCCTGTGTGCCACCAGCGGTGCCTGTGACACTGTGTCACTAGCGGTGCCTTTGACAGTGTGCCACCAATGGTGCCTGTGACACTGTGCCACTAGCGGTGCCTGTGCAACTGTGTCACCATCGCCAGCGGTGCCTGTGCCCCTGTGTCACTAGTGGTGCCTGTGACACTGTGCCACTAGCGGTGCCTGTGCGACTGTGTCACTAGCGGTGCCTGTGCCACTGTGCCACTAGCAGTGCCTGTGACACTGTGTCACTAGCAGTGCCTGTGACAGTGTACCATCAGCGGTGCCTGTGACACTGTGCCACTAGCGGTGCCTGTGACACTGTGTCACTAGTGGTGCCAGTGCCACTGTGCTGCTAGTGGTCCCTGAGACAGAGTGCCACCACCAGTGCTTGTGACACTGTGTCGCTAGCAGTCTCTGTGTCACTGTGTCATTAGCGGTGCCTGTGAAAGCGTGCCTCCAGCGCTGCTTGACAGCGTGCCTCTAGTGCTGCCCATGCCACTGTGTCGCTAGCGGTGCCTGTGCCACTGTGTCACTAGCGGTGCCTGTGCCACCGTGTCACTAGCGGTGCCGTTGCCCCTGTTCCACTAGTGCTGCCTGTGCCACTGTGTTACTAGCAGTGATTGTGCCACTGTGTCACCAGCGGTGCCTGTGACACTGAGCCACTATGTCACTAGTGGTGCCTGTGACAGCATGCCTCTAGCGGTGCCTGTGACAATGTGTCGCTAGTGGTGCCTGTGCCACTGTGCCACTAGCAGTGCCTGTGACACCGGGTCACTAACAGTGCCTGTGACAGTGTTCCAGCAGCGATGCCTGTAACACTGTGCCACTAGCGGTGCCTGTGACACTGTGTCACTAGTGGTGCCTGTGCCACTGTGCTTCTAGTGGTCCCTGAGACAGAGTGCCAGCACCAGTGCCTGTGACACTGTGTCACTAGCAGTGTCTGTGACACTGTGTCACTAGCAGTGCCTGTGCCACTATGTCATTAGCGGTGCCTGTGACACTGTGTCGCTAGCAGTGTCTGTGTCACTGTGTCACTAGTGGTGCCTGTGACAGCATGCCTCTAGCGCTGCCTGTGACAGTGTGCCTCTAGCAGTGCCTGTGACACTGTGTCGCTAGCGGTGCCTGTGACACTGTTCCACTAACTGTGCTGTGACACTGTGCCACTAGTGGTGCCTGTGCCACTAGCAGTGCCTGTGACACTGTGTCACTAGCAGCACCTGTGACAGTGTTCCATCAGCGGTGCCAGTGACACTGTGCCACTAGCGGTGCCTGTGACACTGTGCTGCTAGTGGTCCCTGAGACAGAGTGCCATCACCAGTGCCTGTGACACTGTGTCACTAGCAGTGTCTGTGTCACTAGTGGTGCCTGTGACAGCATGCCTCTAGCGCTGCCTGTGACAGCGTGACTCTAGCGGTGCCTGTGACACTGTGCCGCTAGTGGTGTGGTTGACACTGTGCCACTAGCCGTGCCTGTGCCACTGTTTCACTAGTAGTGCCTGTGACATTGTGCCACTAGCGGTGCCTGTGCCACTGTGTCACTAGCGGTGCCTGTGACACTGTGCCACCAACGGTGCATGTGACAATTTGCCACTAGCGGTGCCTGTGCAACTGTGTCACTAGCGGTGCCTGTGCCACTGTGCCACTAGCAGTGCCTGTGACACTGTGTCACTAGCGGTGCTTGTGACACTGTGCCACTAGCGGTGCCTGTGCCACTGTGTCACTAGCTGTGCCTATGCCAGTGTGCTGCTAGTGGTCCCTGAGACAGAGTGCCATCACCAGTGCCTGTGACACTGTGTCGCTAGCAGTGTCTGTGTCACTGTGTCACTAGCGGTGCCTGTGATAGCGTGCCTCTCTCGCTGCCTGTGACAGCGTGCCTCTAGCAGTGCCTGTGACACTGTGTCGCTAGCGGTACCTGTGACACTGTGCCACTAACAGTGCCTGTGACACTGTGACACTAGTGGTGCCTGTGCAACATTGTCACTAGCGGTGCCTGTGCCACTGTGCCACTAGCAGTGCCTGTGACACTGTGTCACTAGCAGTGCCTGTGACAGTGTTCCACCAGCGGTGCCAGTGACACCATGCCACTAGCGGTGCCTGTGACACTGTGTCACTAGTGATGCCTGTGCCACTGTGCTGTTAGTGGTCCCTGAGACAGAGTGCCACCACCATTGCCTGTGACACTATGTCGCTAGCAGTGTCTGTGTCACGGTGTCACTAGCGGTGCCTGTGACAGCGTGCCTCTCTCGCTGCCTGTGACAGTGTGCCTCTAGCAGTGCCTGTGACACTGTGTCGCTAGCAGTGCCTGTGCCACTATGTCATTAGCGGTGCCTGTGACACTGTGTCGCTAGCAGTGTCTGTGTCACTAGTGGTGCCTGTGACAGCATGCCTCTATCGCTGCCTGTTACAGTGTGCCTCTAGCGGTGCCTGTGACACTGTGTCGCTAGTGGTGCCTGTGACACTGTGCCACTAACGGTGCATGTGACACTGTGCCACTAGCGGTGCCTGTGCCACTGTGTCACTAGCGGTGCCTGTGCCACTGTGCCACTAGCAGTGCCTGTGACACTGTGTCACTAGCAGCGCCTGTGACAGTGTTCCACCACCTGTGCCTGTGACACTGTGTCACTAGCAGTGTCTGTGTCACTGTGTCACTAGCGGTGCCTGTGACAGCATGCCTCTAGCGCTGCCTGTGACAGCGTGACTCTAGCTGTGCCTGTGACACTGTGTCACTAGTGGTGCCTGTTACACTGTGTCACTAACAGTGCCTGTGACAGCATACCTCTAGCGCTTCCTTTGACAGCATGCCTCTAGCACTGCCCATGACACTGTGCCGCTAGTGGTGCATGTGACACTGTGCCACAAGCCGTGCCTGTGCCACTGTTTCACTAGCAGTGCCTGTGACATTGTGCCACTAGTGGTGCCTGTGCCACTGTGTCACAAGCATTGCCTGTGACACTGTGTCACTAGCAGTGCCTGTGACAGTGTGCCTCTAGCGCTGCCTGTGACACTGTGTTGCTAGCAGTGTCTGTGTCACTGTGTGACTAGTGGTGCCTGTGACAGCATGCCTCTAGCGCTGCCTGTGACAGTGTGCCTCTAGCAGTGCCTGTGACACTGTGTCGCTAGCGGTGCCTGTGACACTGTTCCACTAACTGTGCCTGTGACACTGTGCCACTAGTGGTGCCTGTGCCACTGTGTCACTAGTGGTGCCTGTGCCACTAGCAGTGCCTGTGACACTGTGTCACTAGCAGCGCCTGTGACAGTGTTCCACCAGCGGTGCCAGTGACACTGTGCCACCACCAGTGCCTGTGACACTGTGTCGCTAGCAGTGTCTGTGTCACTAGTGGTGCCTGTGACAGCATGCCTCTAGCGCTGCCTGTGACAGCGTGACTCTAGCGGTGCCTGTGACACTGTGCCGCTAGTGGTGTGTGTGACACTGTGCCACTAGCCGTGCCTGTGCCACTGTTTCACTAGCAGTGCCTGTGACATTGTGCCACTAGTGGTGCCTGTGCCACTGTGTCACAAGCGGTGCCTGTGACACTGTGTCACTAGCGGTGCCTGTGCCACGGTGCTGCTAGTGGTCCCTGAGACAGTGTGCCACTAGCAATGCCTGTGACACTGTGTCACTAGCTGTGCCTTTGACACTGTGTCACTAGCTCTGCCTGTGACAGTGTGCCTCTAGCGGTGCCTGTGCCACTGTGTCACTAGCGGTGCCTGTGACACTGTGCCACCAACGGTGCATGTGACAATGTGCCACTAGCGGTGCCTGTGCAACTGTGTCACTAGCGGTGCCTGTGCCACTGTGCCACTATCAGTGCCTGTGACACTGTGTCACTAGCGGTGCTTGTGACACTGTGCCACTAGCGGTGCCTGTGCCACTGTGTCACTAGCTGTGCCTATGCCACTGTGCTGCTAGTGGTCCCTGAGACAGAGTGCCATCACCAGTGCCTGTGACACTGTGTCGCTAGCAGTGTCTGTGTCACTGTGTCACTAGCGGTGCCTGTGATAGCGTGCCTCTCTCGCTGCCTGTGACAGCATGCCTCTAGCAGTGCCTGTGACACTGTGTCGCTAGCGGTGCCTGTGACACTGTGCCACTAACAGTGCCTGTGACACTGTGACACTAGTGGTGCCTGTGCAACTGTGTCACTAGCGGTGCCTGTGCCACTGTGCCACTAGCAGTGCCTGTGACACTGTGTCACTAGCAGTGCCTGTGAAAGTGTTCCACCAGCGGTGCCAGTGACACTGTGCCACTAGCGGTGCCTGTGACACTGTGTCACTAGTGATGCCTGTGCCACTGTGCTGTTAGTGGTCCCTGAGACAGAGTGCCACCACCATTGCCTGTGACACTATGTCACTAGCAGTGTCTGTGTCACTGTGTCACTAGCGGTGCCTGTGACAGCGTGCCTCTCTCGCTGCCTGTGACAGCGTGCCTCTAGCAGTGCCTGTGACACTGTGTCGCTAGCGGTGCCTGTGACACTGTGCCACTAACAGTGCCTGTGACACTGTGACACTATTGGTGCCTGTGCAACTGTGTCACTAGCGGTGCCTGTGCCACTGTGCCACTAGCAGTGCCTGTGACACTGTGTCACTAGCAGTGCCTGTGACAGTGTTCCACCAGCGGTGCCAGTGACACTGTGCCACTAGTGGTGCCTGTGACACTGTGTCACTAGTGATGCCTGTGCCACTGTGCTGTTAGTGGTCCCTGAGACAGAGTGCCACCACCATTGCCTGTGACACTATGTCACTAGCAGTGTCTGTGTCACTGTGTCACTAGCAGTGCCTGTGACAGTGTGCTTCTAGCGCTGCCTGTGACACTGTGTCACTAGCAGTGCCTGTGCCACTATGTCATTAGCGGTGCCTGTGACACTGTGTCGCTAGCAGTGTCTGTGTCACTGTGTCACTAGTGGTGCCTGTGACAGCATGCCTCTAGTGCTGCCTGTGACAGTGTGCCTCTAGCAGTGCCTGTGACCTGTGTCGCTACCGGTGCCTGTGACACTGTTCCACTAACTGTGCCTGTGACACTGTGCCACTAGTGGTGCCTGTGCCACTGTGTCACTAGCGGTGCCTGTGCCACTAGCAGTGCCTGTGACACTGTGTCACTAGCAGCACCTGTGACAGTGTTCCACCAGCGGTGCCAGTGACGCTGTGCCACTAGCGGTGCCTGTGACACTGTGCTGCTAGTGGTCCCTGAGACAGAGTGCCACCACCAGTGCCTGTGACACTGTGTCGCTAGCAGTGTCTGTGTCACTAGCGGTGCCTGTGACAGCATGCCTCTAGCGCTGCCTGTGACAGCGTGACTCTAGCGGTGCCTGTGACACTGTGCCGCTAGTGGTGTGTGTGACACTGTGCCACTAGCCGTGCCTGTGCCACTGTTTCACTAGCAGTGCCTGTGACATTGTGCCACTAGTGGTGCCTGTGCCACTGTGTCACAAGCATTGCCTGTGCCACTGTGTCACAAGCATTGCCTGTGCCACTGTGTCGCTAGCGGTGCCTGTGACACTGTGTCACTAGCGGTGCCTGTGCCACGGTGCTGCTAGTGGTCCCTGAGACAGTGTGCCACTAGCGCTGCCTGTGACACTGTGTCGCTAGCGGTGCCTCTGCCACTATTTCACTAGCGGTGCCTGTGACAGCATGCCTCTAGCGGTGCCTGTGCCACTGTGTCACTAGCGGTGCCTGTGACACTGTGCCACCAACGGTGCATGTGACAATGTGCCACTAGCGGTGCCTGTGACAATGTGCCACTAGCGGTGCCTGTGCAACTGTGTCACTAGCGGTGCCTGTGCCACTGTGCCACTAGCAGTGCCTGTGACACTGTGTCACTAGCGGTGCTTGTGACACTGTGCTACTAGCGGTGCCTGTGCCACTGTGTCACTAGCTGTGCCTATGCCACTGTGCTTCTAGTGGTCCCTGAGACAGAGTGCCATCACCAGTGCCTGTGACAATGTGCCACTAGCGGTGCCTGTGACACTGTGTCATTAGCGGTGCCTGTGACACTGTGTAGCTAGCAGTGTCTGTGTCACTGTGTCACTAGTGGTGCCTGTGACAGCATGCCTCTAGCGCTGCCTGTGACAGTGTGCCTCTAGCAGTGCCTGTGACACTGTGTCGCTAGCGGTGCCTGTGACACTGTTCCACTAACTGTGCTGTGACACTGTGCCACTAGTGGTGCCTGTGCCACTAGCAGTGCCTGTGACACTGTGTCACTAGCAGCACCTGTGACAGTGTTCCATCAGCGGTGCCAGTGACACTGTGCCACTAGCGGTGCCTGTGACACTGTGCTGCTAGTGGTCCCTGAGACAGAGTGCCACCACCAGTGCCTGTGACACTGTGTCACTAGCAGTGTCTGTGTCACTAGTGGTGCCTGTGACAGCATGCCTCTAGCGCTGCCTGTGACAGCGTGACTCTAGCGGTGCCTGTGACACTGTGCCGCTAGTGGTGTGTGTGACACTGTGCCACTAGCCGTGCCTGTGCCACTGTTTCACTAGTAGTGCCTGTGACATTGTGCCACTAGCGGTGCCTGTGCCACTGTGTCACTAGCGGTGCCTGTGACACTGTGCCACCAACGGTGCATGTGACAATTTGCCACTAGCGGTGCCTGTGCAACTGTGTCACTAGCGGTGCCTGTGCCACTGTGCCACTAGCAGTGCCTGTGACACTGTGTCACTAGCGGTGCTTGTGACACTGTGCCACTAGCGGTGCCTGTGCCACTGTGTCACTAGCTGTGCCTATGCCAGTGTGCTGCTAGTGGTCCCTGAGACAGAGTGCCATCACCAGTGCCTGTGACACTGTGTCGCTAGCAGTGTCTGTGTCACTGTGTCACTAGCGGTGCCTGTGATAGCGTGCCTCTCTCGCTGCCTGTGACAGCGTGCCTCTAGCAGTGCCTGTGACACTGTGACGCTAGCGGTACCTGTGACACTGTGCCACTAACAGTGCCTGTGACACTGTGACACTAGTGGTGCCTGTGCAACAGTGTCACTAGCGGTGCCTGTGCCACTGTGCCACTAGCAGTGCCTGTGACACTTTGTCACTAGCAGTGCCTGTGACAGTGTTCCACCAGCGGTGCCAGTGACACCGTGCCACTAGCAGTGCCTGTGACACTGTGTCACTAGTGATGCCTGTGCCACTGTGCTGTTAGTGGTCCCTGAGACAGAGTGCCACCACCATTGCCTGTGACACTATGTCGCTAGCAGTGTCTGTGTCACTGTGTCACTAGCGGTGCCTGTGACAGCGTGCCTCTCTCGCTGCCTGTGACAGTGTGCCTCTAGCAGTGCCTGTGACACTGTGTCGCTAGCAGTGCCTGTGCCACTATGTCATTAGCGGTGCCTGTGACACTGTGTCGCTAGCAGTGTCTGTGTCACTAGTGGTGCCTGTGACAGCATGCCTCTATCGCTGCCTGTTACAGTGTGCCTCTAGCGGTGCCTGTGACACTGTGTCGCTAGTGGTGCCTGTGACACTGTGCCACTAACGGTGCATGTGACACTGTGCCACTAGCGGTGCCTGTGCCACTGTGTCACTAGCGGTGCCTGTGCCACTGTGCCACTAGCAGTGCCTGTGACACTGTGTCACTAGCAGCGCCTGTGACAGTGTTCCACCACCTGTGCCTGTGACACTGTGTCACTAGCAGTGTCTGTGTCACTGTGTCACTAGCGGTGCCTGTGACAGCATGCCTCTAGCGCTGCCTGTGACAGCGTGACTCTAGCTGTGCCTGTGACACTGTGTCACTAGTGGTGCCCATGACACTGTGCCGCTAGTGGTGCGTGTGACACTGTGCCACAAGCCGTGCCTGTGCCACTGTTTCACTAGCAGTGCCTGTGACATTGTGCCACTAGTGGTGCCTGTGCCACTGTGTCACAAGCATTGCCTGTGACACTGTGTCACTAGCAGTGCCTGTGACAGTGTGCCTCTAGCGCTGCCTGTGACACTGTGTTGCTAGCAGTGTCTGTGTCACTGTGTCACTAGTGGTGCCTGTGACAGCATGCCTCTAGCGCTGCCTGTGACAGTGTGCCTCTAGCAGTGCCTGTGACACTGTGTCGCTAGCGGTGCCTGTGACACTGTTCCACTAACTGTGCCTGTGACACTGTGCCACTAGTGGTGCCTGTGCCACTGTGTCACTAGTGGTGCCTGTGCCACTAGCAGTGCCTGTGACACTGTGTCACTAGCAGCGCCTGTGACAGTGTTCCACCAGCGGTGCCAGTGACACTGTGCCACCACCAGTGCCTGTGACACTGTGTCGCTAGCAGTGTCTGTGTCACTAGTGGTGCCTGTGACAGCATGCCTCTAGCGCTGCCTGTGACAGCGTGACTCTAGCGGTGCCTGTGACACTGTGCCGCTAGTGGTGTGTGTGACACTGTGCCACTAGCCGTGCCTGTGCCACTGTTTCACTAGCAGTGCCTGTGACATTGTGCCACTAGTGGTGCCTGTGCCACTGTGTCACAAGCGGTGCCTGTGACACTGTGTCACTAGCGGTGCCTGTGCCACGGTGCTGCTAGTGGTCCCTGAGACAGTGTGCCACTAGCAATGCCTGTGACACTGTGTCACTAGCTGTGCCTTTGACACTGTGTCACTAGCTCTGCCTGTGACAGTGTGCCTCTAGCGGTGCCTGTGCCACTGTGTCACTAGCGGTGCCTGTGACACTGTGCCACCAACGGTGCATGTGACAATGTGCCACTAGCGGTGCCTGTGCAACTGTGTCACTAGCGGTGCCTGTGCCACTGTGCCACTAGCAGTGCCTGTGACACTGTGTCACTAGCGGTGCTTGTGACACTGTGCCACTAGTGGTGCCTGTGCCACTGTGTCACTAGCTGTGCCTATGCCACTGTGCTGCTAGTGGTCCCTGAGACAGAGTGCCGTCACCAGTGCCTGTGACACTGTGTCGCTAGCAGTGTCTGTGTCACTGTGTCACTAGCGGTGCCTGTGATAGCGTGCCTCACTCGCTGCCTGTGACAGCGTGCCTCTAGCAGTGCCTGTGACACTGTGTCGCTAGCGGTGCCTGTGACACTGTGCCACTAACAGTGCCTGTGACACTGTGACACTAGTGGTGCCTGTGCAACTGTGTCACTAGCGGTGCCTGTGCCACTGTGCCACTAGCAGTGCCTGTGACACTGTGTCACTAGCAGTGCCTGTGAAAGTGTTCCACCAGCGGTGCCAGTGACACTGTGCCACTAGCGGTGCCTGTGACACTGTGTCACTAGTGATGCCTGTGCCACTGTGCTGTTAGTGGTCCCTGAGACAGAGTGCCACCACCATTGCCTGTGACACTATGTCACTAGCAGTGTCTGTGTCACTGTGTCACTAGCGGTGCCTGTGACAGCGTGCCTCTCTCGCTGCCTGTGACAGCGTGCCTCTAGCAGTGCCTGTGACACTGTGTCGCTAGCGGTGCCTGTGACACTGTGCCACTAACAGTGCCTGTGACACTGTGACACTATTGGTGCCTGTGCAACTGTGTCACTAGCGGTGCCTGTGCCACTGTGCCACTAGAAGTGCCTGTGACACTGTGTCACTAGCAGTGCCTGTGACAGTGTTCCACCAGCGGTGCCAGTGACTCTGTGCCACTAGTGGTGCCTGTGACACTGTGTCACTAGTGATGCCTGTGCCACTGTGCTGCTAGTGGTCCCTGAGACAGAGTGCCACCACCAGTGACTGTGACACTCTGTCGCTAACAGTGTCTGTGTCACTGTTTCACTAGCGGTGCCTGTGACAACGTGCCTCTAGCGCTGCCTGTGACAGCGTGCCTCTAGCGGTGCCTGTGACACTGTGTCACTAGCGGTGCCTGTGACACTGTGTCACTAGCGGTGCCTGTGACAGCGTACCTCTAGCACTGCCTTTGATAGCATGCCTCTAGCGCTGCCCATGACACTGTTGCTAGTGGTGCCTGTGACACTGTGCCACTAGCTTTGCCTGTGCCACTGTGTCACTAGCAGTGCCTGTGACATTGTGCCACTAGTGGTGACTGTGCCACAGTGTCACTAGCGGTGCCTGTGCCACTGTGTCACTAGCGGTGCCTGTGACACTGTGACAAAAGTGTTGCCTGTGCCACTGTGCTGCTAGTGGTCCCTGAGACAGTGTGCCAGCAGCAATGCCCGTGACACTAGGTCACTAGCGCTGCCTGTGACACTATGTCACTAGCAGTGCCTGTGACAGCGTGCCTCTAGCGCTGCCTGTGACACTGGGTCGCTAGTGGTGCCTTTGCCACTATGTCACTAGCGGTGCCTGTGACAGCATGCCTCTAGCGGTGCCTGTGACACTGTGTCGCTAGTGGTGCCTGTGACACTGTGTCACGAGTGGTGCCTGTGACAGCATACCTCTAGCACTGCCTGTGACGACGTGCCTCTAGCGCTGCCTGTGACACTATGTCACTAGCAGTGCCTGTGACAGCGTGCCTCTAGCGCTGCCTGTGACACTGGGTCGCCAGTGGTGCCTTTGCCACTATGTCACTAGCGGTGCCTGTGACAGCATGCCTCTAGCGGTGCCTGTGACACTGTGCCACTAGCAGTGCCTGTGACACTGTGCCACTAGCGGTGCCTGTGCCACTGTGTCACTAGGTGTGCCTGTGACAGTGTGTCTCTAGTGCTGCCTGTGACAGTGTGCATCTAGTGCTGCCTGTGCTACTGTGTCCCTAACGGTGCCCGTGCCACTGTGTCACTAGCGGTGCCTGTGACACTGTGCTGCTAGAGGTCCCCTTGACAACGTGCCACTAGCGGTGCCTGTGCCACTGTGTCACTAGCAGTGCCTGTGACATGGTGCTGCTAGTGGTCTCAATGACAGCTTGCCACTAGTGGTGCCTGTGACACTGTGCCACTAGTGGTGCCTGTGTGCTGTTAGTGGTCCCTGAGACAGAGTGCCACCACCATTGCCTGTGACACTATGTCACTAGCAGTGTCTGTGTCACTGTGTCACTAGCGGTGCCTGTGACAGCGTGCCTCTCTCGCTGCCTGTGACAGCGTGCCTCTAGCAGTGCCTGTGACACTGTGTCTCTAGCGGTGCCTGTGACACTGTTCCACTAACTGTGCCTGTGACACTGTGACACTATTGGTGCCTGTGCAACTGTGTCACTAGCGGTGCCTGTGCCACTTTGCCACTAGCAGTGCCTGTGACACTGTGTCACTAGCAGTGCCTGTGACAGTGTTCCACCAGCGGTGCCAGTGACACTGTGCCACTAGTGGTGCCTGTGGCACTGTGTCACTAGTGATGCCTGTGCCACTGTGCTGCTAGTGGTCCCTGAGACAGAGTGCCGCCACCATTGCCTGTGACACTGTGTCGCTAGCAGTGTCTGTGTCACTTTTTCACTAGTGGTGCCTGTGACACTGTGCCACTAACTGTGCCTGTGACACTGTGACACTATTGGTGCCTGTGCAACTGTGTCACTAGCGATGCCTGTGCCACTTTGCCACTAGCAGTCCCTGTGACACTGTGTCACTAGCAGTGCCTGTGACAGTGTTCCACCAGCGGTGCCAGTGACACTGTGCCACTAGTGGTGCCTGTGGCACTGTGTCACTAGTGATGCCTGTGCCACTGTGCTGCTAGTGGTCCCTGAGACAGAGTGCCACCACCAGTGACTGTGACACTCTGTCGCTAACAGTGTCTGTGTCACTTTTTCACTAGTGGTGCCTGTGACACTGTGCCACCAGCTGTGCCTGTGATAGCGTGCCACCAGTAGTGCCCGTGACACTGTGCTGTTAGTGGTCCCTGAGATGGTGTACGACTAGTGGTGCCTGTGACCGTATGCAGTGGTACCTGTGGCACCGTGCCACTAGATGCACCTATGACAGCATGCCTCTAGCAGTGCTTGTGACACCGTGCTACTCGCTGTGCCTGTGACACTGTGCTGCTAGTGGTCCTTGTGGCAGCATGCTACTAGTGGTGCATGTGACAGCATGACACCAGCAGTGCCTGTGACAGTATGCCACTAGCAGTGCCTGTGACAGCATGGCAACAGCAGTGCCTATGACAGCATGCTACTAGTGTTGCCTTTGACAGCATGCCACTAGCAGTGCCTTTGACAGCATGGCAACAGCAGTGCCTATGACAGCATGCTACTAGTGGTGCCTGTGACAGCATGCTACTAGCAGTGCCTGTGACAGCATGATGCCAGCAGTGCCTGTGACAGCATGCTACTAGTGGTGCATGTGACAGCATACCACTAGCAATGTCTGTAACAGCATGCTACTAGTGGTGCCTGTGACAGCATGCCGCTAACAGTGCCTGTGACAGCATGCTGCTAGTGGTGCTTTGACAGCATACCGCTAACATTGCCTGTGACAGCACGACGCCAGCAGTGTCTGTGACACTGTACAGCTGGCTGTGCCTGTGACAGCGCTTCAACAGGGGTGTCCGTGGCAGCATGCCACCAGCGGTGCCTGTGACAGCATGCCACCAGCAGTGCCTGTGACAGCATGCTACTAGTGGTGCATGTGACAGCATGACGCTAACAGTCGTTGTGATAGTGTGCCACTAGCGGTTCCTGTGACAGCATTCTACTAGTGGTGCATGTGACAGCATACCACTATCAGTGCCTGTGACAGCATGCTACTAGTGGTGCTTTGACAGCATGCCGCTAACAGTGCCTTTGACAGCACGACGCCAGCAGTGTCTGTGACAGCATGCTATTAGTGGTGCCTGTGACAGCATGCCACTAGCAGTGCCTGTGACAGCATGCTACTAGTGGTGCCTGTGACAGCATGCCACCAGCAGTGCCTGTGACAGCATGCCTCCAGCAGTGCCTGTGACTGCATGCTACTAGTGGTCCATGTGACAGTATACCACTAGCAGTGCCTGTGACAGCATGCCACCAGCAGTGCCTGTGACAGCACGACGCCAGCAGTGTCTGTGACACTGTGCAGCTGGCGGTGCCTGTGACAGCCTTTCAACAGGGGTGTCCGTGGCAGCATGCCACCAGCAGTGCCTGTGACAGTATACCACTAGCAGTGCCTGTGACAGCATACCACTAGCTATGCCTGTGACAGCATGCTACTAGTGGTGCCTGTGACAGCATGCTGCTAACGGTGCCTGTGAAGTATGACACCAGCAGTGTCTGTGACAGCATGCTACTAGTGGTGCCTGTGATAGCATGCCGCTAAAAGTGCCTGTGACAGCATGACGCCAGCAGTGGCTGTGACAGCATGACGCCAGCAGTGTCTGTGACACTGCGGCCGGTGGTGCCTGTGACAGCGTTTCACCAGGGGTGTCCGTGACTTAATGCCACCAGCGGTGCCTGTGACAGCATGACGCCGGCGGTGCTTGTGACAGCATGCCGCCAGCAGTGCCTATGATAGCATGACGCCAGCAGTGTCTGTGACACTGTGCGGCCGGTGGTGCCCGTGACAGCGTTTCACCAGGGGTGTCCGTGACTTAATGCCATCAGCGGTGCCTGTGACAGCATGACGCCGGCGGTGCTTGTGACAGCATGCCGCCAGCAGTGCCTATGACAGCATGACGCCAGCAGTGTCTGTGACACTGTGCGGCCGGTGGTGCCTGTGACAGCGTATCACCATGGGTGGAGCACGTACACATCTGTTTTGAGAAGTCTTCAGCTATTTGTAAGAAGCAAACTCCAAATATCCCTCCCCTACTTGAGAGGGAGGGGGGCTAACACTGAATAGACTGCAGGCTGGCAGCATCCCCACACTGAAATAGAATAATAGAATGCAGTTAGGCCCCTGCGGGCGGGTAATCGTGCAATTTGTGAATAGCAGGTTTGGCCGGCGCTATTGCAGGAGCACAGGGAGTGGGCAAATGAGGAGCTGGAAGGATGCCAAGCAGTGCCTGGCATCCTGGGCGCAGGCCTTTTCTTATTTAAATGAAATTACATATTTTAATTATAACTAATAGCCATGGGTATAAGTTGAAGCAACTGAGTAAATGACGTGAGCTAATGACACATTAAGGGCTAAACTGGAGGTCAGTGTCTATGGGGACACCCCTCCACTAATTAAAAACAGAATGTCGAACTTCTGGCTGGAGTTGATGTGCATGGACTTCCTTGCCTCGTTTTATCACGACTGGTTTCCTATCTACACCCTCAAGTGTCCTCAAATGCTTTTATATCTATAAACGTCACTCACACACTGAACCACTTACGCACACATTCACTCATTCGTGTATTCACTCGCCCATTCACTTGCTCACTCATGAAATACTCATTCATGCACCTGCACTGTCCCTCAGTCATTCACTCAGACATTGACTCATTCACTAACACCCCCTTACTCACACAGTTACAACTCACTCACGTGCACTCGCTCACCATTCACTCACCCAAGCAGTCACTTGCTCACACACTCAGTCATGTAGCCAGTCACTCATTCAATCACTTACATTCTCACTCATTCACCCACTCATTCAATTGCTCATACATTCATTCCCTTAGTCACCCACTCACACTCACTCACCCAATCACAAGCTCATGCAATCATTTACTCACACACTCACTCACACCCTCATTCACACACTCACACACACTCACTCGTGCCATCACCCATTCACACATTCACTAAAATGCTCACTTGTGATCACCTCACCTAGACGTTGTTATCAATACTATAAGCATCCTATAGCCGGTCAGATAGCACAGCAAGCAGAGCGCTCGCTTTGACATCTGTACAGTCAAACTCAGCCTTTCATCCTTCTGAGGTCGATAAATGAGCACCATGAACCATGGGTAATAATAAGCAGCGCTCACATACCTGAGGGTTTGTAGCGCTATATAAATGCAAATTATTAATATTATTATTATTATCCTAGGCTGAGCCACATGGGTATTGCAGCCTGCTGTCAGTCGTATTTGGCTGTCTCAAATCTACAATATGTTTTCTGTTGAAATCACCACCAATCTTCACACTGACAATTGTGTACTGTAGGACCAATAGATCAAGAGTGCCAACATCTTGGAAATAGAAAGATAACCCCCCACCCATGTATTGACCACTTCCCCATGTCAATCCTACCTGACAATGGAGATCAATGGGCTTCCCACTCAGCACAAAAATATACCCTGAAGAAGCCTTCGAGGCGAAACACATGTTGACACCAATATAAATCGGTAATGAAAACTACAAACTAGCCAGTGTGCTTAACTACTAAGAATGGGAAAGAGAAGCAAATCCACCAGTCACATGCTGTCGCTTGGAACATATAGAGCGTCGCCCTTACAGGAACATTGCGCGTAAAAGGGGCCCAATCGCTTTTGTCCATTTTCACATTCTCTGCTCACGGCACACCACAGTGGTGCGAGAATTACTTCCTGGTTGCCAGCTTACGTCTTTATAAAGCATCTAATTAGATGCTGGCATCTTGCCCAACTAAAGACCCTGACCCAGCTCATATGTCTTGGCCAGTTTATAGAGCAATGTGTGGCAGTGCAGTAACACCAGGTCATGGCGTTGAACGGCTTGGCTGTCAGACGACAATCTGGGGTTTTCTGTGTGGTAGCAGCTGGCCTCCTCATGGGTGACACTCACCTCCTCAGCCTGAACAGCAGCAGTGCCTGTTTGCTGTTCTCAATGGATCTCTCTGTGTCTTTTGATACAAATGATCACAGCACCCTCGCTGGTGCTGGGGGGATCAAGGGGGAATAAGGGGGTCTAGGATGGAGGATTCGGGGGCTGGTTTCTGCCATAACGTGTTCAATGGACAGCAAGGGGACGGCTGAGGCACACCTTGCCCCCCTTGGTGCGTTCACCCCTCTGCTATTCAACGTGATTGTGGAGCTGCTTGGCAAGCTCGTTTGCTAGCTGGACACATGCACGTAGCACCAATTCCATGTACACAAATAATAATAATGTATTTATTTTATAGCGCTACAACACACCAACAGGTCTCGGAGCGCTCAAATAACAGAAGACATTATTATCCCACAGAGTGGTACTCAATGTATCGACCTCAGAAGGATGAAAGGCTGAGTTGACCCTGCTGGGATCCGAACCGGCCACAGCAGGCTACACACAGATATCAGGGGTGCTGTGCTATTTGACGTATGACACTCTTATGTATTACACATGTTTAATTAAACATCTACGGGGTTAGTCCTGCTCACAAATCATATATGCACATAATGCCTGTCCAGCAAGTCTCTGCACATACTGCCTGCCTACCAACTCTATGCACAATAATGCCAGTCCACCAAGACCTAAGCACATCATTCCTGCTCACAAATCCTATGCATGTGCTGCCTGCCTACACATTCTATGCACATAATGCCAGTCCACCAAGTCTCTACACATAATACCTATCCAGCAAGTCATGTGCGCATAATGACTGCCTACCAACTCTCTGCACATAATGCCAGTCCACCAAGACCTAAGCACATCATTCCTGCTCACAAATCCTATGCATGTGCTGCCTGCCTACACATTCTATGCACATAATGCCAGTCCACCAAGTCTCTACACATAATACCTATCCAGCAAGTCATGTACGCATAATGACTGCCTACCAACTCTATGCACATAATGCCAGTCCACCAAGACCTAAGCACATCATTCCTGCTCACAAATCCTATGCATGTGCTGCCTGCCTACACATTCTATGCACATAATGCCAGTCCACCAAGTCTCTACACATAATACCTATCCAGCAAGTCATGTGCGCATAATGGCTGCCTACCATCTCTATGCACATAATGTCAGCCCACAAGTCTCTACACATAATACCTATCCAGCAAGTCATGTGCGCATAATGACTGCCTACCAACTCTATGCACATAATGCCAGTCCACCAAGACCTAAGCACATAATTCCTGCTCACAAATCCTATGCATGTGCTGCCTGCCCACACATTCTATGCACATAATGCCAGTCCACCAAGTCTCTACACATAATACCTACCTAGCAGGTCCTATGAACATAATGTCTGCCCACCTAGTCTATGCACATAATGTCAGCCCACAAGTTTATGCACATAATGTCTGCCCACCAAGTCTCTGCACATAATGCCTGCCTATCAGCTCTATGCACATAATGCCAGTCCACCAAGACCTAAGCACATAATTCCTGCTCACAAATCCTATGCATGTGCTGCCTGCCCACACATTCTGTGCACATAATGCCAGTCCACCAAGTCTCTACACATAATACCTACCTAGCAGGTCCTATGAACGTAATGTCTGCCCACCTACTCTATGCACATAATGCCAGTCCACCAAGTCTCTACACATAATACCTATCCAGCAAGTCATGTGCGCATAATGACTGCCTACCAACTCTATGCACATAATGCCAGTCCACCAAGACCTAAGGACATCATTCCTGCTCACAAATCCTATGCATGTGCTGCCTGCCTACACATTCTATGCACATAATGCCAGTCCACCAAGTCTCTACACATAATACCTATCCAGCAAGTCATGTGCGCATAATGACTGCCTACCAACTCTATGCACATAATGCCAGTCCACCAAGACCTAAGCACATCATTCCTGCTCACAAATCCTATGCATGTGCTGCCTGCCTACACATTCTATGCACATAATGCCAGTCCACCAAGTCTCTACACATAATACCTATCCAGCAAGTCATGTGCGCATAATGACTGCCTACCAACTCTATGCACATAATGCCAGTCCACCAAGACCTAAGCACATAATTCCTGCTCACAAATCCTATGCATGTGCTGCCTGCCCACACATTCTATGCACATAATGCCAGTCCACCAAGTCTCTACACATAATACCTATCCAGAAAGTCATGTGCGCATAATGGCTGCCTACCAACTCTATGCACATAATGCCAGTCCACCAAGACCTAAGCACATCATTCCTGCTCACAAATCCTATGCATGTGCTGCCTGCCCACACATTCTATGCACATAATGCCAGTCCACAAAGCCTCTACACATAATACCTATCCAGCAAGTCATGTGCACATAATGGCTGCCTACCATCTCTATGCACATAATGCCAGACCAACAAGTCTCTACACATAATACCTATCCAGCAAGTCATGTGCACATAATGGCTGCCTACCATCTCTATGCACATAATGCCAGTCCACCAAGACCTAAGCACATCATTCCTGCTCACAAATCCTATGCATGTGCTGCCTGCCCACACATTCTATGCACATAATGCCAGTCCACCAAGTCTCTACACATAATACCTACCTAGCAGGTCCTATGAACATAATGTCTGCCCACCTAGTCTATGCACATAATGTCAGCCCACAAGTTTATGCACATAATGTCTGCCCACCAAGTCTCTGCACATAATGCCTGCCTATCAGCTCTATGCACATAATGCCAGTCCACCAAGACCTAAGCACATAATTCCTGCTCACAAATCCTATGCATGTGCTGCCTGCCCACACATTCTGTGCACATAATGCCAGTCCACCAAGTCTCTACACATAATACCTACCTAGCAGGTCCTATGAACATAATGTCTGCCCACCTACTCTATGCACATAATGCCAGTCCACCAAGTCTCTACACATAATACCTATCCAGCAAGTCATGTGCGCATAATGACTGCCTACCAACTCTATGCACATAATGCCAGTCCACCAAGACCTAAGCACATCATTCCTGCTCACAAATCCTATGCATGTGCTGCCTGCCTACACATTCTATGCACATAATGCCAGTCCACCAAGTCTCTACACATAATACCTATCCAGCAAGTCATGTGCGCATAATGACTGCCTACCAACTCTATGCACATAATGCCAGTCCACCAAGACCTAAGCACATCATTCCTGCTCACAAATCCTATGCATGTGCTGCCTGCCTACACATTCTATGCACATAATGCCAGTCCACCAAGTCTCTACACATAATACCTATCCAGCAAGTCATGTGCGCATAATGACTGCCTACCAACTCTATGCACATAATGCCAGTCCACCAAGACCTAAGCACATAATTCCTGCTCACAAATCCTATGCATGTGCTGCCTGCCCACACATTCTATGCACATAATGCCAGTCCACCAAGTCTCTACACATAATACCTATCCAGAAAGTCATGTGCGCATAATGGCTGCCTACCAACTCTATGCACATAATGCCAGTCCACCAAGACCTAAGCACATCATTCCTGCTCACAAATCCTATGCATGTGCTGCCTGCCCACACATTCTATGCACATAATGCCAGTCCACAAAGCCTCTACACATAATACCTATCCAGCAAGTCATGTGCACATAATGGCTGCCTACCATCTCTATGCACATAATGCCAGTCCACCAAGTCTCTACACATAATACCTATCCAGCAAGTCATGTGCACATAATGGCTGCCTACCATCTCTATGCACATAATGCCAGTCCACCAAGACCTAAGCACATCATTCCTGCTCACAAATCCTATGCATGTGCTGCCTGCCTACCATCTCTATGCACATAATGTCAGTCCACCAAGTCTCTACACATAATACCTATCCAGCAAGTCATGTGCGCATAATGACTGCCTACCAACTCTCTGCACATAATGCCAGTCCACCAAGTCTCTACACATAATACCTACCAAGCAGGTCCTATGAACATAATGCCCGCCCACTGCTCAGTGTGCCACAAAAGGTCTGTCCATCAGTTACTATGTCGCACAAGGCTACAGAAGACACATCTTACCGGTTACTGTATCTCAAACGGACTGTCTGTTTATTGCTGTGTGCATAATGATTGGCGACCTGTTCGCAGATATGGTTTGATTGGACAGTGCATACATTTCCACAGAGGCCTTCCCTTCCATTACTGTGCATGTATGTCTTTCCCGTTAGATACCGGGGAACCAAATGCATAGCTACTGGTTTTTGTGCGCACACTACTTTCCCAACTGTTCTTATGCCACAGAATGTCTGTTCCTCCCGTACCATGCACAGATGAGATGTCTTTACTGGAGGCCAAAAGGCGGACGCTCCACGGGCCCCCACTTCGGAGCTTCCCCCACCTCTGGGCCAGATGAAAAGTCAGAGCTCAGTTTTTGCAAACAAGTCATAAACCAGGGCCTGATATATCTACATTTTGCAGAGGTTCTAAACTGCTGCTTGATGGTTTATAACTCACATCTGATCTGATCAATTAATCCTGTGCTGAATTCTGTGTTCACTGTAGTACATGCAGTTTAAATGTTAACTATAGCACTGCGTTCTGTGTTCACTGTAGTATGTACAGTTTATGTTATTGTTATTGTTATCGTTACTTTGCATTTATATAGCGCCTTATGTACCATTTGTATGGTCTGAAGGTGCTGGTAGGTTGAACGCCCTTGGAAACCAAAGTTCAGATCAGTAGAGAGAGTAGAGAGAGTCAGAAGGTGCATGTGAGCACCGGATATGTGTGCAGCTCGTGCGGTATTCGTGTAATAGCTGCTTCTTAGCGGTAAGTGTGGTGGTTGAGAGCTCAGGAGTATGTGTTCGTTCTGGCAGGATTTATCCAGACCAGATGTGGCTGCGTTAAGCCTGAGGAGAACGCCTGGATGGGGGGGGTGTAACCAGCAGTGTTTTACTTAGAGTGATGTGGATAGTGCGGCGGATGTTGGTATGAGAACAGCTATACCGAATGGTGTCATAGTATCTCTGTGTTCTAGTTGAGTGGTGATGTAAAGGAGAGAGTAAGTATGGTGGTATGATATGATGGGTTATATGCTCTTTCAAACGTTCTCTGCATTCCAAACCATACTGTATACATCACGCTATTCTATGCGCTCCAGTCCGTTCCACGGACACCTATCCACTCCGTGCACCTCAGTCTGCTCCACTCATGCATTCCAGCCCGCCTTGCGTGCTCCAGTCCGTCCCGCGCGCTCCAGTCTGCCCTGCGTACTCCAGTCTGCCCCAGGCATGCACTCTTGTCTGCTCCACGCATGCGCTCTTGTCTGCTCCACGCATACGCTCTTGTCTGCCCCACGCAAGCACTCCTGTCTGCCCCACGCAAGCACTCCTGTCTGCCCCATGGTCTACGCATTCAGTAGCTCTACGTACTCTTCCATTCTACGCACTCGTCAGTACTGGATGCAATCTGTGCTCGTTCGTTCTACGTACTCATCCACTATACGTAACATGTCCATTCACTCTAGGCACTCGTTCGTTCCAGGCACTCATTCGTTCCAGGCAGTCGTTCGTTCCAGGCACTCCTCCACTTTATGCCCTCACACGTACTATGCATTCACCTGTTTTATGCACTCACCCCCTCTACGCACTCACCCCCTCTACGCACTCACCCCATTCACCTGTTTTACGCACTCATCCCCTCTATGCACTCACCCCCTCTACGCACTAATCTGCTCTATGCACTCACCCCCTCTACGTACTCACCCACTCCATGCACTCATCCCCTCTACGCACTCATCCCCTCTACGCACTCATCACCTCTACGCACTCATCCCCTCTACGTACCCCTTTTTTCATAAGCACTCATTCGCTCATATGCATTCGTCTGTTCTATATATTTGCAGGCCCTACCCACTAGTCTGTTCTATGTAGTCCTCCACTCTACACATTCTTCCGCTCAGCTCATCCATCACGCTCCGCTCGTCCATCCATTCCCCGCACTCTGCATGCATTCCGCATTCATCCGTTCTACATGCTTATCCGTTCTACGCACTCACCTGGTCTGTGTAACTCATCCGCTCTAGGCGTTTGTCCGCTTTATCTCCTCGCATGCACTACACCTTGATCTGCTCTACGCAATCACCCACCCTATGCAATCGCCTGTTCCCTAAACTCAACAGTTCCCCACGCGCATTCACTCTCCACACTCATCCGCTCCCCGCATTCATCCACTCCCCGCACTCATCCGCTTTATGCTTTTCACGCATTCAACAGCAATATCCTGTTCCATATATTCATTTCTACACTCATCTGTTCTATACCTTCATCAGCTCTGTACACTCATCCTCTCTGTACCCTCATCCGCTCTATATACTCACCCAATCTATACACTAATCCGCTCTGTACAGTCATCCGCTCTATGCGCTCATACGCTCTATACACTCATCCAGTCTATACACTCGTCCGCTCTATACATTCATCCACTCTATACACTCATCCACTATATACACTCATCCGCTCTATACACTCATCCGCTCTATACACTCATCCGCTGTATACGCTCATCCGCTCTATACACTCATCCCTTCTATACACTCATCCGCTCTATACATTCGCTAGGTCTGTACATTCATCTGCTCCAGCGATCTACACACTCTCCGCACTTCCGTACTCATTCGCTATCCACACTCATGCGCTCTACATACTCATCCGCTCTACATACTCATCTGTTCTACACACTCATCCGGTTTACGCTCATCCGTTCTGCACATTCATCTATTTTACGCACTCCTGTGTTCTACTCGCTCCTCTGTATTTGCGCATTCATCTGCGCTACAAGCTTGTCCTCTCTACACACCCAGCCGCTCTACACACTCATCCGCTCAACATGTTCATCCATTCTATACACTCATCCGTTCTACATATACATTCGATTTCCTCACTCATTCGGACTATATAGTCATCTGTTCTTCCACTCATGCATTCTTCCACTCAGCGCATTGATCTGTTCCACCTGCTTCATCCATTATAACTATTTCATCCATGCCATTCACTTCGTTCACTCCTCATGCATTATGTCAATTTCAGGAGTTTAAATCTCTTTACCGTATCCGTATGATTTACTCTTATTACCCATTTCACTGCTTTGATCTACTTTATTCATTTGATTCTGTCTGTCTTTCTAATTAATATTAGGCGTTATTAGCTGTCAATTTCTTGCATCGGGTAGTTTGTTGGATTGGTGTCATTGAGATGCTGTTAGTCTGTTTGGGTTAGTTTGGTATGGGTTGTTTTTAGGGCAAGAGCCAGGTTTTCAGCAGTTTGCAGAAAGACGGTAAATCCCCAGTTAGGCGGATGCGGGGTGGGTGTGAGTTCCATAGCGTGGGGGCCAAGGCTGAGAATGATGATCCGCCTAACCTGACTGAGTTTGTCTTTGGTATGACTAGGAGGCCGGCTGAGCTTGATCTTAAGGTGCGTGGGGGGTGATAGGGTTTTAGCTTGTCTTGAAGATATCGAGGTCCAGTTTTATGCAGTGCTCGATGGGAGATGCATAACGTTTTGAAAGTCACTCTTTGGGGCACTGGAAGCCAGTGCAGCGTCTTCAGGGCTCGGGAGATGTGGTCTCTTGGGCAGAGCGCAAGTAGCAATTTGGCTGCCGCGTTTTGTGCCCTTTGGAGTTTATTCAGTTGGTACGCTTGGACTCCGAGGTATAGGGGTTTGCATAGTCCAGTCTCGATATAACGATTGATTGGACCGCAGAGAGTCAGTTGGGAAAGGAGAGATATGGAAAAATGCACCTAAAGGTTTTAAGGTGATAGTGGCAGGACTTTGAGACCTTGTTGACTTGGCGCAAGAGTCTTAGGTCAGAGTCAAGGGTGCATCCAAGATTTTTCACTAAGTTGGAGGGGGTCGGTGAGATGCCCATGGCAGATGGCCATGGTAGTGGGTGCGGAAGAAGTTCAGAGTTGCCACATACAATGATTTCCGTTTTGGAGGGGTTTAACAAGAGGTGGCTTTGGGTCATCCAGAGTTCTGTGTCAAGGAGGTAGGAGGCCAGGTCATGCCGGGAGTTGGGTTTTGAGTTCAGGAGTTTTAGAATTAGTTGAGTCTCGTCTGCGTAGTTGTAACACAGGATGTTGTGTGAACAAATTATTGGTGGGAGGGTGATCAAGTAGAGAATGAACACGAGGGCGGCTAGACATGCTCCTTGTGGGACTCCCCTGTCGACTGGTCGGGCTTGGGAGGTATAGGTGGAGAGTATCGTTATTTGGTACCTATCTTTGAGGAATGAAGCTATCCATTTAAGAGCGGTTCCACGAATACCTAGGGAGTGGAGGTGGTCTAGGAGGATTGAGTGGTTGATTGTGTCAAAGGCGGCGGATAGGTCAAGAAGGATTAGTGCGGCGCATCCCGCGGAGTCTGCTGTTGTTTTGAGGTCATCCCAGATTGAGGTTAGGGTGGTTTCGGTTCCGTGACGGGCTCTGAAACCTGATTGGGCGGGGTCTAGGAGATTGTTGGCTTCGACAAAGGCATTTAGTTGGGAGTAGGTGGTTCGGTCAATGAGTTTGGCAAGGAACCTGGTGTTTGAGATGGGGCGGTAGTTTTTGGGCTCGAGAGGATCGAGCAAAGGTTTTTTAATTGGAGGTTTGACATGAATCGTTTTGAATGCGTCAGGAAAGATGCCAGAGGAAAAGGAGGTATTTATGATGGATCTTGTGTGTTCTCCTGCGCAGGTGGAAGCAAATATTTCTTTGAGGGTTGTGGCTGGGCAAGGGTCCAGCGGGGAGCCAGATGGTTTGCGGGCAGATAGAAGTTTGAGAAATTGCTCTGGTGATATTGGACTAAAGGATTCGAACGTTGGTTGCGTAGTGGTCACAGCTGGTGAGCTGGCCGGTATGGGGGAAGAATTGCCTGGTGGATGTAAGAGAGCCAGTTTGGTGGCTAGAGTATTTGTTCTTTCGAGAGCCGTGGTGTAAAACTGGAGGGAGAGTGAGTCGCACAGCGATTGTGAGGGGGTCGGGACCGTCGTGGTGCAAACCGGATTGGTGAATTCAGAGATTATTTTGTGGAGTTCTTTGCTTGGATTTTTGCAGTTTATGATTCGGGAGTTGAAGTGGGCTTTTTTTTGCTTTCCGGATTTCGGCCTTGTACTGATAAAGGTGTCGGGCCAAGGTGGCACTGCTCTCCTGGGTTTTGTCTTTCTGCCATTTGCGTTCTAGGTATTTATATAGTTGTTTAGTGATCTTCAACTCAGGAGTGAACCATCTGGGGAAGAGGCCACGGTGGGTTGATGGTTTGCAAGGGGGTGTGAGCCGCATCAGAGATGCGTTGAGCCATGAGTCAAAGGCGTCAGGGGTTAGTTGTTTGTTGAGTTGGCAGGTAGGTGGTGGATACTGGAGGAGTGCGTCGGCTAGGTCCGGGACGATTATTAGTTTTTTCCAGCATTTGCGTAGCTTTGGAGGTTCAGATTCGAGTACGGGAAAGGGGTCGGGTGAGCGAATGGTGAACGTGAGGATGAAGTGATCGGACCAGATGATAGGGGTGGGGGGCTTTAAATGAATCAGGGTGTTGGAGCTAAAGATGGCATCAAGAGTGTGTCCTTTATAGTGAGTCGGGCCATTTATGTGGGGTTGGAGGTTAATTGCGTCTAAACCATCAACCAGGTTGTTTGCGAATTGTCTATAGTAGCCAGGGGGCCTGTAGATTATTAGGAAGCTATGTGAGAGCGACGGGGAGAGGGATAGTTTAACGAGGAGAGATTTGCAGGAAGGAATGGAAGGTTGGTTGCCGATGATTGAGGCGTGGAAGAGAGAATTGAAGACGAATGCTACTCCCCCTCCTCTGGAGGGACGGTTCAGTGGGATGAGGGAGTAGTCAGGGGGGAAGGCATCATTAGCGATTGAGGCGAAGTCGTCAGAGAACGAAGTTTCGGTGATGAAAGCCAGGTCTGGTTTGTCAGAGGCGAGGAGGTCAAAGATGCAGTGTCTGTTTTTTGCTACAGATCAGGCATTGAATAGGATGCAGTTCACATCGGCAGGCGAGGTTGGTCTCGGAGCTGGAGCGGAAGGGGGTGGTAGCGGAGAGAGCAGAGACTGGGGAGGGAGAGTGGTAGGGTGGGAGATGGTCGATGGGAATAGTGGGCGAGCAGAAAAATTGGCGGGCTTCGGGCAGGATTGGGTGGCTGCGTGTGTCAGGATGATCTGGTTTGGTTCGAGGGATTTGAAGGTGGGGTGTGGGCGGTTAGGAGTTTCAGTTGCAGTTGATGCAAAATCGAGGGAGAGGGGTTTCAGGAAGGGTGAAACCACGGGGGAAGGAGGTGATTTCGGGAATGTGGTGGTGGGTTGAGACAGGGGAGGCGAAGAGTGTTGAGAGATTGAGGGGGACCAGGTACATTTCCTCTTTAGTTTCTTTGTTGCGATTGGAGTGTGAGAGAGGGTAGGGGAGGTCGGAGGGGGAAAGGGATGCGGCTTCGGTTCTTGCTAGGGCTAGGCGTGCAGTTTTGAGGGAGGGGAAGGGGTGCGGTCGGGGTGATGGTGGCGGGGATTTGTGGGCAAGGCGGGGGGTGGATGATTGCAAGGCAGGGTGTGCCTGGTATGATAGTGAGGGGAGCGGGCATGGTTAACATTGGCTGGTCAGTGGTGGGGTTCGGGAGAGGAGTGGTTTTAGGGTGGTTGGCTCGCCATCATGCCCCTCAGGCTTGGTGTTTGGAGAGGGGAATGGTAGGGAATGCGGAGGAGGGTTGGTTGATTTGGGCAGGGGGGGAAGGGAGGGAAGGGAGATCATGGAGTGGGGGCGGTGCAGGGAGATCGTTTCCGACAAACTCTAGTGGAGTGGGTGTACTCATGCTTGGTACGAGCTTTTAGGTGGAGTTTAGGAGTACTTTCTAATTGTAGTTCAAAATTCAGTGGGAGCACGCTTTTAGGTACACTTCTAAATTCAACTGTACACCGAGATGATATCAGGTCTACCTCTAGATTCAATTTTGTATAGAGATGATATTAGGTCTATCTCTAGATTCAATTTTTGTGTAGAGGGGATATTAGACTATTAGGCGCACTTCTCTCAATTCGACTTTACTCAGAGAGGGTATTAGGCATGATTCTAAAAACAAATTTGTACAGAGAGGTTATTAGGGAGAATAGTCGGTTCAACCAGACACGGTATTAGACTATTAGGATATTGGGCACACTTCTAAATTCAACTTCTAAATGCACTTCTAAATTCAACTTCAAAATGCACTTCTAATTCAACTTTCACATAGAGTCTATTGGGCACACTTCTAGATTCGACTTTCACAGAGATGTTATTGGGTACATTTCTAAATTCGACTTCTAAATGCACTTCAAATCCAACTTTCACCTGGAAGCTATTGGGCACACTTGTAAATTCAACTTCTAAATGCACTTCTAGATTCAACTTTTCACAGAGGGGATATCGGGCACTCTTCTAAATACAACTTTCCATGCGCGGCTATTGGGTACACTTCTAAATACAACTTTCCATGCGCGACTTTTGGGTACACTTCTAAATTCACTTCTAAATTCAACTTCTAAATGCACTTCTAAATGCACTTCTAAGTCCAACTTTCACCTAGAAGCTATTGGGCACACTTCTAAATTCAACTTTCACATAGAGTCTATTGAGTACACTTCTATATTCAACTTTCAAAGAGAGGCTATTGGGTACACTTCTAGTTTCAGCTTTCACAGAGATGCTATTGGGTACATTTCTAAATTCGACTTCTAAATGCACTTCTAGATTCAACTTTTCACAGAGGGGATATTGGGCACACTTCTAGATACAACTTTCCATGAGCGGCTATTGGGTACGCTTCTAAGTTCGGTTTTCACAGAGAGGCTGTTGGGCACACTTCTAGATTCGACTTTCACAGAGATGCTATTGGGTACACTTCTAATTTCATAGAGGGGCTATTTGGCACACTTCAAATTCAACTTTCCATGAGCGGCTATTGGGCACACTTCTAAATTGGTGTTACAGGGCACACTTCTAAATTCACAGAGGGGCTATTGGGGACACTTCTAAATTCAACCTTGCAGAGGTGTTACAGGGCACACTTCTAAATTCACAGAGGTGCTATTGGGCACACTTCTAAGTTCAACTTTGCACAGAGGTGTTACAGGGCACACTTCTAAATTCACAGAGGGGCTATTGGGCACACTTCTAAATTCAACCTTGCAGAGGTGTTACAGGGCACACTTCTAAATTCACAGAGGTGCTATTGGGCACACTTCTAAATTCAACTTTGCACAGAGGTGTTACAGGACACACTTCTAAATTCACAGAGGGGCTATTGGGCACACTTCTAAATTCAACTTTGCACAGTGGTGTTACAGTGCACACTTCTAAATTCACATAGCACTGTGTTCTGTGTTCAATGTAGTGTGTACAGTTTTTGTGTTCACTATAGCACTGTGTTCTGTGTTCACTGTAGTACATACATTTTATGTGTTCACTATAGCACTGCATTCTGTGTTCACTGTAGTGCATACAGTTAATGTGTTCACTATAACACTGTTCTGTGTTCACTGTAGTATATACAGTTTATGTATTCACTATAGCAATGCGTCCTGTGTTCAATGTAGTGCATACATTTTATGTGTTCACTACAACACTGCGTTCTGTGTTCAATGTAGTACATACAGTGTATGTGTTCACTATAGCACTGCATTCTGTGTTCACTACAGTTTATGTGTTCACTATAGCACTGCGTTCTGCATTTATGTAGTACCTACAGTTTATGTGTTCACTATAGCACTGTGTTCTGTGTGCACTGTAGTATATACAGTTTATGTTTTCACTGTAGCACTGTTTTCTACGTTCACTGTAGTACCTACAGTGTATGTGTTCGCTATAGCACTGTGTTCTGTGTTCACTGTAGTATATACAGTTTACGTGTTCACTACAGCACTGTGTTCTGTGTTCACTGTAGTGTATACAGTTGCTGTGTTCACTATAGCACTGTGCTCTGTGTTCAATGTAGTACGTACAGTGTATGTGTTCACTATAGCACTGCATTCTGGGTTCACTGTAGTACATACAGTTTATGTGTTCACTATAGCACTGCGTTCTGTGTTCAATGTAGTACATACAGTTTATGTGTTCACTATAGCACTGCGTTCTGTGTTCAATGTAGTACATACAGTTTATGTGTTCACTATAGCACTGCGTTCTGTGTTCAATGTAGTACGTACAGTTTATGTGTTCACTATAGCACTGCATTCTGTTTTCACTATAGTATGTAGTTTATGTGTTCACTATAGTACTGCGTTCTGTGTTCTCTATATTATATACAGTTTATGTGTTCACTATAGTACTGCATTCTGTGTTCACTGTAGTGCATACAGTGTATGTGTTCACTACAGCACTGTGTTCTGTGTTCACTGTAGTACATACAGTTTATGTGTTCACTATAGCACTGTGTTCTGTGTTCACTGTAGGGCATACAGTTTATGTGTTCACTATAGCACCGCGTTCTGCATTTATGTAGTACCTACAGTTTATGTGTTCACTATAGCACTGTGTTCTGTGTTCACTGTAGTATATACAGTTTATGTTTTCACTGTAGCACTGTGTTCTACATTCACTGTAGTACCTACAGTGTATGTGTTCGCTATAGCACTGTGTTCTGTGTTCACTGTAGTATATACAGTTTACGTGTTCACTACAGCACTGTGTTCTGTGTTCACTGCAGTGCATACAGTTTATTTGTTCACTATAGCACTGTGCTCTGTGTTCAATGTTGTACGCACAGTGTATGTGTTCACTATAGCACTGCAATCTGGGTTCACTGTAGTACATACAGTTTGTGTTCACTATAGCACTGCATTCTGTGTTCTCTGTAGTACATAGTTTACGTGTTCAATATAGCATTGTGTTCTGTGTTCATTGTAGCACATACTGTTTATGTGTTCACTATAGCACTACGTTCTGTGTTCACTATACTATATACAGTTTACATGTTCACTACAGCACTGTGTTCTGTGTTCACTGTAGTGCATACAGTTTATGTGTTCACTGTAGCACTGCATTCTGTGTTCACTGTAGTACATACAGTTTATGTGTTCACTATAGCACTGTGTTCTGTGTTCTCTGTAGTACATAGTTTACGTGTTCAGTATAGCATTGTGTTCTGTGTTCACTGTAGCACATACTGTTTATGTGTTCACTATAGCACTGCGTTCTGTGTTCTCTGTAGTATGTACAGTTTATGTGTTCACTATAGCACTGCGTTCTGTGTTTACTGTAGTACATACAGTTTATGTGTTCACTCTAGCACTGTGTTATGTGTTCACTATAGCACTGTGTTCTGTATTCACTGTAGTACCTACAGTTTATAGGTTCCCTACAGCACTGTGTTCACTGTAGTACATACAGTTTATGTGCTCACTATAGCACCTCGTTTTGTGATTACTGTAGTATGTAGTTTATGTGTTCACTATAGCACTGCATTATGTGTTCATTGTAGCACTGTGTTCTGTGTTCTCTGTAGTATGTACAGTTTATGTGTTCACTATAGCACTGCGTTATTTGTTCACTATAGCACTGCATTCTGTATTCACTGTAGTACTTACAGTTTATGTGTTCACTACAGCACTGTGTTCTGTGTTCACTGCAGTATGTACAGTTTATGTGTTCACTAAAGCACTGCATTCTGTGTTCACTGTAGTGCGTACAGTTTATGTTCACTATAGCACTGTGTTCTGTGTTCAATGTAGTGCGTACAGTTTATGTGTTCACTATAGCACTGCGTTCTGTGTTCACTGTAGTATGTACAGTTTTTGTGTTAACTATAGCACTGTGTTCTGTGTTCACTGTAGTATGTACAGTTTATGTGTTCACTATAGCAGTGTGTTCTGTGTTCACTGTAGTACATACAGTGTATGTGTTCACAGTAGCACTGAATTCTGTGTTCACTGTAATATGTACTGTTTATGTGTTCACTATAGCACTGCGTTCTGTGTTCACTGTAGTACATACAGTTTAAAGGAATGGTTCGGTCAGAAATATTACTGTCCCTATGGTTCGGCCATGTGTTTTTAACCATAAGTCGATCGATCGTAGAAACATTTCCTATGCACCTTACCTGAGTTTTTGTCTCTTGAACACAAGCGAAATCCGGCAGCAGGGCGCAGCCATCTTGTGATAATCTTATCACTTGTCGCATCGCCCTGGGTGACTTGCATTTGCGGCACTAAATCATATCCCCCGCCCCTGAGCCTGACATCACTAGACACGTACCACCCATTTCACAATGCCAAAGCACGTCTCGTGTCAACATTCTCTGCGCTTCAGCTAATGACGTGTCGCCATGGAAACAGCAAGAAGCCTCTTTCCTCGATAAGTATAAACAGACCGTTTCACAACACACAACAGCTGATTTTGTTTTCCATTCCTCTCACTGCATTTCTTTGAGTATTCTGTGACTCGTTTCTGTGCTCTGGTCAGCTACCTTCGTTGCTTGTAGCCCGTGTGAACAGATAACAGTACCACCGCTATAAATTATTTTTGTTTGTTTACCACACAATGGCAACAGTAATGCCCTACCTGTACGAGCCTGAGTATTCCGAGTAGGAATTACTGGAAAGAGAAAGCTGCGTAAATGATGGGCCTTTGGACAACAGTTGGGCGGACATTTCAACAGATGAAGACCCTGGGCCTAGTCGCATGGACAGTGTTTCCACCTGGTGTACCTGCAATCGGTGTGTGCTACTGCCAACCGAGGAGGAGAACTGCTGCTGCCGAGAAAACTCTGGATGCTTGTCCTACATATCACAAGGCGATCCATAGCTGCAATGCGTTACCGAGCGGCCAGACTTCACGGCAGCCTGCCTCACATGGTCCGTGTTGAGGATTTTGATGGTGCTTATGCACAAACTTCGCGCAACAGTTCGCCCTCGTAATCCAAGTAACGAGTAAGTATAGTCTGGTTGTGATGTCAGTTAGGCCACTACTATTTCATGGTTGTCTCCTATATTCTCATAACTTCAAAATATCATTGTCATATCAGTTTAGTCTTGCAATTCTCTAGTAATAGTCGCATAAAAGTCATTCAATATTGTGCAGTGTCTAGTTAGCATTTGTCCTGGCAAAAATGCCATTGCATACAAGAATTGTCATTGACAACTGAGATTTAATACACTTATCTTGGTCATTTAAAAACAGTTTGTATCTTTCTCTTTCACAGGTGGTACCGGCTGGTGGCCTATCGTTCGTATACATGGTGGCTTCATGGGAGGCTTGGACACCGCGTTCTACGAGTAATACCCACCTGTGCCGTTGGTGCCATTAGACAAACTTTCCCCAGCGACAGTAGTCAGTACAGGGGATTTTCCCTCGCTGAGCTGCAACCAGACCTTTACAATGTGTAGTATTTTTGTGCCATCAAAATAATAAACCAAATAAAACAACATATTTTTTATCAATGGTTGTTTCAGTTTTTAAGTGAATCAAGTGCGTCTCCATTCAGCAGTGTTCCGGTGCCTTGTCTGCACGCCTCCCGGCCCATCCATCCCACCCCCACTATCAAAGGCAGTTCGCACCACTGGATGTGCGCTGCCAAGGGGTGCTGTCAGGGGCGCGAACGGCCAAGGTGCCAAACATCATGTACACTTCAAAAGGTATCTTACGCCCAGGGGCCATTGTTCACATGGCCTCCTCAGACCCTGTGTCTCCAGGCAGGCTCTCCTTGAAGCAGGGCGCTCCCTGGAAATACACATAAGTGTGTCTCCATTTAGCAGTGTTCCGGTGCCTTGTCTGCACGCCCCAGGCCCATCCATCCCCCCTCCACTATCAAAGGCAGTTTGCACCAGTGGATGTGCGCTGCCAAGCGGTGCTGTCAGGGGCGCGAATGGCCAAGGTGCCAAACACCATGTACACTTCAAAAGGTATCTTACGCCCAGGGGCCATTGTTCACATGGCCTCCTCAGACCCTGTGTCTCCAGGCAGGCTCTCCTTGAAGCAGGGCGCTCCCTGGAAATACACATAAGTGTATCTCCATTTAGCAGTGTTCCGGTGCCTTGTCTGCACGCCCCAGGCCCATCCATTCCCCCTCCACTATCAAAGGAAGTTTGCACCAGTGGATGTGTGCTGCCAAGGGGTGCTGTCAGGGGCACGAACGGCCAATGTGCCAAACACCATGTACACTTCAAAAGGTATCTTATGCCCAGGGGCCTCCTCAGACCCTGTGTCTCCAGGCAGGATCCCCTTGAAGCAGGGTGCTCCCCTGCAATACACATAATACCACGAGATATACATGTCATTCATTCACAAACACACCCCTTTTTGTTATTCTTTATAAACCACTTGATATTTACCATGAGAACATCTTTGAGCACTGCAAGTCAACTCGTGAACGTGCTACTCTGTGACCTCTTCGAGTGAACTCGTCAGTGTGCTACCTGTGAACATCTCCCTGTTCTGCTGCCACTAATTACTCTGCTTGCTGAATGCAACTGTTTGTTGGTCAAGGTAAGGGCATGTATCCTAAACATATCTCCTTCATTTGTAAATTTGTATCTATTCCGAGCTAACATGCTTAGTAGTGCTGTGTTAATTTGTCTCATTGCTATTGACTTGTTTTGTTTGTTTGTTATGTTATCAATTTTTATCAGTGTCAATTGGCATCGTATTGCATCCTTCACGGACCGTGTCTATAGTATAAGCATGTTTCCTTTTCGTGCATGATAGAACATTCAAGGGACGAGTAATATGTTCTGATTTTGAGCACATCAATGACTTGTTTGTGAAATTTATCCTATAATACAGCCGCCCACGCTGCACTGGTTTTGCTGTGGTGCGCAAAAGAAAGCGTCAAATGAACAATGTATGGTCTAATTCATTCTTTCTCACATTTTTATGCAAAATAATTTTCTAATAATGTTGACCTTTAATTTGTGGAATTTACAACAATGCCTGCATGTTCTATTTTCAGTTGCCCTTCGAAGACCCATGACAAATCTCAAGGCATTACAATGCATGTATTCCCTAAGACTGTTGATCGAATAAGAGAATGGGTCAGATATTGCGGATATCCACCACAAGAGCTTGAAATTAGAGTCAAACAAGTCTTGGAGGACAAGAGGGGTCATCGATACCGCATCTGCAGCCTGCACTTCAACCCGGATATGTACGACACATCCTTGTACACAAAGAGGAATCAACTGAGAACAACTAGGAAAATGATCCCAAACGCTATTCGAACTTTATTTGTAAAAATGCCGTCACAGGTGAGTCACGCTTGCAGATTTTAGCTTTGCGCCTGTATTTCCGGTGTAAATGTTACTTATAATACTTTTGTGATTGAATAGCTGTTTAAATAATGACTATTTTGCTAAACATCAGTCCTTGTTTTTGAGAACCCACATAGAAAATTGATTTTTGGGGACAGATAACTATGCTATATTATGCATTTACATAAGCATCATTTTCACGTATTCAGTCTCCAAACATGCCCTTTTTTAATGTTGGAATTTATAAATCGAATAATACTTTCCCTTTACAACTCCATGACTATCCACCGAATATGAAGCAACAAGATTCACATCCATGTCTTGCCTGGAGTCATCAACCACTTTGAGTGCGTATCAGGTTATCTTACCTAGCTATTCTGTTCCAGACTGGTTTTATGCACGGAATTCTAGATAATGTGATAATATTTACATATTGTGTAATTGTTTTACACAATGTTTAATTTGTACTTTACTTTTGATATGTACCTTTGTCGTCTTTCCAAATTGTGTGTCCAGTTTCCAATATTTTCGTCCTTACTAATGCAAGTACTGTGTTTCAGGGAGATGCTGGAGCGTCCTCTACAATTACATTATCCCTTGTAGTTGTTCCGGAACCAGACCTTGCAGTTGATCCGGAGCCAGAGGTATGCGTACTTACAGTACCATCTAACGAAAGAAAGTCGGTCTAATTATATGTGTAATGCGCATGACTTATTTTAAATGGATACTATTTTTTGTAGGGATGTATACAAGATCCGTATATTGAACGAGAGGCACGTGGATCTGAGTCGGTGGGCCAGCTTGCTGATAGTGATGTTAGAGTAAAAAAGGTTTCAAAGAAAAGAAATAAGGTTAGTTGTATACACTTTATATTTTTGGCAATTGTTTTGTTCTGAGGCCTTCATTATATGCTTTTTTTAATGTAAATTGTACAACACTGTATGTTGGATTTACACTGAACATCCCTTTTCCTATCTGTCCTGTAGTTGCCCGATGGAGTACGGACTATGCAGACACAGACAGCGATACAAATAACAGATTCTGCTTGCCAAACTGTTTTCACCATGGAGGAACTATTAATTGAGGCGCGGCGTGTTCACACTCGAGATGCCTTTGTCCAATGGCCAGAAAATGAATTTAATATGACCGGCGAATCCAGCAAAGTGTTTTTGGACCATTGCTACAATGCGTCTGCTCTGCCAGATGAAGCTGAAAGTGAATTTATAGAAGATAGTTTTACATTACTCGATGAGCACTTGACACAATCTGCACCCGCCAAAAAAATGGCCCCCAAAAAACAGGTCCACATTGATGTTTTCTCCTATCCATGGTCAAGTAACAGATGCTGAAATGACAGAGACTGAAGCATCAACACTATTGACCGATGAACCAGACAAAGATATTGACTGTAGTATGTCCAGTATGGCTGATATGTCATCAACGGTTCAGTCCGAAACAACAGTGTTGTCGGATGACAATCTAATAAAAGAGGCCAAATACATATGGCCTCATTACGACCCAGGCAGTAACCATGGCGCTATTAGCGCTAAAACATGCCGTTAAGGGAGGACCCGCAAAGGGATCTCGGAATAGGGCAGTAAGGGATTACCGGTACCGGTGCCCTTACCGGTACCGGTAATCCCTCACCACCTGGGTCGTAATGAGGCCCATAGTATTCGACAGCAGCTTGATGGAGATTATAAATATGCTGAAATGTGTGCATTCAGTGGGAGGGGTTTGTTTGTTTGTTTGTTTATTTATTTGTATAGTGCTCCAAACCCAGAGGCAGAAGGGCGCTTAAAGAAGACGGTTACATTGTGAGATATATGCAATTTCAATTTACAGCAATTTACAGATTTTACAAGCAAAGTTGAGCAGATGGAGGTGTACATACATATCTGGGGGGTACGTGCTATTCTTTATTCAGGAGTCAACTGATGACATGTTTCCTGAAGATCTGGAAGGACTCAATAGTTTTGATGTTGAGTGGTAAGGTGTTCCAGAGTTGGGAGGCAACTACAGTGAAGCTGGCACCTCCAGCTCTTTTTAAGGAGAATAGGGGGTTTCATGGTAAATTTATTAGTGAGATATGGTGGAACTAGATAATTTAATACCTTGCAAGTGAGGCATATGGTTTTCAGATCAATCTTTTGACGTATGGAAAGCCATTTGCACGATTTCCTAACAGTGGAGATGTGCTCTCGCCTGGGGATGTTAAGTGCTGCACGTAGTGTGTTGTTTTGAAGTACCTGTAATTTGTTAATAATAGATTGGTTAGAACCGAGGTACAGGCTATTGCAATAATCCAGTTTGGACTGTATGAGGTCTCTGGCAAGAGTGAGGCAGCGATTGGGTGATAGGAAGGGTCTACTGGCCCTAATAAGCTTAGTATAAAGGGGAGTATGTGGGAAGCCATTGGTGAGTGTCACTCATCTACCACAAGGCAGTTACCTCAAAATACATGCCACCTGTGAAAAGTTCCATAAAACAATTTCATGGTCCGCTCAACCGATGCTGGGGAAACTGCCAGCTGGCAATCTACTGTGTGCAGCAGCTTTACTTTTGAGTGGCTCTAGTTTCACAAAGTTATCCAGTTTCTTTCAGTTTGTGGGACTCCATTTCATTTCTGAAACGCAATACTACAAATACCAATGTGATTATCTATTCCCTGCGATTAGTGAAGCTTGGAACTTTGAACAATTGGCTATTCAAAGTACATTCTCCGACAAACGGTTCAGGCCAGCCGGCGATGGACAGTCTGACAACCCCGGATTTTCTGCTAAGTACTGCACCTACCATCTTCAGGACATAGAAAGTAAGAAAATTGTGAGTTCGGTGGTCGTGCAGGTGTCCCAATGTAAATCCTCGGTGGCCATGGAGAAACTTGGTTTTATAAAATCACTGGAAGATCTACAATCGAGGGGAATGCAAATTGACCTCATAGCCATGGATAGACAATGTTTCAATAGCCAAGACAATGAGACAGCAGTATCCAAATATTACACATCAATTTGATGTATGGCATGTTGCCAAATCAATCAATAAAAAAAATCTTGGCGGCAGGGGAAAAAAAAGGTTTTGAAAGTATTTCACAATGGTCCCAGTCTTTCAGCAACCATCTTTGGTGGAGCTCCAAAACATGTGATGGGTCTGTGGAAATTCTACTGGAAAAATGGCGGTCACTATTGCACCACTGTTCCAACGTTCACCACTGGACAGAAAACCAACATTTCCACCAATGTGAACATGGCCCTTTGTGCCCGGAGCAGGCACAGAAGAAGAAGTGGTTGATTCCATCTTCACCTCCACACAAAGCCATTGAGAAGATTGTGTTTGATAAAACTCTATCAAGAGATCTGAAGGGACTCACAGAATTCTGTCACACAGGAGATTTGGAGGTGTTCCACAATATGTGGCTAAAGTACAGGCCAAAGAGATTGCATTTCGGCATCCAAGGGATGAAATCTAGGACTTTACTAGCGGTATTAGCGCATAACGAGAATGTGGGCCGGGAACAATCTAGGACTGCAGGAAACTTAGGGATGCTTCGCTACACAATGGACTTTACGAAAAGAAGAAAAAAATGAGTTGTCAAACCAGTATTGGGAAAAATTGAATTCGATTTTGTAAATTATCTTATTGTTAATGTCGTAGAGATGCATACTCATGGAATTGCGCACAAATCTGTTCAGAGCACACATACATGCCACAAAACATTGCCAACGTGCCATGTCCACCCAAAGCAGAGCTTGTTCAATCATTCAAATCCTGGTACAAATGACTACCATCTGTTTTTATTTTTGCCAAAAATGTTTTTATAAACTGTACAAATAAAGTATGCAATTTGTCTTTTTAAATCTATCCTCTTAGTCCTTTTCTTAAAATAATTGTACAATTACTACGATTGCTTTCACATTTTACAGTTCAGTCGAGCTACTGTGGGACCTTCATTTTTCGTGTAAATGACCAATGGATAACAGTCTGTAAGAATCTTTGGGTTTTGGCAGTTGCCTTGCCATAAAGTTCCCCAAACAGCTGAATATATGCTCATCACACAAAAGGGATTAGACCTAGGCTACATAACATTCTAGGCACGCAAGAAGTACTGACTGTGAAAACATGCCATGGGGTAGGAGGCCATGCGATAAGCAGAGGTGGGCCTATTACTAGACACATTTCGACTCAGATTTTGTGTTACCTCGACTATAATTTGAGAGTAGGGGGCATTCTGTCATTGGCAAGATTCCCCTACACCTCAGCAGCACCACGAACAACGACCAGTGACAGCCCCCAATTTTTTCATCCTGGTCCCATGCTTCAAAATTCATGTTCTCATGGATGCGTTGACATTGGATGTTGCAAAGTAAGAAAGTATGTTCATTGTGAGTGAAGGTGAATTTTTGCTTCGGGGCTGGGAGAACCACACGTCCCGCGCACACTATAAGTTTCTATTGTTTTTTGACCTTGAGAGGCAGGGACCATTCCGAAAGGGATTGAATTGAAGGGGAGGGTGTAATAACGTATGATATGATAAGGTTGCCCATTCCGAAACTGGACATAGTTACATATAAGTTCAGTTTATGAAAATTTGTTGACACGAACGGAGGAGTCTGCATTACGGTCTGCATTACTCCAAGAGAATGGAAATGCCAAATATAATGGGTTTCTCTTTAGACGATTTTATACCAGAACTAGTCGAAATACAAATAGCTGACCGTTATTGCTGGGTCACATTTTACTTGTTCGTTCTGTGTGGCATATTGCAATGAAGTGCTAGTACAACCTTTGTGTGCTGGGCTATCTACCGGGCACATGGGCAGGCCAGCATTGAGACGCATTGAGACGCATATAGACCACCACTCGTTTTCCCTGGTTCTACGCTAATAAATCATTACATTGTTTGTGCACCTCAAATTGTTGCCCCAATTTACGCATTACGTTTAGAGCTCAACATACTCCATTGCACTATCCTCGGAAGCAAATAGCGGAGTACTTTGATATTTCATGTTGTATTCTCTCGGTTCACATTGTGTCACCTCTGCGCTAATAAAGAAAATAATTAATTGTAATAAAGATCGTCTACTGAGACACATTTCTATTTTTATGTTTTGCCAACAGGTACATCATGCCAGTCTGCGATTGTCATCTATTCCAGACCCCAACCGATGGATTCTTCAACCGCCAGCTGCAGCTACATGTCAATCACTGGATCTACCTAACCGTCTTTTGGGACGACAGACAAGGTCCAATATGCCCGTAGGCGGTACCAGCGATAAGGAGCAACATAACAACCTTTACGGTGGTCTAGTGCCAAGTTCATGCCCCAGCTTTGCAATTTACCGTGCGACCGAAGTGCTTCATTTAGACAAAATGATCACCATGTGTACCAAAAAGGAACAGCGCGTGACTCACGATAAACATTTGCGGATTTGCGGATCGAGAGCAAAGGAAAAAAGTCCAATTTCGATCGATTATGTCAGACGCCGAATGTTATCAAAACATTTAATGTGAAATAAATGTACTTTACCAATTGTACGGTCTTGCTGTTTCCTTTTAAAGTACAGTTTCATATTCCTAATTATGACGCGCTGTGCTGTGAGACGATGTGTGTTGTTTTCCGGGTTCCGCGTTTAGTCGCGTAGATGACGACTGGGCGCGTTTGGCTACGCTGCCCAGTAACGTCACGGGGAGAGGCGGAGAATATAAATGATTTGGTGATGTCAGGCTCAGGGGCGGGGGATATGATTTAGTGCCACAAACGCAGGTCACCAGGGCGATGCAGCAAGTGATACGATTATCACAAGATGGCCGCACCCTACTGCCTGATTTCGCTTGTGTTCAAGAGACGAAAACTCGGGTAAGGTGCACAGGAAATGTTTGTGTGATCGATCGATTTATGGTTAAAAACACATGGCCGAACCATAGGGACAATAATATTTCTGACCAAACCATTCCTTTAAGTTCTGTGTTAACTGTAGTGCATACCGTTTATGTGTTCACTATAGCACTGTGTTCTGTGTTCACTATAGTACATACAGTTTATGTATTCACTATAGCACTGTGTTCCGTGTTTACTATAGTACATACAGTTTATGTGTTCACTGTTGCACTGCATTATGTGTTTACATTATGTGTTTGCAGTACTTACAGTTTATGTGTTCACTATAGCACTGCGTTCTGTGTTCACTGTAGTATGTACAGTTTATTTGTTCACTAAAGCACTGCATTCTGTGTTCACTGTAGTGAGTACAGTTTGTGTTCACTATAGCACTGTGTTCTGTGTTCAATGTAGTGCGTACAGTTTATGTGTTCACTATAGCACTGTGTTCTTTACTTTACTTTACTTTATTACATTTATATTGTGCAGCCATAGACCCATGGGTGTGAGGGCGCAGACAAAACAGATAGAAGACATGGAATAACCGGGAAATCCCTAAGTATCTCCAGAGCAGGGAAAAGAGAGCGCTAAGAGATTCAAAGCCTGCTATTTCAAAAGGAAGGTTTTAAGACCCTTCTTGAAGTTACTCAGGACTACAGAGCTTCTCAGCTGATCTGGCAGTGCATTCCAGGGTGCCGGAGCTGCAAAGGCGAATGCGCCCCATTGTGCTTTTTTAGTTTTAAATTTGGGCTGGTGAAGCAGGTTCTGATTATTGGAACGAAGATTTCTAAGGCAAGATTTTATTCCTATGTACCTTTGTAGGTAGGTGGGCATAGTGCCCTTAAAACATTTAAAGGTGATCACCATGAGTCTAAAGGATATTTGTGACTCCACGGGCAGCCAGTGCAGTGCTCGACGTGCTTCAGATACATGTGCCATAAAAGCCAGTCCAGATACCACTCTGACCGCTCCATTTTGAACCACCTGGAGACGGTTAATGGTCTTTTTTACTAGAACCTGCTAACAAGCAGCATCAGTAATCTAATTTAGATCCTATAGTAGCTTGAGCAATAGACTCTGCGTTAGGCTGAGAAATAAATGGTCGTAGATGGGTCAACAATTTAATGTAATAGGTGGCAGAGGACACAGTGCTGGTCACGTAAGACTTCATGTTGAGCGATTGGTCCAGAACCACTCCCAAAATCTTTACCTTCGGGAGAGTGTTCACTGTAGTATGTACAGTTTTTGTATTCACTATAGCACTGTGTTCTGTGTTCACTGTAGTACGTACAGTTTATGTGTTCACCTTAACACTGTGTTCTGTGTTCACTGTAGTACGTACAGTTTATGTGTTCACTTTAGCACTGTGTTCTATGTTCACTGTAGTACATACAGTTTATGTGTTCACTATAGCACTGCATTCTGTGTTCACTGTAATATGTACGGTTTATGTGTTCACCATAGCACTACATTCTGTGGTCACTTTAGTACATACAGTTTAAGTGTTCACTACAGCATTGCGTTCTGTGTTCACTGTAGTGCATACCATTTATGTGTTCACTATAGCACTGCGGTCTGTGTTCTCTGTAGTAAATACAGTTCATGTGTTCACTATAGCACTGCGTTCTGTGTTGACTGTAGTACGTACAGTTTATGTGTTCACTTTAGCACTGTGTTCTGTGTTCACTGTAGTTCGTACAGTTTATGTGTTCACTTAAGCACTGTGTTCTATGTTCACTGTAGTATGTACAGTTTTTGTATTCACTACAGCACTCTGTTCTGTGTTCACTTTAATATGTACAGTTTATGTGTTCACTATAGCACTGTGTTCTGTGTTCACTGTTGTACATACAGTTTATGTGTTCACTATAGCACTGCATTCTGTGTTTACTGTAATATGTACCATTTATGTGTTCACTATAGCACTGCGTTCTGTGTTCACTGTAGTGCATACCGTTTATGTGTTCACTATAGCACTGCGTTCTGTGTTCTCTGTAGTAAATACAGTTTATGTGTTCACTATAGCACTGCTTTCTGTGTTCACTGTAGTACGTACAGTTTGTGTTCACTTTAGTACTGTGTTCTATGTTCACTGTGGTATGTACAGTTTTTCTATTCAAAATAGCACTGTGTTCTATGTTCACTGTAGTACATACAGTTTATGTGTTCACTATAGCACTGCATTCTGTGTTCACTGTAATATGTACGGTTTATGTGTTCACCATAGCACTGCATTCTGTGGTCACTTTAGTACATACAGTTTAAGTGTTCACTACAGCATTGCGTTCTGTGTTCAGTGTAGTGCATACCATTTATGTGTTCACTATAGCACTGCGCTCTGTGTTCTCTGTAGTAAATACAGTTCATGTGTTCACTATAGCACTGCGTTCTGTGTTCACTGTAGTACATACAGTTTATGTGTTCACTTTAGCACTGTGTTCTATGTTTACTGTAGTATGTACAGTTTTTGTATTCACTACAGCACTGTGTTCTGTGTTCACTTTAGTATGTACAGTTTATGTGTTCACTATAGCACTGTGTTCTGTGTTCACTGTTGTACATACAGTTTATGTGTTCACTATAGCACTGCATTCTGTGTTCACTGTAGTGCATACCGTTTATGTGTTCACTATAGCACTGCGTTCTGTGTTCACTGCAGTACATACAGTTTAAGTGTTCACTATAGCATTGCGTTCTGTGTTCACTGTAGTGCATAGCGTTTATGTGTTCACTATATCACTGCGTTCTGTGTTCTCTGTAGTAAATACAGTTTATGTGTTCACTATAGCACTGCTTTCTGTGTTCACTGTGGTACGTACAGTTTGTGTTCACTTTAGCACTGTGTTCTATGTTCACTGTAGTATGTACAGTTTTTCTATTCACCATAGCACTGTGTCCTGTGTTCACTTTAGTACGTACAGTTTATGTGTTCAATATAGCACTGTGTTCTGTGTTCACTGTAGTATATACAGTTTATGTGTTCACTATAGCACTGCATTCTGTGTTCACTGTAATATGTACGGTTTATGTGTTCACCATAGCACTGCATTCTGTGGTCACTTTAGTACATACAGTTTAAGTGTTCACTACAGCATTGTGTTCTGTGTTCACTGTAGTGCATACCATTTATGTGTTCACTATAGCACTGCGTTCTGTGTTCTCTGTAGTAAATACAGTTCATGTGTTCACTATAGCACTGCGTTCTGTGTTTACTGTAGTACGTACAGTTTATGTGTTCATTTTAGCACTGTGTTCTGTGTTCACTGTAGTACGTACAGTTTATGTGTTCACTTAAGCACTGTGTTCTATGTTCACTGTAGTATGTACAGTTTTTGTATTCACTACAGCACTGTGATCTGTGTTCACTTTAGTATGTACAGTTTATGTGTTCACTATAGCACTGCATTCTGTGTTCACTGTAATATGTACCATTTATGTGTTCACTATAGCACTGCATTCTGTGTTCACTGTAATATGTACGGTTTATGTGTTCACCATAGCACTGCATTCTGTGGTCACTTTAGTACATACAGTTTAAGTGTTCACTACAGCATTGCGTTCTGTGTTCACTGTAGTGCATACCATTTATGTGTTCACTATAGCACTGCGGTCTGTTTTCTCTGTAGTAAATACAGTTCATGTGTTCACTATAGCACTGCGTTCTGTGTTCACTGTAGTACGTACAGTTTATGTGTTCACTTTAGCACTGTGTTCTGTGTTCACTGTAGTTCGTACAGTTTATGTGTTCACTTAAGCACTGTGTTCTATGTTCACCGTAGTATGTACAGTTTTTGTATTCACTTCAGCACTGTGTTCTGTGTTCACTTTAGTATGTACAGTTTATGTGTTCACTATAGCACTGTGTTCTGTGTTCACTGTTGTACATACAATTTATGTGTTCACTATAGCACTGCATTCTGTGTTCACTGTAATATGTACCATTTATGTGTTCACTATAGCACTGCGTTCTGTGTTCACTGTAGTGCATACCGTTTATGTGTTCACTATAGCACTGTGTTCTGTGTTCACTGCAGTACATACAGTTTATGTGTTCACTATAGCACTGCCTTCTGTGTTCTCTGTAGTAAATACAGTTTATGTGTTCACTATAGCACTGCTTTCTGTGTTCACTGTAGTACGTACAGTTTGTGTTCACTTTAGCACTGTGTTCTATGTTCACTGTAGTATGTACAGTTTTTCTATTTACCATAGCACTGTGTCCTGTGTTCACTTTAGTACGTACAGTTTATGTGTTCAATATAGCACTGTGTTCTGTGTTCACTGTAATATATACAGTTTATGTGTTTACTATAGCACTGCATTCTGTGTTCACTGTAATATGTATGGTTTATGTGTTCACCATAGCACTGCATTCTGTGGTCACTTTAGTACATACAGTGTAAGTGTTCACTACAGCATTGCGTTCTGTGTTCACTGTAGTGCATACCATTTATGTGTTCACTCTAGCACTGTGTTCTGTGTTCTCTGTAGTAAATACAGTTCATGTGTTCACTATAGCACTGCGTTCTGTGTTCACTGTAGTACGTACAGTTTATGTGTTCACTTTAGCACTGTGTTCTGTGTTCACTGTAGTACGTACAGTTTATGTGTTCACTTAAGCACTGTGTTCTATGTTCACTGTAGTATGTACAGTTTTTGTATTCACTACAGCACTGTGTTCTGTGTTCACTTTAGTATGTACAGTTTATGTGTTCACTATAGCACTGCATTCTGTGTTCACTGTAATATGTACCATTTATGTGTTCACTATAGCACTGCGTTCTGTGTTCACTGTAGTGCATACCGTTTATGTGTTCACTATAGCACTGCGTTCTGTGTTCACTGCAGTACATACAGTTTAAGTGTTCACTATAGCATTGTGTTCTGTGTTCACTGTAGTGCATACCATTTATGTGTTCACTACAGCACTGCGTTCTGTGTTCTCTGTAGTAAATACAGTTTATGTGTTCACTATAGCACTGCTTTCTGTGTTCACTGTAGTACGTACAGTTTGTGTTCACTTTAGCACTGTGTTCTATGTTCACTGTAGTATGTACAGTTTTTCTATTCACCATAGCACTGTGTTCTATGCTCACTGTAGTATGTACAGTTTTTCTATTCACCATAGCACTGTGTTCTATGTTCACTGTAGTACATACAGTTTATGTGTTCACTATAGCACTGCATTCTGTGTTCACTGTAATATGTACGGTTTATGTGTTCACTATAGCACTGCATTCTGTGGTCACTTTAGTACATACAGTTTAAGTGTTCACTACAGCATTGCGTTCTGTGTTCACTGTAGTGCATACCATTTATCTGTTCACTATAGCACTGCGTTCTGTGTTCTCTGTAGTAAATACAGTTCATGTGTTCACTATAGCACTGCGTTCTGTGTTCACTGTAGTACATACAGTTTATGTGTTCACTTTAGCACTGTGTTCTGTGTTCACTGTAGTACATACAGTTTATGTGTTCACTTAAGCACTGTGTTCTATGTTCACTGTAGTATGTACAGTTTTTGTATTCACTACAGCACTGTGTTCTGTGTTCACTTTAGTATGTACAGTTTATGTGTTCACTATAGCACTGTGTTCTGTGTTCACTGTTGCACATACAGTTTATGTGTTCACTATAGCACTGCATTCTGTGTTCACTGTAATATGTACCATTTATGTGTTCACTATAGCACTGCGTTCTGTGTTCACTGTAGTGCATACCGTTTATGTGTTCACTATAGCACTGCATTCTGTGTTCACTGCAGTACATACAGTTTAAGTGTTCACTATAGCATTGTGTTCTGTGTTCACTGTAGTGCATACCGTTTATGTGTTCACTATAGCACTGCGTTCTGTGTTCTCTGTAGTAAATACAGTTTATGTGTTCACTATAGCACTGCTTTCTGTGTTCACTGTAGTACGTACAGTTTGTGTTCACTTTAGCACTGTGTTCTATGTTCACTGTAGTATGTACAGTTTTTCTATTCACCATAGCACTGTGTCCTGTGTTCACTTTAGTATGTACAGTTTATGTGTTCAATATAGCACTGTGTTCTGTGTTCACTGTAGTATATAAGTTTATGTGTTCACTATAGCACTGCATTCTGTGTTCACTGTAATATGTACGGTTTATGTGTTCACCATAGCACTGCATTCTGTGGTCACTTTAGTACATACAGTTTAAGTGTTCACTACAGCATTGCGTTCTGTGTTCACTGTAGTGCATACCATTTATGTGTTCACTATAGCACTGCGTTCTGTGTTCTCTGTAGTAAATACGGTTCATGTGTTCACTATAGCACTGCGTTCTGTGTTCACTGTAGTACGTACAGTTTATGTGTTCATTTTAGCACTGTGTTCTGTGTTCACTGTAGTACATACAGTTTATGTGTTCACTTAAGCACTGCATTCTGTGTTCACTCTAATATGTACCATTTATGTGTTCACTATAGCACTGCATTCTGTGTTCACTGTTGTACATACAGTTTATGTGTTCACTATAGCACTGCATTCTGTGTTCACTGTAATGTGTACCATTTATGTGTTCACTATAGCACTGCGTTCTGTGTTCACTGTAGTGCATACCGTTTATGTGTTCACTATAGCACTGCGTTCTGTGTTCACTGTAATATGTACCATTTATGTGTTCACTATAGCACTGAGTTCTGTGTTCACTGTTGTACATACAGTTTATGTGTTCACTATAGCACTGCATTCTGTGTTCACTTTAGTATGTACAGCTTATGTGTTCACTATAGCACTGTGTTCTGTGTTCACTGTAGTGCATACCGTTTATGTGTTCACTATAGCATTGCGTTCTGTGTTCACTGTAGTGCATACCGTTTATGTGTTCACTATAGCACTGCGTTCTGTGTTCTCTGTAGTAAATACAGTTTCTGAACCCACTTGCACGCAATAGCGCTCTTCTAATCTTAGTCCATGTTCAAATATCTGCATCTTCCTGGGAACTTTTAATCTGTATCCTTCATCTATGCTATGGTGCGTGCACCTGCTTCCTTGTCTCCAATTGATCTCCTGTATTATGTCTGTACATTCTGTGGGGCTTCTAATCTGAGGGCTGTAACTCATCTCGCCAATGTGTACCATGGTCATATGGCTTGCAATCAGTGTCCTACATCTGTTCTGCAGCCTGTAAGTCTTCCTCTGTGCTGCTATTGTTAGAATGTGTCCAGTACCTATAGTAAAACACAAGTGCCATCTTCATGGACGGCTAATGATGCCCTTGAAATGCCACTTGTTTATTATTTTGATTCCAGCACAGATCAAGGATAAAATGGGATATGAGTGACTGCCCACGCTTATTTCAATTGCTGCTTGGGGATCATAGCAATCTGTGGGTTATGACCTTGAAGGAAATGGCGCTGACCAAAGATTCTTGGAATACTTCATTTCTTTTGTTTGGGTGCAGCTTCAAATATATGTACTCCCCTGGGCCCAAAGCCCCTTAAGAAGGCAATGTTGCACATGCTGCCTACCCATCATGCCTTGTGGCACGGCAGGCCCACCCTACACTAACTATGCCTGGAGCATATGCCCACCATTTACGGTGCCACAAAAGGCCTCCCCGTCCATTAGTGCATAGAAGAGTCCTTCCCGCCGCTGTAATCTTCAGCCAGGCCTAATGCTGTTTGAATTAAAGGGTTTTATTGATAAGGTTTGCAGCAATTTCACTGCTGAGGGCTTTATCTCATAACAAGTGTCAGTCACCCGAGTGGTGGGAGTTTTTTATTGCAGTCCCAGCTTTTGGGTAAGAGACTCAAAACCTGCATCAAGGGGTCACGACTAGAGCATTCCCCTCCCATGGCCTTCCTCACTAGGCATAGGTTTCATGCCTTAGTGCAGTCTCGAGCCTTGGCTGGGCATCTTACACCACAGCGCTCACCAACACTCACAAAGTATCCACCCCACGTCTGGGCACCCATTTCCAATAGTTGGGTGCAAGTCACCCTATTGGGGGAACTGTGTCGATCCTTTTTTGAGAATATAACACTTCACTTAATGAGGGTGCATTCAACCCCATAAACCAAACCCTCAAACACTTTTTTATTTATTTATTTTATTTTATTCAGTTTTGTAGAGCGCACGTCAGCCAGGGGGCATCGTGGCACTCGTAACAGACAATGGGCCTCATCACGACTTTGGCAGTGACCCTTAAATCCGGCGGTAGCGCTATTACCGCCGGATTTAAGGGTCCGCCAAATCAGGACTTTGGCGGATTTCGCCCCAGCTCTGAGCTGGGGTGAAATCCGCCTAAAATTCGCGCTCATACCGCCGGCGGAAAATCCGCCGGCGGTATTAGCGTGAAATTTCCCCATTGAGCCCAATGGGGAATGGGGCATTCCCAAATGGGCTCAATGGGGAATGGGGATTAACATTACCGCCAAACTCGTGATCCGGTGCTATTAGCGACGGGGAGTTCGGCGGTAGGGCAGATAGCGCCGGCGCTAATAGCGCCGGCGTTACCGCCCAAGTCGTGATGAGGCCGAATATCTTAGTTACATAGGATACAATATTTACATACAATTACAATATTTACAGTAGACATGTACACATTAGCAGTGCAGTATATTTACATGGATTCCTGAGAGTTTCCTGTTATTTTGCAAGGAATGAGGTTCTCAGTTTCCTGCGAAAAATAGGGAGTGAGTTTTCCGCTCTAATGTCTGCAGGAAGAGTGTTCCAGGTCTTGGCTGCAATGTAGGGGAAACTAAGATCTCCGGCTTTGGCTTTTTTGATGCGTGGGATGCAGAGTAGGCTGGAGTATTGCGTCCTGGTGGGACGGGAGGAGGATGGTTTGAAGATGGTTTCTGATAGATAGGACGGGGCGGCGAGAGAGAGGCATTTAGAGTGAGGGTGAGGATTTTGAGAGTGATCCGCTCTTTGACCGGGAGCCATTGTGCTGAGTGCGTGGCATGGGTGATATGCTCTCTTCTTGGGATACTAAGAGCAGCCCGGAGAGCATTGTTCTGTGTGACTTGTAGTCTGTTTAGGTTTTTGGCTGATGTGCCTGCTAGGAGTGCATTGCTGTAGTTCAGTTTGGCTCCAATGGTTGCTCTAGCTATAGTGAGGCAGTTGGGTTTAGATAGGTAAGGCTTGATGGCGTTTATGAGTTTGGTGGTGTGCCCAGATGAGGAAGTGATTGCGCTGACTTGTCTAGTCATAGATAGTGAGGAGTCAAGGTATACTCCCAGTGTCTTTACGGCTGTGGATATGGGGATAATGGAGAAGTTAGCGTACAGTTTGTCAAGTTTGTCTAGGGTGCTCTGTTGACCTAATATAATGATTTCAGTCTTGTCTCCATTGAGGCAGAGGCCATTAACTGCCATCCATGCCTTGATGATGGAGTAGATTGTGTGGAGTGCCTTGGCGTCTTCGTTGTATGATTCTGAAAGGGGTAGGAGTACTTGTGTTCATGTATGTGATGCCGTATGAGTCGAGTTTGTCAAAGAGGGGCTTGTTGAACAAGTTGTAGAGTGTGGGTGCAGTCCATGATCCCTGAGGGACCCCGCAGTGGATTGTCGTGGGAGTGGCGTTGGCGATGTCCGAGAATACTTTCATGGCTCTTCCCTCTAGGAAGGAGGTGATCCAGAGAGCTGATTCTTTAGGGAAGTTGGCTGAGTGTGTGAGGTGTGAGGTGAGAGTCTTGTGATCAACCAGATCGAAAGCGGCTGAGAGATCTAATAGGAGCAGGAGAGCAGGCTTGCCTTTGTCCATGATTTGGGTGATCTGACTCTTCAGATCCACCAGGGCTGTTTCTGTGCCATGTCCTTTCCGGAAGCCTGATTGCCTCGTCCCGAGGATGGAGCGGGTTTCCAGAAAGTGTTGGATTTGGCAATGTGCGGCTTTGTCCAGTAATTTCAGGAGGAATGGCACCGTGGTTATTGGTCTGTAGTAGTTTGGTTGTAAGGGGTCTAGAGTAGGCTTTTTTAGGAGAGGCCGGACCCAAGCCTCTTTGAGGTTGGCTGGGATGATGCCTGTTTTAAAGGACGCGTTGATGAAAGCCGTGAAGAGCGGCGCAAGGCAGTCTGCGCAGTCTTTGATGAGTTTAGGTGGGCAAATATCTCCTCTACAGGGGGAGGGTTTGAGATTTTTTAGTAGTTTGATAACTTCTGATTCAGTGACGTATGTGAAGGAGAAGTCAGGTATGGTGGGCTTGGACGAGGTGGGTCGGGTGGGTTTGGTTTCTATTTGTTGACGGAGTGCTTTGCAGTGGTCTTTGATTTTCTTTTGGAGAAGGCCAATTCTGTGTAGCATGGCAGCTTGAATGCTGGTACACCAAGCTTCATCTTTGATTATTTCATCCGGTGTATTAGGGGGGAGATGAGCTCGTTAAAAATGGCAAAGATTTCCTTAGAGTGCGATTTGGCATTAGAGATTCGTGTGTTGAAAGCGTTGGCTTTGGCATCGGTGGTAGCTGTCTTATATTTGTGGGAGATTAAGTTGAATTTGTTTTTGGTACTGGTGCAGGGGTCAGATTGCCAGTTTTTTAGTGCTGCTCATTTGTGGGAGCACATTGAGTGCAGTTATTCAGTGAACCAGGAGTTGGTGTGTAGGGATTTCTTCTCTTTTTTCCATTCAAGTGGTGCTATTTCATTGATAGCTTTGGTGATGACATCTTTGTAGATGTCTGCTAGGATATTGGGGTCATTAGCGAATGGGGGAGCTAACTCGGGGGTATTGAGGTATGGGCGCAAGTTATCCTCTATGAGTTTTTTTGAGCTTCTGACTTGTGCAGCGCTAGCAGGGGTCAGAGTTTTGCGTTTTTGGTGATAGGAATAGAGAACTTGATGCAGTTGTGGTCAGTCCAGGGCAGTGAGTAGTTGGAGTTGATAGTGGAGAGGCAGTTATGGTCTGCAATCCAGTCAAGAATGCGGCCTTTGGCGTGAGTAGGACTTGCTACTTTTTTGGTGTGTACAGTACATGTATCCGACCTAGGAGCATGGTCTCACTCACTGGGGGGGGCTCTCCCCAGGAGCATGGTCTCACTCACTGGGGGGAGCCGCTCCCCAGGAGCATGATCTCACTCACTGGCGGTGAGCCTCTCCCCACCAGCATGGTCTCACTCACTGGGGGGAGCCACCCTCCAGGAGCATGGTCTCACTCACTATGGGGAGCCTCTCCCTAGGAGCATGGTCTCACTCACTGGGGGTACCTGCTCCCCAGGAGCATGATCTCACTCACTCGTGGTGAGCCTCTCCCCACTAGCATGGTCTTGCTCACTGGGGGTGGGGGCTCTAGCCAGGAGCATGGTCTCACTCACTGGGGGAGCCACCCTCCAGGAGCATGGTCTCACTCACTAGGGGGAGCCTCTCCCTAGGTGCATGGTCTTACTCACGGGGGGTGGGGGCTCTCCACCGGAGCATGGTCTCACACACTGGGGGTTAGCATCTCCCCAGGAGCATGGTCTCACTCACTGGGGGGAACCTCTCCCTAGGAGCATGGTCTCACTCACAGGGGTGAGCCTCCTAACCGCAAGCACATTCTCACTCACTGAAATGAGCCTCTCCCCAGGAGCATGGTCTCACTCACTGGGGGGAGCCGCTCCCCAGGAGCATGATCTCACTCACTGGCGGTGAGCCTCTCCCCACCAGCATGGTCTCACTCACTGGGGGGAGCCACCCTCCAGGAGCATGGTCTCACTCACTATGGGGAGCCTCTCCCTAGGAGCATGGTCTCACTCACTGGGGGTACCTGCTCCCCAGGAGCATGATCTCACTCACTCGTGGTGAGCCTCTCCCCACTAGCATGGTCTTGCTCACTGGGGGTGGGGGCTCTAGCCAGGAGCATGGTCTCACTCACTGGGGGAGCCACCCTCCAGGAGCATGGTCTCACTCACTAGGGGGAGCCTCTCCCTAGGTGCATGGTCTTACTCACGGGGGGTGGGGGCTCTCCACCGGAGCATGGTCTCACACACTGGGGGTTAGCATCTCCCCAGGAGCATGGTCTCACTCACTGGGGGGAACCTCTCCCTAGGAGCATGGTCTCACTCACAGGGGTGAGCCTCCTAACCGCAAGCACATTCTCACTCACTGAAATGAGCCTCTCCACAGGAGCATGGTCTCAATCACTGGGGTGAGCCGCCTAATCCAAAGCACATTCTCACTCACTGAAATGAGCCTCTCGCTAGGAGTATGGTCTCAATCAATGGGATGAACCTCCTAACATAAAGCACATTCTCACTCACTCGTATGAGCCCCTCCCTGGGAGCACAGTTGCAATCGCTGGGGCTGAGCCCCCTAGCATAAAGCACATTCTTACACACTGGGGGTGAGCTTGCACCCGGGAGCACAGTCTCAATCACTGGGGGGTGAGACTCCTAATAGGAAGCACATTCTCACTCACTGAAATAAGTCTCTCCCCTGGAGCATTCTCACTCAGTGGTATGAAACCCTGTGGGGAGCACTGTCTCAATCAATGGGGTCAGCCCCCTGGCATGAAGCACATTCTTCCTCACTGAGGGTGAGCCTCTCCCCGGGAACACAGTCTCAATCACTGGGGATGAGCCTCCTAACAGAAAGCACATTACCGCTCACTGATATGAGCCTCGTCCCAGGAACACAGTCTCAATCACTGATGGTGAACCTGCTAACAGAAAGCACATTACTGCTCACTGATATGAGCCTCTCCCCAGGTACATGGTCTCAATCACTGGAGGTGAGCCTCTCCCTTTCAGCATGGCCTTAATCACTGGGGGTGAGCCTCCTAACACAAAGCACATTCTCACTCATTGGTGTTGAGCCTCTCTCAGGGAGCACATTCTCACTCACTGGTATGAGACTCTGTGTGGGAGCATGGTCTTAATCATTGGGAGTGAGCCTTCTACATGAAGCACATTTTCACTCACCGGGGGTGAGCCTCTCCCCAGGAGCATGGTCTTAATAATTGGGGGTGAGCCTCTAACATGAAGCGCATTCTCATTAACTGAGTATGAGCATTCACCCGGGAGCACAGTCTCAAACACCAGGTGTGATCCTCCTAAAATGAAGCACATTCTCCCTCACTCATAGGAGTCTCTCCCCAGTAACATGGTCTCAATCATTGCGGGTGGGCCTCCTAACAGGACACACGTAACATTCACTAGGTTTGGGCCTCTCCCAGGAGCACATTCTCACTCACTGGTATGAAACTCTGTGGGGGAGCCCTGTCTCAATCACTGGGGTGAGACCCCTAACAGGAAGCACATTGTCATCCACTGAGTATGGGCCTTTCCCGGGAGCACATTCTCACTCACTGGTACGACACTCTGTGGGGGAGCACTTTCCCAATCACTGGGGCGAGCCCCCTAACAGGAAGCACATTGTCTCTCACTGAGTATGGGCCTCTCCCGGGAGCACATTCTCACTCACTGGTATGAAACTCTGTTGGTGAGCCCTGTCTCAATCACTGGGGTGAGCCCCCTAACAGGAAGCACATTGACACTCATTGGGTATCGGCCTCTCCCGGGAGCACATTCTCACTCACTGGTGTGAAACTCGGTGGGGGAGCAGTGTCTCAAACACTGGGGTGAGCCCCCTAACAGGAAGCACAGTGTCACTCACTGGGATTGGGCCTCTCCCTGGGAGCACTGTCTTACCCATTGGGTGTCACTCTCCCAGACTGAATCTGTATCTAATCAACTGTGTGAGCCTGACATTTTGAGAAAGAGACTGTCCCTTTCAGTGTGACTCTCTACTCGGACAACTAACTCAATCATGTTGTGTGATTCTGACCCCAAAGAATGCAGGCCAACTCCCATCTCAGAGGACATTCCCACTCACTGGAGTCAATCCCACACAGGAAAGCACACCCTCATTCCTTCAGTACAGGTCTCACTCTCTTAAAACTATATCAGCTGTGCTGAGAGGTGCTGATGCTCTCCCTTAAAAGTATATCAGCCCTAGGGGCGTGGCTTGGAGCGCCATCAATGTGGTCGCTCCTCTGAGGCCGCCCGTGGGATGCCCGCCGCTGCCGTCGAATTCCGGCGGTTCTAAGCAGGGTTCCGCGTCGCCAATACCATCTAAAGCGACCGGAACCGACATGGCACAACCTGGCTAAACATATCTCTCGACCGAGGAGGCGTTCTTCCAGAATTTAGCGGCTGAACTTCTTCCCCGTCTTCGACCGAAGAAACCAAGATGGCTGCCAATTCGGAACCCAGCAGCACACGCTGCACTCGTCGGTAGCAGGGCCCAGGGATGCCGGGGGGCTGGTGAGGGAGAGCGGTACTTAAAACAGAATCACCCGATTCGCACCTAGGCGGCCCGGAACACCCCGGCGGCTACGGCTTACATACACCCGGAGGGACCAAGAGAGCAGGCCTCCACCCCTCCCCCCGCTACGCAGAACGAATTGCTGCCATCTTGCATCCGACCCGACGGAGACCCGCTCCCCATACCAACGTTTCCTGGGGCGCCCCTGCCCACTCACCCAGACCTAGTCCAGAGCGGGGGCCGAGGGGGCGAAGCTCTCCGACTGCGGTCTCCCACCGTCCTGGGCCTCGCTGCTACTCTCTTAATTAAGACCGCCTGACACGAGCAGCATGTCGAGGCAGACGAAGGCGAGCAAGGGCACAGATATCTCCGCCATGTTCACGGCTCCAGAGAAGTCCAAGAAACAGGATCCTCCCAAACTGACCCCAAAGAAGCCACAAGAGGACAGGGGAGCTCTCGCCACCAAAGGAGACCTGATAGCCTTCATGGCGGACATCAAATCTGAGTTCCGCGCCTGCCTCTTGGAACTCACCGCTAAAGTTGACCAAACGGATCAGAGGGTCACAGAACTCGAACAGAGATTCGGAGAGATCGAGGACCATTCCCAGGATCACGCTACCACACTGGGAGAAATGCAAAAATCCATCGATTCCCTGCATCACAAATGCGAGATCCTGGAATTCAAACATGAAGACCTCGAAAACAGGGCTCGTCGCAATAACCTCCGCATTCGGGGCATCCCATCCTCTGTCCCCGACAATAAGCTAGCGGACTATGTGGGAAGCTTCTTTGAAGCTTTACTCCCGGACCTGGACAAATCACAGCTCCTACTAGACCGGACCCACAGACTCCGCCCGCGCCGTGGGACAGATTCGGACCCCCCTCCAGATGTGATTACCAGGGTCCACTTCTTTACGACGAAAGAGGCAATATCAGCGATCAGTCGCCAAGGAGAAGAGATCACTTTTCAGAGCACTCCACTCCAAATCTACCAGGACTTCTCACCACTCACTCTCCAGAAAAGAAGGGCACTTCGGCCTCTGACATTATTCCTCCAGGAGCAACAGATCCGTTATAGATGGCTGTTTCTGACAGCTCTCCAGTTCACATATTATGGCACCCTACGGCGAATCAGCCACTTGGAAGACGCGGATAAAATCTTGCACCCGACCTCACCCCGAGATCCTTCCACGCCAATCCTAGAGGGGACCGAAGGCTCTGGACTGCCTCCCTCTCCAAAACCCAAACGCACGCCTTGGTCGTCGACCCAGCGGAATAGCAGAAAGAGATGAACGGGGACACTTCCATGGTTCCAGGCTCCGTCAGCAAGTAAGCCAGGACACAGATAGCCCTGCTTGAAGCAGGACCCGCCACCTAAATTGCAACTTTAAACACGGTGGCGGCGGGCCACACCCATGGTTCATACCCACCCCAAGGATGCTTTCCATCTCTTGTTCCTTGGGAACCCACAGTACTCGATACATGATGGGACAGTTGGCCCTGTTGGCCTTAGGTATGACCGTACTGACAATGTGGGTCTACCTCCCTGTTAAAGTTGCGGTCCCCCGTTGGGACTCCGCGTTAAAACCTCAAGTGCAGAATGATACCGAGAGTTCCCCTAACAGACATGGCAGTTGAACCTCCACCCCAGGACCCCCCTCTAACCCAAGGAACGGAGAATGAGCCTTCAGAGGACCTTCAATCGCTTCGGATACTCTCCCTGAATGTTAATGGCCTGAACTCCCCCAACAAGAGAAGGTCAATTCTACTAAAACTTTGCGATGAAGAGGCAGCGATAGCTATGCTTCAAGAGACCCACCTGCTGCCGGCAGATGTATCTCGCCTTCGATCCCGGCTATTCCCGCTCCAATTCTTCGCTTCTGGCACGAGTAAAAAAGGAGGTACAGCGATTCTCTTCAGGAAAGACCTGAACCCACAGATCCTGGAAACGAAAATATGCCCAGAAGGCCGATTTACAGCGATTAAATGCCTCCTGATGGGAGACCTGTATACCCTTATCTCAGTATACGCTCCCAACACTGGACAGTCACACTTCTACGACGCCTTGGGCACATCTCTCGCTAGCTTTGTGGAGGGCCAAACAATCGTCGGGGGGGACTTCAACGGGGTCCCCGACCCCACCAAAGATCGTTCACACCCCCCGGCTCCAGGTGACTTCGCCCAAGCACTCAGCCTCCTTCGATTCTTCAGGACTCTGGAGATAATAGACTCATGGCGGGTGTTTCACCCTGACGAAAAAGATTTCTCCTCTTACTCTTTTGTCCATCGCACCTTCTCAAGGATCGATTTGTTCCTGATCTCCCCGCATACGTTCCCCTCAGTCAAAAAGGTCACCATCGGCACAAGAGCGATCTCCGACCATGCCCCAGTGCTTCTGGAACTCTGGGTTCATACCCCTAACCCCAACATCCCGCGTAAATGGATGCTATACGACCCACGCCTCAACGACATGGCCACCAGAGACAAGATCGCAACAGGAATAAGTAACTTTTTTAAGGAAAACCCAGCCTCAGACACCTCATTGGCGAACAACTGGGATGCCATGAAGGCAGTAATCAGGGGCTCCCTGATAGCCCAAGGAGCGGCCTACCATAGAGATAGACGACAGACCCGGACGGCCCTAGAGAACGAACTAAGAGAGGCCGAGGCACTCCACAGGGAGAAAGGCTGGTCCCCCAAAACACAACGGATCATCCGTACGGCACGGAAAAAACTGGAAGCCCACTACGCGGAACAAACCGCCAAACTAATGGCGAAGGCCAAACAGTCATATTATGCGAAGGGCAATAAGGCGAACAAGTTCCTGGTGGCCAAACTAGCCAAGTAGAGACGCATTAACGCGATCATGGGCCTGCGGGACGCCAACGGGGTCACACTATACTCAGAGCCCGAGAAGCAACGCCTCGCAATAGATTACTTGGCTCAAATCATGAAGGCAACCCCACGAACCCTATCACAACAGAAGGAATACCTGCAGCAGGCAGAAGTGCCCCGGCTCTCCGACGCAACGAGAGACGAACTGGAGGAGCCTATCACGGGGGAGGAAATTGAGGAGGCCATCAAATCACTCAAAACACGGGCCCCTGGCCCGGATGGCTTCTCCACCAGGTTCTATAAGCTATTCAGAGCACAACTGACCCCCCATCTAATTACCTTATTCAACTCCTTCAGGGAAACGGGGGCGGTGACCACATCAATGCAGGAATCAACCACAATCCTCCTTCCCAAACCTGGAAAAGACCCAAGAAGCATAACTTCTTACAGACCAATCGCACTCTTAAATATCGATGCGAACATATACTCAAAAATTCTGGCAACCCGTTTGAATCGCATCTTGCCGAAGATCATCCACCCTGACCAGGCTGGTTTTATCCTGCACCGGACAGCAGGTGATAATATCCGGAGAACCCTGAACCTGGTGGACCTCGCCTCCCGGAACTCCAAAAATTAGTCTTGGTGGCTGTCGACGCAGCTAAAGCATTTGATAAGGTAGATTGGACGTTTATGAGACACACCCTAGGGGCCTTCGGCTTCGGACCGGCTTTCCAAACGATGGTTCTAGCTAACTATGATTGCCCTAAAACAAGCCTGAGGATCAATGGCCATAACTCGGCCCCAATCCCCTTATCATGCGGAACCCGGCAAGGCTGTCCACTGTCGCCCTTGCTCTTTGCACTCACCATGGAGCCCTTCGCACAAAAAATTAGGCGGAATGACCAAATTAAGGGCATTCAAAGTGGCCCCACACACCATAAACTCGCCCAATACACGGATTACATTTTGCTTACGATTTCGGAGGCCCACTCATCCCTTGAACATGCGATACGCGAAATCACAAGCTATGGCGAAGTCTCAGGCCTCACCATAAATTTCGATAAATCATCCGCCTTGGGAATAGGCCTCACATCAGCAGAACGAGAACCGTTGACTAGGATGTGCTCGATAACATGGGAAAGGAGCGCCATCCCCTATTTGGGGGTCTACATCCCGGCTGACCCAAGGGAGACATACAAAGCCAACTTTCCCTGACTCTTCAAGGAACTGGAAGGCGACTTGAAGCGATGGGAGACCCAAGTGATCTCCCTGCTCGGGCGCATCACTGCATGCAAGATGAACCTCCTTCCGAGATTCCTATACACATGCGCCTCACTACCAGTGGCAATCCCCACGCCAACTCTCCGAGGGATTCCAGAGGAAAATGCTGAACTTTATCTGGAGAGGTAAGAAAGCGAGAATCCCTCTCAGAACTATGTTGGGGAGTCCCAAATTGGGAGCGCTGGGGGTCCCAGACCTACAGGCCTACAGGGTGGCAGCCCAGCTGGCCCGGGTCCAGGCCTGGCAAAATACGACAAACCGCCCCAGATGGGTGGAGCTGGAACAATCACGGGCAGCCCTACCCCTGCGATTTCTACCACACATCCCGCCCCCCCTCAGGACCCATTGGGGAGAGCTCCTGCTATCAACTAAACACACCCTTAGCACTTGGGACTGGGCGCTGAAACGAAAGGGAGTGCCAAGAGGACTGAGCCCACTTTGCCCGGTCTTTCATAACCCAATGTTCACACCGGGTACGAATCCTTGCAATTTTCGCAATTGGATCAAAGGTGGGCTGGAGACCATAGGCTAGCTGTATATGGGGGAGAGACCTCTCACATTCGCCCAATGCAAGGAGAAGTTCCAACTCCAGGAACGGGATAGATTCACATATATCCAACTACGCCATTGGTGCTCGCATCCCCAAACCTTACAAGCAGCAACGCGCCCTCCCACTTCCCTAGAACTCACCCTAGGAGACCTACCAAACGGCGGCAGTGTATCCACCCTGTACAGATGCTTTCTAAGCGACTTCCTGACCACAAGAACCCGATGCATGGCCCAATGGGAAGCGGACCTGGGTCACCCGATAGAGGACCAAACCTGGGTTGACATATGGACCAGAACACATACCTCGTCCACCTGCATCACCAACAGGGAATGTGCATATAAGATCATGCTGCGGTGGTACTATTCGCCCCTCAGACTTCACCATATGAACCCCCAGGTGGACCACTCTTGCTGGAGAGGATGCGGCCACCCAGGCTCTTTCTTCCACATGTGGTGGGACTGCCCGAAGATCCAACCATTCTGGAAAGCTTGCCTAGAGTCCATCTCACAAATTACCGGAGCATTGATTCCCTTGAAACCAGAACCGATCTTGCTGGGAGCTTCAATCCCCGGGACCTACCCGCGCTCCGGACCCAGAGCGAAACTACTAACACACTGCCTACTAGCAGGGAAAACGGTGGTGGCCCGAACCTGGAAAACCCCGGAAGGCCCCCACATTGCCCAATGGCGGACCAAACTATGGGACATTCTGATAGGCGAGAAGGTGACGGCAGCACAAGTGGGAACTCTACATCGCTTCCAGAACATCTGGGCTCCAGTGCTGGAATTCGACCAGCGCTTCCCGCCCAGACCTACAAACCCACCAGGGCCCACTGGATCTTAAAAAACCAGGAGAGCCTGGAGGAAGACACATAGTCGCTGAGGCTCAATCCGGACTGCTCGGGAGGGAGGAGCCCGCTCACAGACCCTATGGGACGGATGGACCAGGGGGAGGGTGGAGGGAGAGGACTCAGGGGGGATAAAGGACTGGGGGTCAACGTGCCGATATAACCACTGCATACAATGTCTGTACTTATCATTCTGCCTTGATTTAAAATAAACAAAGTTAAAAAAAAAAGCATCAGCCCTGCGGAGAAGTGCTGAAACTCTCTCTTAAAAGTATATCAGCCCTGTCGCAAAGTGCTGATACTCTCTCTTAAAACTATATCAGCCATGCTGAGAGGTGCTGATGCTCTCTCTTAGAAGTATATCAGCCCTGCCGCAAAGTGGTGATACTCTCTCTTAAATGTATATCAGCCCTGTGAGAAGTGCTGATACTCTCTCTTAAAAGTATATCAGGCCTGCCGAGAAGTGCTGATACTCTCTCTTAAAGACAATATCTGCCGAGAAGTTCTGATACTCTCTCTTAAATCTATAAGTGCTGAAACTTCTTCTTCTGAGAAGTGCTGATACTCTCTCTTAAAGGTATATTGGCCCTGCCGAGAATGATACTCTCTCTTTACTGCTGAGAAGTGCTGATGCTCTCTTTAAAGTATATCAGCCCTGCTGGGAAGTTGTGCTGCCCCATTTCAAGAATAACCACCACACTGACAATGTCCAGTACTGTCCAATCAACAGTAAATCAGTCTTATTAATAAGTGATATTATTTGTTGTGAAGTACTTGCACTGTCTTAGTAAAAACACAAAGCCCTGCAGAAAGAGCTTATGCTGTGTTATCAAAACTATAATAGGCCTATCCAGGTGTGCAGCGTGCTGTGGCATTAGCAGTGAGATACTGCTACTTGGAACGGATAATACTGTTCCATTAAAGATTAACAGCCCTGCTACAACCATTTCATTAATTCATGTTTGGCGAAGTGCCCCAGAGTCCCTTTAAAATGATGGCTGCCCTTTTGTGAGGAATTATTTGACAATTTCATTAAAAATATAGCTGATGTGCCACTGTTACATAAATACAATAGTAGCCCTGATTAGAAGTGCTGATCACTTTTCCGACAAATGTACAATAGCACTGAGGATAAGTTCTGGTAGTTGCATTCATTGCATTGTATAGCTGATATGAAGTGCTGGCACTTTCTCTAACTTCACAAAATATGCACACAACACATCTTTGCACATGACCCATACATATTCATTGCCATAAAAGGAGCCAGATCGGTTGGCACAATCAATAGATGTTTAGAAGGCACTCTCATCAGGAAATAGCCCTCTTTCTTTCTCCCAACATGTGTTTTCTCCCTCTGTCCCCACAGGCCATCCCCACCATCATCAGGCAACGCCAACATCAACTTCTCTGGTGCTGGGGTGAGGACAGGTGATCTGTGGCACAGTAAGTTGTGCATTTGTAAAAGTGTTATTCTTGTGCCGCAGTGCTTGTGTGCCCTCTCCCTTCTCCCCTTGTTCTGATTGATTCCTTGTCTGTTGGCTCTCCTCTGTCTCTCCCTCCCACCGTGCTCCAATCGGTTGGCAGGCCCTTTATATCACCCACCCAAGTCACCCGCTGCCGTGACAGCCCCCTCGACCAAGGACCAGAGGCTAAGGACAGCTCCAGTGGTGTCTTCCGGTGTCCGCCATGGTAACACGTAGCCTGCAGTCGTCGACCTGCTGCGACTGATCAGGTAAGGCAAATCTGGGTGTGTTGTATTGTGCTGTGCTCAAAAACGTAGCCTTTTGTCCCCCTTATGGGAAAGTCGAATCTGTGTGTGTTGTATTGTTCTGTGCTCAAATACTTAGCCAACAACTTGGCCGTGTGCGCTCCCTGGCTTTTCTAGTCACGTGTGCTCCCTCGCATCATAGGTCCCTGCATCCTGTTCCATTCCCGCCCTCCTGCATTTCCCTTCCTTCCTCTCGCATCTCTGCCCTTACCTCTTTGATCTATTGGTTCCTATTCTGACACTGCCTCGTGCGCCACCGTTTTTCTGGCATCACTTTGCATTGCCCTCATTCTTCTTCTAGGTTCCTGTTGTGTTCTGTGCCTTGTTGACTTTATTGACTTGGTGTTTGCTCTCTACGGTTCTTGATATTGTGTTGCTATCCACGGTTTGTAGCATCACATTGCAATTGCCTGCATTCTTCACTTCTGGGCTCCCTGCTGACCTCTGTGTTTTGCTTTTGATCCTGTACTGCATCTGCTTTCTTCACTTCTGGGCTCCCTGCTGACCTCTGTGTTTTGCTTTTGATCCTGTATTGCATCTGCATTCTTCACTTCTGGGCTCCCTGCTGACCTCTGTGTTTTGCTTTTGATCCTGTATTGCCTCTGCTTTCTTCACTTCTAGGTTCCCTGCTGACCTCTGTGTTTTGCTTTTGATCCTGTATTGCCTCTGCTATCTTCACTTCTAGGTGCCCTGCTGACCTCTGTGTTTTGCTTTTGATCCTGTATTGCCTCTGCATTCTTCACTTCTAGGTTCCCTGTTGTGCTCTTTTCTTTCTGATGGTTCTATACTGCATCTGATTTGTAGGTCCATTGTTCTTGTTCTTTGTTGTGCCCCCCTCCCTTTCATGTATCCCCTGTGACTCCCTCCTGTGTGCCCCCCTGCATGACCTCCATTCCCCTGCATGAGCTCCCCTCTCCCTACCCCACTGCCCTCCACCCTTCCCACATACCCTATGGTGCTGTCTCCCCTATCTTTTCTAACTGCTTTTCTATCGACTATCCTATCCCTCTGGCACGAAGAAGCTCAAAAGGGACCTCCTGGTCTCCAACCCAGGCCCCCCTATCGCTGATACCTATACCAGTGCTTCCTCCAGACGGACCCTCACTGACATGCTATTTGTCGTTCCCTCTCCAGGCCTATGGACCCCCCAAAATGGTCTCTGTTCTCTCTCCTTTTTATTCTTCTCCCATTAATGGTGGCACCCGGTGGGAGGCCCTCCTGGCCCCTTCCACTCCTCTAAGACCATCATTAATGTCGTACAAGAAGTGAAACAACCACACTGCACAATTACATATGTAAATGTATAATCAGTTTGATATGATCAATACAGCCGACACATGAAAAGCTGGACATCTCCAAGCTTACTCTACATACTGAACCTGTTGGTTGCCTCCATGACCACCATTCTGGCTTCAGAGTTGCCAGAAGCAGAGAAACTTCTCTCCTGAACACCTGTGAAGACTTGCTCTCCAATCTTGACTCTAATCTCCCTTCTGTCCTCAATCTATCCTCTGCTTTTGACACGGTCAAACATGCCATCCTGCTGAAACGCCTCAGCGACAACCTGGGTATCACTGATCAGACCCTGGACTGGTTGACCTCCTTTCTCGCCGACCGACCCTCTCAGGACCAACTGAGGTCTTTCCTCTCTTTAATCTCTCACTGTACCTGTGGTGTTCCCCAGGGGTCTAACCTCTCCCTGGCTCTTCAACCACTACCTGGCACCTCTTGCCCACCTCATCGCTACTTTCTGGTACAAGTTTCAATGTTATGCGGCTGACACTCAGCATTCTTTCAGGCTCCCATCAGCCACCTCTACTTCTTCTCTCATACCAGACTGTCTGGCTGCAATTCAGGAATGGTGTGCCGCCAATGATATCTGCCTTAATGCCAGAAAGACTGAGATCCTACTCATTGGGACACCCCTTCCCTGCTTTCCTCTCTCTCTCTGACCCCCCCCCCCACTCTGGGACCTCTTCCTGATCCTTCCTGTGAGGCTAAGAACCTTGGTGTCACCTTCGACTCCACCCTCTCCTTCGCTCCTCACATCTCTGACGTCTCTAAGAAGTCAAACTATCAGCTGCACCTCCTCAGAGGTATTCTTCCTTTTCTCACTGTCCCCCAGAAGCTCACTGTCTCCAGAGCTCTGGTCATCTCTAGGCTGAACTATTGCAACAGCCTTCTTCTAAATCTTCCTGCCTCTACTCTTCAACCTTTACAACTTATCCAGAACAGGACTGCAAGACTTATCCTTGGCCTCAAGCCCAGGGATCATATCGCTGCAGTTCTGAAATCTCTTTACTGGCTCCCGGTGGCTTCAAGGATCAAGTTCAAGACCCTCTGCATCGTCCACAAAGCTTTCTGGGGCCTAGGACCGCTTTACTTCAAACTTTCTCTTCCAAAACATCTCCCCTCTCAAGCTCTCCGCTCATCCACTTCCAACTCTCTGAGGGTCAGTCGCTTTTCCAAGAAGAGAAATGGGGCAGGTCTATCTCCTCGGCTGGGGCCTCCCTCTGGAACAGCCTCCCTGCCTCTCTGAAAACTTGAGCAGAACCATCTCCAGTTCCAGAAGTAACTCAAGACCTTCCTCATCACTTTCGCTTTCTCTCTTCCTCTCCCGTGCTGATTCCCGATTGCTCCACACACTGGCAACCTGGCTACCCTCTGCATGTCCAGTTGCACCTCACACTGCCTCTTGGCTCCCCCAGCACTTGTGTTCTGTATCTGCAACCCCACAGTCCCTTCTCTCTGCACTTATGAGCCACCAAATGGCTGCACTTCTTAATTTACCTGCACTTCCCCCTCTGACCCCCCCTCGCCCCACCCTATGCACTCCTCCTCTTTCCTCTTCCCCGCACTTGCGCGATCTTAATGACACAAGGCCTAGTAAGATCGTTATTTTGTCCCCCCATTGTTTTGTTGCGCCTAGAAACACTTGTGTACAGGCGCGTTATAAATGCCATATCATATCATATCAATGATATGATGCTTTATTTATATCGCGCCAATACACAATGCGTTTCAAAGCGCAATGTTATTTCTTGCCTCATATTTCTAAATCAATGCGAATTAAGCAAAGCAAATGATCTGAAGTATTATGCCAATGCCATTGTCACTGGGCACCAATGTTATTATTGCGGGGGTGGGGGCTTAGGGGGCAACAGAGCTAGAAAAACTTCTCCAAATGCCTGATGCCGACCTATGTGGGGGATTTTGATATTTGAACTCAAATGCCCTTTAAAGCAAATGTGCCTTTGTTTCATGTGTAGTTTTTCCTGAAATACAATATTTGTTGTGTACTGTATATAGTAGATGACTTGTACATGAATGATTCTAAAGTTGTCCTGGGTGTGAATGAAACACTGCGCAAATGACATTTTAAAGGACTCACTCCTTTTTGACATCACTCTAGTAACACAAGAGGAGTGATCACAATAGGAGCGACCCGGCTGATTTCAAACCCTTGCTTTGAGCCAGCAACGCAAACGAGCCATGGCTGTGAACGTTGGCATTCTCTTGGGTCCCGGATGATGACACTTGCATTGCCATCAAGACTCGGCAAGGCCAGCTGTTCCTGGCGGCCACCCTATCCTTGAAGAAGCGACTCCTGAGAAAAGTTGCGCGAGGGCGCAACATGGCGAAGTGACTGGGCATGTGTCCTTTAGTGGCCACGCTAAAAGCGGCGAATAAAGAGAAGCCTATAATGTACTCCTGCGATTGGCAAGACATGAACAAGTGTAAGTACAAACATGTTTAGAGTTATGAACATATGTGTGCAAGTGTGGACATGAAGTGTAAGCTATTACATATCAGAACCGATATACCTTTAAATACCACTTTAGTCAGGTCGATATTGATTGTAAACGTGGACTGATGTGCACATGTGCATTGCAGGTCTAATTAAAATGAGTCCAGTGGTTTTGTAATCTGTATTAAAGTTTATTTGCACAACTCATAATCAGAATGACGAGTGGGTTTCTGTTTTGCTTGCACTCTTCTCCTTGCAGTCTTGACTTTGATATGTAATACGCGAAACTACAAATTCCATAATTCAATGGGAAAAAACATGGGGCTGGATGGTCCCCTAGCAACCAGCATGAAGCTGCAATGAATAATAGAGAAATGGCGATACAAACATACATTAACTCCAATTAGTTAATAATTGTTAATTATTCACCCAATTATAGTATTTTGAATACAACAGTTTTCTATCTCTGATAAGAGACATTCCGACATTGAGAAAACAAAGAAAGACGGCCTTACTTACAACTCATGTAAAAACTAAACAGTTCATTTATGACAGCCATGAGTCTGTCCCTTCACGTTTTAAAACAACATACATTTGTTTACAGTCCCGCCTTGAATCCCATGAAAACACAAGCCATGTTTCCAAAATACTATAGAATTACAAAAAACGTAACAAGGACAGACAACAGGTCAGAGTCAAGCACAGCATCCAACCTACAGGCGAGGGGGAGGGTCACTACAGCGCAAGACCGCATGCATCCAACACAAGCCAACATGATGCTCCCAATGGAAACGTATGCCAAAGAGGAAAGAAAACAGCTGGCACTCTTTGCAGCCATCAGTGTCACCCCACGCGGCCAATGCGAGAAGCGCAACACGTGGCATAAAGTGACAGGCAGGTGCTTCTAGCAAATGCGCAGCCCCAGAGGGGGCGGGACGAGGGCCAGGCAGTGACACTCATAGGTAGTGATTAGCTGCTGCCATTTCCACCTCCCTATGGCTCCTCTATACCACTCCTTTGGCTCACACTAGGTACGAAACTAAAAACCCCAGTGCCTGTGTGAAGATGGCTAGATTCTGCTCTGCCCCTTATTGCCCGTCCAGATGCCGGGTGCCGCCTCTCTGAACTTTACCAAGCACCCGCCTGCCCAGTTACAAAAGATTGGGCACCAGATGTGTCCATGCTCATGACTGTGTAGTGTGAAATAACCTTACCCCATCACACTATCAGATCAAGGCACGCTTTTCTCAAATTCCAGGGGGTCTCAAAGACACCTCTCGCTCATTCTGCATACTGTGTGGCGATGTTCCTTCTCGACTGTGGTGTGCCCATGAAATCGCACTCTCTGCAACCATCGACACTGCTCTTTCCAAAGTGTCTGATGCCCGTGCTCTGCCCAAACCAGCCCATCACTCTTGGGGAGTCCATACGCCCCGGTATGATGTTGTTACCTCGCTAGGCTTTTTTTCGGTCAGTTTTTTGCAGAAAAGCATTCGGCCGAAAAAACGAATACAAAAATATGGGTGTGCGGGGGGGTGGGGGGGGTAAGGGGACATAAGGGGTAGGGGGTATGGGGAATAGGGACTAGATAATAGCAAAAGGGGGTTTGGGGGATAACCAACCAAATATACATGATGAACAAACATTTTATTCTTTTTTTCGGCCATTTTCAGCAAAAAACCTGGAGAAAACCTGTGTGGCAATGTAAGAACATAGAACCATACGCCTCCTGCACCCTAAGACATGTATGCAACGTTGCATAGAGGCAGAAACAATCCACACCCTCTGGTGTAAATGGAACCTATCAAAGATGGCCGACCCGAAAGCATGACACCCAGTTTGGGCTGAAGCAACACTGTGCATACAGTGAAAAAAAGCCAGTAGTCCACCCCAATGAATTGAAAGTAGCAAACAGGTCATTGCAACGTTACAGGTGTGAGTTGCATTTTTTTAATTAAATGCAACGGTAGAGTCTTTTGCAAAGTTTAATCATTCCAATAAAATAGATTGGAAAAATGACACTTGTTTCAAGTAAAACGGCTCAGGATTGGACTACTCTTCCCGTCGAACTACATCTGGAAAAAAGGCCACTGGTTTTCTGGAAACGCCTGAAAACTCTACTTTTCGAATAATGAACGTACAGGTTTTTACTTAATATGCACTGTCTCGTCTGACTGAAATGTCCACTTGTTAATGTGCGCCCTGATGCCTGCGGGCTATGGCGCGTTATAAACAAATAAATACATGGAAATAGAAACAAAGTATTAAATGATGTTGAACCATCGATATAACTAAAGAAAATTCTGCGTCAAGTTGTGACCATTCACACACACAAAAACCAAGAAGCTAAAGTAACCGCGATACAAGATGACACAGGTGCAAAATACGTGAATTCAGAAGAGCGCTCCAGGGACCGCAGGTGGAATGGGCACTTGGCGCAGAGCCGGGGCAGATTTGCATATGGTTTCTCTCCTTTTGTAACAGGTTGACGGGCAAAGAATGGAAGCGAGGCGGCGCACAGAGGAACTGCCAGTTGTTATGATTGATTCAAAGCTTTCCATCCATCTCATGTGGTGTTTACAGGCGTGTAGCAAAGACCGCAGTGTTGTCTTACACTTCGCACCAACAAAACTGTGATGCCGGCCAATCACCTTGAACGAAGTCCCTACGTTGCCCCTGCCTTATTTCATGACCCCAGAAAGACTTGGGCCCTGCCTACACATGACCCCGGGCTCTGCCCCCAAGGCAAGATGATGGTGCCTGGGCTAGCAGTCAGGCTCGGACTGGCCTACAGGGCAACAGGGCAATGCCCAAACCAAAATCCCAAAATGCTAGTGTGGGCCCGTTCTTTTGGTCAAAGTGGCCCACTTTTTTTGCCATTGTGGGCCATTTCATGAGTTACTTCACTGTGCGGCTAGTAGTTTTGACCATTGTTGCTGAATACATATTCTTTAAATTGCACAATTTGCATCACAATGAATCAAAAAACTCCCCCTTGGGTACTATCTGTCACAAAAGGAATGAATTGCCATTTGCCACTTTGGGCCACTTTTTCACTGGAGCATGCGACAATGTTATGCCCCAGTCCGACCCGGCTTGCAGTGGGTGTGGCGGAGAAGAAGCAGCGGGTACTTGCACAAGGCACCTGCAGATATTGCAAATCCCCAATGATGCCAGCTGGGAAGTGTGCTTCTGGGAGTAGCTGGGCATGGTGGAGAAGGCGTTTGGTACCCCGCTGCAGTCCATGAGTCAGCCTATGATTTACTGTCATGTGCTTACTTCTTCATGCTTTTCTTCAGCTGTTACTTCTTCATGCTTTTACTTCTTCATTCCTTTACTTCTTCATGCCTTTCCTTCTTCATACTTTTACTTCTTCATGCATTTACTTCTTTATGCCTTTACTTCATCATGTCTTGACTTCTGAATGCTTTTACTTCTTCAATCTTTTACTCCTTCATGCCTTTACTCCTGCACGCCTTTACTTCTTCATGCTTTTACTTGTTCATGCCCTTACTTCTTCATGCTTTTACTTCTTCATGCCTTTACTTCTTCATACCTTTGCTTCTTCATGCTTTTGCTTCTTCATGCATTTACTTCTTCATGCCTTTACTTCTTCATGCCTTTACTTCTTCATGCCTTTACTGCATCATGCCTTTGCTTCTTCATGCTTTTACTTCTTCATGCTTTTACTTCATCTGTATCTTTACATTGTGAACGTGGCAACGGGTGTTGTTAAGGTGAGCTTAAGGTTAGGGTTTGGATCAAGGGGTGGCTGGAAGTAAGATTATCGGATAGAAAAGAAGTGGAGTACAGGGGGTCTACCCCTGTAATGACAAAGTGAATGTTAAAATAAGGGAAGGTCTGGAGGAGTGAAAGTGTCAAAGTGAATGTGTGGCGAAGCGATTGCAGATGAAGTAAAGGCACATCTATGGGTAATGACCATGGGTCTGAAATCCTCAGATGGGACGAAGGGTGTTATCTGCTTGATGAGTGCTACTTGACGTCAGGCTGTTTTTTTTCTGATGCTAAGTTGATGGGTCGAAGGTTTATTGTCAATAATGAACCCAAGTGATTTGGCAAATGGAAGCAAGTGAGGTCTGGTTCCAGCAAGCTGCACATCATTCAGCCGTCCTCGAGGACCTCCCATTGAGATGGATGGCCTAGTGGCATGAGTTTCTATTTTTAGATTGAGTTTCAGTAGGTGCTTGTCGTCTATGCCTGGATACAGACAATCCATTTCCTGACGCGTACACTGTTTTGAGTACACTTCACTTTGAGGTATACCTGAGTATTGTCTGCGTGTTGATGAAGTGAGATATTAGGGCCCTTCAGAAGCAACACAAGTGGTTCCGTATAGTCAGTGATAGATCAGTGGGGAGAGTATTCATCCCTGTGGTACTCCACAGATGACCGGCCGATTGTCGAGTCTGAAGTTACCAATCTGCAGTGCTTGTATCTCTCCACGAGGTAGGAGGCAAACCACTTGAAGACTGTAAACTTGAACCCCATTCTGTCTGTGAGTAGGCTTGTAAGTGTGAAGTGGTTGGCCGTGTCAAACACAGTATAGAGATCAAGAAGTACCAAGAGTCACCTTTATCATCTGGGGACCGGGGCGGGGGCAGCTTCTGTGCTGCCTCTGGGTCTAAATCTGGATTGATAGTCATGGAGAAGTCCATATTGGTTAATCCAATCACGGAGTTCCTCAGGAGCTGCTGTCCCCATTGCCCCTAATCATCCCACGTCCCTTTGCCCCTAATCATCACACTTCCCATTGCCCCTAATCATCACACTCCCCATTGCACCTTATCTTCACACTTCCCATTGCCCCTAATCATCACACTTCCCATTGCCCCTAATCATTACACTCCCCATTGCACCTAATCATCACACTCCCCATTGCCCCTAATCGTCACACTTCCCATTGACCCTAATCGTTACACTCGCTATTGCCCCTAATCATTACACTCCCCATTGCCCCTAATCATCCCACATCCCTTTGCCCCTAATCATCACATTTCCCATTTTCCCTAATCATCACACTTCCCATTGCCCCTAATCATCACACTTCACATTGCCCCTAATCATCTACTCCCCATTGCCCTAATCATCACACTTCCCATTGCCCCTAATCATCACACTTCCCATTGCCCCTAATCATTACACTCCCCATTGCCCCTAATCATCACACTTCCCATTGCCCCAATCATCCCACATCCCTTTGCCCCTAATCATCACATTTCCCATTTTCCCTAATCATCACACTTCGAATTGCCCCTAATCATCACACTTCCCATTGCCCCTAATCATCTACTCCCCATTGCACCTAATCATCACACTTCCCATTGCCCCTAATCATCACACTTCCCATTGCCCCTAATCATTACACTCCCCATTGCCCCTAATCATCACACTTCCCATTGCCCCTAATCATCACACTCCCCATTGTACCTAATCATCACACTTCCCATTGTCCCTAATCATCACACTCCCATTGCACCTAATCACCACACTTCCCATTTATCCTAATCATTACACTCCCCATTGCACCTAATCATCACACTTCCCATTGCCCCTAATCATCACACTTCCCATTGCCCCTAATCGTCACACTTCCCATTGACCTTAATCGTTACACTCCCCATTGCCCCTAATCATTACACTCCCCATTGCCCCTAATCATCCCACATCCCTTTGCTCCTAATAATCACATTTCCCATTGCCCCTAATCATCACACTTCCCATTGCCCCTAATCATCACACTTCCCATTGCCCCTAATCATCTACTCCCCATTGCACCTAATCATCACACTTCCCATTGCCCCTAATCATCACACTTCCCATTGCCCCTAATCATTACACTCCCCATTGCCCCTAATCATCACACTTCCCATTGTCCCTAATCATCACACTCCCCATTGTACCTAATCATCACACTTCCCATTGTCCCTAATCATCACACTCCCATTGCATCATCACACTCCCATTGCACCTAATCACCACACTTCCCATTTATCCTAATCATTACACTCCCCATTGCACCTAATCATCACACTTCCCATTGCCCCTAATCATCACACTTCCCATTGCCCCTAATCATCACACTTCCCATTGCCCCTAATCATCTACTCCCCATTGCACCTAATCATCACACTTCCCATTGCCCCTAATCATCACACTTCCCATTGCCCCTAATCATTACACTCCCCATTGCCCCTAATCATCACACTTCCCATTGTCCCTAATCATCACACTCCCCATTGTACCTAATCATCACACTTCCCATTGTCCCTAATCATCACACTCCCATTGCATCATCACACTCCCATTGCACCTAATCACCACACTTCCCATTTATCCTAATCATTACACTCCCCATTGCACCTAATCATCACACTTCCCAATTCCCCTAATCATCACACTTCCCATTGCCCCTAATCATCACACTCCCCATTGACCTCATCATGACCCGATCCCCGTTATCTCACTTCCCACAGATGTCTCTAAGAAACAGCCACCGGTTGCGTCACTTCCTCATAATCCACTCCAAGGTACAACCACCCATGATGTCACTTTCCCACACATCCCTCTATGGAATTACCCCCGATTGCCTCACTTTTCCCAAATAGCTCACTGTGGCTAAGCCCCTTTTGTTCTAAAGACCTCTCTCTGGTACAGCCGCCAGTCATCAGGGTGGTACGTAGATCCCCCTGCCATAGGGCGGGCTCTACTTTGTGGTAATTCACTTCGATGAAACAACTGAGCACCGCAGGGCTATTGACAACCTCATGTGTCCAGAGACAGTACAACGTCTTATCATCGCCCTGTCTCCTGTGGCTTTCCAAAGTACACGCCATCTTATCAGACTGGCCTGTGGAGCTTTCTCCTTCACGGGTCCTGGTCATGTCACTGGACAGCCACCTCCCACCTCAGTGGTTCACCGAAGCTTCTGGCCATCTCAGGGACAGACTGGCAGTTCATCTGCAAAGCCAACATCATGAGTAGCCATCTCCTGGTGTATGTGTGCCACATCATTTTGCAAACCCTCACAAGTCATGCTCATCCTATGGATCACAAAGAGGGAGAGGGAAGTGGGATCTCCGAGCTGGATTCCCCGTTCCAAGTCTTTGCAGGAATGCCTGTGATTCCATGCAGTATGCATTCCCCAAACTAAACCATCCATGGAATGGAATTTCCTGACGTTTACCTTCACGAGGAACTCAATGTTTATTCATTTAGGTTCATATATAGCTTTGAACCTTCCATGGCCCTTGGGCGGGTGAAAACATCCGATTTAGCATTTGGCGGGTGATAGCCCATTGATTCCTATGGGCGTACAGGGAGCTTGGTGGCTGAGAGAGCTGTCTAAGTGGCGGGTGACACCCGACAAAAGTGTGTGAGTTGAAAGGTATGCTTTTACAAAAAACGCTGTACAAAAATTGACATTATCGGTTCCAAAATAATGAATGATAACTAGCCAACATGAAGTTACATTTACGTTCAAATCGCGAGAAGAAGAGATTTAAGGAAGAGAAAGGGGCTTCCAGGAATTAGGGTCAAGAAGTGGGAAAGAGTGAACTCGAGATTGAACGCAAGGAGAAAGAGAAACAGAGAGGAAGAACACAGTGTACGAGTGCGACCATAGACAGACAATCAGGGTGTTCAATAGAGCGTGTAGGTCCACCAAATACAGGTCCGTTCACGTAATCTGTCTATGGCACTATGCCGCTCTACCGCGTGAGAAGACCAGTTAACAAGTCCCAGGAATAGCATGGTGAATGGTACCCCATAATGCGCTGTATAATTTACTTTCAACCATCACGATATTTATGAATTATCCGCAGTACCTCAATTTGCAGTTTTTTTGTTTTCATAAAATGAACTCGAATGATTTGTTTCCTGAGGAAGAGCTGCACAAGTCGAAACACATATGAGAAATGTATCTGAAATGAACTATACTTGCAGGAAATTCACTGACATTATGGACACATTCCATTGCATTTTTATTAAAGATAACAGTGGAGAAATGAAATGCTATGACAATTTTTGAAGAATGGACATGGAGAGTGTTCTAGAACTGAGAGGTGCTGCTAGTTCTGATGTTGGATTGACAGGAGCCTTGCTCAGAATTTAGCTTTGCAATGTCTAGTATCACAGGGAAGAGTTATTATGAACTCTCACTATAATCTGAATTTAAAGATTGATGGCATTTCCAAAAACCAGAAGTGCATCCCACGCTCCCAACTGTGTTCTCAGCATCATTTTAAGCTTTTTAAGTCCTAAGTCTTAAAGATCTAGTCTCACACGAGGCCTAAGTTGCCTCGTAAATTTACAATAAAATGAATCCTTTTACAGATCACAGACCTTCACATGTTTATTTTGTGTTTAATCGCTCCTCCACCACTGCTTTCTAGCTCCTCTCTGGATTAGTGTGCGCTATGTTACCACCGATTCATGCATTCGCTCATCCGGGAATGGGTGATGATCCCCCACGAGTCAGGATCCGCCCACTACTTACGAACATAAGTCGCGTCGGGATGTTGTCGGATTGGACCAGGGGGTTCTTGTAGAGCCAGATCTCCTCGGGCTGGATCACTCTCTGGAAGGGATCGAGGAACTCTGTAAAACTGAAAGCAAATGGGAGCATTACTAGGGTAGTCTCTCAAGAAAGATAAGCAATCACTGACGGGTTTAGTACGGAGGAAGAATAATTCTGTAGCAAGTCATCTCAAGCGAGTCTCCTCAACTCCCACTCACAATGACCATAGTCCTTCCCCCCTGGCAATGAACAGGGCCATTATCAAACAGTCTGGATTACATGTCAAGTAACCAAGTGCTCATGTTAAAGACTGGGCATTCCCCATGACCACTTCCGGTCCTAACCCAGCACTCCATTTCTCATGGAGTCCCTCACAGTCCACTGGCTCCAAATTTAATGTTTGCAACAACCGGTGCACCTCTTCTCCCCTGCTAATAAAACTGGCTGCATGAACACGTTATATTATCCTAAATGTATTATTATTGTATTATGTCTGTGCATTGCGGGCAGCTATTCTTGCAGTCAGATTCAGCTTACCCCCTCAGCCCCTCCTCTTTTAAAATTCTTCGAGGGGGGAATACACATAGAAACAAGAAACTGGTGTGCAGCTATTTTAACCTCACATCTTAAACCTGAAACTGTCTGAAAGAGTATGCATGGTTTATCTTTTCAAAAGTTTTAATGTTAGGTTGAGTGTTGTGTCCAATTAAACAAGCACCAAGTCCAGTGTGCATTTTGTACTTAGTTGTTCAGGCACACAACAGTGTTATTGTGGACATATTATCTAATGTAAACATCTGTTGCCATTCTTATGTTCCGAATATGTGCTTCAATTTTATGCAGAACAGCCAGGAGCCCTAATTGGTGCAATTTGTCCACTTCCCCTTTCTATTAGGGGTATTTCAAAAGAGTACAGTGGGAGTACGCCAGACTGCCCATCTTGGAATTATAACCTTCTATAAGAAAATAAATGTATGAATTATATGGGTAGTCTAGATTTTGATAATGTGCTTTGCTCAGTAAGAAAGTGTAATGTTCTTATTAGTAATATCATACATACTGGAAGTTATCATTACGAATGATCACTAAAATACAAAATAAATAGCCAGTTTATAATGTAAAATGATTTACTTTTTTAATAGCTTAGTTTGTACAAAACAAATCACAGATTCCTCCCACAAGAGATCTGTATATTTTCTCTGGTTGCACTGCTGCCAGCAATGGCTGGGTTGCTGTCTCCTGCAAATGCGCACCTGACAACGCGACACTAATCAATATTTTTTTCTTTTTTTGTTTAAAGCCAAGACCTAGCTCGATAGCAGCGTAGAGCTGCACAGGGTGTGGGTAGCCAGCTTTAGGGCTGGCATCTTTTAACAGTAGCGCAGTACTGTGAGTTGAGGTCTGCGCATCTATTGGAATTAGTCCTTTGTCAGGTTTTCATGTTTTGAGAGTTTTGCAAAAGTGGAGAATTGTGGGGACATTCCGACCTGACACTGGGATTGAGTTCCAGAGGTTTAGTGTGTGACAAGAGAAGGATTATTTGCGCATCCTCTCTTTGAGCACGAGTTGTGATTCAAGCCGGTGGGTCAATTTGCTGTGCAAGGACCATGTGCCACCAGATATGTGGAGCTTAGCCACCAGGTACGCTGGTGTGCTACCCCTGAGTGCTTTGTAGATGATACCTGCAGTCTTCAAAAGTATTGTGGCCTGGAGAGGAGGCCAATGTACTTCACGTAGAATGGGAGTGATTCGGTCAAATTTCCGTTCACCCATAATAATGGGCACCCGACAACACAACTATTACTCACTCAGAGACAGAGACCTAGAGTGAGTAAGAGAGTGAGATAGGTAAAACGAGAGTGCAGCGAGGCAGAAAGAGAGAGCGGGAGAAAGGGAGAGCGGGGGAGAGAGAGAGAGACAGAGAGAAAGAGAGTTGGATCAGAATATAATATTCCGGCTACTGCTAATTTTTATTATTTATTTATTGTTCATTTATAAGGCACCATCCGTAATACAGAGAAGGCTTTGTGGTACCCATATTATGCTTGCATGTTACTTAGGGCTGGCTGAAGATTTTGTTAGACCTTGTGGGGCCCACCTCAGTATGATGTTTGAGGGCCCTCTTGCCCACAGTTCGGGAAAACTGTCTAAGGCACCCATGAGGTGCTTAAATAATAATGGATGGAAAGGAATGCAGCGAGGATGTTAATGGCTGCATCTTATCACAGATTAGGCCGGCAGGGAGCTGGATCATCGAATGTCCACTGAATAGCTAGTAATTGCTCTATGACAGCAGAGGGCTAATGCCGATGGAACTAGAGTTAAAGTCAACAAGGTGATCAGGCCTGGCTGAAGATATGTCACGACTCGTGGGGGCCCATTTCAACATGATGTTTGGGCCTCTCCTTGCTTAGAGCAGAAAACAACAGTCTGAGTAACCCCTGGGGTGTGCATTATAACGGAAACAAAGACTACAGCCATGGTTAATAGGCACCTATTATCACAAGATGGCCAGCCAGCAGGAAACTGAAACACTAAATGGCCACCGAAAAGCTATACATCCTTCTTTGTCAGGAAAGGGCTGATGTGGAGAACTTGTGTTAAAAGGTAACGAGGTGATAACACTTCTGTATTCCCAGAGGGAAGAAACGGCCAAAGGGCCTTCAGCAAATGCAGCTTGTAATGTGAGCATTTCTAAGCACACATTTAAAGCCCCAGAATGAAAGTAATAGAGAAGGGAATATATTTCAGTGTCAGGAGACCGCTGACTGCCAACACGGGGGCAGTTGCTGGGGTGACCCCTGAGGCTTGTGGCACCTATCAAATGAAATTTGAAAGGCCCTGACACCGCCCCTGGAGGTGCTAACAAAGCTGCTGGATGTTTGACAACCAGCAATCTACCTACTGATAAGCGCACATTTAAAGTCTTGAATTAAGATGATAGCAACCAGAAAGGGCAACCTACGTGCACACAGCGCACACATTTAATGTCATGAATTAAAGAAATATTGTGCTTTGTAGTACCTTTTTTAAACATGGAAACAGTGCCTCAGGGCCCCCTGAGGCTTAGGGCCATATTCAACTGAAAAAGTTGAAAGGCCCTGACACTCTCTCTGAAGCTCTGCTTTCAGACATGCAAACGCAGACAGACTCTTACTGGCATGCAGGCAGGCACACATACACCCACGCGCAATCTCTCAAATGCACATACACCACCATCCCCCAACCCCTCCCCTAACCCAAGACATCCACCATGTTATCTCCTGCTTTTCCCTGATCTTACATTTTCTTTTGTTTGGTCCCATGTGGTTTTTGTTAACAGCATAACATTTACTGAGGTTCTTTTTCATATAAATAATGACATTTGATTGTACCATTTTTCATTACTCGGCCTAGCACTGGGATTAAAACGCAGTATAAATTCAATACTTGTAATGAAATGAAACCTCATGTGGACGCCTGGACCACGCAGTCCCTGCGCTCTTCTCTCACTACTTTACGTACCCCTGGGGTGCAATGAACCTTTATTTCATTGGAGGGAGGATTCAAACAGTGTGGCCAAGTGCCAGGAAGCAGCAGCCTTCTGTATATAGAGGAGAAGAATTATGAGGGCGTGCTTGCTATGCCATATCATGTTTTGGGTTTATAAAAAGTAGCGTAATAGCACTAGACAAAGTTGGCTGATAGAAAGCTGCATCACAGATAGTGGTATGGGAAACCAGTTTACTATAAATGTATTTAAAAGGAATACAAAAAAGGGGTTTTAAGTGTGGTTTTAAGATTGGAAGATTGGTCCAGTTCTGTAAAGGTAAAGTGCAAGGCATTCCAGAGACATGGGGTGAGGTATAGAAATGGTCTGTGAATGGGGTCCTGCTAGCGGGGTGGCCTACTGAAACAACAGACCCAGACATGACAGTTCACTGTCATTGATACTGAGGGGCGGGAGCTGGCTTCAGGATGACACAATTATATGTGAATGTTTGTTGTGTTTCTTGTTGACTCTGTAATCCTATGCAGCCAGGCCCCATGTGGGCCTGTTTGAAGTAACCATTGTTTGTATGATAATTGCTGCCACCGGTTGCAGGGCCAAAAAAGAGCAGGGTGTTTCCATGGAGCTATTGTCAGTTAATCAGGCTGACCCCGACAGGGCAAAGATTGGCCCTCCCCCTTCCACAGATGACATTGTGCCTTCCTTGGCTGTCACATTCCAACTAAATATGAGAGGGGCAGACTGTGCCGTCAGGCGGTGTCCAGCCCAGAGTACACAGATCTATGCTTTGTCGTGGTGTGAGCATAGGGAAATGTGTGTGGATTACCCCAACCCATTTTCCTGAGTTCGCTCGAACATCATTCCATTTCATTACAAATTCCCAAAAGGCCCAGGCGAGCGCACACCCACCGTGTGGATGGTCGAATTCCGCACATGGTCTGCTACCCATCCGCGACTTCTTACATCTCCAAGTGTATAATAAATATCGATTGCTAGATCTTTGCCGGGGGCGTTAAGTAAATGGCATATTTTTTTCAAAACGCTGATGCCCCTTGATCTTTTTGGACTGAAGAAATTCGCCTGCAGTATTTTTAACTGCGTTTATTACCGATTTTATTTTCTGCATAATTTGGGAGCGAGACCCCACCACCCCACCTTATCCCTACGCTTATCATCTGCTCCTTAGCCATATTGTCTCACTCAAACACTGCCCCCTGTATTTTGCATTAAAAATTATGTTAAAAATTGAAGTGAACGAACGTGCAGTGAAAATTCCTCCTAAAAAGACTGGAGATTGCCTATAGGCCCAGGAGCAGGTTACATAAAGGACTGCCTACAGGCCCAATAGCAGGTTACATAAAGCAGGTTACATAAAGGACTGCCTACAGGCCCAGTAGCAGGTTACATAAAGCAGGTTACATAAAGGACTGCCTACAGGCCCAGTAGCAGGTTACATAAAGCAGGTTACATAAACAACTGCCTACAGGCCCAGTAGCAGGTTACATAAAGCAGGTTACATAAACGACTGCCTACAGGCCCAGGAGCAGGTTACATAAAGGACTGCCTACAGGCCCAGTAGCAGATTACATAAAGGACTGCCCACAGGCCCAGTAGCAGGTTCCATAAAGCAGGTTACATAAACGACTGCCTACAGGTCCAGGAGCAGGTTACATAAAGGACTGCCTACAGGCCCAGTAGCAGATTACATAAAGGACTGCCTACAGGCCCAGTAGCAGGTTACATAAAGCAGGTTACATAAACGACTGCCTACAGGCCCAGTAGCAGGTTACATAAAGCAGGTTACATAAAGGACTGCCTACAGGCCCAGTAGCAGGTTACATAAAGCAGGTTACATAAACGACTGCCTACAGGCCCAGTAGCAGGTTACATAAAGCAGGTTACATAAAAGACTGCCTACAGGCCCAGGAGCAGGTTACATAAAGGACTGCCTACAGGCCCAGTAGCAGATTACATAAAGGACTGCCCACAGGCCCAGTAGCAGGTTCCATAAAGCAGGTTACATAAACGACTGCCTACAGGTCCAGGAGCAGGTTACATAAAGGACTGCCTACAGGCCCAGTAGCAGATTACATAAAGGACTGCCTACAGGCGCAGTAGCAGGTTACACAAAGCAGGTTACATAAAGTACTGCCTACAGGCCCAGTAGCAGGTTACATAAAGGGCTGTTCATAAAGGTCAGTTTGCGGTGGGGAGGTTCGATAGGGGGTTGGTATGGCCATTTGCATATCCACACGGGGTGGGTAGAAGGGTGGGCGCCGCAATGGGGAGAGCTCTTGGCAGGAAGTGCCACGCTTATCACAGGCTGGCGTGGGTCCTTGGCCTTGGCGGCCAGGTGTGCTTTCATTGGCTTCCTGATTTGGAGCGTGCTAAAGCGTTATTTTCTTTGCAGCTCTACTGATGATGTATTTTTGGCTGGGCCCAGGGCTCCTTCCTCATGCCAACCGGTGCCCTCTTCTTTCCAGTGCCCGAACCCGCAGCCCCCACAGATAAAGTGCATAGCACCACACCCGCAGCACCTCTCTGTCCTCCCCCACATGTATGGCAACTGTTCACAACCCACAGAGGGCGCACTCTATGTGTACCCTCTTCCAGGCCTACAGCGCAGCCAGGCCACACCCGTGCAGATAGGCGCTACACACATGCAAATGAACAGACATCACTTCGGCATCTTGATAGTGCCTCGAGGAAGTTGTCAAGAGATGGTATGTGAGAGCTTTAATAAACACATGTTTCAAATATCAAGAAATAAAGATATTAAGGCAAGATTAACCCATCGTGTATGTATGTATGGAATTCATGAAGTGGGAACCTAGCTGGCAAGCATCTGAGCGCTGCAGAAAGGGGGCACTGCCAGGCGGTTACAAGTAGAGTACAGAGGTAGCTGGGATGGCTATGGGAATGGGAGAGGAGGCAGGGACGTCCTTTGGTACCCTTGCTACCGATTTCATCTGCCTTGCTACCCCTTACATAAAATGGAGGCTCCTGGGCTGTGGCAAGCGCCATGTGGCTCTTTATTTCTGGGGTGGCTGTCTTTCTTGTTCAGGCCTCTTTAAAATAAAACAGGGGGTTGCACAAGTCTAACACTTTTCAGCAGTGACCCTAAATGTGGAAGAATTGGAATAACACATAATGGACCTTTCTGGAATTCTGTGCAATAATTGCTAGACTCATTAAAGGTTTATTTCAGGCGCACTTCAGGGGGTGAGTCACTACTTTAGTCTCTTCTTAAACACCACAAATTCTCGATGCAGACAAAATCCTCCAAAATGCATTTAGAGTAGAATAAGCATCCATTTCGGACTATGGGCCTTATCATGGATTTATTTGCACGGTACAAAGTGACTTTGCACTGCTGAAAAATGACTTTGCACTGCCGACACAAACCCTGATTCATGGAACTGTGCAAAGTGTATTTTAGCCATGCAAAGTCAGTGCAAATTCATTTTGTACTGCAAAAATGACTAAGCACTGACTCTGTGCAGACTTTGCACTTCAAAAATACACTTTACACAGTACCATGAATCAGGGTTTGTGTAGGCAGTGTAAAGTCACTTTCTGGCAGTGCAAAGTCACTTTGAACCGTGCAAAAAATTCCATGAATCGGGCCCTTAGTATTTTGCTTTTCGCAAGTTGCAGTTATAGTGTCTTTTTTTTCTGCCGTTGTCTCTGTTATGATCATCGGAGGACATTCCATCTCGGTGTCCTCGGTCACTTGACAAAATCCTTGTGCCTAAAAGCTTCTGTACAGTGTGGAAATGTTTGACCATAGCACATCGAGTGGCCCTTGATTTCATTGTGCCACAATTAATGCTTTGTTGCAATGTGTCTAACTTTTCTATCTCCCTGGCATGCTGTTCAGGATGTTTGTTTGCATGTATGAGGTAATGAGTGCCCAGAGTACAGGATGCCGTGCGAGTGCGCTGCTTTCCATGCGCTGCCCTAACAGTCATGAACCCTCCCAATGGTACATATTTTGCCATCCTCTGAAGTCTGAAAAGTAGATCCACGCTGGGTTGACATGAGGCCAACTTTGCAACAGACCTGCAGATGAACTGGCCTGCTGTTACATCTCAGTTACCAGTTCATTGGTATCCACTACAGAGTGTAATTTACTTTCTGACTTTTAGAACATTCAAACATGTAATTGCTCATTTAACTATAGCCGGTGCGATAGCTATGGCTGGTAAGATAGCTCAGTGGGTTGAGAGCTTGCTGCTGCGATCTGTGTGTGTGATCTGCAGGTTTCAGGCTCAAATCCCGGCAAGGCCAATTCAGCCTTTCATCCTTCGGAGGTTGAAAAATGTGTACCAATAAAGGTTGGGTGACATTGCATGTATATTTGTTCTATGTTAGCTGGTGCCACGCTTAGGTGCAATTCTTAACTTTAGCCTGAGTCACATCTAGATAGAAATGTGAATGTTAGCATGCGCTACACTTAAATGAAACTGTGAATGTTACCAAGTGCCACAGCTAGAAGAGGGAATCGTGATCACTAACCTGCCTCACATCTAGATAGGATATTGAAGATTAGCAAGTATCACACTCAGATGGAACAGTGAATGATAGCAAGCATCACACCTAGACATAACTTCAAGGACAGCAATGCCAACTAACCAATTCACTAAACATTTCAACCCTCTGCATTCCCACTAACTCACCCCCCCTTTCCTTTTTCAGAGCTGCCAGAGCGCCAGGGGACCACTCCGGTGGTGATAGTGCACGGTACAAATATCATTTAACATGACATTAACACTATTTGAAGCACTTAGGCATAAGTGCTATATAATAGCACATCACTGTCTTTTGGCCTTGGAAGTCTGCTTGCATTCACAGTAATTTGCTAATATGGGCAGGGTCGGACTGGCACAAGAAATAGGCTCGGATACCCCAAAAAAATTGGCCTACCCCTCGCCTCCAAAAAGTGGCCCACCCCTTGCCTCAAAAAAAGTGGCCCTCAAACCATCATCCGTGAATTGCGTCAATTCATGACTTTACAGAAAATGCTCCTTATGAAGGGTTCATGTGTCTGTTGCATGTTATGTTTTGTGTTGACGCTTGAGAAAGTGATAACATTCCTTTTGTTCTTCATCACATAGCTAAATACTTATTTTGCAGAACCAGACTCAAGGCATGTCTACTCGTTGCCCCCAGTAATGAAAATCGACTTGCATTTAATAAGCAGTACAGTCAAATGATGACACCAGAAAGTAGCAGTTGTCAGTTGCATTATGCTCAAATATTACATTACAACACATTCCCCGTTTCCCCCGATGCCGCTATCATTCAACATCCTCTATAACTTCCATCTATTAAAATTACCAAATGCAACAACTTTCCCCAAGAGATTACCGCTAGAATCAGTAGAGATTACCGCTAGAATCAGTAGACTCTTGAAAGGTGCACAGAAGTGGGAGGCACATGACCTGCCGTGCATTTTCTGGTTATCTGCTTCCCAATAGTTGCACATATTTGAGGTGCATTTTAGAACACTAGGATGGGATCATTGTACTCTGTACGAATCTGAAACATGTGGGGCCGGTGCTAGCACAAGACGAATCCAGGTGACTGCCGAGTGTGTCACCAACAGATGGGCACCATTGTATGGAGTACTAAAATGTTACTTTGCAGGGGCATCATCATTTCTTCCAGGACCCAGAACCTTTTTCCATCCCCTCACACATGCATCATAAGCCCCTTGCAACTGCACTGTTTACACAATCCCACCATTCCCGACCCAATGCCAATCTCACAGAAACCTTTGAACTGTGCAGTTCAATTAGGCACAGTATCTGCATGGGGGCAAACATTTCCCTGGTGCAAAGATAAACTGTATGAATACATATTTTCCACATATTTTGCAAATATCATGCATAGTTTCACCTGCATCGGCACATATTTCTACAATATTTGCCCACGTGTAAATATATCTGAATGATACAAATACAACAAGTGCTATGCACAATTCCAAGAATTTCAAGCAGCTAATTTAAAGAAAGTCACCTCAAGCCTGTCACCTACCTCTTGCAGTATCCGTCACAATTCTTATCACCTGTTTGCCTTTTTACTACTTTGCCATAAAATAGCACTCTAGTGTCAAACGAGTAGCTGTTCAGTCAAAATTTAGGGTTTTTGCTCCTGCCTTTGTATACGGTGATAATTTGCATCCATTAACCACCTTGCTGCATTCTTTTGACTTTATTATCAGGGAACCTAGGACTGTTTTCCGAAGCTGTAAGGGGGTAAGCAGGCAAACATGTTGAAATGGGACATCCCCGACTCTGACGCAGCTTCGGCCAGCCCGGACATGGGGGCATGAGAGAGTGCGGATTGCCGGCCAGGCTGGTAAATCAGAATAACGGTCTGAAAAGTGGCAGCTTCACTGTAGTTTAACTCCTCCGGGGGGAGGGCCCATTACAACAAAATAAATGCCACAGAGGAGACTACATCACACTTAGGTCCCGTCAGTTACCGACCCAGCATTACGGTCCTAAATGTCTTAGTCCAGAGGGAAAGTGGCAAAAGTCTATCACGTGAAATGAATGCAGCGAAAGGGAGTGTCATGTGAAATGAAGGCGAGAAATACACCATATCACTGGGTAGGCTTTGCTCAACAGGAGACTCCAAAGCCCTTTGGGGAGTCTCCCAAACTTACGGACTGAACCTACAAAAGGATGCGGCTGGTCGTTATCCATCTCAGATCGCTTTGCTACAAAGTGGCTTGGAGACCCCCTCACAGCTCTCCGCTCTCACATGCGTAATGGACTCAGAAATCACCTCGTGGGTTGCCCATTTAACTTCATAGCATGTCCTTTTAGAAATCACTGAAGGTCACCGAGACTACAACTACCAGAATACATTTGTTTGAATGAAAATAAGAAACAGCAATGAATCACTGTGATTCGGGGACCGTCATGTGGTCACTCTACCAACCATTGTTTACTGTCGCAACAGTGACCACACACGCCCCTCTGTCCCCAGCCCAGACATCTCCCCTACTATCTTACCTCCAAAGTGGCTCCAAAAAGGGCAAATCCCTAATGGGAAAGCTTAAGTGGGGACCCTTGAAGTAGACCTTAATACCAGTAGAATTCATTGGGAGTGAGCAGGCCGGGCTGAGACTGCCCTGGCTCCGCCCAGCCCTGCAGCTCTCAGTATTTTTTTTTAAAGTTTTTTTTATTGTGCAATAGCCAAAAAATAAACAAAATGGACTTTTAACACATTTCATAATATCACAAGATCAGTTCAACTCACAGCATTGTACTACTGAGAAAAAAAATAAACGCAGAAGTAAAAAATTAAAATAAAATGCCAAATGTACAAATGAACAAAACTGACATGCAGGGAAAAAAAAGCCTAAAAAAAGAAAAGAGAAAGAAACCCAAACCGGGACTAGAAAACAAGATTCGAATTTCCCAAGAAATATCTTTCATTCCTTTACATCTCAAATACATCACTATCCATCAACCCGGGTAAGTTCCAGTCCTTTAATAATTGAACCACCTCAGTCGTCAAAAAGACTTTGTTTCCCTCTGAAAGTCTTTGCCAAACAGAAATGAATCAAGAAAGCATTCATTATGTAAGAACCTTAAGAGTCTTTGGGCTCTCTGATTTAGAGTACCTTTACAGCTCGACAGAAGATGTTGAACTGACTGTAACTCCATGTCTGCACACTTATCACATACGTTATTTGGATATCATTCCTTATCTCTCGTATGCAGAATTTCTAGAGTTGGTAGAATATTGAACCTTAATCTTAGAAAATCCACTTGCGCTCGTGGTCTAGGAATTTCTTTAGATACATCAGGAGAAAAGACCTTGGTTTGTCCGTTATGGTACTAGATGCAGATAGTTTTGCCTTTCTCATTTCCGCAATTGTCCTAATCCAATCTCGGCGCTTCAGTCTTTCCTTTACTTTTAGAGGGTTTTGCAGTAGAAGGTCGATGGAACAGTCTGAATCGAGCAATATCACATTACATTCAGAGCGCAGCTGATTGAGGAATAGATTGTTCGAGTTAAACATAGAGAATTTAACCTCCTCATATTGGGATGACCTCGGAGAGTCCAGAATAAACCTATAAAGCAAAAACCCATTTCCACTCGATCCCTGACAGTAAGAAGCAAAGACCCAAATCAAATCTTATGCATACTATGGGTACACAGTTAGGTAACATTAGAGTCCTTTTCCAAATTTTACCTTCAACTCTATCCCAATTTAACCAAAGGCTTGAGGATTAGATCCAACCCATAAAGAATGATCAGAATAACTTTTCCCCTATAGAATTTAAGCAGGGGAAGTAAGGAAAACATAAATTCTTTTCATCTGCAAGCCCAGCATTAAAACTTTTGAGAGACGATGAACTCTGGCTGGAAACCCCCGAATATGAGTACCCAGGTATGTAACTTCTTTTGAAATAGCAATTGAAAGATCATCCAGATGCCAGCAATAAGGTTTTAATTTTTAAAGCGGATGTTTAAAGATGAGTATTTGAGATTTGATATGATTTATTTTCAAATCATTAATAATTGCATGATCAGCTAATGCCTTTAGTAAACGCTGCAGTCCGACCTTTGTGTAATCTAAGACTACAATGTCGTCTGCATACGCTATGCAATTTAGCTTTAAGGTACCGATCTTTGGGCTACCCAGTCCACAGTCTCTCAACCATTGAAACAAATCAGACAGATAAAGAAAAAACAAAAAAGGGGCCATCAAACATCCCTGGCGCACTCCCTTTACGATCTTAATAGCTTCAGTCAGGGACCCAGATTTCAACACTCTAACTCTCATAGAGGATCCCTGATGGAGTTCTATTAGAATTGATAGTAGACTGCCAGGTAAACCCCAGTCTTTCAACTTAGTCCACATCTGGTCCCTATTCAATGTGTCGAAAGCCTGGGAGAGGTCAAGCCAGGCTCCAAACAAAGGAGACCCCCCCTGACCAGACTGTAAGCAGACAGGCAGCTAAATACGAGAGTGTTCAAAGTAGTAGAAAGTCTTCTTCTGAAGCCCGTCTGCTTTCTCAGAATTATTCCCGTTCCCTCCACCCAGATCTCCAAATCAGCCAAGATTTAACCAGCAAAAATGTTGCCATCGCAAGAGGGAGATGGGTCTGTAGTTTGAGGCGGCCAATCAATACCCTTTTTTATAAATTGGAATTATGATAGGTTTCCGCCAAGACTCCGGGATTTATTTTGAGGCTATAACATTGTCGGAAAGCAATTTTAAGACTTTCGCCCACAAAGGTGGATTCAGCTTAAAAACTGAATTACTAAATCCATTTGGACCCAGAGCTCTCGAACTTGAAGATTTCATTATTAGAGTCTTGATGTCTTGTACAGTGTAATTCATACTCCAGTTAGAATTAAACACTATCTTAGAATCTTGGCCGGTGGAGGGGCCATACATCTTAGTAAAGTACTCTATCCAGACCTGCTCTGAAATGAAAGCGTCTTGTAGCTGTTTACTAGAGGAATTCATGGATCTAAAAATCGACCAGAGGTTTCTGGAGTTCCTCATGTATGCTGCTTTTAGCATCTCTTCCCCCTTTCTCTGTCTAATCATATATCTGGTGGACCTCATCCAGTTTCTATGCACATTCCTTATTGTTCTTAAGCCAACTTCATATTGTTTGGAGTCTCTTGAAAGAGATTTCAAAAGAGAGATCTGCCTTCTCTTATACATCTTCCTTTCTTTGATTGATAGATCAAAAAAATGACCAGGCTTCCTCGGCTGCTTTTGAAGCCTAAATTTAGGAGGGTTCAAATCCCACAGAAAGTTTACAAAGCCACTAGGTTCACAATTAGTGGATAGTTGTTTTATAGATAAATCGTTGACCTCTGTATCCAAATTCTCTGTGAGTATTTGATTCCCCCTGTCAAAGGTCACTACACGGTTTCCGGCATTATTTACCGAAAGATGTGGAGTATAACATGGAATCGATATAGTTTGAGATACACATAATGTTGCCTCCAAGAAAGAATGATCATTTAAATTTCCCTCAGTTATACAAAAAGTATTACAGATCTCAAAAATCGTTTTAGATGCAAACATATAATCAATAGTGGAGAATGAGTCCCCTCTTTGCCAAGTTGGTATACTGGGAACATTACCCTCTATTGTAACATTAAACATCCTAAGATCCCTTTCAAGCATAAAATCATACCAAGCCTGCCCATTTTTATTTATATATTTGCACCAAGAGGGAGATAAATGAGTAGTGCTACACTGTAAATTGACATCTCCCATTATGACAAAATCATCCCTACAATAAAGACATGAGAACTTCACCAGTAAGTCAGATAGACTTTGAAGAAAATCTATGAGGTTAACTGCAGAAGGATTCCAGTATAAATTCACTACAATCCAGTGACTACCGGTTATGTTTATTCTGCTTTGAAGTCTAATGGCTAGGATGCCCTCCATCTCATTTGATAAAAGACTTCACCAGCGGAAACTGTCTTTCTTACAAGCCGTTAAAAGGCCTCCCCTTGGATGGCTCTTTTCCCCACTAATGGCCATCTGCTGATATATAGTGAAGGCATCCAAACCCAAACACTCCGATAGCAAGGTTTTCTGGAGCGCTATTACATCGAGATTTTGAAAGATGTACAATTTTCTCCTATCCTCACAAAAGGAGTTATAACCTCTTGTATTCCAGGATAAGAGTCTTTGCACCTTACCAACTAATGTTTCTGCTCAGGAAAGCCCAATTTGAGAAAGACTTGAGAAATGATTTCAGGAACCATTTCCCAAACATTGGACCTAGCTCCTTCCAGTGTTCCTGTATTCCGGTGTAGACCTGACTTGGCTTGGTGTAAAGGCTCTTCCACTTTTTTTTTTCCAGCTGGAGACAAATTCTCGAAATCAAAAAAACTCTTCTTACCCAGTCTTCTTTTGCTCCCAATATAGTTTCCAGAGCCATTTTGGAGTTCATCGCTATTTCAGCTATCTAACAATTTCCACAATCCGGAAAACTCAGGCGATTCAGATCAGCTGAAGATAGATGTTTTAAAGCTGTGATCGAGTTCATTTCAGTCACAACTCTGGATCGATTGAGTGGGCCTTTAAAGGTCTTATCATTTTCTCTAGATAGAAAATCAATCCAGCTTGAGTCTTTCTCCTGGCCCGTCTTACTGGAAAGCATCCATCTATTTTCCTTTATACTTAAAGGCATTCTCGTCGAAAAAACTTGTTTTTTAATTTACGGCTCCTCCTTTTGTTGCTTATAACTTTGATCCTGACGAATTTCGAGGTGTCCAGCCAAGGGATCGAAGAAAAGGATCGAATGCCCTTTTTTTCGAATGCAAAAGGCCCGAAAAAAAGGGTTGAATGTTTTTTTAATTTATTTATATATTTTTTAGTATAATATGCAAAAAAAAGTATTTTTTAAAAAGAAAACAGGGGTTTGGGGGGAACCCCCCCCCCATAAAAAAAATGTGACCTTTTTTTCAGTCCTTTCGGTGTAAAGAAAAAGGCATTCCATCCTTTTGTTTTAGATCCTATCACCTATAACCGATTTTTGACTGGCCATCTCTTTTTCCGAGCCAATATCCACTATATTGCTAGTAACTCTTTGCTCCGGATTCCTTTTATTGTGGTCTCCCACCGCCGACACCCCGGGCACAGCAGCAGTGGACCTTGGTTTTAAGAAAATAGGGGCAATTTTCCCGACTGGAGACCTTGCCTTCAATTTCTGCTTACGAAGCAAAAGAATTGGGGCTATCTTCCTTGGGGGTTGTGGTAGCTCTGTCTGGCTCCTGACCGTTGTCCTTGATATTTCAGGAATATTATCCACGGAATCAGGAGATCCAGTTTTAACCTCCGTTTATTTTTCTTGCTTTTGCTCCGACTTGAATTGAGACCTTTCATTTTTTCCTCCTCCATTAGGTCCACATTCAGGGCTTTTACGTTTTTTATAAGCTGATTGGTACTGTTGGCCTGTTTTATTTATTTTTTACTTTGAAGAGACTCTTCAGAGATTTCTTGAACTGATAGTTCCTTTTGGAGTCTACTGATTTTCTTCCTTCACTTCCTAGTTTTCCCATTTGGTTCCTTGGTCGTTTTCGGCCCTGCTCTTTTAGGGCTAATATTGGTCTTAAAGTGTCATTTTCCTTTGTAGCTTTGGGAATCTGCTCTTGCTCCTCAATTTGAGCCATCTGTATGAATTCCTCCATTATGGAGGCAGGTAGAGGTGTATCACCCATAACTCCATCCTGCTAAGTAGAGAGCAGTGGTTGCATGCCTTGTTTACCATTGTTGTGTGCACAATGACAGGTGCCCTCACCCACTTTCAGATTTTGAAAGGGCGAGTTCCTCTTTTGCCCCAGCCCATTGATTCGAGAGCAAGGATAGCTTTTCCATTATTGACAAGGATGAGTTAACGAAGTTCACTGCCAACTCCATATTAAAATCGTTCACTGCTGATTGTAGAGCTATCATAGATAACTCATTTGCTTCCAAATCCCTTTCTTATTTCTAGGAGGAAACCCGAATGCTGCTGAACCTATAGCTTCAAATTCTCGAAAACCTTGACTGGTGAGCTCAGCACATAATTTAGGGCCACAATCGTGGGGGGCCCCAGCACCTGAGCTCCCCTGACAACAGGGGAATCCAACCTTAAATGATCATCATGGATAGCGGGGGGGTGGGGAGGGGGTTTTGAGAGCCAATCATTTGTTGGATCACTACCTTCCGACTGGGCCGGGATAGGGTTAAGTTCATATGAGGCGTCCACCACCAAAGGTATAGACCTTGGCCCACTTGCTTCAAGAATAATGTCTGTATTGTCTCTATGCCTATCTAGAGGCTCTGCAACGGGGCACCTGCTCCTTTTGTTGATGGGCCTTACGTGCTTCCTGCCCCTCCCCACCAGTACCCGCTGAGAAGCGATCAGTGATAGCAGTTTTCATTGTTGTTGATGGAAGCGTATAGTCAAGATTAGGGAAAAGAAGGTCTCTTGAGAGTTGGTTGACCGGGGTGGATTTACTAAGAGCTTTTATTAATACCGGAGGGGTTTCACCGAAACCAGAGCTAGTGGGTCTTTGTAAGTCTTTGGGAAATAGGCTCTGCGGTGGGTAGAATCTGCCTTCCCCCCCTTGTTTTATAGGGGCAGAAAGATGATCTCCCCGGACTAGTTGGAGAGGAAACATCTGTTGTTACCCCCTGTGAATCCGTAGAACAGACTGCCTCTCCGGGTGCCGTACTTCTCAAATTATAAGATTTAGACATGGCATACAGAAATAAAGCCCAATTAGTCACCAATATAAACATAAATATGCAGACTTCTATATAAGCAGCAAACAATTTCCACCTATTGTTTTAATTAATAGGCTGATGCGGTGAGCGAGTGAAAGGCACACCGACCCGCAGTCCTCGCTCTACCGCCGTTTCTTTCTTTAATGTCTGAGTCGTACACAGCAGCAGCAGCAGAGACTTGACGGACAGAAACTCAGAGCGGGCAGCTTTCCAAGTAAGTTGCTGAAATTAGAAGCTACTGGCGCGGTCGAGCGTTTAGTCCATACAATGTCAACAGCAGTGGAACATTGGAATCACGTCCGCTCCTGAGTTAACCGAATGACAGGCAGGGAAGTGTTCCGGACGTGAAGAGAGAAATAACGTGGGAGGAAATTCACAGGAATTTCACAGGGCACATTGGGGACACTGAGGCAAGACTAAGGCAAGACTGAAGCGAGACACGAGACAAAACCCGAGACAAAATAAAATATTTTTGAGGTTTTTTAATGCTGCACACCGCTCATGTTTTCCCAACGCCCAAGGACCGTATGACCGTATGACCGCTGAGACTGCTACGGCTGCAGCAACCAGCACCCTTTTGCGACCCACATCTGTCCCTATGACCCTCGACTGGACTGGACTTGCTTGCAGGCTCGCAGGGGTCAGCACCCAGGGTCGCAGAGTCACGGAGCTCTGCCTGTCTCCGGCAGCAATGGCGGCAGTGAAAGGCAAAGTCTGAGGAAAGGACCTACAAGAGTCCTCCGAACGAACAAGGAGAGGAGTGTCAAACCGCACTGTTTCGAAAAACCCAATACCGCCACTTCCGACACCAAAGTAACACTGACTGCTCGCGCCATGGTGTTGCGGCAGTTGGCCGCCGGCCCACCTCATTGATCAAAGAAAGGTAACACTTTGGTGTTACCTTTCCCTGCATCTGCGGCGGATCTTAATGTAAGTAACTTACGTCCAGCCCAGGTGTGGGCTTCAGGAACCGCCCCCAGGGCCTCGCCTGCCTCATCATGATTTCAGCCCAGCCACAGACCGAATGGCCGATGGGCTAATCCGACCCTGAATATGGGTCTGTACACACTGATATTAACGATATATATGGTGATCCATTCTTGTATGAAATGTATATCACATTACAGTGATTTCGTAACCATATTTTTCGTAGTGTAGTTAGGACCAATGCTATGTGATGCCATCTCTGGTTTTGTCAGTGGGTGAAAGGTCATGTTTCATCGCTTCCTGTGATGTCACTTTGGGGTGGGGTCAAATGACATCATGTCCTGTGATGTCATCAGAGGTCAAGGGACTGGTGATGTCACTTCCGCTACCCCCGGCATATTGGTGAAATTACATCCCTGAGAGGAGGGGAACTCCAGTCGGTAGGGTTGAGTGTAGCGATTGTCTAGATTACAGAGTCATGTAAATACATACTTTAAAGAGATGGCATCTGTGAGGACTGGGGTGGGGAAGCAGTCTAGAACCCCCGGTCCCCCCCTGGAGGCAGAGCTACATCCATCCAGGTATTGCAATCCACACAATGAGAGGCCTGTCATGGGTCCACGAGGGGCAGTCGGCACGCGGCTTCTCCTTTGCTGCTGATTAATGGCTGTGCCCCACATCTGATCATGGAAACTGTCACCGTCCACTAAGGCGCGCCAAGCTCCCCGGCAGCAGCCCGACGCGTGCCACTGCGACTCCTCCATTGATTACACTCACCTGCCACTGTGGAGGGGTAAACTCAGCGCTGGTCAAGGGGCCGGCTCTTTCCGGTCCGAGATCCAGTATTAGATATCTGGCTGGAACTCGGGACTCAGCCTGCCTCAGCCCTGACCAGGCTTTACCGAGACCCCGGCTTCGCCGAGGGAAGCTGGGGGCTCTTTGATCTAACCTGCTCTGTCCTCCTTTCCCCAGCTGTCATTCGCACATCTGCAGGTTCTATTCGCTAAGCCTATTTCTTTCTTCTGGCCTGAAAGGGACACCACGGGAATCGATGGGCCATGACTATCACAGGGGTGGGACCCATCTCTGCTAAAAGCAGGCTCCCTACATGCTGGCCGCACTATTGTTTGCCAAAGGTGCATCTTACACTTTCACAGAATAACAAAGTTATTTCCAAACTCCAAAATGCTGCTTAAACTTGCATTGACTAGTTTCTTTGAAATGTGTTTCTTTTTTTGTCAGACTACCACACGAATACCCTGTGACTTTTGTGCCTCATCTTTTGTGTTTTATCACAGGATAAAAGGGGCAGAAATAACCCCACCCTCACCCTGAATATAAGAAGCGAGCAGCCCAACCCATCACCTGCTCAAACACTTTTTTATAGAACTTGTTTTTTTTACAATGATTTGAAAAATGTCATAAGATTAACAACCAGTTTTTAATACATAACGTGTCTATGGATCCCTTAATATACTAAAATCACTGCATTTTGGGTGCACCACTGCATGGTGCAATCTATGGACAGTGTGGAATTTGGAAAGAAGCAGCATGAGAGAAATTGCACAGTTTTTAAACTATGTTGAACATTTTATTAGAGCGAAGTTCAATTGCCAGCTCTGCCCCTCCTCCAAACGCCACCTCCAACCCCACCCGACCCTTGTGGGATCTCCCTTTAAAGGGTTTCTATTTCCACCACTGGGTAAAGTATGCACTGCGAGGTGCACCCTCCAGCCTGAACACTACATGGGTCCCACTGGTGGAAAATAATGCCCATTTGCTGAATATCTGCAGAGGACCCTTTTGCGCATTGTGGTCTTCAGGCGACCCTTTCGCACAGTGTGGGCTGCAGGCGACCCTTCCGCACAGTGTGGGCTGCAGTGAGGCCACTGACCCACGGCATAACATAAAACACTCAGGGAAGATTGCAGGGACCTAGGGAGAGGGGCTGCAATGGGCACTGGGTCAGAGCCGCCTGAAGAAATGTTGGGGAATGTTGGGGCCCATTTCAAAATGTTTGGGGCCCCCTTGCCTACAGCTGTGAAAAAACAGACTGAGGTACCCGAGGGAGGCCTGTATTATAATGGGGAGAAAAAGAAAGGAGGGATGGGTGAGTAGCTTCTGATTATCACACGTCAGTCTTATTGGCCTCTGCACACAGAACAAAGAAAGGCAGCCAGTGGGGGAGCCGGAACACTAAATGTTAGCTGAAAAGCAATGATGCTCTTTTTTGCCTGCAAGATGCTAATGTATTTGAAACCGGGTTAAAACAGAAAAGAGGTGTTAAGAACGCCGCTGGATACTGCAAGTCCCGAGAGAGGTAATGGTCAAAGGGGTCCAGCGAAGGCAGCCTGTAATGCGTTTGCTGTAAAGCACACCTTTCATTTACTGAATTAAAGATGTAGTTTGCTTTGTGATGTGACTATCAACATGGAGGCAACAACTCCAGTGTGCCTGGGGTGGAGGTGCATTTCAACTGAAAAGGTTGAAAGGCCCAGGCTCTGTCCCTTCCCTGGATGCACATTTCAGTTGTGAATTCCCCTGGAGTGTGGACATTCTGGTAGGAGGACCCTGGACTTCCTTGCTGGGCAGCAGCAGCAGCTTCTGAGGTGAGCTGCCTTCTTCCTGCTCATAGCGCTGAGTACATGAGGCAGATTGGGCAGTTGAACCCATACTCTTTGAACACAGGGATAGGAGTGTCATTTTGCCCCCGTGGATATTCTGCATGTATCTGTATGGTAGGGGCGACCAAAAACGAAAACAAAAAAAGAAAAGGAATAAGTGTGGGGCGCTCTTAAGTCGTGCAGCCCAGCAGGGCTTCTGGCTCCTCTCCTGCTGGGTTGACGCTCAGCTAAATGTTAGCATCCATCTTGCAAAATTAGCAAGTGCTGCTCAGTTCAAAGTAGGAAGACCGCCCAATGGAGCACCTGAGCCTTAATTTTGTGTTGGAGGGGGAAGGAGTGAGCTGGACAGGCAGGCGCAGAAGAAGTAGCTGAAGAGGTGCATCCAAAAGCAGAACGCCGAGGAAAGGCAGCTCAGCAGGTTAGGAGACTGTTGCTGAAATGTTAAGTGCATAGGACCAGCCTGTAAATCCTGTGTAGTTTTTCCCAATTCTTACTGCAAAATGTGCTCTAAAATGGTTTGTTTCCACCTTGGGATGAGTACAGTTCCCTTGCTTCTCTCCGAGTGGGAATTTCTGACCGCCCACTCCTGGAAGAAATCAAAAGTTGGCACCCATGCTGCTGCCCAGTCAATAGATGTCACTAAAGAGAAGATACCCCAAACCGGCTCCAGCAGCAAAAGAGCGAAGCAGACAGCTCTCCCCCTCAATACCACAATCCTCTATGAGGGGCGACCCTCAGAAATTAATTCTCAAAAGAAAGTATTGGCACCTCGTTCTCGTGAACGTCAGGGTGGGTTGGAACTAATTGCATTAGCCGCTGGGTACCGTGTATTTTAGTCGTAGGGTGATCATGGGGGCATGAATTCAGAAACTCAAATCCAAATGACCCTTTAGGCACTTCATTGGGTATTGCACGTAATAGGATGGCTGAATTTGGTTATACAACAGGGGTCTGCAACCTTTGGCTCTTTAGAAGTTTGTGTACTACAGCTCCCATTAGCCCTAGCCACAGAGTCAACTGTGAGGGATCAGGGGAATTGTAGTCCAAAAGAATATGGCGAGTCACAAGTTGCAGACCCCTGTTATATGGTATAGTGTGCACGCAAAGGATTTGGAAACAGGTGGTCTTATGTGGTATAATGTATTTCGCATAAATCTTCTCTTGCATGGACAAGATACATAAGAGCTTGTGACCCCCCCTTCACTGCCCCCCCGCGCCTGTTAGGCCAGTGGCATTAGATGTCCAAGCTCTATGGACAACAGCAAAGAAAATGACATCTTTCCTCAGATCACTAGCAATGATGCTCTTCAGTGCCTGTCCTTCCTCTGCACGCGCACAGGGGACACCGGGGCACTCAATACGTCATTATCGGCTGAGCCAGTACTTACCTCTTCACCTGGAATGCCCAGCAGCACGCTGGGAATGCCTGGACACAAAACAAGCCCTACAGGGCTGAGGTGTTCAGGAACCCCCTGCATGCAGGCAGAGAACACCATAGCGCAGGAGCTTGCAATCTGTGGCTCTCCAGATGTTTTTGGACTACATTTCCCATGATTCTTCACAATTGGCTATGGTGGCTAGGGGTGGTGGGAGTTGTAGTCCAAAACATCTGGATATCCAAAGGTTGCAGACCCCTGCCACAGAGGACCCGAGATAAGTGAGAAGTCAATTATTGCAGAGCAGAACCCCCTTCACATGTGATGCAGGGCCTATGTATGTAGGTTTGGGTAAGTGTGCTGCTGTCTGGCACTGGGTAGTGGCATGCTGCCGTGACTGTTTTGGCCTAGCTCAGTGCTGAGGTGCTTTGGGGCATTCACTACTAAGTGAAACCAGAGCAGGGAGTGTCAGTGCAAGGGGACAGGTTAGGCTGCTGCTGCTTGCTGCTGCTTGCTGCTGCTTGCTGCTGCGAGCTACTGCTTGCTGCTGCTTGCTGCTGTGAGCTACTGCTTGCAGCTGCTTGCTGCTGCTTGCTACTGCAATTAGGTTGCTCTGATTGGGTCTGCACAGTGATAGGGGAGGGTTTGAGGGGTTGCTTTGATGGGAGCGTGCTTGAATGTATAGCCTGCTCTGAGGTGTACACCTGAGGGGAGGTCTGAAGACATTGTTATTCCCTTGGCTGGCATGGGGGGGGGGTGTGGCACACGCATGACAGGTTCCTCTATGGGGAGGACAGGCAGTGCAGGGTGGGTGACCATGAACACCCAAAACACCCAGCCTTACTCATAGCTCTGGCAAAGTCCACCCGCTTGCCAAAAATGTAGCATGTATGTATGTGTATATGTATGTTTATATATAATATGTATGTGCTCATGGGCTTTGCAACGGGGACGCACCGAGTTAAGATGGTCATGACATCCCACATCCACTGAATTTCAAGGGTTTTGTTGCATTAAATCTGCGCAATTTAACTGCACATTGACTACATTTATTTCAGAGAATTCCAAGGGTTTTGTTATAACATTGTTTTTTACGGGACACAGCCTTTGGCCGTTCCTACTGTACATGTTCCCCCAATATGTTTAATTTGGACCCACTAAGTGGCCACGGCCTATATGTGTCTTATGGGCCCACTAGCCAGGGCCTTCAGCCCAGGCCAGGGAGCACGGTCTTGCCCACTGTATATTTGATAACACTACCTTTCTTTCTGACCAGCCACGGCCTTTGCCCATGACCATTGTCCCCGACCTTCGGCCGTGGCCACTTCCCATGTTACCCCAATAGTGTTCTTCCGGTCCCACTAGCCTTGGCCTTCAGCTACGGCCACTCTACATATTGCTCCCAACAGTCCCACTAGCCATGGCCTTTGGCTGTGGCCACACCACTATGTTTGTTTTGGGCACACTAGCCATGGCCTTCGACCTTGGCCAGTCGCCACGGCGTTCGGCCGTGTCCATTTTCCATATTGCACCATTTGGTTCCTTAAAGTAACCCAGTACCCATATCCTTCGGCTACACTCATTAACCCCCACCTCACTGTAGCTGTAAAATACCACTTTTTTTGAATTATCTCAGTTTTTTTAACTCTCTTTTCATTCCCGATACCATTTTCATCTATAACCACAGTTATCCCCAATATAACCGTGGTTATGCAAAAACATTTGAGCTGTGAACTTGGTCCGCAGCCCCCCCCAACTCCCCAATTTCACATGGTATCCTCATTCCCCATTCCCGCCTCTAGCCTGATGCCAAGTCACCCTTCCCCAGTTATACCCATTATAACTCCTGGTATCTCATGCAATAACAACACAAAAAATGGCTGCTTTTTCTTTTCTGAAATGCCTCTCTGCTGCAAAGCAACATGGGAGATATAGCTATAATTGCTACTGGATAGAATAACCCCAGACGCCTCGCAGATATTGAGTCAACGCTTCATACCCAAGTTGTTTTGTACCTTGTCCAATTCCGTCGCGCATTTTTTGCTATGCGCTGCACAGAAATATTGACGTTTTCTCTATGGGGAAATGAATGGGTAGGCCCAAAACAGCGTTTATTTGCTTTCTTAATAACTTTCATTTTCTAACAAATCTTTCCCAAAATGTCAACATTTCCAGTCTGCTGGGGAGGGGGGCGTGAAATATCAACCAAATCCCTCATACAAGCCATAAATTATTAGCAATTCAATTTTTGGGTTTCCTATGGAACGTGATACTCAACTTAAAGGATAGTTCCGGGACTTTTTTTTTATTGTCCCTACTGGTCGGCCATGTGTTTTTAAGCATAAATCGGTAGATCGTAGAAAACTTTCCTATGGACCTTACCCGACTTTTCGTCCATTAACGCACTCGAAATCAGCCGCCATTTTCTGATAATCCTATCATTTCCCCCCATCGACCTGGCTCACCTGCGTTTGCGGCACTAAACCAAATCCCCCGCCCCTGAGCCTGACATCAGCAGACACGTACCGCCCATTTCCCAACGCCAAAGCACGTTTCGTGTCAACAATCGCTGCGCCTCAGCTAATGAAGTGTCACCATGGAAATGGCAGGACGCCTCTTTCCTCAATAAGTATAAACACACCGTTTCACAACACACAGCAGCAGATTTTCGATTCCATTCCTCTCACTGTGTTACTTTGAGTATTCTGTGACTCGTTTCTGTGCTCTGGTCAGCTACCTTCGCCGCTTCTAGGCCTTGTGAACACCTGTACCATCTCTGTAAATTATTTTACTTTCTTTACCACACAATGGCTACAATAATGCCGTATATGTACGAGCCCGAGTACACCGAGGAAGAACTACTGGAAAGGCAAGCACGCGAAAACGATGGGGATTCGGACGGCAGTTGGGAGGACCAGTCAACGGATGAAGAGCCTGGACCATGTTGCATGGACGGCGTCTCCACCTGGTGCACGTGCAATCGGTGCGAGCTAATGCCAACTGAGGAGGAGAACTGCTGCTGCCGTGAAAATTCCGGGTGCTTGGCCTACATTTCGGAAGGCGAGCCAAGTCCGCAATGCATCACCGAGCTGCCAGAGTTCAGGGAAGCCTGCCTCTCACGGACCGTGTTGAGGATGATGATGGTGCTTATGCACGAACTTCGCGGCACTGTTCGTCCGCGTAATCCGAGTAACGAGTAAGTATACTCTGGTTGTGATGTCAGTGATGCCACTACTATTTCATGGTCGTCTCCCACATATAAAATTACATCTACATATCATTCGAATGCATGTAAATTGGTTCCATATTGTGCATTTTCTAGATAGAATTTTTTTCAAAGCAGAATGACATTTTTTACCTGAATCGACAGTGATAAGAAAGTTTTGTCATTTTAATACAGTTTGCATCTTTCATTTTCACAGGTGGTACAGGCTGGTGGCCTATCGTTGCTTCACTTGGTGGCTTCACGGGAGGCTCGGACACCGCGTTCGGAGAGTAATACCTGCCTGTGCGGTACTTGCCATTAGACAACATTTCCCCAGCGACAGTGGACAATACCGCGGATTTTCCCTGGATGTGCTGCAACCGGAACTTTACAATGTGTAATGTTTATTATTTATGTTCAATTGAAATCAAGATCTAAAATAAAACCCAACATATATTTTAACAATGGTTGTTTTGATTTTTTAAATGAATCTAGTGTGTCTCCATTCAATAGTCTTCCTGTGCCTTGTCTTGTCACACCACATGTCTCCGGCCAGCATCCTCCCTCACGCTGGCCGCCCACCTTCAATCCACATAACCGTTGAACCCATATGCAGCAGACATACATATGTTATTTTGCGGGTTGGCATCAAGCCTCTCGGCCTTGCCTCCTCCCCCAAAAATACTTACCACACCACTTTGTTCAAGCGTTGGCAATAAAAGGCCGTTGGATTTTATTGATACAAAACATGGTTATAGGTAAATAATCAATATGGTTGATCATAATAAATCATCCTTTTGGGCACCGGGTACAGAGATGACCCCCTCTGGCCCGTGCCGCCTTGCCACCACAGGCCAGCCTGCTGCTGACTAACTGCCTAGGCATCCAGGGTCTCCAGGGTGAACTGCACCCATATATTCTCCTGGGAGGGTGAGGTATTTATAAACTCACCCCCCTGCCTTCCATGTACTAGATCCTGCAGCCTGCCTCTTACATGCAGTTAGATGGCCTCTCCTTGGTGAGGCCCTGCGGCAAACGAGTCTTGTCTGCACGACCACCGCCCCAATCCACCCCCCGCCCTATCAAAGGCAGTTCGCACCGGGGTACTTGCGCTGGCAAGTGGTGCTGTCAGGGAGCGATAAAGGCCAAGAGGTGCCAAAGACCATGTACACTTCAAAGTGGTCTATAGAGCATGGGTTGTTGTTCCCATGTCTACCTCCAGACCCCGTGTCTCCTGCCAAGCATCCCCCCTCACGCTGGACGCCCCCCTGCAATCCACATAAGTGTATCTCCATTCACGAGTCTTCCTGTGTCTTGTCTGCACGACCACCGCCCCAAACATCCACCCGCCCTATCAAAGGCAGTTCGCACCGGGGTACTTGTGCTGGCAAGTGGAGCTGTCAGGGAGCGATAAAGGCCAAGAGGTGCCAAAGACCATGTACACTTCAAAGTGGTCTATAGAGCATGGGTTGTTGTTCCCATGTCTACTTCCAGACCCCGTGTCTCCTGCCAAGCATCCCCCCTCACGCTGGACGCCCCCCTGCAAACCGCATAATGCCACGACATATACACGTCATTCATTCACAAACACACCCCTGTTTCGAATTCTTTATAACCCACTTCATATTTCTAATGAGAACTTCTTTGCGCTTTGCTAGTCATCCCGTGAAGGTGCTGGTTATCTGCTTTTCGTCTCTGTGAACTTCCGTGACCACTTCGAGCAAACTCGTCAGTTTGCAACCTGTGAACTGCTCCCTGTTCTACGACAAGAAACTACTCTGATCCCTGCATCTAACTGTTTGTTCGTCAAGGTAAGGCCATGTACCATAATCATTTTGCGTCCAATTTCTTTTCGTTCAAGACAGTACATGCAAGGAACTAGTCACATGTTCTGAGTTTAGTCAAATTATTTTTCTATTTTTTTAAAGTTATTCAAATACTTATCCGCATGTAATAACGTGTATAGTTCCAAGAACCAAAACGAACCTTGCATTGAACCTTTTATGTGTCATTTAATTTTTTAACACATTGGTATTCATATAGAATTGTTGATCTTTACTTTTCAGAACTTTCCACAATGCCTGCCTGTTCCATTGGCGGTTGCCCTTCGAAGACCCATAATAAATCTGAAGGTACTATAATGCATGTTTTCCCTAAGACAATAGATCAGATAAGAGAATGGGTCCGATATTGCGGATATCCACCGTCTGAGCTTGAAAGTAGAGTCCTAGAAGTCTTTGCGGACAAGAGGGGTGATCGATACTGCATCTGCAGCAGGCACTTTAGCTTAGACATGTGCTCCACATCATTGCTAATAAAGAAGAACACACCGCGAGCGAGGCGAAAATTGCTCTCAACCGCTATTCCCACTCTATTTGTCCACATCCCTCCACTGGTGAGTCAAGTTTACGTATTTATCTCTCGGCCTTGCGGTAGTGTGTAGCATTAGCTAACAATAATTTCCCCATTTATGTATCCACTCAATATGAAGGCGGAAGATTCTCCATCCGTGTTGTTATTGCAGTCATCAGCCACTTCAAGCGCCTATCGGGTAATCTTACTTAGCTATTCTGCCACTGACTTGTTTTAGGCATGTAAATCAATAGTTTTAATTTATCGTGTAATTATTTTACCTAATGGTACACCCTTGTACTCGTCCTCTAGTCTTTGTTTTCAGTTATAATTATTGTTATCCAAAATAATGCAAGTACTGTCTTTCAGGGAGATGCTGAGGAGTCCAACGCATTGACGACAACCGTTGATGTCACTCAGATGCTCGAGGTACGTTTCCGGACAGTTCCATCGATGGAGATCATCAGATCTTGCATTCTTGCAGCGTGATTGTTACACACAATGTTTCTTTCGTTTTTAGCCATTGATATGTCCTTCTGTCGTCGCCCTCCTATGTGTCTTCTTTTTTCAATATTGTGTTCATTACTGATGAAAGTCCTCTCTTTCAGGGAGTCGATGGAGCATTAGTCCAAGAAGAAGGGGGAGCATGCAGTTACTGGTCGGCGCAACAGCTTGCAGAAGTGTGCACTGCAGTTACAGCGTCCCTTGATGTTCTTATGCATTTCGAGGTATGGATACTGACAGTTTGATCAAGCGAAATCATATGACGTGATTACATCCGCTATACTTCCTTCTTTATTAACGCAAGTACTATGTTTCAGGGAGATGACGGAGCTTCTTCTACAAGAACATCACCCCTAGTAGTTGATGCAGATCTCTGGGTGGTGACACTTCCAACGATCGAGCAAATCGAATCATATTTAAATATCCATTATTTATTTTAGACAACTGATCATTTGTGCAGGTCTATTTAGATGAGCCGTTGACGCCTGCACAAAGTTTATGTTCTTTTTAACAAAATAGAAAACCATACTAATGCAATTACTGTGTTTCAGGGAGTTGCTGAAGCGTCATCTTCAATAATATCATCAATGGAAGTCTATGAGGAGCCCGAGGTATGGATCTTGACAGTTCCATCTAACTAGATCAACAATGCGTGAATAATTGTCGTTTGAATGTTCTACACAAAGCGTTCATTCGTGTTTTGCTATTGAGATGTACGTGGGTATTGGTCCCCAAGTACATTTTGTGTTTTCAATATTATTATACATACTAATGAAAGTTCTATGTTTCAGGGAGTCGATGGAGCGTCAGTGCGTGATGGATGTGCTTATCATGAAAATATAGTCGTTGCAGCGCAAGAGGAAGTGGAGACATGCACACACGAGTCGGAGCAACAGCGTCCTGATGTTGAAGTTTGAGGCAAGAAAGTTTCAAAGAAACGAAAGCAAAAGAAGGTTAGTGTCCTGGTCACTATATTATGTTGTTTTTCACTGTTAATAGTTCAACACTGTAAGTTGTGTTTAAACTGAACATCCCTTTTCCAATCTGTCCTCTAGTTGCGAGTGGGTGTACGAACTAGATCTACACAGACAGTGAAGCGAACGAGAGATGTTGCTTGTCAAACCTTTTGGCAGGGACTTGAGACTGGAGATGCATCGTGCCAATGGGAAGAATATGAAGTGATTGACAACGGAGCTATACCACCACCAGCCATTGATAGTGAATGTCCTCCTGGTAGTTCGGATGCAGTCGGAGATCAATTCACAGAATCCACACCCGCAAAAACTAAGACCGCGAGAAAGTTGAAGAAATTGTTTTATTCTCCCATCGCCGGAGAAGGAACAGATGTTGCAATGGAAGAGAATGAAGTGGACGACAATGAAACACCATCAATATCACTGAACATAGCGGAAGACGATATCAGAGATTCTACCTTTCATGTGAGTGACATGTCCTCAACGTTACAGGCCGAACCAGCTGGGATGCAGAGTGACAGTATAAGGAAAGAGGCCAAATTCATTGTATTCGATAGTTGTTTGATTGATATTATTATTAGGATGAAATGTGGGCATTCGGTTGGTGGGGAAGTATGTGGGGAGCCATTGATTAATGTGACTCGTGCAATTCGAGGCACTAACCTTAAAATACATGCCACCTGTACAAAATATCATCCTTTCTCATGGTCTGCACAACCCATGCTGGGGCAACTGCCAGCAGGCAATCTACTTCGTGCAGCGGCCGCACTTTTTAGTGGTTCAAGTTTTAAAAAGTTAGAGTCTTTCTTTCAGTTCGTGGGAATCCATTTCATTGCGAAAACTCAGTTCTACAAATACCAAACCGATTATCTATTTCCAGCCATTAGCGAAGCTTGGAGAATGGAAAAAATGTCTACTGATAGTACATTCGCGGGCAAACGGTTCAGGATAGCCGGTGATGGACAGTGCGACAGCCCAGGATTTTCAGCCAAGTACTGCACCTACCACTTTCAGGACATGGAAAGTAAGAAAATTGTGAGTTTGGTGGTCGTGCAGGTGTCACAAAGTACATCCTCAGTGGCCATGGAGAAAGTCGGCTTTGTAGCATCATTGCAAGAACTACAATCGCGGGGAATGGTGATCGACCTGATAGCCACGGACAGACATGTTTCAATTGCCAAGACAATGAGAGAAGAGTACAAAAATATAAATCACCAATTTGACGTTTGGCATCTTGCAAAAACAATCAATAAAAAAATGTCGGCTGCAGGTAAAAAAAAAGATATGCAAGGTATTTCACAGTGGTCCAAGTCAATCAGCAACCATCTTTGGTGGAGCTCAAAAACATGTGGAGGGTCGTTGGAAATTCTACTGGAAAAATGGCGGTCAGTAATGCTACACTGTAGCAACGTTCACCGCTGGACCACAAACCAACATTTCCACAATTGTGAACATGGCCATTTGTCCACAGAGGAGGCACGGAAGAAGAAGTGGTTGATTCCTTCATCACCCACTCACAAAGCCATTGAAAAGATAGTATTTGATAAAACTATAACAAGAGATTTGAGGGGACTCACGGAATTCTGCCACACAGGAGATTTGGAGGTGTTCCACAATATGTGCCTAAAGTACAGGCCAAAACGATTGCATTTTGGCATGGAGGGCATGATAAATCGGACTCTTCTAGCGGTCTTGGCACATAACCATAATGTTGGCCGTCAACAAAGTAGGACGACCGGAACTTTAGGGACGCTTCGCTACAATAAGGCCTTCACTAAAAGAAGTAAACAATGGGTGATCAAACCAGTGTTTGAGGATATGCAATATGAGTTTATTGAGAGACTTATTGTTGATGTCCTAGATAGGCACATACATGGAGTTGTGAACGAACCTGTGCAGGGGACAACTGCATTGCCACCCAACATTGCCTCTGTTCCATGTCCACCTAAAGCAGAGCTCATTGAGAAATACACATCACGGTTTAAATGATTGTAATTTGATTGTCTGTTCTCTCGAGTCTCCTCATGTCGCAGGCCCGTTGAATATGTGTAGCTATGTATTGTGTAAATAAAAGTGATTGCTCAGTGTACATGCAATGTGTCTCTCCACCCTTGCCCCTCCCTTCACCGTGCAGTAGTGCGAACCACCCGGGTGTCACCTGTGACTTTGCTCTGGAGTCTCCTCATGTCGCAGGCCCATTGAATATGTGTAGCTATGTATTGTGTAAATAAAAGTGATTGCTCAGTGTACATGCAATGTGTCTCTCCACCCTTGTTCATTTGCGCATTAAATTAAACCAAACAGTAATATAAATCATTTTTCAAAAAATATAGAATGCCTCCGTATTTATGGTTCGCTGGGGCTGCAAATGCACGCAGACAAAATGCAAAGATGGAGTGTAAATTTCAAGTCCTGTGAGATGGCCTTACATTGAATGTAGCTAACTAGGAATGTGTGCTCGTTCAAAGTGAAGGTCAGCTGCTTTGATTTTTTGCTCGGGTGCCGGAATGGCCCACGACTCAGTATAAGGTTCTATTGTTATTTGACCTTGACAGGCCGGGACCATCCCGAAAGACTTCTTTTTGGGGGTGTGGTGCAATAACGTAAGAAACGATAATGAATATAATTTCAGAAACGAAAGCCATTTAATGTTCGTTCATTAGAAGAAATAACGTCGGCATAGAAGGAGTGGTATTTCGGGGCTGCCCTACGCAAAGACACAATGGAAAATGCAAATATAATGTAAGTAACTCTTTAGATGAGTTTATACCGCAATTTAATTACTATACAGTAGCTTTAAAGACGGGTTAAGTTGTACTTGTTCGTTCTATGTGGCATATTGTTTTGTACCACGCACTATCTTGAGGAGAACCATCTCCTTTTACGGAAGCACCTCAAAACCTTCCTCTTTGCTTCTGCTTTCTCTCTCCCTCTCCCCTGCTACAACTGGTCCACTGTCTGCGACCTCGGTCCTGGGCCCTTCCACTCTCCACCTTCACTGCCTCCCTGTCAACCCCTGCACTGGGGGACTGTCTCAGTATCCTACAGCCCCCCCTTGACGTATAATACCCAGTTGCACTGTCCTAGCTATGAAATAATTTCCCGACCTAATATATGAAATGAATAATTTTAATAAAGATCTGATGGTGAGACTAATTTCATTTTTTATGTTTTTAAAACAGGTACATCCTTCATTATTGTATGTGTCACGAGTACCAGACACCGGCGGATGGCTTTTACAACCGCCAGTTGCTTCTCCGCGTGAACAACGTTACCACCCTGACCATTTTATGGGACGATCGCCAAGTACAAGTATGCCCTTACGCGGTACTAATGGCTAGATGCAACATACAGACCGTTGTGGTGGCCTAGTGCCTCGTTGTTGGAACAGCCATGCGATTATCAGTGCGACCGAAGAGCTTATTTTATCGTAAACCAACACCCTGTGTACTGCACACGAACATCGCTTGCCTCAAGACGTACTATTTTGGATCGAGAGCAAAGAAAAATGCAAATCGCTGAATATTCTCTAAACATTTGATGTCAAATAAATGTACTTTACCAAATTTACAATCTTGCGGTTTGATTTAAAAGTACAGTTTCATATTCCGAATTGTGGCGCGCTGTGTTGTGAGCTGATCTGTGTTGGTTTCCGGGTTCTGTGTGGAGTCGCGTAGAAGACGCCTGGGCGCGTTTGCCTACGCAGCTCAGTCACGTCACGGATGGAGGCGGGGAATATGAATGCTTTGATAAAGTCTGTTTCAGGGGCGGGGGATATGATTTAGTGCCGCAAACGCAGGTGAGCCAGGTCGATGGGGGGAAATGATAGGATTATGACAAAATGGCGGCTGATTTCGAGTGCGTTAATGGACGAAAAGTCGGGTAAGGTCCATAGGAAAGTTTTCTACGATCTACCGATTTATGCTTAAAAACACATGGCCGAACCGTAGGGACAATAAAAAAAAAGTCCCGGAACTATCCTTTAACTATAGTGCTGCGCATGTGTGAGATTTATGCACGTATGCGATTTACACAGCACAATCGCTTAACTTCAAGGTCATCTTGCAGCTGATTGTTTTCAAACATACATTTTCCTCACCTCCATCCCACCTACCACCGGTTCATTCTCAATAACCCCTCCCCCTGACCCCCCCACACGCACCTAATAGCATTGACTCCTCCGGGCCCATGTGAGCACTCATGGAGCTGAGATTTGCACGCTCCAAAACAATCTGGACGTCCTTCCGATTTGAAAGAAATTACAGACCAAAGCCCTATGATGTGGGCGTGCACCCAATGACCCCGGTGTGAATAAATATATACCTACCCAGCTAATACTTTGATTATGGTGCAGAAACATGTTTTGTTTTTATAGCATTCAATAGTGTAGCTTAATTATTTATTTGTTATTTTTGGAATTTGTAGAGGTCGACTTTCACCACCGGGGCAGTCTCTTGATGTGGGGAGATCCGGTAAAGTGGGAAAAGGGGTGGAGTCAATTTTACTGCAAGCGTCTTGTTTTCAGCACTCGACGGAAGGGGAGATGTTTGGGTATACCGAAGGACAGTTTTGCAGAGTTATTTTTGCCACATTTGTAACCACTTCTTTTTGCTGCAAAATTATCAAAGGTAAGTTTGGGTAAGGTATATAGAAGAGGGTTGAAGGGATGAAGGGGTGGAACTGGGGTCTCCCCCTGCATTTTGCAGTAAAAAAGTGTGACATTCGGTGAAATGAAACTAAGAGCTATGGCATTCAGCAAAATAATTCAGTAAACGTTTCTAGATCTCCTGTTTGTTCGATTTTGTATCGTTAAGGGAAGGCTGTTCCAGAGTCGAGATTCCAGAGTATTGAAGGCTCGGCCGTCCGCTAGAGATGTGCTGAATGCAGGAGTGGCAAGAAGAGATGTCAATGACAATTAGAGGATTAAGGAGGGGCTGTAATGGTTACATTTTGATGAAAGGAAGTTGGACTAATGTTGTTAAAGGTGCAGTGACTGATGCAAAGGTCTATAAAGAGGATGATTTTATGGGCAGAAAGTCGGTGGGGGAAGGCTAGGGCGAGGTGGTATAGTTTTTTCTCTTGGCATGAAGGAGGAGGCATCTGCTGCCTTCTGCACCCGATTGAGTCTGCAAATTAGCGCAGAAGGGTGGCCCAGGTGTGCACTGTTTGCGGAATCGAACCTGGCGGAGATCGTGGCCTTCTTCAGGGAAGGAAGACATGTTTGAGGGAATGGAGGTGAAATAAACAGGCCCCGACAAAGTAAATACTATGGGGTGTCAGGGAGATATGTGCATTGATCTGGAGGCCCAGGTTTCGGACCGTTGATGAGTGTTGGGGGATAATGGACACCAGATTAATTAATTTTTTTCTAAAAAGTAACAGGGAAAGCGATACATTTTTAGCACAAAAAACACTTACGAATTTACCATTGATTACATAGTGGAGAGGATGTGGGTCCTGTACAATGGGGTGGGAGAGTGTGACTTGAAAACCAGATTTTGCAGGGGTTGGTGCAAACATAAACCAGGGACGAGCACAGGACAGAATGACATTGGAACGGGATGGTGGAGGAAGTGCTAAATTAAGGACGGAAAAGTGCCGATGAAAGGAGTTCATAGAAGTGGGTGGTGATTGGTGATGAAAACCTCTGCTTTTTCTGTGCTCACTTTCAGCAAGTTGTCATCCGTCCAGTGGTGGATGGCAGTCCTGCATCAATGGAGGTTGGTGTCTGTAGCGGAAGGTGTGTCCTGTCTCACGAAGTTCTGGGTGTCACCCGCGTAATAGTAGAAGGTGAAACTGAAGGTGTGCATAGGTTGAGCATGGTGGCAGGTCACGGTGGCAGGAGTAGGCCTGGAAAAGGACGGTTGAAAGGGGCCTCCCTGAGGCAGCCTAAGCAGAGCTGTTGAGGTACAGATTGATTGGGTGTTTTTTCTGGGAGAACATTTTCATTGGTATTTGAGAAAGGATGTTAGCCAGGGTAAGGCAGACGCCAGAACTTCAATTTGTAGGAGAAAGGATTTGAGTATTTAGTGGTCAACTTTACTGCACTTACAGGCCAGACACTTATATGCCTCACACCACACAGTCTAACAACACACGCACTTGTACGACACATGCTCCTATGACACATGTTCCTACGATTGACCCTCCAATCACACAAACTCTTATGACACCCGCTCCTACGGCACACTCTTATACGACATGTGCTCCTATGACATGCATTCTTATGACATGCTCACCCATGACACGCACTGTTACGAACACAATACACGCTCCTGTGACCCATGCTCCTATGAGACATGCTCCAATGACACACACTCTTACTGCATATGTTCTTACAACACGCGCTGCTATGAAACATACTCCTATGAAACGTGATCCTTTGCTAGTGCTTATATAACACATGATCCTACAACACACACCCCTGAAACACATGCTCCTATGAAATACACTTCTAAGACACACACTCCTACAACACACACATGACACACTCTCTTACTATCCACACTCTTACAAAGCACTTACGACACATGCTCAGAATCAATGGTCAACTTTTATACAAAATGTACATGTACATGTATAATATCGAATCGAAAAGCCTCTACTCCTCAACTCCACTCATACGACGCGCAGCTAGCAGCCAAAAGGTGAGATTTTAGAAAAACAAAGAGAAATGCCAAGTCCTTGGTTCCCGAGCAAGTGGAATTAAAAATACTGGCAGCCACAAAAACCTATCGGAATTGGGTGAGTAAACATCGTTTCCAACTACACCAGAGTGACTCTGAAAACATTCTGAAAGCAATCTGTGGCAACAAATCCAGAGACTTTTGGGCACTACTAAGAACTACAATGCCTATGAGGAAAAACTCGATTTTGAACAGTATTGACGAATTGAAATGGATCAATCACTTTACGCTGATCTTTAAACCTCCACCGTAGCTGACAGCACCACCTACGGACACCATCCCCTCGGCATGGTTATCTCTCAATGACCACGAAGAGATACTCGACCAACTCAAAAAACAAAAAAACTCCAGAGCTTCTGGGCCCGACGGCATAACCAATATGGACCTTTAAAATCATCCAACGGAATGGGCAACTCTCCTAAGAAAAATCTTCATGAGATGTGCAGAACAGAAATCCATCCCACCATCATGGACGGAGGCAATAATTGTGCCAATTTATAAGAAAGGAAATACCAGTGATCCATCAAACTACCACCAAATGGCGCTTTTGGACTGTATTGGGAATGTCTTTGGTGCTCTATTACTGAAAAGATTCCAGGACTGGGCAAAAACCGCACCATGTAACGACATCTTCCAGTCAGGATTTAAAAAAAACTTAGGCACAACAGCCAACATTCTAGCAATGAGCACCCTTAAAAGCAAGGTCTTCGAGGGAAGACCAAGAATATTCGTGGCCTTCATTGACTTATCACAAGCATTCAACCTGGTCTACAGAACCCGACTCTGGTCGAAACTAGCAGAGTGGAACTGCCCGAGTGGGGTTCTCTTGCCTATAAAGGCACTATATACTGGCGCGACACTCTGAGTGTGCTTAACCCAACAAGGAAGGAGCCTCTCCGCAGAAATCCCCACTGCAAGAGGGGTCAAACAAGGATGTCCCCTTGCACCGGCCCTCTTCCTAGCCTACATGGGCGATTACAGGGAAACTGAAGACTTCACCAGAGCGTTTCCGCCAAAACCGGCCAGTGCTAAAATTAGCAGACTCTTGTACGCGGACGACCTTATTCTTTTTGACCAGACCCCAATAAGTCTCCAGAGGCAGCTCAACAACTTACTGCGTTATTCCACAGAAAATAACCTGAAAATCAACAAAGACAAAACAAAAATAATGATTTTGGAAAAAGCCCCGAAGAAAACAGAAAAACTAAGGCGGTACCTCGAAGAGAGCCAGTTAGAAAAAGAATGCAAAGAATGCAAAATAAAAAAGTTGGCTGCCCAAGGAAAGGCAATTGACCTGAAATTCGGCCGATTTTCAACCATCCCGGCAATTCAATTTTACAAGATGAAAGTTGTCCCAACCATAACATATGGAGCCGAGGTGATGTCGCTAATACCCAAAAAAGTTTGGCCAAGGTTGGAAGCACATTTTTGGAGGTCAGTCTTGTCTCTGCCCAAGTCAACAGCGATGCCCCTAATACGGCGAGAACTAAGCCTTTTGTCCTTATTGGGAACAATAGATGCCAACTCACTGCTACTATATCGAAAATGCCTAATCCAAAGCACTCAAACAATATATGCATTGATAGGAACAGAAATGCAAGATGAAACTGTCAAAATGCTATTCTTCTGGAAGAACGACAACAAGTCCCTACATACTCCATCGTCTGCAGTGAAGAAGACCTAATCACAAACCCGGTCAGAGTAATCCAAAAACTCAAAAACCTAGACTGGTCCACAACCCTAGATGCAGCGGCCACCAATAAACTTACTACACACCTACCACAAACTACATGTAAGCTCAATGAGGTACAAGGCTACATAGCCAAATTTCCCAGCAGACCTGCACGCAACTATCTCCCCAGGGCCAGATTGAATTTACAGGAAACAAACAAAATTATGGCAATTCGAGGCCTCTCTGCGACCAGCGAGTGCCGTCTCTGTGGCACAGAAAAAGAGACAATTCGTCACCTGCTCTTGTCTTGTCCAAAAACCAGATGATCAGATCTGCCTATCTTAACCAATTCTTCACTGACGGCCAACAGCTGGAAGAAGAACAATGATGGCATAGAATGATAGGCGGTGACAGAGTTGTCTGGCAAATAGCGCTAGTAAAAATCCTCCAGCACATTTTCGCATCGATGCCATGACTTTCAATACAAAGCAAGCAAATCGAGCGGCAACTCAACTTGCCCTGATTGCCTTTCTTCTCCTCCTCCTTCCATAGGAGCTCCTCCAAGAAACTCTGTGAATTCCTGGCTCGGTTTTCGTTTTCGAGTTTTCTTCACTTCTTTTGTAAAAATCCTATTTGGATTACACACAAATAAATAAAAAATAAAAAAAATAAAAAAATATAATATGTACATTACACGCTGACAATAAATGTACAGCTTCTATAAAAACTGTACATGTACATTGAGAGTATGTACACTACACATGCTCAGAATCAATGTACTGCTTCGCTGCAAAATGTACATGCAGATGTAGAATATGTGCGTTAAGCACACTCTGACTTTGACGTCCATTTTCAGGAGATGTAATGAATATGCATGTTTCAAAGGAACTGGACAAGTGGGTATGTGAGTTTCACAGTTCGTACATTACACAATTTACATCTTCTGAAAACTCACATCAAAGTCAGGGTTAACTTTGATATGAGTTGTCAGGAGATGTACATTTCATACAAGTACACACTGTAAAACTCACATATTCCTCTTGTACATATTGAAAACTCACATCAAAGTTAGAGATCACTTTAATACAAACTTCCACACGTACAGGAGGTGTACAATGCAAGAGCAGAATAAAAAGTACATTAAATATGCAAACTCTACACGACCGTGGGAGAGATGAACATTTTTTATATGTACACTAACATACGTCTAAAAACTCACACAGTACAGATTTTGATATCAGTTTTTCAAAAGATGTACACGTACAGGAGGTGTACAATGCAAGAGCAGAATAAAAAGTACATTAAATATGCAAACTCTACACGACCGTGGGAGAGATGAACATTTTTTATATGTACACTAACATACGTCTAAAAACTCACACAGTACAGATTTTGATATCAGTTTTTCAAAAGATGTAAATTACATATATGAATGAACTGTAAAACATATATACGTCTCTAGTACATATTGAAAGCTCACATCAAAGTCAAACCTGACTTCAATGTGAGTTTGTAGACGTAGGTTAGCGCACATATACAAAATATTCATCTCTCACATGCTACGTCTGCGCAATTCACTCACATGCCAGCCACTTACACACATGCACGCATACGCCTTACACCACACAATCTAATGAAACACACTCTTACAACACTTGTTCCTATGATAGACCTTCCAACCACACACACTCTTATGGCACATGCTCCTATGACATGTTCTCATATGGCATGCGCTCCTATGGCACACCAATGGAAGAGCCAGGTTTTGATGCCAGGCGGGGTGGCAAAGTGCTCATCACGGGCACCAGTCAGAGGGTTCGGTTCATTACCATTCCCTACATTTTGTGGGTATAACTAGGGAGGTATACTTTTTCCTGCATCATGTCTGTATGTTGCAGCATTTATTTGGTGTTCAATTATAAATTAAAACAGTGTCTATAATGTGTATGTTTCAGCATCATTTCTATCCTTCACTGTCTGCAAACTGCTAATTGGGATGCTTCATATTCAAGGAAAAACTGGCAGGGTTTTTTACCTGATATATATTTCATTTATAAAACCTTACACTACAATCCACATCTATTATCAGTTACACACCACACAGTAAGAAAGGGCCAAGTTATAACGCATACCATGCTGGCCTTATCATAGATGCTCAGAATAAAAGTCATTAAAACCAGAAATGCGATGGGTGGAAGGTTTTTAATTAATCTGACCCACTGGCACTGCTCTCTGGAACATTCCACAACACTGTTTTTAGCCCATCTGCATCATTGCAAAAGGGGTCCAGCCATATGCCATTCAATCACGCAAAGCCACCTATGGGTGCAGGCCTGCCAGAACTGCTAGGCTAGGTCCCCTCGCATTGAAACACAAGCAACCCCAGACATGTTTTTGGCCTTGTTGGGCCTCCTCAGTGAGGTGCAGCTTGGCTTCCTATGGCACAGCGAGCAAGGGACCCACGTCTGGGCATACCCTCTCTCAGATAGGGAGACAAACTGAAATCAAAAGTGTGATAGGTTGAAGGTTTTGAATTAATTTGAACCACTGGAACCGCTCTGGGCAACATTCCACACCACAATATTTTAGCCTGTCTACACTATTGCAAATGGGGTCCAGCCATATGCTAATCAGTCAGGTACTACTACCTATGGAAGCGGCGATGCCCAGACGTGGGTCCCTTTTCTGCTGGGCCTAAATACCCAAGCTACTCTTCACTGATAAGACCTAACCAGGCTGAAACATGTCTGGGGATGCTTGTGGCCTTGTGCAGAATGGATGTGACCAAGCAGTTCGGGCTGGACTGCCCCTTTTTGAGGAGGGACCAAGCCTGATTTGCCTATGGTCTTTCCCCCTTTGTAATGGCTTGGCAGGTGAAGAACGATGGTCTGGAGGGTTGCCCAGAGCAATGCCAGAGGTTAAGATTCATTCTAAACCTTCAAGCCATTACCTCTTTTGTTTTTCTGCAGAATAAAAGTCATGCCACAGTAAGGAAGGGCTAGACTGGCTTCCCCAAAATGCCAGTCTAGCCATGTGATAACACATACCATGCTTACTTTATTAAGATGCCCAGAACAAAATGTCACGTTGCCTGCCGGTGGGCCTGCACCTGCCCCAAGTGCCTCTTGCTCGCACACACACTGACACGCGCAATCACACATAACCACCAGTCATACCCATTCACCCAGTCCCACACCATAACATTCACAAACTTCATTCCACCCAGAACATTCAAACAATGCATTATCATTCATTAACAGTCTCACAGATACTACAGTCAATACACATATGCTTGAACACACTCACTCACACACACCCGCACCTCCATTCCCATGCACTGTTCACACAACACACATGCATATGTACAATAATATATTTTACAATCACAAACACATTTTCAAATTCTTTTTTTTTAAATGTACCTCTCCAGTAAAGAGCTGCTGCTCCATTTTCTTGGCCTGATCCACTCGAGTGTGTGCCTCAGCCCTTCGGGTCTGACCGTGCTCCAGACAGGTATCAGGAAGCTGACGGAACTTCCTGGTTCCTGTCTGTCACAGTTGCAAGCCATAAAGTGACATGCTCGGCAACGCCTGACAGCGGACCCTGCACCCTGGCAGTGGCTGCTGACTTTCATTCAGGCCAACTAGGGTGACTGTGGGGGACTGAGCCGTGCAGGCTTGCGTTGCACACTGTCGCATTACACCATTGACCTCACTGTGATGTAGTGCCCCAGTCCCTGCCAGCCCGGCAGGAGCCAGGGTGGGGGCACACCTGGGTGGAGCCAGAGGGGGCAACCATCCTGTTTACCGCCGTAGCTCTGCCACTGTGACACACGCGATGACCCGCAATTCTACGGCCCAAGGTTAAATGACACAGACTCCTATGACACACACTCTTATGACACAAATTGTTATGACTCATGCTCCTACAACACAAGGTCCTACAACAGATGCTTCTATGACAAGTGCTCCAGCGACACACACAACAATCTTACTGCACACGCTCTTATGACACACAAACTTATGATGCACACTTGTGACACATGCGCTTATGCCGTGTGCTGTTAAGAAACATGCTCTTATGCCAAACACGTTACAACACACATTATTGAAGAAATACTTAGAATCAGTGCATACCTTCCACACAACATGGACAGGAACCTGTAGAAGACATACCTTTCATACATGTGCGCTACTATACATATGAAAACTATTGCGTACGTGCAGTAAATGTAAATGTCTCATATGGCATACGTTCATACGTTAATACATTCATGCAGCAAACAACATTCATACAGCAAACACTCATACCACATTCACTCATACTGCAATCACTCATACCACATGCACTCATACTGCAATCACTCATACCACATGCACTCATACTGCAATTACTCATACCACATACACTCATACTGCAATCACTCATACCACATGCACTCATACTGCAATCACTCATACAACATACACTCATACTGCAAACACTCATACTACAATCATCTATACCGCATGCACTCATACCCTTGTACATCGCACTCGCAACAAAAACCACTGACATTGTAAATAAACCTTTTTTTAATGAAGAGTAAAGTTTAATGTAACAAAAAAAGTGTCCAAAGACTGACAGTGAGAATGTGAAGGTCCAAAAACTCACCACACGCCACTGCACATTCAATCATGACACGCAACGTATAAACACGTACTCCATAACACCACAAATCCAAACTAAACACTCGCTTCAGGTACAAGTCAGGTTAGCGAATACCATCACTGAAATGAGTGTTAAGGTTCTATTTGTAGTGGAGTGGAGCGAGTGTTACTACTTCCAGTTTTATGGTTTAATTTGTAGTAGTACAAGGTGAGCTTTTGTGCCCTAACGTTGTTAATGCCACTCTTTGTAAACTTTACTGTTTGTTAGATTAACCTTCACGCTTGAATACATGTGTTTCTTATCTAAAATGTGTGTGTAAGTATGGTGAGCATGACGTGTGAGAGGCTCACTATGGCGGGGGGGGGGGGGGGAGTCAGCAAAGGGTGCCTGCACCAGCGAATGGAGATCTGGGGGGTCGCGTGGGGGGTCCCGCCTCCAGACTCTGTGATATAGAAGCCCAGTGCCTGTGCGGCCCTGAATTTCCTGTAAAGATGTGTCACGTGACTGACTCCAGTAAATGGCCTGGCATGAAGAGTTCTTGTGTGAGGGCCCCAGGGGTTAATGGTTCCTCTGTTGCTGGGACCCAAGAGAAGGGATTAGAAAATTGACCATTGCAAGATGACAAGAGTTAGTTACCTCCGACTCCCAGTCTCCTTGATAGCTCTCCGACCCTTTAATTGCGAATTGAGTTCATTGTGCCTCTTTTGACTCCCTTTGTGGCTTGGTCCATGCTCCATAAAAATTCAGAATTTCACAGCCAATCCCATAGAATTCTATTCCACTCTTAATTCACCAAAGATGTCCAACCCTCATGAGGGGGTGGAGGTGCTTCGAGCCAGCCGAGATAATGTAATTACTCACCAGATGTGCACAGGCTGCATGCAATGTGCAGGAAAGAGGAGCACTCAGGCGCACTCACCGACCTCATTTCTTGCCGTACTGCCCAAGAGTGCCCAATATGGGCACGCCACAGGCAACCAAGCTGCGGGGATCTTGTGGCAATACTAAGCAACACCATGAAGGGGTGAGCTTAGCCTTAGCAAGCTGGCAGGCCCCTAGCCCATTTCCACAGTTTTTAAACATAGCAAATTGGTATATATTGTAGATTTGACAAAATATACTTATTATTTCTGGAGAGCCATTATTTAAGAATGATCACATTTGGTGGGTGAGGAGTGGCTGGGATGCTGACTTTGTTCAAGGAAAAGTTGAAGAGTGGTTATACCCGGGAAACACTGGAGCACTATATGTATTTTTGATAGAAATTGTAGAGAATTCAAGGTGGTGCAGGCGACTGCGGTTGCAATTGTTTTTTGGTGGTGTCCTATTACCCCATGAAGGTTCTTCTCAATGGATACCCTGCATCTCCACGAGCTCCCAACCACTCATTCAATCAATCAATCAATCAACAGCTTCATTTCAGCTAAAAAAAAACATAAAAGCAAATAAAAACAGTTAAATTAACAAAAATTCATTCAACATCACTGGCTTAGAATTCAACACTTCTCCATCCTTTTCTTCCTCCCTTAGAAGAATTAAAAAACATTAAATATATCAGTCAAAAGTTTATGATCACAGGTATTTACGAAAACAAAATATTTACGAAAAAACAAGATTACAACAACCTATGAGGGCACATCATGCTACTAATCGTATTGTGTGTCTCCTTCTTCCTCAGGCTCTCAATAAATAGTCTGAGGTTTCAACCACCATGTCAAGGAGGGAGCAATCCTTGCGGAGAATTTCAGCCACATGAAAAGAACGAGTACCATAGTTATGTGAACACGACAGACATTCGGTTCCCCATCCCTATTCTAGTATGTCTTCTAGCATGGTGGGCAGCAGGTGTCTCCTGTTTTATACCAAATGTCGATTACCGGGGCTAACAGTAATGTATTCAATCTCAGCTTCATATGTCCCGTTCGGTTCTCAATGTCCACCAGGTCACATTCGCGGAACCCACACAGTTTTGTGCAACAAACAACACCAGCCAGTTACCATCATGATGAAGTCAACCAATCGCAGAGAGGCAACTCGGTCCCAGAATGCTCTCCTAATAATTTCTTGCGCGTTCCCAACTACATCCCATGGCCCGGACCAGATAACGGCCCCAAGTCCAAAGGGAGAAGCAGGGATCTAACATGGGCCAGCCAGGGTAAGGAAAGTGCCCCTTCACAGGCCATTAGACCCCTGAGGGCCACTTGATAACACGCCAGTCATCTTTCTGCCAAATTCTGGGCCAAAGCAACAGTGGCTTTATCAGCACAATACCCCCAAAACACCGGAAACCAAGTTCCACATAGATCAAATTGTTCGGGGGACTCTTGACCATAAGAAGGTTTTTCAGAAATGTGTTTTCCTTTGTGATCAGCTTCTCCTATTTGCTAAAGCCCCACAGTTTTGCCCCGTGACAAGCAGCACCCACTGCTTTATACATCTCTGGAGCGGGGTAGACAGCATTATTACCAAAGTTCCGAGTGAAGTTGCCAATCGGTGTGGATTTTCGTTCCAGAGAAAGCTGCGATTTCTCCACCTGCTTGCCCCAGCTCCCACTACTCACAAACCAGAAGCCAAGATAATCAAAAACGTTTACCTCCTCAAGCAACTTCTTCCCACAGCGCATCCCTTCGTTTTACTAGTCTCAACCGTTAGCCCCTTTCTGTCACAAAAGTACAGTAATGTTCCAACTCATTTCTTCCGAGCAGTTGCTGTTCTTGCAACGAGTACAGCGCTGTCAGCATGCTTCAGAATCATAACTCTCTCCCCTGCCCACGTAGGCGCATCAGCACTTTCAATCCTAAGGTATTCGAGCACATCATGGAAGGAGATGGAGAAGAGGGAGGGAGCCAGCACACAGCCCTGGCCCTAAATTCCCCGGTGCACCTCCAGTCCATTCCTGTGCGGGCAGCTGCTACATCGTGACTCTGGAATACTCTTTCCCTGCAATGTGTTCCATAGTTCACCTCGGGGGGGGGATAAAAACAAAAGCAGTGTTTAAGTCTATAAGCACCAGGTATTGAATCCCTTTCCTTAAGGTCACATATGTTTCTATCAAGACATGGGCCTCATCATGAGTTGGGTGGTACCCCAGTGGTAAATCTGCCGGAATACCACCCAACGCAATTACCATTACTGCCGGATTGCAAGTGGCGGTGGCAGTGTAAGATCCCATTTACTTTTCTAGTTCATTCGACTCAATGGGGCATTCTCGGTGCAATTAATGCAGCAGCAATTGTGCCGAAAATGGCCAGAAAGTCGGCAGATTTGGTGAGTCCTCTGACTTTCCGCCCAACTCGTAGTTGGGGCGGAGTGGTAATGCAGCGGTAATGCTACTACCGCTGCATTTTTACAGCACCACCCAACTTGTCATGAGGCTCGTAGCCTAAAGAATAGCCATCATTTTGGAGCATAATTCCCAGAGTGCATCATCCTTCGACTTCTTTTATATAGAGAAGGGCATCACAAAGAAGCTGCTCATGGCTTGATCGTGATCAAGAGCATTCCATTTTAACCGCCTTCTATTGTTTGAGCAATGTAGCGTAATCAAAGCTATTGGGTCGTGATGTAACTGGACCGGGACAATGTGCCTGAGGACAAGCCTCAGAGGGAAACGGTAACTTTCTGGCCGGCCAATTATACTACATGATGTTGCAGCCTCCCAGTGAGGTGGATCAAAACAAATATAATCAATAGAGCTCTCAATAGAGCCTCTTGCAAGAGTGGAAGGCGGCGCGACATCCGACCCTAGACGGCCATTGCAAGCTCTAACCCCTTTCCTGAGCATTGTGCAAGCTAGCGAGACATCGCACACTAGACGCCCATTGCAAGCTCTAACCCCTATCCTGAGCATTGTGCAAGGCGGCGCGACATCGCACCCTAGACGGCCATTGCAAGCTCTAACCCCTATCCTGAGCATTGTGCAAGCCGGCGTGACATCGCACACTAGACGGCCATTGCTAGCTCTAACCCCTATCCTGAGCATTGTGCAAGCCGGCGCGACATCGCACACTAGACGGCCATTGCAAGCTCTAACTCCCATCCTGAGCATTGTGCAAGCCGGCGCGCCATCGCACACTAGACGGCCATTGCAAGCTCTAACCCCTATCCTGAGCATTGTGCAAGCCGGCGCGACATCGCACACTAGACGGCCATTGCAAGCTCTAACCCCTATCCTGAGCATTGTGCAAGCCGGCGCGACATCGCACACTAGACGGCCATTGCAAGCTCTAACTCCCATCCTGAGCATTGTGCAAGCCGGCGCGCCATCGCACACTAGACGGCCATTGCAAGCTCTAACCCCTATCCTGAGCATTGTGCAAGCCGGCGCGACATCGCACACTAGACGGCCATTGCAAGCTCTAACTCCCATCCTGAGCATTGTGCAAGCCGGCGCGCCATCGCACACTAGACGGCCATTGCAAGCTCTAACCCCTATCCTGAGCATTGTGCAAGCCGGCGCGCCATCGCACACTAGACGGCCATTGCAAGCTCTAACTCCCATCCTGAGACTTGTGCAAGCCGGCGCGACATCGCACACTAGACGGCCATTGCAAGCTCTAACTCCCATCCTGAGCATTGTGCAAGCCGGCGCGACATCGCACACTAGACGGCCATTGCAAGCTCTAACCCCTATCCTGAGCATTGTGCAAGCCGGCGCGACATCGCACACTAGACGGCCATTGCAAGCTCTAACTCCCATCCTGAGCATTGTGCAAGCCGGCGCGCCATCGCACACTAGACGGCCATTGCAAGCTCTAACCCCTATCCTGAGCATTGTGCAAGCCGGCGCGCCATCGCACACTAGACGGCCATTGCAAGCTCTAACCCCTATCCTGAGCATTGTGCAAGCCGGCGCGACATCGCACACTAGACGGCCATTGCAAGCTCTAACTCCCATCCTGAGCATTGTGCAAGCTAGCGAGACATCACCCACTAGACGGCCATTGCAAGCTCTAACCCCTATCCTGAGCATTGTGCAAGCCGGCGCGACTCGCACACTAGACGGCCATTGCAAGCTCTAACCCCTATCCTGAGCATTGTGCAAGCCGGCGCGCCATCGCACGCTAGACGGCCATTGCAAGCTCTAACCCCTATCCTGAGCATTGTGCAAGCCGGCGCGACATTGCACACTAGACGGCCATTGCAAGCTCTAACTCCCATCCTGAGCATTGTGCAAGCTAGCGAGACATCACCCACTAGACGGCCATTGCAAGCTCTAACCCCTATCCTGAGCATTGTGCAAGCCGGTGCGACATCGCACACTAGACGGCCATTGCAAACTCTAACTCCCATCCTGAGCATTGTGCAAGCTAGCGAGACATCACCCACTAGACGGCCATTGCAAGCTCTAACCCCTATCCTGAGCATTGTGCAAGCCGGCGCGACATCGCACACTAGACGGCCATTGCAAACTCTAACTCCCATCCTGAGCATTGTGCAAGCCGGCGCGCCATCGCACACTAGACGGCCATTGCAAGCTCTAACTCCCATCCTGAGCATTGTGCAATCTAGCGAGACATCACCCACTAGACGGCCATTGCAAGCTCTAACCACTATCCTGAGCATTGTGCAAGCCGGCGCGACATCGCACACTAGACGGCCATTGCAAAGTCTAACTCCCATCCTGAGCATTGTGCAAGCTAGCGAGACATCACCCACTAGACGGCCATTGCAAGCTCTAACCCCTATCCTGAGCATTGTGCAAGCTGGCGTGACATCGCACACTAGACGGCCATTGCAAACTCTAACTCCCATCCTGAGCATTGTGCAAGCTAGCGAGACATCACCCACTAGACGGCCATTGCAAGCTCTAACCCCTATCCTGAGCATTGTGCAAGCCGGCGCGACATCGCACACTAGACGGCCATTGCAAAGTCTAACTCCCATCCTGAGCATTGTGCAAGCCGGCGCGCCATCGCACACTAGACGGCCATTGCAAGCTCTAACTCCCATCCTGAGCATTGTGCAAGCCGGCGCGACATCGCACACTAGACGGCCATTGCAAGCTCTAACTCCCATCCTGAGCATTGTGCAAGCTAGCGAGACATCACCCACTAGACGGCCATTGCAATCTCTAACCCCTATCCTGAGCATTGTGCAAGCCGGCGTGACATCGCACACTAGACGGCCATTGCAAACTCTAACTCCCATCCTGAGCATTGTGCAAGCTAGCGAGACATCACCCACTAGACGGCCATTGCAAGCTCTAACCCCTATCCTGAGCATTGTGCAAGCCGGCGCGACATCGCACACTAGACGGCCATTGCAAACTCTAACTCCCATCCTGAGCATTGTGCAAGCCGGCGCGCCATCGCACACTAGACGGCCATTGCAAGCTCTAACTCCCATCCTGAGCATTGTGCAAGCCGGCGGGACATCGCACACTAGACGGCCATTGCAAGCTCTAACTCCCATCCTGAGCATTGTGCAAGCCGACGGGACATTGCCCACCACACAGCAGTTACAAGCTCTAACCCCTATCCTGAGCATTGTGCAAGGCGGCGGGACCACACACCCTAGACGGCCATTGCAAGCTCTAACCCCTATCCTGAGCATTGTGCAAGGTGGGCGGGACCACACACCCTAGACGGCCATTGCAAGCTCTAACCCCTATCCTGAGCATTGTGCAAGGCGGGCGGGACCACACACCCTAGACGGCCATTGCAAGCTCTAACTCCCATCCTGAGCATTGTGCAAGCTAGCGAGACATCACACCCTAGACAGCCATTGCAAGCTCTAACTCCCATCCTGAGCATTGTGCAAGCCGACGGGACATTGCCCACCACACAGCAGTTACAAGCTCTAACCTCTATCCTGAGCATTGTGCAAGGCGGCGGGACCACACACCCTAGACGGCCATTGCAAGCTCTAACCCCTATCCTGAGCATTGTGCAAGCCGACGGGACATTGCCCACCACACAGCAGTTACAAGCTCTAACCCCTATCCTGAGCATTGTGCAAGGCAGCGGGACCACAAACCATAGACGGCCATTGCAAACTCTAACCCCTATCCTGAGCATTGTGCAAGCCGACGGGACATTGCCCACCACACAGCAGTTACAAGCTCTAACCCCTATCCTGAGCATTGTGCAAGGCGGCGGGACCACACACCCTAGACGGCCATTGCAAGCTCTAACCCCTATCCTGAGCATTGTGCAAGGCGGGCGGGACCACACACCCTAGACGGCCATTGAAAGCTCTAACCCCTACCCTGAGCATTGTGCAAGCTAGCGAGACATCACCCACTAGACGGCCATTGCTAGCTCTAACCCCCATATTGAGCATTGTGCACGCCGGCGGGAGATCGCCCACTAGACGGCCATTGCTAGCTCTAACCCCCATATTGAGCATTGTGCACGCCGGCGGGAGATCGCCCACTAGACGGCCATTGCTAGCTCTAACGCCCACCCTGAGCATTGTGCAAGCCGGCGAGACATCGCACCCTAGACGGCCATTGCAAGCTCTAACTCCCATCCTGAGCATTGTGCAAGCCGACGGGACATTGCCCACCACACAGCAGTTACAAGCTCTAACCCCTATCCTGAGCATTGTGCAAGGCGGCGGGACCACACACCCTAGACGGCCATTGCAAGCTCTAACCCCTATCCTGAGCATTGTGCAAGGCGGGCGGGACCACAGACCCTAGACGGCCATTGCAAGCTCTAACCCCTATCCTGAGCATTGTGCAAGGCGGGCGGGACCACACACCCTAGACGGCCATTGCAAGCTCTAACTCCCATCCTGAGCATTGTGCAAGCCGACGGGACATTGCCCACCACACAGCAGTTACAAGCTCTAACCCCTATCCTGAGCATTGTGCAAGCTAGCGAGACATCACCCAATAGACGGCCATTGCTAGCTCTAACCCCCATATTGAGCATTGTGCACGCCGGTGGGAGATCGCCCACTAGACGGCCATTGCTAGCTCTAACCCCCATATTGAGCATTGTGCACGCCGGCGGGAGATCGCCCACTAGACGGCCATTGCTAGCTCTAACGCCCACCCTGAGCATTGTGCAAGCCGGCGAGACATCGCACCCTAGACTGCCATTGCAAGCTCTAACTCCCATCCTGAGCATTGTGCAAGCCGACGGGACATTGCCCACCACACAGCAGTTACAAGCTCTAACCCCTATCCTGAGCATTGTGCAAGGCGGCGGGACCACACACCCTAGACGGCCATTGCAAGCTCTAACCCCTATCCTGAGCATTGTGCAAGGCGGGCGGGACCACACACCCTAGACGGCCATTGCAAGCTCTAACCCCTATCCTGAGCATTGTGCAAGGCGGGCGGGACCACACACCCTAGACGGCCATTGCAAGCTCTAACTCCCATCCTGAGCATTGTGCAAGCCGACGGGACATTGCCCACCACACAGCAGTTACAAGCTCTAACCCCTATCCTGAGCATTGTGCAAGCTAGCGAGACATCACCCACTAGACGGCCATTGCTAGCTCTAACCCCCATATTGAGCATTGTGCACGCCGGTGGCACATCGCTCACTAGACGGCCATTGCTAGCTCTAACCCCCATATTGAGCATTGTGCACGCCGGTGGCACATCGCTCACTAGACGGCCATTGCTAGCTCTAACCCCCATATTGAGCATTGTGCACGCCGGCGGGAGATCGCCCACTAGACGGCCATTGCTAGCTCTAACCCCCATATTGAGCATTGTGCACGCCGGTGGCACATCGCTCACTAGACGGCCATTGCTAGCTCTAACCCCCATATTGAGCATTGTGCACGCCGGCGGGAGATCGCCCACTAGACGGCCATTGCTAGCTCTAACCCCCATATTGAGCATTGTGCACGCCGGTGGCACATCGCCCACTAGACGGCCATTGCTAGCTCTAACCCGAGCATTGCTGTGGCAGAGTCAAATGTATATTTATACTGACTTGCCCCCTTTGGTGGGGCTAAGGTCGGGTTATCTTCATCCTCTAGGAATTCCAATAACTCAGGCTCCGGCTCCATTCACAGGATGGAATCCCACACTATCAGCTCCACCCAGGGGAAGCCAGTAGCTAGTTTCCAATGCTGTAAAACTACTTCCAGGTCAGATAGAGGCGGCATGGCATATTTACCATATGGCCGATATTGGCTAAAAGAAAGGATTTCTGACCCCTTTTCGGCACACTTAGGCACCGTGAATCCGCATTGGAGTTCAGTTCACTTGTTCTCCTTGGGCTTACTAGCCGGGATCCCATTGGTCACAGAGCCTTCCAGGGTCTCGGATGATAGAGCCCACGTTTCCTGGAAACATAGGATACGATGGCCACTAACCATTTCAACCAACTTATGATTGCTCCTAAACCTTCCGAGTCCAGAATAGTACCAGGACAACATGCTAAGCTCCCCTTAACCATAACAGGGTTCAGCGAGCGCACAGGGTGAGCAACCAGGTACATCATTTAGGGGTCGCCAGGGGTCGCACTTGCGACCCCTGTGGTCTCCCTTGCTACCCCCATTTTTGGCCAGCGCCATGTGGCTCTTTGCTTCTGGAGTGGCTGGCTGTCTTGTTCAGGCCTCTTTAAAAAAAAAAAGTAAAAAAAGAACAGGGCTTCCACAAGTCTAACACTTTCAGCAGTGACCCTAAATAAGAAAGAATAGGAATACCAAATAATGCGTCTTTCTGGAATTCTATACAATGATTGCTAGACTCATTATAGGTTTATTTCATGCCCACTTAAAGGGGTGAGTCACTGATTTAGTCTCTTCTTAAAAACCTCAAATTCACAATGCAGACAAAATCCACCAGAAATCATTTAGAGTAGAATCAGCATCCATTTCGGACTATGTATTTTGCTTTTCGCAAGTTGCAGATATAGCATGTTTTTTTCTGCTGATACATATGGTGATCCATTCTTGTATAACATGTATATCACGTTACAGTGATATTGTAACCATATTTTTCATAGTGTACATAGAAACAATGCTATGTGACGCCACTTGCTGTTTTGTCAAGGGGTAAAAGGTCGTGTTCCATCGCTTCCCGTGATATCACTTTGAGGTGCGGTCAAATGACATCACTTCCTGTGATGTCATCCGAGGTCAAGGGTTATGTGATGTCACTTCCGCTACGCCGGGCATTTTTGTAAAATGACATCCCTGCGAGCAACCGGGGGGGGGGGCTAGCTTGTTGTGGGACTGCCTGTGCAGGAGGGCAAGATCTGGGCCATCTAACCTAGAATTCCCAAGACCATCCCCAGCTAACAAGCCTATTGGGCAATTGCCCTTTACCTGCATTTCCAAACCAGGCGGGATAATGGCTCTAAAGTCAATGGGCGCTCATTTCTTTCTTTTTACTGCACCGCGGAAGCACCTAGAAGCAGTGGTCGAAGTGTATGAAAAGAAGCAGTGGAACTAGGTTTCCTGCTGGCCTGCCCCGCTCCCCACAAACCCCATCATCGCACCCCCTCACACACACACAATCCAAACCCCCAAACAAACACACCTTCTATTTAAGGGACTGCTCAGTGTAGTGCACTGAAGTGCAAGCTTCAACTTCTTCCTACACTTTTATTTTAAAACTAAACCACTCCAGAACGGTTTCTTTTTAAAATAAAAGTATAGGAACAGTGAAACTTAAAAATAAAAAGTGTAGGAGCACCGTACCCGACCGCTGCCGCCAACTTCGACCTCAGCCTACAAGAAAAATGACTGCAGCTGTACACTCTCTTTATTAGTACAGTGCTAGATGCAAACAGCACTGCCCAAAAGCAAGGTTTCGCCCTACCTACCGTGTCCCATTTCCTACGGTACTGCACTACAGGCATTGTATATAGCGCCTAGCGAACTAGTGGCGTACAATGCTGCGTTTACACTTCTACACCCTTGTACGCACCTCATAACCAGAACACTGGTAGTGTCGAGGCTTCACCACCTGACTTAAAATAAGGTAGGGATCATGGGAGCTAGCTTCCAACTTTGCCACCAGCTTTCTACTTTTCTTTTCTATTTTCACCAGGGGCATGGATGAATAATTTTGCCTGGGAGCATCTTAACTAAGGGAAGAAGTGTGCATTTATTTACATGTAGTCCTATTGAGGGACTTGTCTGTGCATTGGGGATGCACAGGCTCACGGCCCAACGTGCCTTCTCTGTCCTTCCTACTCTACGAGTCTAGCTCAATTGAGCCTTCAGTCCCCCAATGATGTAATAGACGTGTCAGCCATTTTATTTTCACATTCAAATCCTCAGGCTATCCAAATGAGTATATATGGTTACAAAAACATGAATGTTTTGAAAACTTTAATGAGCACCAGGCCCGATGTGCAATATGTATTTAGTGATTCAAGCATACAGCCTTTTTATTACAGCCATATTGTCAAATATAAAAATCTGTGCCCAAATGTATGCTCCCACAATGCACATTGATTTTATGCAAAGCAGCAAGGAATCCTTATTACTGCTATTGTCCTTTCACATGGTGGTATTTTGAAAGCGTAAAACATGAATTCACCAGATTGTACATCTTGGAATAACATAATGTATGTTTATTCCAGTGTTTGATTATGTGTTTTGCTCAATAAGACAAAGTCATACTTTTTATTAAGATTACAATTTACACTGGAATTGATCCTTAAAAATTAACATTGTCAAATTTAAAAAGATCCAGTGTACAATACTAGCACAATGAAATATGTTGCTTTTATTAAAAGCTTTTTTGTGGAAAATAAAATCAAGTTGTCACTCAAAATGTCCTTCCTTTTTTGATTTTTTTCAAATGGGTCACACTCGGATTAAAATCAATGACCTCTTTCTTCTGTGAGCCCAGAGGCAATGATTGTACAAACACTAATTATTACCAAAAAATAGAAAATAACAAACACATTTGTAAACCTTGCAGTCCTCTGGTTACGTAAGAGGTCCGTCAGAAACACAGCTTCCCACCCGCTGAACTTATCCAGATCCACGCCACCTCCTCCCAAATATCCTGGTGACATTCCTGCAGGACACACGTGACAATGTATGCCTGCACATTCCACCTTGGAGGATGCTGTTCACATTCAAAGTTTCATCATGAAAATACAGAGAGGCCCATCCACTCCTGCTCCTCTTCAAGATGGCTGCTCTCAGCAACGACTGGGGTATCTCTAACACACATGCACCTAAGAACGTGACTCTCACACACACAGAGAGACAGAGGCATAAGAAAGAGCAGGGCAGAGAGAGAGGAAGAGAGCAAGAGAGAGAGAGCACAGAGCCGGAGTCAGAGCAAGAGCGGGAGATTGGTATATCATTTGCTGGGTATAACTGGTGTTTTTATCTTCTCTATTGAAACGTGAATAGCTGCCAAGTGGATGTGATTATGCCAGCACATTGTTGAACACTCATGGCATTAATGTGTTGCTGTGGCAACAGACCATAGTTCTTTTGCCTTGTACACAGATGGCATGTGTGCCCTTGCCCCACATCAAGTTGGGCATGGACATAGGGGTTGATTGAGGCATTAATATAGAATTACCTGTAACTATGGGCCCTGGGGCATTACCTGAAGTGTTAATGCCCCAACAGCTTGGGGCTTATTGCCAAAGGATAGGTTGCTTGGGAGAGTGGATACTTTGAGTTCAGGAATTGAAAAGGTGAGTAATTGGACCTGCCGGAGGACCTTCCAGGCACTCACTACTCTTCCGGCGAAGGGATAATTATCTCTATTCCTCTTGAGGAGCCGTCAGGTCGCTGTTGTGACCTCAATGACTCAGATGGCCTCGTGCATGGCTTCTCGTAGTCCCTTTAAAGGACGAAGTAGTAGGTGAGGCTATTTTTGTAATTATTGGTGGCCCAGCCCTGGACCGTGACAGCCCTTAAAATGCTAAGTGACGAATCAGAGAAGAGGTTTCTGCTTGTCAGCTCCCTCTCACTGGGCAAGCACATCCGCAAAGCTATCCCCCCAACTCCAAATCTTCCCGCTCTTTAAGATTAAATGTAGCCCGTGTCCCACTAAGTCACATTCAGGCTGTGCCATGGGGGTGCCCCATAGTCCGACTGGCCAAGACTCCATGGCACGTCCGAACAAACCCTTACAGTCTACACCAAGGAAAGCAACTGGAGCCAAGAAGTCAAGCACAGCCCTCCCCTCTCTAATAATATTTCACCATGAGCTAATAGGATGTATGCAATGCCATGCACTGGGTGCCCATCCCTGAATCTGAGCCCAAGCCCCAGTCTATCTCACTCTGAAGAGCTGTGCCAACTCTGCAGCTCGCGAAACCATCCCAGCCTACTCCTGCAACCCCCTCCTCACTGAGAAAGGCACGGCACCCCAACTCTCAACGTGCCTCCTGTTCACCTAGATCTCTGTGCCATGTCAGCGTCCTCCCACAAGACTGTAGCCTGCACCCCTGCTATCCTCCCGCCAGACACCCCGTACTGTTCTACCCCTTCCCCTCCTCCCCTTCCTCAACACGTACTCCCCTCCCAACCCTTACACCATCAATGACTAATAATAAATAATTAACAATAAAAAAAGGAAAGTATTTATGAATGAGATCATGTGGCTCCTCCTACTGGCATTGCTGCTTTGATGTCATTGGTGCAAAACAGGCAGCAAACCGTAGGTAGCCAATCATCGCTGCCTGCATCACAATGAGAAGCTGCTGGAAAGGATGTTGGTGTCAGATCAGGTTCACCGCTCCGTGCCCGCTCCACGAGTGGGCATCGAATGAAAAATGCCCAGATTGGAGAAAACAAGCCAAGAGCCCTTCTCTTAGCCTACCCATGCTATCCTAGAAACCTATCATAAGGGGGCTGCCTCTCGCTCGGCAGGATCCGCTGCAGCTAGGTGAGGGTTTGGAGCCAAAGGGCCCGATATATGGAATTGTTTGCACGGTTCAAAGTGACTTTGTACCGCTGAAAAGTGACTTTGCACTGCCGACACAAGCCCTGATTCATGGAACTGTGCAAATTCCATGAATCGGGCCTTAATGTCTGCTTCGGTTGAAAAAAGCAGTGATGTGTTCAGGCATGACTCTCAATAATATGCTTTTAATTGAGTGATTTTTGTCACAGAACTTTGCATAGCACAATTTTATATAAAGTTATTGATACTGAACCAAAATTGCTTCTCATTTTGTTGACCTTGATATGACAAATGGCTGTATCGGTTTTGCTGAGAATTGGACCTGCGACCTCCAGATCATGCGCAGATCTCCGCAGCAAGAACATAACTCGCTGAGCTATCGGACTGGCTAGGTAAAATAGCTCAGTGGTTCAGTAGGATGGGGCGACATTCACAAACCAGTCGCTGGTGAACCTTGGGCATTTGGCATCAGGTAATAATGTCATCCTGGGAAGCCCTTCTTTTAAGGGAACCAACCAACTGTAAAGAAAATTCCAACTGACTAGAATCATAACACTAAATTAACCCTAAGAAGAACTTAACAAGGCAAGGAATCAGGCTTATCTCCTGAGGAACCATGGATACAAACCCATGGAGAGAGAAGGGCACTAAGAGGAGAGAAAACTAAGCAAACTAAACAATCTTTTTGACAATATAATTGATGGGTGGCACCAAGGATGTTCATAAAAAACCTCTCAATGCATATATAATTGATGGGTAGTGCCAGTGCCTAAGGCAATAAAGTAAAGTATTTAAAAGAATCAAACTACCAATGTAATTACAACCGGTGGGTGTAAACTGAGATATTAAACTGAAACATAAACCAACATTAATCAATGAAGACAACATTGATGATGATAATGATGAACTAACAAGAAGGATGAAAGACAATTATGGATGTATGGTACTTTGTGAACTAAACAATACTTCATGAAAATGTGGAAATCAATGAACATGCTGTATGGTGAAGAATCAATGAAGATACAATTGATGACTCAATAAAAAGCAAATTGAAATTGATATGTGGTACGGTTTTCCACAAATAAAGAAAGTTGAAATCAGTATAGCTAGCGCACTACTTATTGTGTTCAGATAAAAAGCAAAAAATAATGTCCCCATACATAATGTTGCTGGGTTAAGCCATTGGCGATATTATATATGGGGACATTATGTATGGGGACGGGTTGCGGGGATGGCCCCTGCTCTCATTGTTTAAAAAAAAAAACAATCAGGGGTTGCAAGGGTGTCCTCTGCATGTTCAATGTAATAATGTCTCCGGAAAAAACTGCGACTTTTTTGTCAGGAGACATTTTTGCGGGGACATGATTACATGGAGCCGGGCATTTTCTATACACAAGTCAAAGCAAGAGTTTGCCATGAAAAATATGCATTCCTTTGTGTCGGTTTTTCTGTCTTTCTACCGCATTATACTGGAATCGAGATGAAATGTGAGCCTTTCCTTTTAACGACGAGGAGCCTTAGTTACTTAAATTAAGAATTGTATATTTTTTAAACTCCTAAATAACACAGAGCTCATTAAAAAAATATCTGTTTTTGTTTAAAAAAATCTTCTCTCAGAGAGATTTAAAAAGGTGCCTCGCAGTTGACAATTTTACAATATGTTTTGTCAAACGCAGAACATTTAAAATGTATTGACAAAAAATGATGAAACACGTATATAATATTGTACCATTGAATCCTAGTAGTTGGAAAGTTAAACAACATGTTATGAAGTTTAGAGAAACGGCGGCCGGCCTGCATATCTTTTATAACATTGCTTTAGAAGAGGATCTGTTTGTGGGAAAGGGCAGTGACCTGTCATGTCTGGGACTATGTGTTTACAGTAGGCAACCCCCGCAGGGGGACCATATTCAGAAGGTTCAAGAATGTGGTTTGCAGGAAACAGATAGTCTGTTATCACCACAGATTCAAGGGAGACCTGCCACTTTTATCAGAAACCACAGAGAGCGCCATTAACTGGAGAGACACTTTCATCCAGAACAGACAGAAAGAAGGGTGGGACTTAGTATTACATGTTTTCACCCCTTTATCTTTTCTGTTGCAAAGCACTATGGTTACGACCTCATACATACAGGAGATTGTTGGTGGGGACCCAGAATTGGTTCATTAAGGTCGAAGAACTCATTTGGACCCTGGCTGAAGGTGCAGCCTGCCTTACAGCTTCTGCCAGTGAACGAAGGCCAGGATTTTCATAGAGGGAAGCAAGATACCTCCCCTAAACATCTCCCAACGAACAGAGGGAGATACTGAATCCAGAGGACTCTCCAGCAGCTCCAGAACTGGCACCCAGCCAGCCCACAGCATACCCTGCTAGGCTCTGAAAGCAAGCTTCCTAGGTGGGAAGTGCCATTGAGTCTCTGAACCAAACGGAGACAAGGCCATTGCCTGCAACACTCTCCTCAGCTTTACGGCATCCACCTTAAAGGACGACAGAAGCCCAGTGAAGAAGCTAGGAGGAGTGCATCGACAAACATCAACCAGCATCTGCCTTACAGGACATTTTCAATCCTCTCGAGCCCCTCAAGCTGCATCCGACTGCACCACTGACTGTTATCACGCCGCAGTGGCTAACATCGCCAGAGACGCCTCGACCAGGGCTTCAAACCCACCAAACCAGCACTGAGACAACGATTTCTGACCCCAAGCCACTGTGTAGGCCAACCTGCAGCCATCCGTCCAGCCTTGCTCCCCGAGCTGCCTGCCGCCTTATACTCGCAGATGTCTCCTATCTTGAACTCTGTCGCAGGAGCTGCAAAACGCCCTGAAACCGACTCAACCCTGTCAATCACCAAGAACTTCTACAAGCACAAGGTACATTGTGATTTTGACCCCCTGGTCTTTCTCAAGGCCCCTAGTGACATTTCAAGACCCATTGCTCCCTTTATGCTGAAACCAAGTATCCTTGAACTATTGCGATTAATTACTTTACTGACTACCCTCCTGTCAGTATACAGCGTGCCCCCATTTTCCTTCTTGAAACTGTCTGTCCTCTGCATCCCTTTACAGGGTGGGTTCTATTTTGTAGTGTGCTAGAACTGTCTGTTGAATAATAATAAAGTAGATATTTTTATACAACCTTGACTGTACCTTTTATCATTGGGTAATAATTGTCGCTGTGTTGCAACTAAACTACGATCCACGACCTTGCGGAGATAAACCTGCCGTTCCATCCACGTTAACAAAATTGGACAGGGAGGTTCATAATTTGCTTGTGTTTTCAATCTGTTCGGATCCCTTCTGGTGTACTAGAGGTGTGGGGTTGATTGATGGCTTAGAAACCGATATTCATCCAATGACCACTGGTGCCCCAGAAGTTGATTAGTCGCACCACCCGCCCCCGCCGGCACACAAGTTGAGAAAGCTCTCTGCCCCCGATTGCAGCAAGTCGTGCTGTGAGACAAGAAGTCAGGAAACTGAGCTTCCTCAACTTGTGGGAGGAAGGGGGTTTACGGTGTTTGTTGCATATGTCAGCTTAGCTGCACACATACACACAGATTGCAGCTGAAAATCGGCTTTTGCATACATTTTACTGTCAGGGTGACTACTCTGACAAAGGAAATGAGCACCATACACAGTGTGCATTGCATGCTCAGATGGAATGAACGTTTGAATTACTAGCAAAGACTTGTTTCATAAATTGGTGGTCATTCGTATGTTCCCAAAATGCATGTTGTTTTTATGTAAAGCAGCCAGCATTCTATACAGATAGCACGTACATCATTCGACACTTAGCTCTGCCCCCCAGTCCAGCCCACACCACTGACAATCCCCCACCACTCGTGAAGGGGATTTCCCTCAGTACATTTTGTCCATTTCCAGCACTGTGGCCACATAACACAATGAAAAATGCAAGAAAAAAAACAATGAGAAACAATGGGGCTGTGTGGAGGATTCACAAAGTAGGAGGGGAACCAGGAAAGAGCAAACAGGCTTGGATAAAGAAACAACTCCACTGGGGCATGTTTTCTTTGTTTTTGTCTAAAGGGCAAACTCTGAATAAGGCAGTCACAGTCTGGGCCAGTGGGGGCCCATGCAGCCTAACATTGGTAAACAGCATTCAGGCCGGAAAACACACAAGCAGCCTGCATTGTGGGAACATTCAAGCTGTAAAGCTCGCGCCAAAGCGCCGGCGAGACAGGAGCACAGTAAAAGCTGGAAACTGGCTGAACCTCTTTTGTAACCGAGTCCCAGACAGCAATCTGCCCTTGTGACCCTAATGGGGGTTCCACGCTGTTAGGCAACAGTGTATGCAGTACCCTGTGGGAGAGTGCACCAGCCTTGTCCTCTTAGCAATAGTTAACCCAACCTTTGGTAGAAGTCTGTACTACACAAGTTGGTAGAGTGACTGAGCAGCCAGGCTTATCTCAAGAGGGGTCAATGTGAGCTGTAGGGTTATTACACAGAGATTCACAGTGATTAGTATCCAAATAAACGCTTATACTCCAGGTGTCGTGGAGTAAATTTGTTAATTTAAGTCAGTTGAATAAGCCTTCTTTAGAAGGGAGCAAATATATGTAACGCAAATATACTTTGAAAATACACACTCTTTTTCAATAAATCAGTGGATGCCCATTGGGCATGGCACAAAGACACTTCCTACATCCTGAGGTGACTTAAATGGCTAGGACACTGTGGACATTGATATATCACTGGCACATTTAGAGCAATACTGAGTTTGGTGTCAAAAGGACAAGGTTAGGGAAGGAAACAATTGTTAACATGTTTCTCAAACAGGGAAGCACTTTTGAAACCCCCAATGCAATGTAGATTAACCTGTTCCCAGCTATACAAGTAAAGAGTGTATGACTTTTGGAGGGACAGATCAAAACACAAAGTCAGAGGTTAGAAGAGTCTTCGGGGAGCCAGGCCAGACAATGTCAACTGAGCAAAGTCTAGGGGAGCTGCGGCACTTCTGGAAAGTAAATAAAAAGTCTTACACAATGTTTAAGAGAGCTTTGTAGAAAAAAGAATCACTTTTGGGCCTCACTCTGGGAGGCTTGTGGAGGGCAAAGCTGCAAGCAACTCGACAAAAGGCAACAATGGCAAGTCTCAACTGAGAGCAAGCAAGTTACCCAACAAGAGGTAAGTACCCCTTAGTTCACAGTATCTTAGGTCTGAAGAAAGTGGTTCCAGCTGGCTTCTGTTCCTGTTGTAGTATGGCAGATCCTGTTGCTCCTGGGCCTCAGTCATGGGGATAAGAGGGAGGACATCTGGGGACTCCTGCACTATGATTCAAAGGTCAGCGGCAGCAATGAGCAAAGCTCAAATCAGCTACACTCCGCGATTTCAGCTTCTCATGAATAGCACCACTGTGGTTCTTAGAACCTTGTGGAATTTCCTTGGTTTGGTGTCCAGCAATCTGTTGAGGTGGCTCAGGCTTGGTCAGCCCTGCTTCGTTGGAGTACGGAGGATCTTCCTGGAGCTCAGGTCCAGTTTAAAGACAATGCACTCGATTCTGGTGTTCCTCTCCCTGGAACTAAGTTCCTGCAGCAACAATGGAAGTACAGCCAGCAACGAGAGGATTTCCAGAAGAGTTCATCTTGAGGTCGATTGGTCCCACAACCCAAGGGGAGAAGTTGTCCTTTGCAGGGCTTCTCTAGTTGAGGCGAATTTGGAGCTTCAGCACTGCAGCAGGGCTTTACCTGGCTAACCAATGGTCCAGGAGTTGTAGCAAGCATCTCTTCCAAGTTCTTATTTGGATTCCTTCGTCCAGTGGTCGACTCTGCCTTCCCTGCAAAAAACCTCACTCTCCCATTAATTTGTGGCCTAGCTGTCACTCACACAGCAGGTTGTCTGTCCTCCAAGGGCAGCCAGCCAGCCAATCACCTTTGGGTGCATTCCTGTAACCAAGGAGACTGAACACAGGGAGTTTCGGGAACCTCCCTTGATTCCTGCCTTGCCAGACACGCTGGAGCCAAAGGTGGGCTTCAGCAGTGTACTGCGCCAAAGACAAAACTAACAAAGGAACCAAACCTTGTTTGGCACGTAGAATAAATCTCAAGAAGTACCTTTCCAATAAGAAATGGCAAAAAAATAAGACCGGGCCATTTTGATAAAATGGGCATCCATGGTTGCTATACTGCAGCTGCGAACTCCGCCAGCGGTAAAAACACACAATCATAGGAAAAAGTAAACCACTGCCACCAACCATTAATTGTAGAAAGGGTAACATAAAATTATTACATGAGAAAGTAGACCAAAGGGAAACTAAGTAACCCCTCCAGCACTCTATGTAAGATAGTTTGAGATGGGTCTACAAAGTTACAAAAGGTAACTAAAGTCAATTTCACTTTACTGCTCTTGGAAACAGTCGTTTAAACCTTTGGGAAATCTGAAAGACTTCCCTGTGCCACTGCACTGAAGGTGCTGTGTGTCACAATGTAAAGACGATGCCTATGAAGTTTGTCACACTCCAAAACCACAAGAAACACAATGTTAAAATCAAAGAAAAATACATGATAGAGTCTCACTTTCTCCAAGATAAAAATGAAAAGTCCTAAAGGCCAGCAAAATCAGTGGGGGTCTCCAAGGTAGAAGGGAATTAGCACATATCTGAGCATTCTCCCTAAAACATGCCAAAGTAGCAAAAAAGCTGGGAGTAGTTGCTAACAACCAGCACTGCGCTGTGGGGCACCTAGCTAGGAGCTAACATGTTAGAATGGCAAAGGCATGATAAGAACGCCAGCCACTGGATCAGAATGCCGGCCTGAAGGCCAGCACTGATGAGATGAATGCAAATGCTAAACTACTTGAAAACCTGTGTAAAGGCACTGATGTGATAAAAGTAGCGCTCTACTGTAAACTAAAAGGCACAACAAGGACAGCCTGTTCCGTGCACATGAGAAAGTGTGGTTTAATGTAGAAATCTACATAGTAGTGGGCAGTGCCTTGGGGGTCCCCTTGGAGGCTCAGGGCCCATCTCAACTGAAAAAGTTGAAAGGCCCTGATGCCACCCCTGTTTGGGGGTGAGACCGTAAATAAAGCAAAGAAGGAGGCGGAAGTTAAAGGAGAAGATGTGAGGCATCTACAGAGGCATCCATGAGCCAGCGGCCTTATGTGCCAGCGGCATGAGGTAGGCGAAAATAAGAACCTAAACTTCACCCATAACCCACAACACCCTTCAGATGGTGCTATGGAGGGACTTGGTATAAAGTTTGGTGCAGCGATGAGCATGATTCAAAAGGCAACTTCTGAAGCGCACATTTTGGGGGTCATTTTTGAGTTCACACATATTTGACAGTGGGCACCCGTTACGTTAACACTTCATCTTCAACTTAAGTGGGTCCCCGCTGACAGATATAGATCATTTGCACAGTGGAGTGCATAAGTGCAGGGCATTTTTGCACTCCGACGTGCAAATGAAGTAAACACCGCCTGCCACGTATGCATGGGATCCCTATGAGGTCCACCTGCTTTATGTTAGTGCATAAAGCCGGCGGGTTCCGTAGGGCTCTCCAGCATTTGTGCCAGCAATAAAATGCACGCCGGAGCAAATGCTGGAACAGTTCTACAGTGGAGCGGAAGAGAGGCGGCGGAAAGGCAAGTTGTGTTCCGCCCCTCCTAGCCACATACAAATGGTTGCAAATGAGCCGTGAAGTAAATCACACGCGTAAAGGTGTAAAGACTTTTACGCGTGTGATTTACTTTACGGCTCATTGAAAATTGGCTCTTGTGAGTAAGGCAGTAATCGTAAAATTATGCAGTATTGAAAATACTGTATGATTTTACCTCCTGTTTGATTATATGTCACGAATGATTCATGCTGTGTGACAGTCCAGGGAATATTGCATGCAATAAATACTGCATGATTTAACCACCTGGGTGACTATACATTTTGAGTTGTTTATCTTGTGTGATAGTCCAGGGAATATGGCATGCAGTACTGCGTGATTTAACCACCTGGCTGATTATACATCTTGAGTTATTTATCTTGTGTGATATCTCCTGTCCTCACTCTCCTCTACTCCCCTCCCTCCTCCACCTGCACTTAGGCCCCCTTGACCCCTCTCTCTCCATCCCTCTTACTTTCCTCCTTCTCACCCATAGCACCGGATGAGGTCACCAAAATAGTTTGCTCTATGAAAGTCTCCTTCAAGCAGGTGCTTCCCTGGTCCTCTACAACTATCAAGAACAATATTGCCACCCCCGTTCCCTCTTTGGCTGAGTTCTGCAATCACTCTTTGGTCACTAGCTCCTTCCCATCACCTCTCAAGCACTCCCTTGTACACGTCCTCTTAAAAAAGCTGTTTCTGGACCCTTCCTGCTGGCTAACTACTGCTCTATCTCCACTACTCCCTACTTTGGCAAACCTTTGGAGAAGTTGGTCATCTCCCAACTAATCCATAACACTGAATCTGTTGGCTGTCTCCATGACCACCAGTCTGTCTTCAAAGCAGCCAGAGGCACGGAAACAGCTCTCCTGAACACTTGTGAAGACCTGCTCTCAAACCACAACTCCAACTCTCCATCTGTTCTCATCGTCCTTGATCTCTCCTCTGCCTAATCTTGGCAAGGTAATTACCCTCCCCCACGCCTCTAGACGCTTTAGAGTAAGGCGAAACCCATGACTACTCTTGCGATGTACCAGTGGTAGGGGGGCATGCTAAGAAACCCTGCACGAATACGATATTAAATATAAATGTGTAGATTTAGTGCACACATATAAGAAGGTGCCATTTTGTAAGCTATGGTAGAAACATGTGGCCCTGCAAGGCTGCGAGGTAAACAAAGATCCAACAAAGAAACGTGAACCGGCTGAAGTGCTGCTGATAGAGAGACCCACAATGCTAGCTGTCATAGAAACTTTCCTTTGTTCCATTACTGTTGCTAATATGTGTTATCCGAAGAAGGAATGAACCCTGTAAGGCCGCGAGACAGTACCAGGCTTCTTGCAATGCACGTTTATCATAGCCAGACCCAAAGCAGAACTCTAACCCACACCCAGCCCACTATGAGTTCTGACACCCACAACTGCCCCATCCGAAGACCCCTGAAGTCCACGATAGTAGGTGACCTCAGACCACCAACCATAGACGCAGTGGTCATAAAAGATCTGAAAGAACATGGCCTTTCCACTTTATTTCATAATGACACACTTTGTAATACGAGGTATAGGGTGGAATAAATTATAGTCCAAAGCAAGGGTGGAAACCTTGGGTGCGGCTAGAGAAATATGGAATGAGAGAAGAATGTGTGGGTCAGCAGGATCTTAAGCCTCCCCACCCCCATCTGCCAGTTCTAGAGCTTCCCATGTGCCTGCCATATTGATAGAATAGCATTGTCTTACAATAATAACTAATGAGGAACGTGATCTTCATTCCCTGGAGAGATGAGCCCCGCTGAACCCATGTGATGGAAGACAGATGGACGGGGCTGGGACCGATAGCAGCCTGGTATCCCCTATGGAGAAGGCTGCCCATGTATAGGGTCTCACCTCACAGCCATGCTTGTTTTTATTGTACGTGTGATGACATTAGTGACCATGGGCCTCATTACGACCCTGGCGCTAAGGGGTCTGCGCCAGCGTTAGCTGCGCGGACCCCTTACCGCCAACTACGAGTTCCTGGAGCGCCATGGTCATTTTTCCGCCCGCTTTTTGCGGGCGGAAAAATCCATGGCGCTCTGGGACCTTGGTGTTAATTACGCCACCGTATTTTACGGTGGCGTAATTAACTCCTTCCCCACTCCCATTGAGCCCTATGGGGCCGAAATGGGAATGGGGAAGGGTAAATGGGTCAATGGGGACTTACCGCCCCGCCGACCTCGGAATGGGGCGGTAAGTCCGCCATCCGCCATGGCGTAAAGGGACTTTGCGCCATGGCCGGAAAGTCCGTCGATGGCGGAAAAAATCCGCCAGGGTCGTAATGAGGGCCCATGTGTTTCCTTATAACCTTCTGCTTATACCATTTTCCGGGAGAACATTCTCTAGCGGCAGAGTTCTTTGCTGGCATACCTATTTTTGCGCTATTAAAACTTGTTATCCTTGCAACAAATCTCTTGGCCTTTTTTCCCTAGCGGGTTGTAATTGTTCTGGTGTGAGCGTTCAGTGGCATGCCTTCATTTGGTGATGCTGATGTGATCCAAGCACCCCTGTACCAGCAAAAGTATCCAGGCAGCCTCTCCGGAGGGGCCGCGCCCACCTACATTGACCAGTCCCAAAAACACGTATCCCTGAGTGGCCGTACAGGAACCGTCTTTACAGAATCTTGTCTGCTCTTTGGAGCGTAGCGCAGGTCTGAGGAGAAGTGTAGGCCAGTGTCGTTGGAACCCAGTGACAGAAGAGTTTGGGTGAACATGCGCACGTGATTATAGCCTTGCAAGGGATAACAAGTAGCGGGCAGATGTATGGGAAAGTGTGAACATGTGGAGATTGAAATTGGAAGAGTGGTTTGTTTTTGTTTTTTGTTTTATTAACTTTTTAAGGAGAATAATAAGGAAAGGAAAACGGAATGGTAGGCAGCCTCCCCAAGTGAGGTGAGAGGGTGGCACCACTCGTATTGTTTAACTAAAAAGAAAAAGGGAAATACATAGGAGCCCCATATAATTAGAGGACTCAGGAATAGTAGTGGTTGTTATTTGAGCTTGTTATTTTAGCTTGCTTTATTCACACTGTTATTGTGTAGGGTGGAGGCCCAGGAGGGGCGCTGTTGATTTGTGGTGTGTGGAGAGAGTGTGGGTTGTGTGAGTAAAGTCATTGAAAGGAAAAGGATGAGGTGGGGACATTATTTGAAGTTTTTCTTTACTAAGAGAGGGGGGAATTGAATATGTTTTTGACAATATATTAAACTGTGTGTAGCGTGTGTGTAGCGCATTAGCACAGGCGTAAAAGCAGCAAGAGTACGACCAACTCGACTATGGGAGGAGAAACGCTCATAGAATACAAGTGCAAGGCCCTGCCATTGTACCATAACAGGATCAGATAATACCATAACCAGTGGGTAACAGAGACAAGGGGAGGGCAGATGTCCCGCTCATGGAAAGAGCAGGGGTCCTACAACAGAAGTATTCTGGAACACACGTCCACATTTTTGACAGCAAAGTACAAAGGGAAGCCATTACAGAACAGAAGGGAAATATTGAACCACTGGAAGCCTAAGTGAAGATGGGAACACGACAGCCGGACACAAGGGAATATATCCCTTAGCAGCCCGTCCCACCATGGGATACACAAATCCAACTTATGTGTCAACACCAGCGACACCCCCACCACCCCCATATGCCTCCTCTCCGGATGTCGCAGCGCACGCAGACATTAACAAACGAGACCTAGAGGTAGCATTGGCGTCAATGCTCACAGAACTCGCCAGACTGCTGCCTGCACATGACGTGACTAAGGCAGAGACACCAGCACAGCAGGGGATGGATGAGTGGAAACCAGGAGACTTTTTATTCAGGATAGATAGTGCACCCATTAGAACTGTACACGTAGATCGTGACGGTGAAACAGATAGCTTGAGGTATGAGAATATTGCTTCCCGGAGGAGAGAGGAAGATGGGTGGAGCACCTTTGATGAGGCGGGGGACAATAAGGATGAGGAGGCAGAGCAAGCACCTCAACGTACCCAAAGACTAGAGAGTTTATGGGACGGCAGGTTGAGAGAGAGGTTTGGACGGATGGCAATGGCAAGGAAAAAGGGAAGTGTGAAGAAGGGCGAGAAAAGTAAACTAAAAATGCAAATTAACCTTATACATAAAGGTACTGGGAGAGCGCACTATGTGCCATGGGCACAGATGGCCAAAACAACTTAATAAAGACATTTCCAGCCCTTATGGCGGGCGCGGGGAAATGGATATATGCATTTGAAAAACATACAATGGGAGTACCTCTAGCAGTAGGAGACATCAAAAGCATACTGGTAGCCACTATCGGAGATCAGGTTGCCAATGTGTGGGTAAAAGCAGAGAACCTGGGAGTAACTCTGAGCAACGATGTACACGATGAAGCATCCTTTAATAAGATTCAAGCAAAAATATGGAACGTGCTTCAGGGAGCTTTCCCGGAAACACCCCACTTGCAGTCTAATATGCAATCTACCATGGGTGATGATGAGGATGCTGCTCAGTTCATTCTTAAGGTCCAAGGGATCTGGAGAGCAGAAATGGGTTACGCATGGGACCAGTCAATACCCTTTTTCTATTTTATTGTCAGACAAGGCCTATTCAAAGAAGTGCAAAAGACACTAGACAAAATTGTGGGGGTCGATCTGAAGGGGTGGCCTGAAATACAGCGCATAATAGTTCTCTATTGCAGAAGGATAAAAGAGCGTGAGAAGGAAATGACTCAGAGGCGACAGGCAGAGGATGCGAAACTGGTACAAAACAAATTAGATGAAGTAGCTGTGGAGGCAACAGTATCAACGCTAGCACAGACCAAGTGACAGGGAATACCCCTAATTTTGCAAACACCAGAATAACAGTGGTGTGGTCAGAAGGAGGACAACGACAGTGGGGCAGGAACACACAATACCCCAGCCTGCAGTGGCAAGGAGGACAACAGCGAGGAAGAGGTGGATTCCATGGATCACGGGAGAGGGTTTGGAAGAATGGGACCCGGGGAGCAGGTATGGGGCAATGCTGGAACTGTGGGAAGTGGAGACACTGCTCAAGAGAATGTAGAAGCAGACAGGGGATGGGGTACAGAATGACCGCCATGCCCTTTGAAATACACCAGGCATATACGCAGTTGCCCCTGCAGATACCAGGCCCTCCCGTGCAGCAACAACCACGGCAGATGATGCAACAATACCTGCCTCACAACAACTACAAGCAGGCAGGAAATGTGAACCCCTTTAACAGTGCACCCAGTGCACAGTGGCCTTGCGCCAAGGTGCTACAATGGTGGGGGGAAACCCCTTCTCATTCCTGGGGACAAATACCTGCCCTGACTAGGACAGCCCAGAGAGAGTACTTGCTTGTCCGGTCCTCTCGATGACCCTCAACCCAGAAGAGTAACCCTTGGCGGGACAGAGATAGGAAACAAGCAATTCATCTTTATGGTTGATTCGGGTGCTGGGAAATCATGCATCAGTGAAGGTGACTTCCCATTATCTGGTGAAACTCTAAAAACGCAAGGATTCTCTGGAGCTATTTCTATGGTTCCAAGCACAAAAGATTTGGATGTAAAAGTGGGAAGAAGGGTAGTTCACGCTCCCCTGTTGTATTCTGAGAACTCTCCTCTCAGCCATGGATCTGCTTAGCAAGTTGAACATGACGATCTCATTCACTGATAACCGCATTGTCTGTGCCACACCAGTAATGTGCGCAATGAGAGCGATGCTCATAATATATGCCATGACGCATGATGTAGACCGAGGCATACCCGTTGACCCAGACATGTTCATCTATGGCATAACAGTGGTTGTTGAAGCAGTGCCACAATTTGCTAAAGCCTGCTGGAGAGTGCCAATTTATTTCATTTTCCACCCTGTAGTGTCCCTGGAATTGGAGCAGGCACAATACTGTCTCTAGACTTACAAGGGTTGTTAGTATCTGCAAAAAGAGTATTTGTTCTCAGAACCGACATATAAGGGTGTCAGTGTGTACTGTATTGTGCATTGATCCCACAGCACCACTCAAGCAAGTGACATATGCAGAACATTTGGAAGACAATGACAATGACAGGGAGATAATACTTGAAATTTGCATCCCCTGTGAGATCATGTTGCAGTACAGAAGAGTGAAATGCCCCCTAATGGCCATTGTCGCGCCACCTCCCTTCTTCCAGGCTGGCTTAGATTATGTGCCACTACAATGTGGACAACCAACCCACATGACGTAGGGCTACTAAAGGAGGTGACCCCAGTGCAGATAACACTAAGAAATGGAGCAGTATTACCCCAAGTAAAACAGTATCCTTTATCAAGGGATGCAGAAAAGGGGATCAAAGACACAATACAGGCTCTACTTCACCAAGGGATAATAGTGCCCTCTACCTCACCATGCAATACTGCCATATAACCTGTCAAAATAGCGACGGGGGGCAATTGAAGAATGATCCAGGATCTCCACCCACTTAATGACGTAGTGCAGAAAGAATTTCCTCTAGTTCCAAACCATGCCACCATTTTGGGCAGTATCCCTAAAGAAGCAACCCACTTCACAGTGGTTGATTTAAAGAACGCCTTCTTTTCAATACCTTTGCACCCTGACTGTCAGTACCTCACAGCCTTTACACATGGCGGAAAAACGCTAAGAGCAGACTTGTTTGCCACAAGGGTATTGCGAGAGCCCAAGTATATTCAATAAGATATTACACAAAGACTTAGGCAACATCCATGTGCCCAGCACGGTCAACCAGTACATGGACAACTTACTGGTTTGCAGTGACAATGAGCAAAACTGTTGTAAAGATTCCATTACCCTTCTACAACTCTTTGCCCGCAGAGGGTACAAGGTTGACAAGGCCAAACTCCAATACTGCCATCTTGTGGTGCTCTACTTAGGACAGCTTATCTCATCAGATGGCAAAATAATCATACCAGACAGAGCAGCGACTGTACGCATCACACCCAAACCTGCTACAGTAAAAGACATGCAGAAATTCCTGGGTTGTGTAATTGCTGTAGGGCATGGATTCTGGACTATGCCGCATACACAAGACTGCTCTTACAGGGTTTCAAGGAAGCAGCAAAAGGCAACCATAAGCTAGAATGGACAGCAGACATTATACAAAATGTTAATGATCTGAAGGAAGTGATTTCCACAGCCCCAGTTCTCGCCACCTCAGATTACACACAAGAATTATATATATTCTCAGGTATGCAATCTTTCCATCGAAATAAGTTCTATCGAATCACAATCCATCGAAATGTATTCAATTAAATGCATTTCCATCGAAACGCATATTCATTGAATACATTTCGATGGATGGATTGTGATTTGATAGAACTTAATACAGAGAAAACTATCTTAGGTAAGGGGTTTGGTTTGGGGTTGGTTCTAGTAGGAGGGTTTGGGGGGAACACCCCCCAATAAA